>NC_142391.1:38184887-38922387 GCF_059441095.1 Idiotropiscis lumnitzeri
GGTCGGGTTCTATGAATGATCAGTGAAATTCACCCGGAGGACAGAATAAAGCAGATGGATGCTTGTCTCTGAACTGTAAAACTGGTCTAAATGAGGCAGAAGTAACTTGTCTTTTTTTTTTCTTTGACTGGCATTACAATATAGTTCAAAAGCAGACGTAAAGCCTGTAACTGCGTGGCATTTGGCATTGTCGAGTATATTAACATACTGAGAAAAAAATCACATGTTTGGTCCACCGCCTGAGGTCAACTCCTAATCCTTAATGGATAATATGGACTGTGTCAAATTCACAAATAGGGATAAGACATCCTCATGACTTCAGGCGCCTCAGCCCTATTACAGTACAAATGAAGCTGGCAGCAATGCTATTGTGACCCACTATGGTCGCTGGCTGAAATGACAAATCGAGCAGGTTCAATGCCACTGTTACTCAAAGTCGTGAAAATGCCATGTTATTCATTCAAAATGTACAATTTTATGGATTAGTTGTAAAGGTAGTGTGATCGAGGCCGAGCACTAAAATAGAAGCACATGAAGCAGCTACTGCAAGGAGCGGATGACCACATTACTGCATGTCTGAACACAGAAGAAAGACATCAGCTCGCTGTCAGTCAACAACACAAGGTCATTCTTTGTTAAAAATAGAACCCATTTGCTGAACAGTCCAAAGCATAGTCAGTCAGACAGGATTGGATCAGAGCAAAGTGCATTTTATATTTTCATGTGCTGACACTCAAAGGATGCAATCCAAGCTTTGGAATTATTGCAGACGTTATCACCAGTAATATCAACACTGGTTCATAATGTGACATGTGGGCTGATGCCGACTCACCGTTATAAGAGGGGCCAGGCCAACAAAGTCTCTCTGAGTGGTGTAGATCCTCATTGCTCCTTCAGTCTTGGCTATATTTTTGGAGGAGAGTTCCAACTTCCAGATGATCACTTGACTGTTGACAGGGCTGTTCAGCTCATCCACCTCAAAATCCATCTGAAGCACCTCCAGCAGACTGCCTTCAAGTCTGAGATGGGAAGCACGGGGTCTCATTAGGTTGCCATTCAGTTTGAATGTAACTCAGTAGAGCGTAGACCACAAAAAAAAAAAAAAATCCCGTTTGTTTTGGTCCATCTGCTTGTTACTTAGCAGCCTATTTGTACTTAATGTAGGATGACAAACGTACAGTTCCATAATGAGTTCATTGTTTTACGATGTATATGTGAAATCATTTGAACAACATGCAAATGTTTTTGCACAGGGTTTATTTTGGAGATTCATTTTGTTTCCTTGGTTGCGACTGCGTAGCAACAGAGAAGACTATTTTTTGGATCCAGTTATATTGTTTGACTACTAACATACTATCAGCACATTCCAATTTAGTTAAGCACGGTCGAGTAACATTTTACTGATTATGTAGGTGTATTCCTACACTTTTCGCCTTTGGCTTTTTGCTCTCAGTCTGGAACTGGATTCATGTTTTATTGAGTTGCCAACAGAGTAAAATCTACTGCATGTAAAAAAAAAAAAGGACTCCAATTGGATCTTAATGGTAAATGGAGTGCACTTATTTAATACTTTATCCACACTATATATTGTCCAAAGCACTTTACCAAGTCTCATTTTTACTTTTTTTGAAAACATCACATGTGCAGCTGCGTCAACCTACAGAACGGTTTTCCTTTTTAGTTTAAAATAACTTTCTTTAACCTCCAGAATCACTTGTCATATACGGCACAACCAAATTTGCTTTTGGTAAAGTTTTAAATCCATCTATATTCTGTTGTACCCGCTAGGTAGAGCTAAGCTAATCTGAGCAAGTTCATCTCGCCGGACCATCGTTGAAGGTTGCAAACTCCCTTTGTGCTCCGGTGCGTCAAAGGCCAACAGCCAAGTCACGACAAATGCATTGATACATGGCCTAGATGGGCTTGACTGAATGACTGCTTAACAGTTTAAACACTTTTGCGATACAGGGTTTTAGCAATCCATATGAAATGCAAAGTCATGCTATTCTGTTGGCCCTTTGGAGAGATTTTGTTCCCGAGGAATGGATGAGGACTGCAGCGGCGCATACTGTATGCCTTTGTGACCTTTGTATAATGGCTTCTCGACGATGTCAGCCTGAATGGTTACTTGGCTATGGATTCCATTTTCTCATGTGGCAAAGTTCCTATTATCTGAGTCATTTCTGGACAAACAATGAAAAAGAAAAATGTACTTATAATGGTTGTTGAAAACACTGGCTGCATGCACATAGCAAAGCCTCATGCAAATGTGGTCTAAAGTTGTTTTGTTGATCTAATTAGTATTGAAAAAAAATATGGGGCTTGGGAACACTGAAATTTTATTAATGCACACTAACGCCATCCCTTTAACTCTTCATCCAAACTCTTACTTTATAATCACACAATACAACTCAGAACCAAAGCATTGTTATTTTCACCAAATGAACTCTTGATGAGCTGGACGTTAGCCTATTTTAGAGTAACAACAATATGGAAAAACACCAGTGATCATTTGTTAATCCTCCATTACTTCCAAAATCAACAACGATTGCAAAGTGTCGTATTCCCTTTCTTCTCACTCTATGACCCGTTGTATCTGCCTCTGGTAAAGCAAAAACAGGGACTTACTATAATTGAATAATCTCAACATTTTGCACCAAGACCTGGTATTAAAAGATAATGTAATTCTAATGAAGTATCAAAACAAGAAAATCTATTGACTTGACATAAGCACGCGTCTATCCCCTTAAGTATGCATTAACACATTTTCGTATGAGATGGAATCGAGGCTGCTCTATTCACATTCTTTGAAGCTTGTTTCTCAAAGCAGCCACAGCATCTTGTTTACGGTCTGTGAGTAGCTGTCCTTAACAATAAGATCAAACTGCTTAGATATGAGATGAATAAGCTTTAAATGCAAGCAAACAGCAAATGCATTTAGAGACTTAAACTCAAGGGAATTCCATCTGTGGTGTGAATGACTGTGGATGGACTCTGCAGGGGATCTGTTGGTTTCATGACGGGATTAATCACCCTGAAATATGTTAACCCGTAAAGACGTTGTGGTAAACCATGTTTTTATCCATGCTGAATGGCAAAAACAACATAATGTGGACAAATCGTCACATAATATCTAAAAAGCATCATGTATGGTTTAATGATATGACCTGAATTTTTTTTTTGACAAACATGCATGAAAAAGGATTCACCGCTCTAATTGTGCCTTTTCTCCTTGAGTGCCAACCCTTCACGCACAGATTAGAACTTCACTTTTGGAAGTGTTTGTCAGAGGCGGAATTAATCTTGCAGTTTCAGTTGAACCTTAGCAGATCTCTTTGGGGAGAATTCTGGTACGCTTGAATAAGCTTGCATGAATAAATAATGTGAATACTGTACATACAGGGCAACAAAATATGCTCAACATGATTTACATTTGGTGAGGAACAATTAGTAAAAATCTAAGACTGTCTCAATGTTTCGCCACATATGAAAGGAAACACTGAGCATTTGAAAATCTCTGTTGAGGTTGCTCGAGCTGCACTCAACTGCTGTGTGCTGAAAGCTTTTTACGGTATGGGTCCCCACTACTGACACCGTCCAAACATCGACGTATCAAATTAATTGGTGGGGGAAAAAAACAAAAACGATCAACGCCAGCCAACCTTTTTCATCACCTGTCAGGAGCATTTCCACATCCACATTGCGTTGCTTGGCAACCTGCTTAACTTTCACTAGCCTTGCACCTTTCTAATCATTCGGTCATGCGCAGTATTCTGATTAAATTGCTTGTATTGGATTTATTTATTTATTATAAGTGAATGCAAAAACGCATGCTCCTTCAAAATAGGCTGTAGATGAGCCGCGGACATGTCACTGGCAAGGATCAGTATCTTCTGGATCCACTAGTCAATTTCATTTGAAGTGTGACATGTTTTCCAAATGGATCACTATAGAATTCACATGACTTGGGAAAACTGCAAGCCGGAAATCCTCAGACATCAGTGAATTATGCCTCTTTGGTGGTTGCGCTCAAACTTCCAATATGCCCGAGTGATATTAAAAGCCTAGTTAAGTACCACTTGTTCAAACAAACTAATTCTCATTTATGATTTCAGTATTGCTCTACATAGTAGACAGACTACACAAACCCCTGAAATAGCACATCAGACGTTTTGTGTTTTTGTAACTTTGCGAAGAGTTTGGAAAAGGCCATGTATGATTGTAGCATGACAGTGCACCGGTTCCATAAAGGCGGAGGCAGCTTGGATGAGTGAAACGAGCTACAATTGAAATTGTGAGCCAGGCGCTCTCCAACACAAACATTTCATCTCATCTCACCTGACAAATGTTTTTGATGCGTGAACAAGAATTCAACATTCCTCGCGTGCATAATTAGAGCTACAAAGCGTCCCGATGCGATTAAATATTAATTATTTTGAAACGTTCCTTCATTTTTGCGTGGAAGTGTCTGCAATGTGCTGAGTGTGATTACGTTGGCAATTTTCATTTTCAAAGAAGTAGTTATTTACTCTTTGCAGCACCTACAACCAGTGTGTGCCTCTAGAGTATAAGGAATGCTCTCCTGGGACGCAGTAGCATTTTGCAATTCGCCTTTGTCAGGTGGGACAGGTGGTTTGTCTTTTCCTCCACAGCTGCCAACAAACAGTGACATGCGCCGCAAGAGCTGCATTACAAGAACTGCTTTTACGCCTGACACAGCTTTTCACAGATTCCCTTTGGGCTCCTGAAGTGTTTGTTTATTTAGGCAACAGAAATTTCAACTCATGAAGCAGCTCATAGATATTCAAGCGGAATGTGAAAAATAGACATACCTTTTTCCAGGTATGGGAGCCTTCCTCTGACAAATAACAGAGATGGCTCCATCTGCACCCGTATCCAGTGTGATGTCCCACAGTAAAGAGTTACTTGGTGTTGCTGTACGAAAGGTCACACCATTCTTTAATGTTGCTCTGTAAAAAAAAACAAAAAATGAAAAGGTCAAGAATGTAGTAAATTAAAATGTACCCAATTGAGAGCCAATGTAGGGAAATCACTGATCATTTAGACTTTGTTTTAATCAACGTCCTGAACAAAATTTAATAGTATGTGACATCTGGAGGGGAAGTTGCAAAGATCTCTTGGATGCGTATTCACTTGATACCATTTTGCTGGGTTTTTTTTCCCCCACTAAAAATCTTTCCCTTCTAGACAATTTACAGCAGGAGATGTTCTTCCAATTTTACAATCAAGTTAAGGCCAAGGGTTGAGTGCACTAAAGAATTCATGGCAACAACACAAAGGATCTGTGTGTTAGCAAAGCCTACGACACAATGGCACTTTAAATACCCAAAAGAGAAAGTAAGGTTCACTCCACGTGTCCGTTTGGAGCAGCCTCCTTGTGTAATTCATCTTGGATTTCATCTGCATGCAAAGCTACGAGGTTTATCCCTGAATCTTTCAGATAATTACTAAGTGCTGATTGCACCGTAACTCCCTAAGGGGGTGTAAATCTATGTTAGGAGCAACAGCAATTATGATTCAAGTATGGTTGTAACAAGTCCAGAATAAGTAGAGACAGCGCTCCTTGACAACACATTATCTCTCAATTTAAAATATTTAACGTAACCTGAAGATGTTTTTGTGCTAAGTTTCCGTGCACATTTGTGTGTTTGTGTGTGTGACACCATCTGCATGTTCAGCTTTACTGCACTCTAAAGGAGGTCTCAAGTGGCAAGTAATGTTGGCATGCCTGTGTCTGCTGTATCATCACACTGAATTGACGCGGCATGCTTCCATGCACTTGTGGAGAGCCTCTGCTTAGGCTTCCCTTTTCTACAAGAGCGCTGTTGGCTGGCATTGGTTTTTTTCTTCTCAAAGTCGGCGTCGAGCACCTCACAGCAAAACCAGAACCAATATGTATTGCATTTTTGATAAAGGGATGATTCAATCAAGTATGTTCACAGCAATCATTTTATGATTGTTATAATATTTTGTCTATAAACACCAAAAATGTTTTTCTTATCTACTGTGTGGTACCATTTTTTGGGATTACTTTAATCATCTTATACTTTGTACATTCTTTCAGAATGCAGGGTTGGTAATGAAATATATTCCTCCAAGCATCACCGCTGGCTATTACCATCTCTAATCAAAACAAGCTCCGGCAGACAGTTTGTGGTCTGCAAACAATGACAACAGTAGCAATGTGTGTTTCTCACACAGTATGGGCTTTTATCTGATCACTTCCCAAGCTCGATGAATTGTGTAACTGTTGTCAATGTGAGAGACTGAGAGACTGTGGTAATTACATTTTAAGTTAATTAAAATCTGAATTGAACTTGGAACAGTTTGGTTGGATCTTACAATAATATTTAAGTGGATATTTAAGAAAGTCCGATAAATAGAGCTTCATGTGGCACAATTTACTTTGCTTATCTGCATTATATTTTTTTGTGTAAGCTTTAAAAAAATAAATAAATAAAATCATGCCATTTTCATAGGACGTTAGACTCAACGTGGACATAAGAAAACCAAGGTGGCGTTCAAGCCAGGCATAGCTGTGTATTAAGCCGAAAGGAGCAGGATTTCACTAATAAAAAGCGACAGCAACAAGAAGACTTATCCGCCCTTTCTCTCTCCCTGGGAAGAATAAAATCCCCTGTGATTTGAGTTTTCTTTTTTTATGAGCGGTGGGGAGTAGGAAGCAGTGTCCATGGCGGTGGTTAGTGGGCCCCGAGGAGGCGGCAAGCAGAAGGAGGCACCAGGGCAGGCAAGATGGATGGCCATGGAGACTGAAGCTGACAGTGTGTGAGGAAAAACAGCTCTCAGGTGCTGCACCTCCCATCTATCTCACTTCTGACCAGGCAAGGAATGAGTGGCACTTTGTTTCACCTTCTGTCTTCTCAAATAGAAAATTTTGAAATAGGCTATTGCATGTGCATGCACACACACTTGGTATGAAATAGACAAAATATTTTACGTTTTACACATTTTACCATCTGTTTTTCCCTAGTATAAACTTTATGATAGATGTTATGTTATGTTAGATACAGTATTGTGAAATTCTGACAATGTGTTGGTATGTAACATTTCCGATAAATAAAAACACATCACAGCAATCCACTTTTTAACGTTAGTGTTTGTCCAGCCCAAAGAAATAACTATTCATCCATCCATCCATCTTCTGTACCGCTTCTCCTCACTAGGGTCGCGGGGGGTGCTGGAGTCTATCCCAGCTATCTTCGGGCAGTAGGCGGGGGACACCCGGAACTGGTTGCCAGCCAATTGCAGGGCAGACAGAGATGAACAACCATCCGCGCTCACACTCATACCTAAGGGCAATTTAGAGTGTCCAATCGGCCTGCCATGCATGTTTTTGGAATGTGGGAGGAAACCGGAGTACCCGGAGGAAACCCACGCAAACACTTGGAGAACATGCAAACTCCACACAGGATGGCCGAGGCTGGGATCGAACCCACGCCCCATGCTGTCTCTCACTGTGAGGCCATCGTGCTAACCAGTCGTCCACCGTGCTGCCCTAATAACGATTCATTAAAAATTAAATACAATTGAATATAACATAGATCTCTATTATTGTACAAATGTACAAAAAAATTCATCACAGAGAATAATTTCAAGATGCTACAGTGGGTTTGTAATTATTCTCACATCTACATAAATTATTTGTGGTCCTCATCTCTGGTTTGATGAATGCATCACTGCAGGGAGAGTCATGTAGACAGTAAAGAACAGACAGCAATTATTTATGCAGGCAAATGTCCAGTGTTTAGTCAGTCTGATGGCCAGCTATCAGCACCGTGCTTATCGTACTTATGGAGCAGTTTAGGGGGTTGAGTGCCAGTTTATGCCAACATCGCTGCCAGATGGCACCCACCACAGCACTAAAAATGGTTGTAAATGCCACATTTGTCACATAGATAAACAATTAGGTTTCCTGTTGGACCAGATCTCTCACACAATGTCATGCCACTTAATGACCATACGACATGGTGGCTTACTTTAAGGCAAAGCCGTACGATCATTACAAATTACTGATTAACAGAGGAGGACCAGAAGGACAGAAAGAACTGTGAAAGTTGATGTCATGATTACTGTAATGCACTTTTCTTTACTTTGGAGTCAGCCAGTCCTCCCTCAAGCGCCTCCAACTGGTCCAAAATGCTGCTGCTCGCTTTTTAACTAGAGCTTGGAAGACGGATCACATAACCCCAATCTTGGCCTCTCTTCACTGGCTCCCAGTGCACTTTAGAGTTCGCTTTAAGATACTTCAAATCTTTAAATGGCTCACCCCAGCGTACCAGTCTGAGCTCCTCCACCCCTACGCACCTACCCATTGCCTCAGGTCTGTGGACTAAATGCTGCGGGAGGCGCCGAAGACGAAGCGCAATTTGAGTTAGAATTTCCTGCTAATTTATATTACACCATATGGAAAGCGTTTTGTTACAGCTCAAGCTGTTGTGCAATGCGCTATATAAATAAAGTTATATTGTATTGTATATTAACCAAAGAGTTAACAAGCTGTTGAATGATCAATATTGAATTTGTTTATATCCATATATATATATATATATATATATATATGGTTAAATTATAGTATACCTGTGCTGTTAAAATACTTTTTACTTAGAAATTGTTGGTACCCCCCTGGTCATCAAAGAAAAATAATAATAGCAGTAAAAATAACCTTTTAATGAAAGTTGACCTATGTAAATCAGACGTTGCTTTCGAATGGTGGTTCCACAGAATAATTTTTTAAATATAAAGTCATGAAACAGGTCTAGAAAAAATCTGGTTCTCCTAGAAAAGATCATAAAGGCATGTTCAACCAAGGTGCTTCCTCTAATTAGCATCATAGGTGTCTTAAGTGAGTTGCTCCTGATGCGTCATCAGTCGGTGAATGAGGAGTTAGTTTGAATCGCTTTGAGTGCCTTGTACGTGGAAAAGCCCTCAAAAGTGAGAGCACATTTACAATTTAAAACTTGTAAGAAGCAGTCAGTCGGACAAAGTGAAGAGCGTTGTCTGAGAAGATTCAAAAGAAACTTAGCAACAAACACCTAAGCGGTAGAGGCTAGAATACCATCTCCAAGCAGCTTGATGTCCCTATGATTACATTGCACATATTCATAAATTTAAGATCTACGTACAATGTACTGTTGCCAACCTCCATGGAGGTAGCCACAGAAAAGGAATAGGTGACAAATTGAAGCAACTGATAATACGAATGACAAAGAAAAGAGCATAGAACAGCCTCCAAAGAGATTAAAGCTGAACTCCAAGGTCAAGATACATCAGCATCAGATCCCATCATCTGTTGTTGTCTTGGCTCAAGTGGATTCATCAGATACGACCAAGAGGTGAGGAAAGAAGGACACCGCTGTTGAAAATGAATCATGAAAAAAATTGGCAACTCCATGTTGACAAGCAACAAAGCTTCTGGGAGAATGTCCTGAATGAACAGGAGACAAAACTGAAACATTTTGTCAAGGCATATCACCTCTAAGTTCATGGATAAAAATTAAGAAAAGAACAATGTCCCTACTGTGAAAAAAGGAGGAGGCTCAGTTACATTCTGGTGCCGCTTAGCTACATCGGCATAGAGTGTCTTGTGCGAGGTGCAATGAAATCGAAACGCTATCAAGGTATTCTACAGAGAAATGTGCTGCCCAGTGCCAGAAAGCAGCAAACGTCTTGGGTCTTACAACTGGATAATGATCCAAATTAACTTAAAAACAAACCAGAATGGCAAGGAACAAAGCAACAAGTTATTTTGAAGTGGCCTTCTTCGAGCGCCCATCCCAACTGTGGAAGGGCCTGAAACGTCTGGAGATAGCGCCCTTCAATTTGCCCATGAAGAGTGGGCCAAAATCCCTTCTGAGAGGTACGTAAGTCTCATAGAAAGATACAAAATTTCTTTGATTGGAGTAATTGCCTCAAAAGGTTGTGCCACAAAATATTAAAAGGTCACATCATTTTTATCCAGGGCTGTTTCATGAGTTTTTTGTTTATTTTTAAGTAATTCTATGGGACTGTAATTCAAAAGCAATGTCTGATTTTTTACATAAAAAAATATAAATATTTTTCATTCATTTTATATTTCTTACATCATTATTATTGTTCTTTCATTCGCAGAAGTGTAAAAACAATTTTGTGTATAAAACTGGAAAATATTGATAACATTCATCCATTATCCAAACCGCTTATCCTCACGGTGCAAATGAATGAAATCTTATTTTTTCAAGGCAACATTTTTGAGACAGCTTCCATATTAGAGCTCAATGAAAGAGGGACATAAGGTGAGTCTAAGTGTCGGTTTTCTTTTTTGGGTGAACTAAAATAAACCAATCAATAAAAGCTGGCATTGCCAATTGAATCAAGTGACTTAAAGAAGTGATCATTTGCAAGTGCGTGCATGTGCAGTTGTATAAATAATCCATGAATACCGTCTTGTCCTCTCACCTACTCAACTCTCCTGAAGCATGTGATCACACTGAGATGGTGGCAACTCAGAAATCATTTATCTTTGAGGATGTATTGATTGTTTCTTCCACAAACTAGAAGGACTCTGAAAATAGTCCAGAAGCCAGCATACGCAGGCTTTGGGATCGCTAAGGTTTCACTAATAATGTCTGCAGTGCTTGTTGACAAGAATATCCTTACGCCAGTTTTCAGAAGTACCTGAGAACCCTTTATCATGCAGCCTCAGCCTCACATGATCTAAATGCAATGGCGGGCCGTGCATTTCATAGGTAGGCCTTCAGTGAAGTTCGACTCAGTCCAACTTGAAGAAATCCCCCTCATACCATCATTTATGAAACCACGGCCAGAGAAGTAATATACATACACAAGCTTACGCACTACTGAGTGTTGGACCACCTCACACGAGCGAGCTTCTCTTGAAAGTTATGTCTTGAAAATGGCCTTGCAAGTATATGTGCAATCAAATCCACACTTTTCCCTCATTCGACATTGTGGTTATAATTTAGATTTTTAAACGGTCGCCCGGTAAGACTGTCTGGTGTCAATTCCCGCATAGCGTTGTCCTCTCACATGTGATTATCGAATCACAGGACACGTTCGCACCTTCAACGTAAGGCCTGAGAGAAGGCTCACGGTAACGAACTCGTGATCTGATTGGCTATGGCAACTGTCTATCAACTCTAAGAGCCCATTCACTCACATAGCAAAGACGCCCGCACGGTTAATTCTTAAGAAGGCCTTGGACGTTTATTACGTGCCACTGGTACAATGAAATCTGCGTGGCAACACAAAAGAAGCTGAATTGTCAATGGATAAAAATTCTGACTTAAAAATATGACACTGGGGTATAATGACATGAATGTGAGTAATTATATATCATAAATATGATTTCTTGATTATGTTAGGCCAGCAGGGAAGGTCACTGGGCAAAGTTAATTTGTATTGATTATTTCCGCCCTGCAATATTTAGGAGTTACACATAAAATGTTGCGATGATTTTATGAACGCATTAAGTTTCAGGAAGCGTGCAAATTTCTTGAAAAATCTTGAAAACAAAGAATAAATTCATAAAACATAAACCTCCATCACAGAATTTGTCATAGCGATTGTGGTGTGGTTCCAACACCGTTTCACAATCATTGATGCATTTCCAGATGAGAAACGAGCCTTCTAGCTGTAATCTCCACATCCAAAAGTATAAGGTCAACAACATTAAAACATGTAACAAAGAAGCGTCTTAATGAATTTATGTCTCTACAGGATTTCATTTTATCCATGTCTGTCTTGAAGAATATGATATTTGTGAACCCGTAATGCCACCAAGCTGTGCAAACTCAAACATTGGATTCATGATTATTTCTTTTGCATTTAATTATCAACCACGTTTCCAGGAAAGAATCTCTTTATCTCTTGGATTCCAAGAAATGCCTCATTTAATTTCCTCTAATGTTCCACAGTTTTCAAAGCCATCTGAGGCTTATAGATGAGTGCACATAATGACTGACTCGCTTTTTTCGGAATACTACATGAGCTTTTGAAGTCATCCGGATAAACACTGACCAGGAGAAATTGAAAGGCAACAGAAACAACAATCTTACCTAAGAGTGAAGTTAGTCAGCTGAGCAGAGCTGACCATGAGGATGTAGAAGGTGGCGATGTCAGTCTTCTTCAGCGGTTTGGAGGATGTCCGTATGACGATGGAATTGCCAAGTTTGAGTCGAGAGAGTGTGGCCATTCCTTTGGGCACTTGCAGGAGACGCACACTGCCAATCCTCTGCATGGGAGTGACACTAACATATTCCGCCTGCTGCTGTTGGGAGCTTCCCCAACGACTCCCTTCCAGAGTGTTACACTTCCCGCTGACTTTGGGCTGCGCCTGGTAGTAGAGCTCTACAAGGTTCCCTGCTGATGGGTCCTGTTTCTCCCTGCTGGTGCTTTCGGAACCCTGACCAAACCAGCCAGGCAAAGGCAGTAGCTCAGCCATACACGTTCCCCTCTCGCCTCCCACGGCACAGGAACATCTCACTTCCTGGGTTTGCCAGAAAGCATAGACTGTCACACATGGTAGCTCATCCTCAGCTCCTTCCTCCCTGTTCCAGTCTCTTCCTGCCACGTAGAAGAGCACCCGCACTTTTGGCTTGGTGGAGAAGACCCGAGGCGTGAGCACAAAGGCCTGAATCTTCCAATTGAAGGTAAAGGTGTCAGGGGCATTGAAGAGCTGCACAGACTGGACAAGATCCAGGGGCACAAGCTGCTCTGTGGACATCGGGCCGTAGCTTGCATTGACAGACGGCTGGCGGCTTGCTCTCAAAATAACGAAGGGCTTTGTGTTACTCTGCATGCTGAAATTCCTCATTAAGTCCTGCCCTGCTTCTTTTAAGAAAAGGAAGTCAGCATCACGAACCTCATAGCTGACTGGCAAGAAGATGGGAAAAGGCACTGGGCCCTTTGTGTCAGTCAGCTCCTTATTGTTGAAGTCTAGAAGGTAAAGAAATAAAGACCTTATAAGTATGTATCACATTTTAGTAAATCCCCCAAAAAATAGAAAAATCTAGTTCACAAAGGGAACTGTCAAGGATTAATGATCGCAAATGAATAGAGCCTATAATTGCAGTAATGTTCAAAGAAATAGGGAATATGAAATGTAGTGCCCAAAATGCCTTAAAATGACTCCAAGTTAATGCTCGAACAAATCATAATTGCAACAAGAAACTTTGTTTGAGTTCAGGGACCAGCATTTTACCGAATGTCTGCTAAATAATAACAAGGGAATGATTATGTTACAGAGATAACGATGCATATTCAAATGAATTCTGCTGGAATATCATTTTTCAAGTAGGCCTAAACATGTTTACCCAATGTAGAAATTACAACCATCAAGTGAGCTTGTTTGCCTGTCATTTTGTGTGGTTATTCTTTCTTCTCTACTGCCCTAGTTTCCTCTTACACACACAGACGTTCTACTTGCTCTTTGTGTGCGTGCGATCGGGTTTTGGGAGGGGCCACTGGAGGAGGGGGATTGGTTGAAGGTGGGATCTGATACATCTGGCTCAAAGATGAAGTTCACCATAATAAAGCAGGATTAAAACAGGCTTTTCAGATTGAGTTAGTGGGCTGTGACTGGCCCGCATATAAAAAACAAGCAGTATCGTGTGAAGGCCAAGCATAAAGACAACTGAGCTGACAAAATACAATACATATCACTACGAGACATATTATGTGTTGCGCGCACCGGTCACAACTATCTGGGTCACTGAGTCAGTATCACCGTAAAGTGACTTTGGTGTCCTCATCAGACTCATGCAGTCATTATAAAAGTGGAGCAGAATAATGATTGTGAATATTCTCATTCATTCCAGGTCATTTCAATCTCAGGGCATTGAATCGATTGCATTGGGACTGTTCTTGTTGTCTTAGAAGATGTTTTGCTTCTCACCTGAGCAGGCTTCATTAGCTTATGCAACAAGATTTGGTTACAACGGCACAGTCCTGTGACTCTCCTAAAATATGTTTTCATCATTTTATAAAAGGGCTGCAAGACATTGGAAATGTGATATGGATGTTGAATTTGTGATATTGATTTTATTGCAATACTTAACATTATTAGATCTAAAGGAATGACATTTTTATTATTTAATATAATGTTGGCTTTTCATTCGGCACAAAAAAAAGACTCAGTGTATTCTTTGGTAATTAATTGTAATCATTTACATTTTTTATAGATATATTTTCAAAGTAGTTTAGTGTTAGTCCCAAGATTATGTTCACTTATTGGATGGCGATGGGCATTTAGGGTTGTATGTGATTGGTCAAAGTCAGATAACAGCCTACAATTCCGTATGAAATGTATTGCTCATCGAAACGCATATTGCTCGGGTCATTATTGCAATACTTTTTCAATTTTAAGTGCAGCCCTATTTTATCCCCCTTTTCTAATTGGCTGTGTGTGATTTTAGTATGTTTCATACATTGCTAACTACAGTGTGTGCACTAAGTGGTTAAGTTTTGCATAGTTTTATTTTCCACAACAAGTTATTTACGTGCCACGGAAATTTTTGTCTCCCCTGTCATTCGTACAAAATTTTATTGTTAACAAATTATTAAATTATAATTGAGTAATTTGACGAGGGCAGCTCTGGTATTGGTTATCTTGCACCTAATTAAATATGGGACATGTTTATGTTTTGTCGCAAGTGGAGAGCATGGAAATGTAAAATCTATCCAGATTTTCCTTTTAGTAAGTAAGTAGGGATAACGCAGGCTTTTTAACGCCACCATTTTGAGTAAAAACAAATCAGTCAAGTAATTATATGATCTGCTATGTGATCTGATTTTAGCGTCTAAGCGTAGACTGCATTGCACATCCACATTCTGTCTGCTCTGATACAACCAGCGTGAGTTCAGTTTATCATTTGGGATAATTTCCTCACTTAGTGAATTAAGGACAAAAACACTGGTGTTTACTCTGCAGATTATCATAAAATGGCTGAAGCTGCACTAAGCATGGTGTCGCATTTGAAGCACAATATTAGAGGCAACTTACACCCAAACAAATCCTAACGGCGCTGCATTAAAATGTATCAATGCTAAACGTTGTGCAAGGTGAACAAAAACGTGAATGGGAGCTCATAGCTTTTCTGCGTCAACCTCAGTCATCATGCCCCTCCAAGGAAGTTGACATTTAAGTAGTCCCGTCTGCTGTGGTCTCCTCTAGTTTTCATCTTGACTCACCCAAAAAGCCTGCGATGGCGTCTGACAGTTCACAGGACACGCCACTACTGTATGTGTCACCCTGGTGACAGCACAGAAGCCTTTAAAAGGGCCCAATGGCTTCTTTCCCTCGTGCTTTTCACCTTGCTGTGTGTGGTTGACAAAGTGCAAGGAAGCAGAGAAGGAAGCTGGAAACAAGGTTGTCCTGACTTAGCCCAACAGGCCCCACAGTGACAGATGTGCAGTTTAATACCAGAGTTGGCAGCATCTCTGGCCAGAGGAATATAAACTGGATCGAGAATGCAGTGCAACAAGGTACTTAACATGCAACCTCTTCCCTTTACAGCCTCTACATGCCCTTCTCAGGACTTTGCCTATTTTTAAATGCACGCAAATCACAATATTAATCTTATGACCGTTTCCAAAGTCCCTCCAAAGATGTATTTATCATATTCTAGGTAATATTAAAAAGTGCAATTCCTCATTGCCACTCAGTTGAAAATTTGGAGTTGAGCAAACCTCTTCACTTATCACCATGCGAGTGCTGCTTTCAGCTGACAAACCTGAAAGCAAATATGTTGCCCCAGCTGCTCCAATCTTTCATATCTGTCATATTCACAAGACTAGAAAACTCCTCTTTTTCTTGGCCCAGTCAGAAAGCATCAGTGATGCCATGCAGAAGTTACAACAGCATCTGATAGCCACCTCGCCCGTTTTGCACAACATAACCTCCCTCAGGGGTGAAGAATACAAGCTGATACTTTAGACCTGCGTTCGACTTGTACTGATCACAAATGAAAATGCACATGCATAAATCAGATAAATTCGAACTGGAGAAGACACTGAGCTTCAGTTTGGTATTGTATCTTGTGCTTGTTTGTCCCATAACAACTTTCCTCCCATAGGAGTTTAAATCTCTTCAATTAAAATGGAAATGAGAAGTAATCATGCATTCCGGCAAAGGTTGAAAGTTTATTCAACGATATATTCTCAAGTGCATTTGTAAATAACGTTTCACATTAACAGTAGAAATTACTTTTCCAATGGGGTATAATTTGCCTTGGAGGGGAAAATATGTTAAAATCATCTTGGTTTAATTTTTTTACAGCTCTTCTTCTTCTTTTCATTAAGCGATTTTCACATTGCCATAATTCCATTAGCCTGTTCGAATCTACAACCTTGAATCAGCATTGGGAATTCTAATGAGTTATAATGACTTTTACCATATGTAGCAAACAGCTGGCACTCGCCAATTGACTCCCAATAGCATAATTGAAGACAAAAGGAAATTTCTGGTTTCAATGGTAATAGAGCAAAGGGATACAAGTGTGTTTTTCATGTTGTCTATCAGTCATTTTGTGGACATGCAAATAGTAAGCAAATATGCTATACAGTTCAAGTTTCTACAGAACAGAACAATTATGTGATTAATCAAATGCTGTTTCAATTTGGGAGACATCTGTATTGTCTGAATGTGTATTACTTACTAATGTACACAAGGTACAATACACAGACCTTCAGGCAGCATAAATGCAGCTGTATCACAAATGATGACAGCTTTTCATTGACGTTGCCAAATGATATTGGCATTGTTTGCAGTTGTAACTTAGATACTGAGAGTTGTTTCTTTTAATCAAGGCTGCCTACTTAACAACATTAATTGGGGAAAATATTGCAAACAGCTCTCAGTATAATGGATTACTGTTCTATAAAACAGCAAATTAAATCCACCATATAAACTATAATAGGATAATGATATGTTTATATATTCTAATAATCAATAGTCTACATCAAAAGTGATCATAATTATCAGAAAATCTCTCTAGTTTGTGTATCTAATGTGACTGGGGGGTGTTTATGGTAGTTTATATGAGATATTGACATAATAAGCAGGCCTATTAAAAATATTGCCCAGACTTGAAGATACTCAATTTTATCTGATTTGCCGTTGCCATAAATTATGAATCATGCCCCGACTGTCTTGATGCGCCCAAAATAAAAATATTACAGAAAGACTTTGCAGTTGAGAAAATGACTGCAGTAGGTTACAAGCAAATCCTCATCAATCATCAAACGTCATTTGACAGCCTTCTAAACTCTTTTTACGTGCGTTAGCTTTAGTGCTTTATCAAAATCACACACGGTGCTCACAACAGCATGCTCCCTTGGAGGCTGCGAAGTGAGAAGCTGGAGAAGATAAACAGCAAGGGGGAGGGAGGTTGAGCGGGGCTTAAGCTTTGCACAGTGATTGGTCGAGATTGTCGTGCCCAATAAGATTGTTAAAGCTGATTTAGAGGAAAAATATGTAATTTTTTAGGACGTTATTTTCTGGCATTATATCCATATGAATTAACCCAGATTGCACTGGTAACTGATATTTTTGCATTAGCTTTTGACTATTGAGATTTGCCTTCCACCACTCATGAAAGTGGTCATGCGTGTGTGAGTGCGTGTGTGTGTGCGTGTACATGTTAAGACGTAACAGACACTGGAAAGTCTACTTCCCATAGCGAAATGCTGCATTATACATTAAGCATGGTTTAAGTTGCAATACATTAAATATTGCACTCTTTTTACTTATTCCATGCTAAATCTTGTATGTGCCATTATCGCTTTTGACGTAGTGTGACATGTGTAAGGTCGCTGAAATGATGTATCACTGCAGCGAGAGATGTAAGTTTGTGTCACAAATGAGGACATTTATCTATTATTTAGACTTGTAGAGAAAGCTGATTTTCGGCTTACATGGCAGCAACCTCCCGCTCAACGTGCACAAAATAAACAGTTCATTCATGCGGTTGCTATTATTTGGTCTATTTTCGAAACCAAGTCTGCAAACTATAGTTTAGGAGACTTGATGAATAGTGTAAACTGTACTGGTTATTATTTGATCAGGTTTGGACAAAGCAGGCTTACCTTGAGCGAAAACTGTTGTAAATGTGGCAAATATCAGATGTAAAATCCTCCAGCGAAGGTGGTTCCAGCTCATTTTGGCACCCGGCGCGGCTCTTTCTTCGACACAACTTTCAAGCCTCGTTCGTTCGCTCCCGCTTCAGTCAATTGTGTTGCTTGCGTGTTCATCCATATCGACATGCCGTGCACTGATTGCCATCACACCTGTTGTGATCCTGCGTTGCTCAGGTGACGATGAATTACGTCGAGATCTGCTCTTCCGTGGCTCCGCTGTGCGTAAAAGTTGCGCGGAGCGAGACTCGCAAATGGCGCTCCTTGAAGTGTCAGATAAACACTGACTAAATCCTTGGAATTAAAACGAGATGAACAAGAAATGCCCGACATCGATGTTAAATCTCCAAGCCACGTTTCTTTCTCCTCAGGTGCTCCCGATTGGTCGCGACTCATGCGGAGCTGCTGGCAGATCAGCGATTGTCTTGAGCTCAAAACCCAGGGCGCTAATGTCATCATCTGTCACTGTTCATCCGCCCGGGAAACTACGGCCACTGCGCAGCTGGTAGGATTAACCCTGCGTGTCTTGACTGGCGATCCAAACGTGACGTGGTTCTTGTCTTCTCAAGGGAGATCACACGTTAATGATCGAGCTCCACTCAGCCGCTTCAGTGTCGCTCCCCCACTGATTCAAAAAAGAGAAACTGATTAGAAATTGTTTACGCTGGTGCGCTCGAAAAGATATTCTGCTTGTTACTACAGTATTGCATCATTGTTGCTTAAATGGTGTTCCTTTGATGCTTATTAGTAAAGTTCTTTCATGCTCGAGTATTTATTCCTCCGTCTTTATAATGCAATACATTATCAGTTTCTTCTTGACCCTGTAAAAATCTGATGAGATAATACTGCTGTATGCGTAGTACGACTATGCTCACTAAAATAAGTGGGAACTTGTTAGTTAGAATAACTCCTCCAGTACCGACCAAAGCATTCGCTATAGCCTATAGTGTAACTTTTCAGAAAATGTCATACAGATGTCAGTATTGGTATGGGTACCGATACATTAACTCATGCTCATCAATATGCTCTAATTTTTGTAGAGTACATTTAACTATTATTTGGTCCAGCTAAAAGAGCATACAATTTGAGAGTACAATCTAGAAAATGTACTCTATGAAATTTACTGTGTAGAACAGCAGATACCACTTTAACATTATGCTATCATACAGTTTAGGCATACGACCCTACTCTGCAATTTGGCAGATAGCAAAAATATTCGTCAAAAAGACTTAACACATCTGCTTGCTCTATAATCCTATTTGGAAGTTTACAACAAAACACAAGATGAAAACAATTACACGTAGTATATTTTAGCAAAAACATAGCTTCATCAGATGTTTGCCAGCAGCTAGCTTAATGGTAACAATGTGAAAAACAGTACACAGACTTTGAGTTTAATTGTTTGATGAAAAATGTGCTGTAAATAAAATATTATCTTTGACGTACAACTCATTCAAAGTGAAATAGCATAGAAACATACAGAAAGATTAATTATAGGCTACTCACACGCCTATATTCCTTGCAAAAAACAAGTTAGAACATCTACAGTTTGCCACAATATTCTTTGCATCAAATCTGAGCGTTAGCTACATGTGGACACCACACAGCCTTCTTGAGGAGCAGCACGTGCTGTATTTCAGTGAAATATACAAAGTACTCACTGGTCAACAGAATTTTGTGTTTTTGAACAATAGTCGATTAAAATAATTTTTATCAAAAAAGATGTAATGTTATTATCAAGTACTATTAAAAGACTATTTGGTCCCGCTAAACATTTTACAAATTGCTCGATTAAAAGAACTATGAGAAAAATATGTAATGATAAAAAAACAAAACAAGAAAAGAACACTTTGACAAAACACCACACCTTGCATGTTTTCTTGCGGCAGTGGTCTTCATAAATCTCATTGGAACAGCACCAAACAAGAGTTCCAGCATCATCACCTTGCCCAATGCAGTTTTGCCATTCATCACTGAATATGACTTTCATCGAGTCAGCCACAGTCCACAATTGCTTTTCTCTTGCCCAGTCTAACCTTGCTTTTTGCTCTTTCGGTGTTAATGATGGATTTTGTTTAGTTTTTCTGTATGTAAATCCGATTTCCTTTAGGTGGCACAGATGGTAACTCTAGCTTCCTCCCATATGTTCCTCATTTATTTTGCTGTGCGTATTCTGTTTTCAAGACGTATTGCATTTAAGTTTTCTGTCTCGGTGCTTTGATGTATTCTGCCTTTAATAACCTTCCGAGCGGATAGCGTTTTGGGAATAGACATTTCCAGGTTGACTCCACATGATTTCTTTTTACCTCAGAATTGAGTGATTCAATAATTGCTTCTATCTGCTTGGTCTAAAAATGTAACTGTTATTGACAACCACATTTTTCTTGATCTCTTTTCGTGTTTCTTAAAGCCAAGAAGTTACCTATTTTGTGCGTACACTTGGAGGGTCTTTTATATGCGAAACACATTGTACGCACAAAACATGCTTTCGTACGCGATATTTGACGTTATGCTTACGTTGTTGTGGCTTAAATCTTACGCCATAAAATAGGTCGACCGTATCACCAAGGCCCACTTGCGCGACACGGTCGTATTGGAAACACCACGGTTATAACTGGATCCTTCTCATTGGTCGACTAAGCGCTGACAGGAACGCCCAGTTCTTGTGTCCTAACAGTAACGCTTCGGCTGCAGCCGTACCTTTCTCATTTTATTGACTTTAAATGTGAGTTTCTATGAGGGAAAACTATTAAGACATTAACAAAATCAAAAATATAGTGTTGATTGTTTTTATATTTTCGCGTAGGGCAGTTTTAAAGTAGACAAGAATATTTGATTTGATTTGTATTTATCTCAAACAAGCACACAACTAGAAACAGGACACCTGAGTCGTAAAGACAAAGAAAAAGGTACAATGTGATAAAATGCAAGTTTGAGGAGGGGCAGAAGGAGGCAAGCTTATTGAGTTCGGCCCCCCCTTTACATTATAACAACTTCAAAATCCATAATCCATCCATCCATCCACCCATTATCTGAGCTGCTTATCCTCACAAGGGTCGCGAGGCGTGCTGATGCCTATCCCAGCTGTCTTCGGCAGTAGGCGGGGTACAACCTGCCAGCTAATCGCAGGGCACACAAAGAAAAATAACCATTTACGCTGATCAAAATAACATATGAAATAAATCCATACATTTTAGAAAATTAAAAGATTAAAATGTAACTCTCCGTGAGCTCACTCAAATCTTAAATGCACACACACAGAAAAATTTAATTTGTTTTAAATTTAACTAGGTCCCAGCATTTTTCAATGCCTGATTCGAAAAATAATGGATTCATATGAGAAATATACTCAGCCTCACGAATCATCCTTATTACTCTTTTCTGTAAAGTACAACTGTTTTGTAATTTGCTTTTAAACATGTTCCCCCATACTTAAACACAATACGACAGATTTGGATTAATAAGTGTATAGTATCACATTTTTTAGTGACTTCTGATGTGTACATACATTTTGGACATACATATTTTATACATGTTTTTTATGCAATATTCCAATACCTCTCGACACTCGGGAGAAAAAATATTTGACTTGATGTTTCGAGCACAGTTTGGACACAATTTAAAACACCAAGAAACTTTATTTAAAAAACGCTTACGGTATCCACATTTTAAATCTTCAAACATACCTTTGTTAGATGTGACAATTACTAAATATTATGTACTTTGTTTTGTTAAAAGTCATTTATTTGCATTGCAACTACATTTTATTATTACTAAGTCACTCTTGGCCATCAAAAACAGCTGCTGCAAATCTCCCCCTCGAAGACCGGAGTTCGAGGTCCCTGATCTAGATGATCAAAAACCACAACGACCAACATTTAGTTCTGCTTGTCAATAAACTCATCCAGTCTTTGTGCAAATATTTTTTTTAGTATCTTTTAGAACTACGGCAGCATGAAAACATGGAAAATAAGTTAGTGGATCCAGAATTCAATAAAGCAATTCACCTTGTCTCTAAAGTGATCAGGCGGTGTTTAATTTGTTTCTTACTAATGATATTATTTTAGATATTCCATATACAAGATGTGGATTTTGGTGGCAAGAGGTCACCGTTTTCAGAAATGGAGCAATGCGTAAGTTTTGTTAGGTGTTGTGGACCGGCAGGCTGACTGCTAGGCCCCGCGGCAAACACCACTGCAGCTGCCGATACAGCAAATAGTGTTCGGAAGACAAGGTTTGCAGGACGAAATCAGATTCTTATCAGCCAGACATGACGTGTCACGTGAGAAGCAGAAGTGAGACTGAGCCTTCAGACAAGACACGGACGTGGCCAAGCAGAGAGTCTTAATTTCCAGGTGCACAAAAATACAAAGTAACAACGGAGACCAGGCCTGTGGGTGCAGGTGGCATAGAAAAAAGCTTGACAGTCTGATATGGAGGAAAGCTTGACGTTCTGACAATATGTCTCTGAGCCACCCAAGCTTAATTACTGAAAGACACCAGGCCATGCCCAAACCTTTGTGTCACAATAAAGGACCACAGCAACTGACAACATACAGTCGCAACTCGTAAGTAACAACCATACACCACACTCAAAGGGGCACCATCCGGTACCCTACCGCTAGAATTCCTAGGGGAGTGACAGGTCAAGGTTAAGCGAGCTCGAGACCCAGGAACGTATCTTAGGGCCATTTGGATGGAGGGCTGAGGGGGGTGTTGAGGATTCGACCTCTCAACTGGTTATTTGGATTATTGACCACTACAGGGGCTCTGGTAAGAGAGCACAGTCTTCAGTAGAACTCAGCACTTTATTCAGCTTCACTGTGCAGATGTGCATGCATGTCTACGCACAATTATATATATATATATATATATAAAGTATCTGAAACAATGAGAGAAAGAAACCCCATCAAAATACAATTGGAATAAGCAACTAAGTGTTTCTACTATCTAACAGTCAGCAACACTCTCATCACAAGTAAACTGTCATATACAGTAATACCCCGGTTATCGCGGTTAATGGGGACAGAGACCACCCGCGAAAATTGAAAATCCGCGAAGTAGCGGCGCACCTTCAAAAAAAAAAAAAAATAATACTTATATATACTTCGCACCTATATATATATATATATATATATATATAGGTGCGAAGTAGTGGCGCACCTTCAAAAATGCTTAAAAAAAAAAAAAATATATATATATATATATATATATATACGGGTAGAGAGAGAGAGAGAGTGAAATTCATGTTATAACAAAAAAAAAAATATTATTAAAACTTACTATTTTTTTATTCCCCAGCCATTATTTTTGTATTTATGCAATTACCTCTTTTTGTACTTATTTATTTACTTCGACTTTTACCTGCTGGTACGCCGTCCGGTGTGCCCTGTGAAATGAAAGGTGGCATTTTTCATTTATTTATTTATTCATTCATAACTGACAGCCTCGCGCTCCCCTCATGCCCGGGCGGAAGGTGTTCCTCTTCGGCTTAACTACCACGCACGCCGGCCGGTCTCCTCCGGAGCTCTCGCACCAAACGAAATGTCGCCGCGCGAGTGCCCGGGCGGAAGTTGTTCCTCTTCGGCTTAACTGCCACGCACGCCGGCCGGTCTCCTCCGGAGCTCTCGCACGAAACGAAATGTTGCCGCGCGAGTGCCCGGGCGGAAGTTGTTCCTCTTCGGCTTAACTGCCACGCACGCCGGCCGGTCTCCTCCGGAGCTCTTGCACGGAGCGAAATGTCGCCCCGCTAGTGCCCGGGCGGAAGTTGTTCCTCTTCGGCTTAACTGCCACGCACGCCGGCCTCCTCCGGAGCTCTGGTACGGTCCGAACCGCGCGAAACGTCGCCCCAAATCGTGTCCGGGGGAACGTGCTCTTCTTCGTCCACTCTCTTCTTCGTCCACTCTCCTCTTCGGCGCACGCCGGCCGTCTAACCGCTGCAGCGCCCCCTCGTGCCGCTCGGCGAAACTACAATGCCCCCGAATATTTTTTAGACCCGCGAAGCACTGAAGCCGCGAAAGGTGAACCGCGAAGTAGCGGGGTATTACTGTATAGACATTTAAATGTCTTTTCCAGTCTATATTACCTGTACTAGCAAGTTGCCAACGGCTACCTATTGCATAAGTTAGCTAAACACTGTTGACTAACGAATGCAAACATGAGAATAAAACGAGTGTATAAACAATATAAACACACGCATTATTTTACAGAAGAAAGCAAGATGTGGTATGCTATCAATATTAATCAGAATGAATTAGAACATTTACTCACATCGTCATCGACTACTGCACCGCTCTGAGCTGAATGACGAACGAAAACGCTAAACAGGAAACGGAAATACAAAGCGGCCCTTCAAAATAAAAGACACGCCTTTCAGAATAAGACAATGAAACGTCACATATTAAACGACTCGAAGAATTCTTAACAGCCGCCCCCACATTTGCCTAGTAAATGTGAAAACCCCCAGATAATTCTTCAAGAGTCTTTCGTGGTGTCATCGTCGGGCTGGAGGACAGGAAGGTTGATCAGACGTGAAACTGGTCTCGTATAAGTCTTGCTGTTGACGAGAACATCGGCCGTTCTTACATGTCCATCCTGACTGGTGATTGTCTTGATCACTTTGCCAACAGGCCACTGACCTCTCGTTGGATCAACAATCAGAACAACTGAGTTCACTGTCAAGTTTTCATTTGACTTCCTCCACTTGTGCCGTGTCTGTAGATTTGGCAGATAGTTCCTTGTGAATTGACGCCAAAAATGATCCACCGATGTTTGACAATGGCGCCATCTTCGTCGGCCGATACTTGCTGGAGCATAGACAGCTTGAGGGAGTGTAGCGTCTAGCCGCCCCATGAGAAGAAGATTTGGCGTAACGGGGTCAGGGTCCGCTACATCGGCTGATACATAGCCCAGGGGCTTGGAGTTTAAGATCCCTTCCACTTCCACCAAAATTGTGCAGAAAACATCCTCTGAGACAGATTGAGACCCCACTGCAACTCGAAGACCAGCCTTGATTGAACGCACCTCTCTCTCCCATACGCCTCCAAAGTGAGGGGCATTTGGTGGATTGAGCTTGAACTGGATTTGGTAGTCTGCTAACTGCTCCTTCAGTTGGGGTTCCATAGCTGCTAAGAGGTGGACTCTGACGGCGAAGCTTTGAAAAGTTCGTGCGTCACCAGATTTCACATCTGACATAGTCAGGATGGCAGCTATTTCACTTTGCGCCAGTTGGTGAGGCTGGCCATACTGTAGCTGTAGGGCTTGCATGGTTGCGGAGTATGGAAATAGATCATGACGGCACGACTGACCAATCATTTGTGCTTCCGGGAGTTCAAGATGCTCCAATAGAACATGGTATTTGTACTTTTCCGTGAGTTCGGGATAGGGCTCAAGCAGATTATCCAAGGCTAACTTGAGGTTGGCAAACTCCCTCTCACTATCTATAGTGAAATGGGGAATTTTGGGTTTCGGCACGCCATATATTGACCGTGTTTGCAAATCAAAGTCTCGTGGAGTCATAATCTGACTCGTTGGTTGTTGTGGCTGGGCACATAGTGATATGGATTGTAAAACGAGGAAACCTGCGGTGGAGGATAGCTCAATCGTGCTGAATAGCTAGGATAAGAAGCCATTGGCTGAGACTGCTGCAGGGACTGATGTATGGGGACAAACTATGGCGTTGCTGGACCACGTTTGGTGACACCATACCAGATGAAATGGCTGAACAAGGAGAGGTGGGAGTTGCTAGAGAAACTGGCTGTATTGTTCGAAACGCAGAATTTTCCAAGTTACATCCTGCTGCAGTAGCCTCACCTTTGTGCTTATCCACTCCCCCCAACTTGGAAGTAATGCTTACTGATGTGTCTCTCTCCGCCTGAGCTGTCATGCCAAGCACTGGTGGTGGAGGGTGGACATGTGAAGGGAGCTGAAGCGATGACTGGGTGTGTGGCGGCTGTGCCCTAGTCTTTGTCATGTTGTGGTCATCATCTTCCTCTTCTCGCGTGAGGAACGCATTAATGTGTTCCAACAGCTCCTGGCGACGACGTTGTTTTGCTTCATACTGTACGAGTTTGTTAGTGAGTTGTGTAATTTCCATCCTATCCTCCCTCTCACTCCTGGACATGGATTCAACAAGTTGTCTTAGTGCTGTGGTGCTTAGTGGGTCACCTGAACTGGGACTAGGTGTAGCTCTACTGTGGGCAGAGTAAACACTCACATCTGCTTTTCCACCATCTGCTGCGGTCGCTGCTCCTCTCTGCTCCTCTTGAACCCTCTCGTTGGGTTGGGAGGAAAGTGCAGACCTTTGTGGATGGTAAGAAAGGATGTAGTCCTCGAGATGCTTAGGTGTATGCAGTTGTCTCTCATGTCGCTGTTGCACGTCAGGACGAGGGTGAGATGGCGAGTCCTCCGCTGAAGACATGTCTTGTAGGAGTCAATTCATCCGGCTCGAAGGACCTTTGTTGAGGATTCGACCTCTGAACTGGTTATTTGGATTATTGACCACTACAGGGGCTCCGGTAAGAGAGCACAGAGTCTTCAGTAGAACTCGGCCCTTTATTCAGCTTCACTGTGCAGATGTGCATACATGACTATGCACAATTATATATATATATAAAGTATCTGAAACAATGAGAGAAAGAAACCCCATCAAAATACAATTGGAATAAGCAACTAAGTGTTTCTACTATCTAACAGTCAGCAACACTCTCAACACAAGTAAACTGACATATATAGACATTTAAATGTCTTTTCCAGTCTATATTACCTGTACTAGCAAGTTGCCATGGCTACCTATTGCACAAGTTAGCTAAACACTGTTGACTAACGAATGCAAACATGAGAATAAAACGAGTGTATAAACAATATAAACACACGCATTATTTTACCGAAGAAAGCAAGAAGAGTATGCTCTCAATTTTAATCAGAATGAATTAGAACAATTACTCACATCGTCATTGACTACTGCACTGCTCTGAGCCGAATGACGAACGAAAACGCTAAACAGGAAACGGAAATACGAAGCGACCCTTCAAAATAAAAGACACGCCTTTCAGAATAAGACATTGAAACGTCACATATTAAACGACTCGAAGAATTCTTAACAGGGGGGGTAGAAGAGATTCCGGCAGCGGCCCGACTCTAAATAGCCATTCAGAAGGCCACACTTGAAGGAAGGTCGGCCACAGAATTTGTGCTACCAAAACAGGGTCAGGTTGTGCCGCCAGAAAAAGGGCAAGTTGGGGCCACAGGTCGCGCGCTGCTGGAACAGGAAGAGGTGTGTAACTTTGTTCGTCACGTCCGCTCTGCACTTTACACTCAGCATTTTAACATTCACACATCACTTAATGCATAGCGCATCACTGCACGCACAGAAGAAAAATGGCATGAGATAATTTATTAAAACCTGGTACCAACGTGGCCAGCCAACTTGAGTCAACTTAATAATTGGGCATCGTTCAATTGTGGTGCTACGTTTAAATTGGTTGTTCTTTGGGGTGCATGCAGGCAATATTTGTGGTTTTGGTGAGAGTGCGGTGTGAGCGCATGTTTTACTTGTGTTCTCCTATGTTCAGGGTGGCCAAAAGAATCCCTGGAGACCAGACACTGCTGGGAAGTTATGGGACTGGACCAAATGGAGGAATTTTGGGGGTGGTTATTGGGGCTTGTAGTAAATTCTAGTGTTTGGTTTATTGTTTTGATGGTTTTGGTTTGGAATATAGACTTGATATTTTATTAGTGTTTAGTTTCGGGTGATGGTTTTGTGCTGGAGCATTGTAATTCATGCTTATGCTTTACACCTGTGGAGTTGAAATGGTTTCACCCAATTGACTTGAACATATTGAAAGTGTCAATGACATGTGTGTTGAAGAGACTGCTGAAGAGGTCATGCTGCATTTTAATCCTCACGTTGACAGGTTGCTGGGTTCCCGGTGAAAAGGTGACGCACTAGCAGGTGAGACACTCAGTTCTTGGTTGGAGCAGGAGATAACCTCATTGGGGGTGTATTCAGGACAGCCACTTATTTGCCAGTAGTGGAAAGGTTCTAAATTGGGAAAAATTCAGCACGCCTTCACAAAACCCTAGTAAGAAAATGGATGGATGGGTGGACCAGAGGTCGACTCTCCAGCCGACTGTGGCCACTTTTGACGCGTCATTTTTGGATGAGTGCGGGTGGAGAAGTGGACTTGGGGAAAATAAGTAAGTCGAGCTAGTGCTTATAGATTGAAATCTACAAAGTAAAGTTATTATCATCACTTTAAGTCAAAGCAAAATACTGTTTCCCAGTCCCCCACAGCTGGCACCAGTTTATTTGATACATTTTGCATCATTCTTTCAACATTACAACTTCCGTTTTGAGATTCCGAATTAAACTAATGTTACTATTCCTGAAGTATTATTATTATTATTATTATTATTATTATTATTATTATTATTATTATCAATGTATGTTTCTTACATGCAACCCAGTCCAAATATACCTGGTATTTAGGCAGTAAACCTGCTTTAATTAATATTATTTTTGAGAATACCACTGTCCTCTGATTGAGAGCATCAGGTGGGTTTTAGTGCCCCCTGATGGCTAAGAGGAGCTCATAAATCAATAAAGTCAATGGTGACTTCAGGTATTTTTGCAGTCAGAAATGTAAGGATCTAATTTATCTTATTTCATCAACTATCTTAGTAGCCTCATATATGGGTGCAACCTAAATGGGATGCAAATACTACTGTAGAATATAACACACGTATGTCGTGGAGGTTAGGAAGAAAAATCCAAGTTCAAGGAATATATGTTTTAAGTTTACATTCAAGGATCATTGTCTCCTTTCATTCAAACAAATTCTAAGTGTGACTTCATTGCTAAATGACAGCATGGTACTATCGTAGTTTTGTGCTTCTGCGTTTGAATCTCATTTGTGGCCTTCCACCACTGCTCCTGCGGGCAGCATTTTTGTATAGGTAGCATAAGGCCATATTTATAAGTACATCAATAACATTATTCATTTCTTTATTAATTTTAATGTGGGTTTGCTCATCCGAGAAAATTGTGTATTTACAGTATGTCTCAGTCAGAGGTTCACACTTTCTCTCCCATCTGCTTGAGCTTGACAAAAAGTCATTCTGACAACATATCCGCAACACATTTCTTGCAGGTTCGAATCTTGACGTTCCAGGCTTGTGTTTCGTTTGCATGTTCTTGCTTTGCTTGGCTGGGTTTTTTCCCGGTGTTCCAGCTTCCTCCCATATTCTAAAAACATGCAATACTTGTTGGGTCTTATTTCCGCATTCAGTGCAAGTCTAACGCAAAGAAAACTCTGTAAACTAGACTTGCCCTGGGCCGAAAATGACCGCCCCCATTTTTAAGCCAAGTGCATGACCATATGTCTACAAAAATAAGGCCCCAGATGTGAATATGAGTGTGAATGGCAACCAGTCCTGGGTGTACCCAGCCCCAAATCCAGCTTTTGCTCCACATAATCAGGCTAAGCAGCACAGAAAAAAGATGAACGGTCAATAATGAGAGTCACAACAATTGCCACAAGCTTTGCTGTGTGCCTATTTGAGCTCCTCCCTCCCACTGCAGCACTTTGATAAGCTGCAGCAGCAGCCTTTATGTGCTCAGGTTGCCCAGTGTGATGTAGCACTGCTGTTAATTTACCTCTCACCTCCACATGGTGACACACACACACATCTTTCTATCAATGTATTTTCCAAACCACTTATTCTCAGTAGGGGTGAGCTGGAGGCCATCCTGTCTTACTTTGGGTCACAGGAGGGGTACAACTTCGACTGGATGCCAGCCAATTGCATGGCAAATATACACAAAGAAGGTGAAGTTCCAAGTTAACTATCTGAAAGATAAATGAAAAAAATATTAGATGAAATCAAATCCTGTAATAGAAGCTCACGCAGTGAACTGACACAGGTTGTGTATTCATTTCAACAAGTTCTTTTGCACCACTGCAAGTTTCCGATGGCCGTAAAGGCATGTTTAGATGAGCTTTTTGTTGAAGATCTTGGCACGCTCATCGAGTTAAACGCAACCTGCAAAACAATGTAGAAAGGGAAAAAAAAGAGGAGTTACAAAGATGTGAAAAACTCCATATTTGTCTTCCTTTTAACTTTCTATCGTCAATGGCAGAGAGTGGGGGTGACTCCACTATCTAACTCACTATACAAATTAATGATTGAATTATGATGAGCCTGAAGGTCATTACCACATTTAAGTTTAGTCAGTATCGAACATAAATGAGAACAAAACCTCTCAGTCCTCCACGGACTTGATCAAATGATGACACTAAAAATAAACTTTGAAATTGATTTTGCCGACAACTCAAAGTCTCACAGGTACATATTCATCTATATGCACGCAACAACACCATTCACAGTGATGGAAAAGCCTGAAGATATGGGAAATCCAGTTGTTTCATATTCGAGGTCATAGTAGCAGAAAATCATCCAATTGCATCAATCGTTTCTTATTTTCATCTGTACATTGCAATCGATGACTTGAAACTGCCCCAAATTAAAAAGTGAGTCTGCCTATTCGAGATGAGAAAAGTCATATTTTGCACTGTGCAAGCCCATATATAGTGAGCGATCCCGTGTCACAATGTCAAAATATCTTCAAATTGTGTTGTTCACATGACATTCTGCAAACATTTTAATTGCGCTTGTAAGTAAGAAAGATCTTAGTTATGGAATAATCTGTCAAGTCAATAATTTATGAAAGTGCTGAAGCTTAAGCTGTTTGTGTCACCTGATGTAGCACATGAGGCGAATCACTTACCAGGAGTGTCACGCATTCCTCCATCATTTTTCATTATGTAACACTGTGGAGGAGGGAAAAAAATATATTTTGTGACCTTCCTTCTTGTGAGACACATTCACGTTGGCTTGCAGAGAAAACATGGAAAAAGCAGACGACGTTATCAACACAAGACAGCAAAGTAGACATGCAGCCTCCGGATATATGCAAGTTGGTGTGTTGACACAGATGGATGTCACAGGGGAGATGCGTTTGTGTTGGAAGAGCAGCCATAAACTGGTGATAGATGTGAGTGCCACATGGAAGGCAATGTGTTTTTTCAACGTGCATCATTCCTCTGCTTGAGACATGGATGTAGCATCTGCTTCGGTGCATTTTGCCACACACAGCTAGCTCTCTAATGTTCTCATTGTCATTCTCCAGAAAGAACACTCAAAGGCAGTTTGGTGAAATACAGAACCTTTCAATGTCACATGCTTGCTGAAACTGAATTTAAATATTGCTAATTGATTGACACCCCCCTGGTTCTGGCTGCGTTTTTATTCCAGTAAATGTGCTAATTTGAAGTAAAATCATTAGATTTTTATTGCCGCATGGTCTATACGTAATTTAGTTGTGACTTGACAAGGCTTTTGTCATGAACACATAATGGTTAATACGTTCAGGTACAGGGACTCGTTTAACCAGCTTTCATTGTTGCATATGCATTTGTAAAAGTTGTTAAAGCTCGCTCTCAAGCAAGACGTCTTTGAGAGCTTTTGTGCATACAATTTCATCTGCATGACTCTGCATCAAGGGGCTTGCCACGCCCGATACAACAGATGGAGCTGTTTTTCCTTCTTTCTAATGCGTCAATTTTCTATGGCGCCAGTTATGTTCAGTCATGTGCGGGGCTTAACCCTAACCTAGTTTATTTTGGGAGAAAAAAAAAATGACTGATCACCTGTTGTTGACTGAATGGGGTCGTCGTGAGGGATCGTCTTCATATCGAGTGTATTGCTGTCACAACAGATAAAAAAAACAAAACAAAAACTAAAATATCGCCTAACATTGTGATTTATATCAAATTTAATGAGATTCACATTTTCATGTGATAAATGTGCCATTCAAATGTGATAAATTATGCCTTTATGACGTGTTAAATTTGGCTTCCACATTCAGTAGAACAAAAGCAATGACCATACTTCCAGTTCAGGGGTCATGCGCATATACAAAGGATGAGTATGCACAATCACATGGCGTACACACCTCCCACTCTCATGTTCCGAAGTACAAGAGTAAAATGACTGTGGGAATGTACTACATGGCTGCCATACACATTTTTATTGCTTTTCGACCCTTTGGCGAGTCGTTGAGGTGATTTTAGGCGATGGCGCGTGGTGGAATTTTCACCTTTGGCGGTTGAGAAAAGTATATGTTTTGTTTTTGTGTCTGCCGACTTTTTTTTTTTTTTTTTAAGTTCAAGCCCCCACAATCACAAACTGATGTCATGGGGTTCTTGACTAGAGACAACAGAAAGCCAAAAATTGTTTTTTGGGGCCTTGACTTCGGTTCCTAGCCTCTGCAGCTCTCATTTTGTGAAGTTCCTGTTTTTTCTTATGTGACTCATAAGCGATCATGCAGAGTGATCATTCCCACTGGCAGGTACTTTTTTATACTCATTTGCATATTTATATGAGGTTGTGGAGAGAGAAGAGTCTGGTACTACAACAATTCCGCAATGATTGAGATGTATGACAGGGAGGTGTTCGGATTCTTGCGTAAACTCAGATTCTGGATAAGGCCATATGGAGTGTTTTCGTATTCAAGCCACAAAAGTCCTTTGGCCATGAACAGGATTTAAAATGTAAAACTTATCACATTACAACATGATCATTTTGGATTCTGCATTTAGCAGAAAAAAATGAAGAAATTCTTTAGGTCAAAACTTTTCAAATCATTATGTGATATTGATTTTTTTCTGGTTTTATAGCAATGCACATTCGTACAAACGTGACATAACCAGGAATAAATCAGTTTGAAATTCCAAATGATCTCCAGGTGTAACCTGCACCATAAATACAGCATTTACAGTAAATTAGTTGTATAGCTTTTACAGTGAATTACACACATTTTTTATGTTTAATACAGTATCATCCCACACCCGTTGCAAAACCAGAGAATTGGAGGGGATGAGCGGCAGCTGGAGAGAAAAAAAAAACCTTTAACCTGCTGAGGTTAATTTCAACAACTTGTTGAAAAGTTGGTATTTAAAGCCTGAGAGCAAAGAGCAGAAAACTCTTGGCTCTGGAAAATCAGTTCAGTAATAAATGGTATTTGTAGACAAAATAAGGACAGCACTGGACACACTAAGAAATCATTACAATGCCATAACCCAGTGCGATACGTTCAAAATACTCAGAACTGAAATTACACAAAGGCCTCAGAATGGATTTTTAAATTGATAATAAGATGAAAACATTTTGGCAGGACTGGAGAGTATGAGGAGGCCACCGACTCTGTTGTTCTCTAAGGGGAGTCAAAGAAAAAAGAAAGAAAGGAAAAAGAGATCAGGAGCATAATCACAATTTGACTGGAGTTTTCTAAGGTGTGGTTTTGTCTGCGTAAGCCAATCATGAACTAATTGGGCCTCAATTATACAATTTCAGAAAGTTTGCAATGTATTTTTCTCCTTGTAAGTGGAGTCCTCATTACCTCTGAGGTGGCTTCTCAAGTATTTACATCTGTTGGATTTGTTTCATCGACTCAAATGTCACTGAGTTGATATTAAACACTCACACTGGGCTTTAGCTTCAATCACTGACAGCAATGTCAACTATGCACGCATTGCATTGTGAAAGAACTTGGTCAAAGAGGAAAGGAAGGTCAGTAGGTGGTGGGGAGCGCCATATAGCCGCATACCCCACCAGCCACTCAAATAAAACACAAATAAGTCTATAATAAGGATGAAAACAGCATTTGCCCGATCAAACTACACCCACTAAATCTGCAGATCAACCAGACTGCACAAAACTGTATCGGCGCTCGGCAATTAGATATGTACCATTGTGTCTCTACCTGCACAAGGATTTATTTGTTCTTGCTCACCCACTAAAGCTCCAAAAAGTGTAACTTTCTCAGCCTACAATGAATAATGAGCTCTCTGCTTACGTCGCTAAGGCTCTTTATTTTTTTCTCTTCTCTGTTAGTCTATGTTCTTCCGTGGATACAACAGTGATAGACACATTTGATATGCGGGAAGCATTCTCCCTATTATCTCCACAGAGAAAATGGCTTTTGCGTCCTTCACAGGCGGGAGGGAACTGGAGGTTTTTCTATTATAGCTGCCGCTGCAGGCAGCTCCCAAACATTAATGGCAAGTCGGGAAAGGTTTAAGGGTGCAAAGCGGAGGACTGAACTAACATAGCCGGTTTGAAACACCCAAGAGCCTGATGGTCAAGGCGCCTCGTGGGAACATGTTGACGCTACACTATGCCATTTTCAAGTGTGCATATGATGATATCACAAACAATGATGTGACAGACAAAACGCAGCTTGTCAATTCCGATTGAACAGTTGACGCTCGTTCGGATTGGCATAATGAATAAAGGATACCACCCCTATAAATCTAACAAATACAATTCCCGACGGATTTGGCCTGTTTATTACCATTGAGGTGTTTATATGGAAGATTTTCCTTCCGTTTGGTCAGTCGGAGCCTTTCTAGTCGGAATACATGGCTCCATGTACTGCAAACGCGCCTAATGTGTTTGCATCAGATTGAAGTTGGAAATCGTACAAAATGTTAAGCACAACATTATGTGCTTGACTCTTTTCCAGCTCTCTGCTGGAAGGCACACAATTCCACTCAAATGCATTCATGTAGCTCTTTTCATTTGACCAGGTTTGACAATTGAGAGATAATTTGAATGTTCACAACTTTGCCATGTCATGATAGTAAACACAATGTTGAATGAGAGTGACCAACCCTGACCCAAAGAGACTCCGCGGCAGAGTGCAGAGATGGTCAAAAAGCGTTTCTGGGATCTGAAACTGGAACTATGACAAATACGTGGTGTGTTTTGGGGTTGCGCCGCCAGATATACCCGCTAGATATAGCTTAATCATCACAGTGAGTTTAGTTTGAGTGAATGTGTAGCTGAGTAAACTGACAGCACACTATTCATTTCCCATGTCAAAAGAGCACGTTGTTGCCATAAATCCAAATAACAGATCGCTCAAGCGATCATAGCCATCTTAGTTAGATAACAGGAAAATGGAGCATCCATTATAGCCTAACAGATTGTAAGACAAACAACATCAGTTCTCAAAAGAATCACTAAATGGTAAACTATGGTCATTTACAAATTATGCTAGATCTTTAAACTACATCTACATTAGGGGTCATCAGTTATGTTCCTTGAGTGCCCCTATCCTGCATATTTTAGATGTTTAATTGCCTCCTCTAATTCACCTGATTCAAATGATCAGGATTCTGATAAGGCTTGCTGATGAGTTGATCATTTGAACCAAATGTGTTGGAAGCAGTGGTGAGCGGTCAAGGCCTTCAAGGCCTTCTCTGCTGGCCTAGCATAATCCAGAAATCATGATCATATTCATCACATTTATGTCATATTATATCTTGGTGTTGTATTTTTTGTGAGAGTTTTTAATCCAATCAGAATTCAGATAGTTTGTGTTGTCAGGCAGATTTCTCAAACCAGTCGCATGCACTATTTGTCCGAGACCTTCAGATACAATCGTGCGGGTGTCTGTTCTGTGTGAGTAATGGGGCTTTTACAATTGATAGACAGTTGCGATATTCAATCAGATCACAAATTGATGACCGTAAGGCCTTACTTTGAAGGTGATGAACACGGCTTGTGATTGGATACTCGCTCGTGAGGGGGCAGCACTCTGCAGAATCCACACACCGGACACTCGTAACTGGCGACCGTTTGAAAATCTAAAATATATTCTTTCTTTTTTTAACCCACAATGGCCGAAGGAGGGAAAAGTGTGGATTTAACTGCAGATACACTTGCGAGGCAATTTTCAAGATGGACCTTTCAAGAGAAGGTCTCTCATGAGCTGGGGTGGTCCAACTCTCAGTAGTGTGTAAGCGCGTGTCTGTATATTATTTCTCTAGCCGCGGTGTCATAAATGATGGTATTATGAGGAGTAATTATTCAATTCGGTCTAAGTAGGACTTCACTGAAGGCCAAGGTGTAAAATGCACGGCCCGCTACTGGTTGGAAGAGGGAAACATCTAAAACATACAAAATTGGGGCCCTCGAGGATTGCAGTTGGTGACCCCTGAGCTTCTTCTACCAATTAACTACGACCCGTGGGCCATTCGCGGCCCAGCATTCCTTTTTAGCAGCCCGCAGCAGATGCAAAATATAACTTTTGACATGGCCTTAAGCCTATTGGGTGTGGGTGTTGAAAAGGTGGGGAGTTGCAACACTTACATCCCCCACGCACCTGAAAACACCTACGCAACCAATAATAATCATAAATTAGACGCGTAGAGATTTTCTAGATGAAGCAAACAAACTATTTACAACTGAGAATGTAACAACATTTCTTTCTATAATGTCTAATAAACAAAGACATTTGAGTTACTGAATCCAAAACGTTTTCCTCCACGTTCTGCTCTCAATGTCATGGTCTGATTTGTAAACAGATAACATTGATTAAGATCCTCTTCGACAAGGTATACCAGTTCCACCATGCAAAAAAAAAAAAAAAAAATCATTCAATCATGGAAGTTATCCTTGATTTCCCCATTTGCTCTGCCTCAGTCAAATGACATGGACGGGTTGTTTACTCGTGGTGCCATTGGAGGACAAAATATTTCTAACTATCTTTTCAGTGTAATAATAAATCACGAGTCTCATAAGGACATTAGCAAAGAAAGTATATTGCTTAAGCTTTTATCTTAGTCTACCGTTTTCTTCCTCACGCCTCATACATCTTTTTTGTGCTTTCCGAACAGCACCGTTATTAGACATTGAAACCTATATGTGCGAGCATTGCACACCGTGACCTTATTCATGTGTTATCACTGTCCTCAACTCCAAAGTAGTCAGGGGCGAACAGACAGCAGTTGTATTTGGCTTGTTAAACTGGTAAATGTAACTCACCTCCCCATCCAGTGACCGGCAGCGGTGAAACAAACGAATGAACGGGATGTCATATTGCTTGCGTGGTCAACTGGGAATTCATTCCATCCCATTTCAGCAATTTTCAACAGTTTTCTATGGCACTCGCGCATCTGTGCCACACACTTGTCCTAGTAACTGCTGCTACTTGTCCTCTCTTCCAGGTCGACCTTTCCACAAATATGGCAGATGTGCTGCAACGAAAACATTTTTATGAGTGAATGCGTGTCAAGTGTCAAAAGAGGGTGCGATGTTTTGAGATTAGGTACAGATTTGTTTTGTTTTAAAATGATTTTCTTATTTCCAAATTATTCACGCTCTGGCACATCTCTCTCAATGTGTGAGGAGTTGCCATTACGCTTGTCAACAGCAGTTGTAATCAGAGATGACATTATGTGTCCCTAAATGTATTTTTGCCGCTGATTTAAAAAATAATTCTTTACTTTTTCTTCTAGCACATCAGTTTTTTGAGATATTTCCATTTTTTGCTTTCAAATTTGACCTATAAAAAAAACGCTCTCGCAATACAGACTTCATAATGCATTTTCATTTATAACCATTCCTAACCCTTAATTTATACATATTGCAAAATATTTGTCTATATTCCACTTTATTATTATTATTATTATTATTATTATTATTATTAAATTCTATGCAGAGAAAAACTAGAGCAGATTCGGAATCAGTGAAAAAAAAATCTAGAAAAGTTTACCTGCATCGCAATTTAAAAAGCATTATTTTTAGAATGGTGATAAAGTATTGTTTTGCGATGCAAACGTCTCAATCCCTTCATTCAGGAAATTATATGGTAGGAGTAATATTAGGTTTAACTCAATGCATTCATCCACATTGATTTTGCAATTGAAACATTTCTCTATATTAAATGGAAACAGTATATTTTAAACAAAGAAAAAGCAGTGCCAGTGGAGAAAAATAAAGTTGAGGCCTGAAGCAAATTTTTTTTTCAGAGTGCCCTAATCCAGACCAAAGTGGGCCACGAGAGGCACGAGAGAGTGTGAATAAGAGTTAGACTAATTTCCAGCGGGAAATGAGTGACTTCTTCGCCTGCTGTAGTACGTATATAAACTGCAGTTTGTGCCACATTCAGACCAGGGAATAACAAGGGTTGAATTAGGAAACAACATGATGGGAACTGTCATCTGTGCCCCATCAATGTGGGCTGCCAGTATCCTGATAATCCCCAGAGTAATCCCACCACTACAACGGAGACATCAGATTCACCGAGGCAGGACAGGGCTGTGCATGACACACACGAGAGCGTCTTGGCTCTTAACAGGGTGACAGCAGCCACTTCTCATGAAAATTGGTGCTTACGCTTGACTGGGACTTGAATTGATGTTTACATGTCTTGACAAATGGGGAAAAAAATGCATAAATCAACTCAGATGGTTTCAACTGAGAAGGGAATTGAGTCACCTAATGTGATGTGTGTTTGATTTTTGTCATATGCCTGTTAAGTGTTGAGAGCATCTCTGCTGTATCAAGGTATTTTCAGGCGAGAACGTCAAAACGTTCATGTTTACAAAGGGATTTTTCAATGGGTCACACCTCTTCCCCCTTACAGAAGGTAGGCAAAACAGGAAAAGTCTGATATAACCTTTGTGTTTTTTTTGTTACGATCGGGGAGGAGGGGGCGGGGGGGGTAGAGGAGGACCCAAAATGCAGGGAAGCCAGGCAAGGGTAACTTAAGGGAATTTAATTAACCAAATAATATGAGAAACAAGGTAGTAGGAACAAACGAACGTGGCAAGGTGCAAAACAATGAGGATGAACAAAACGTGACTGGACCGAACTAAATTTGACGAGGATACAGGGACAGTGACAAATAACCATGAGCTATGCGCGTGAGCGAGGAACAAAGAGCAACAGTGACATCGAAGAAAAGGGCAATGCACCGACGCCGAGTTGTCAGCGCGGGGCGTTTAAGTAGAGAATTAATCAAGATGTCAACGGGTAACAGGTGCGGGACTGGTGGGCGCGTCTCTCCAGCAGTGCGGTAATCAAGGAGTCCACAAGTAACAGGTGCGGGACTGGTGGGCACGTCTCTCCAGCCAACACGACACGCGCTGGAAGGAAACGCCCCAACGCCCGTTGAGCAAACGTAAATAAAACAAGACATGACGGAAACGGACCATGACATTTTTGGGGACTGTATTAAAAGACACTTGCGGTTTGTTAAAACAGTAAAAAAAAGCTTCTCGCTAGAATGTGAATACATTTTCAAGCCATCGTGTTTTGGGCCCTAATAAGGACCGTTTGATGTTTCTGTGAGGAAAATAAAGCTTGACTCCAAAATAAAGCGTCCAAAAACAAGTGGAGTTAATTGAAACCTGTTTTACACCAAAATGAGAAAATCACATGTCTTAGGAAATTATTAATTAAGAAAAAGTAATGTTTCTCCCACAATGATAATATTTTATTCATTATCATCGCATTAATTTCCAGTTTAATTGTCTGGAGGGGGGAAATCGTTGATGCAGTAGATTCAAATTAAGCAATGCAGCCCTACAGATTATAATTCTTATTTCTCCCATTAATCTCAATCATGCATCATTTATTTTAAATCAATATACAGCCATTTTCTAAAATAAGATTTCCAATAGCAGGTTTGCTCAAAGAAAAATATTCAGTTCCCAAGAGGCCCCAACAAGTTGTGTTATTTGTGATAACTTCATGCAGCGATGCAATATAAAACAGAGCTGCAAGATGAAAGGCATGGAAATAAATGGGACAAAAACCATATATAAAAAAAAAAAGGATACTCAAACATCGGGTGATCAAGTGTTGTCAGTGAATGAAGCAGAGATAAAAGTAAAGTCAGGCTTGTTTGTACAGTGAACTAAAGGGCAAAGAGAACGGGTTACTTAAGTGCAAGGACAGTTAAGACGGGCAGCAAAGATATTAATCCACTGCCAGAGTGGCCTTTTAAGGCCACCCAAAGGACCTATGAGGCTGATGAGGTTTATGGAGGGGTCACTGTAAGTGAATTGCAACACCCCATTGGTTAAACATTAAGGTCATCCAGGAATCAGACTGTCAAGGATGAGAGGTGCTAAGGGCAATGTTCAATAAAACATGAGAGTAATCTTCTCACCAGGAGCAGAAGTGCTTTGCGGTTCAACTCCTAAGGAGCACAAACAGATTTCCCTTGTGAGCCAAAAGAAAGAGAAAAAAAATATATACGGGTGCTCATTCACCAGCTCGCCATCAGATTTACGGCCATAAATAGTACTGAAAATTGGTCGAACTATCACATGGAATGTGACCTCTGACAAAGCTTATCTTGAACACCAAAAATATGCGAGTCAGAGAGATGATAGTGTCTGTCTGCAACAGCTTCTCTTTCTGCCTCATTAGCTGCTGATATTGGATGGGTTATCTCAGTTTCAAAGACATTTTCAGGTTGGAGGCAGGTGGCTCACCTTCCCCTGAAGAAGTTGCAATAGAACAGCGCACGTTTTTGTGTGTGTGTGTCGGGGGGAGACAATCATGGCTGAATGTCGCTTTGAATAGAATTAGCGACAATATGCTTTTTTTTGCTTCCCTCTACTGTGCAAGTCTGCTGTCACAATGGAGGTGTGTCAATGACAGCTCCATCCCGGTTTACTTCCACAGGGTATGAAATGAGGAGACAAATGATAAGCTTCTCGCTCATGCTCCAGGAAGCTCATGAAAGCTGATGGAGTGAATCCCGATGGCGAGCCCTTGTAGATACACAACATCATGATGTGCTAAAATATAGACGGCACTTGCTCTCTTTTTGCTCTCTGTATGGAGAGATTCTGCTCAGTCTAGCATCTAGACTCTAGATGCTCAACAATGAATGTCTTCTGCATGTGTGAAGCTAAAAAATTAAAATAAAATCAATCCATCGCCTAAGCAGAAACTGCATTACACACTGTAAATCTTGGACTTCTCCTGTAGTATTCTTAAAAAAATAGTCTACACCACCTTCCACTAAATTAAACTTTTCTGATAGGGCCAAGTTGTAGGAATTACCTGGCAAACGGCAATCGGGTCCAATGGATTAAGAGAAATATTCTTTTTCCAAAAAGTCCAACTTCTTTCATCTCCAAAGGTTGGTATAGTCGACCAGCCACAACCAGAATTCAGCTGTAATTTATGCATCTTTCTTTCAACCAAGCTCACAAGAGCATGACAAGCAGGCTGAGCAGTTAGTCAGCCGTGTTATTAGATTTTTCTTCTTTCCGGGATGACGGTGACCACAAGAGGAGTTTTTAGGGCAGGCACCATGGCAATCTAACAGTGCAGGTGAATGGACGGATATGACACGTGTGTAATCGCGTTATGTCATACAAATAATCAGGGGAAACGTAGGGGATGTCTAAATAGCCACGCGGGAAGCAGCTGCGGTAAGTGCTGCTATGCTGCCATCTTGTGGCCAAATTGCGACTTCATCAACCTGCGTTAGGAAATCAGGCGACGGCTCTTGTTATCTTTCGATAGTCGTCTGCTTGTTCATAAATACAGCCATGTAAATTATTATACATAAACATTTAGTTATTTTATTCTTATTAGATTTCGGGGTCACCAGTAAAATGCAACTTCTCCCAAATCACTGCGGGGGGACTGCTTATCAATTGTAGGACTCATATAGGAAAAAAAAAACCCCATCATACTAATGGGCAGTGTAAATTATTCAGTGGAGGTGAAAACAAAACACACACACACACAAAGGACTGTGAAACAGAAACTACATAGGCGACACCACCGTGTCGGCCATGTTAAAATTGCAGTCACAAATTCAAATATCACAAATTGACAGAGCAGGGCACTTGACCCTTTTTTGCCAGTCAGTCCCCAGAACCTCAGGCGCAATCTGGATAGCCTTCCGGCCTCGACCCTCCAAACTTATAGAAATCGTCGGCCGCTGCATACTCATGTGGATAATTTTTTTTGTCATCTCTTGGATTATATTGAGTCAATCAGAAAGCAAAGCTCCTGCCATAGGTAGAGAAATAGGAACATGGGACAAACGGCATGTTTGGATTTTATTTGAGGGTGGCCGTTACAGATGAGCAGCCTTTGTTTTTTTTAAGGGGGGCTGACATTAAAAAAAAAAACACACACACAACTGACAATTACAGGAACGCTCAAATAGACAGCAGACCAAACACCCCCAGAAATCTTCCATCCACCACATTTCGCAACCTGTTGATACCGTATGTACAAGCAAACAACTGACAGCATGCAATTATGGCCCTGATGTGCTGCAAGCTCCATAGGGATAACATCAAAGCAATCTGATGGGTCAGAGATGACTCAAAGACCATCTCTTTAGGCCTTTTATATATTCCAGAGACACAAATAAATACAGATGTTGTCTTCCTCTGCTCATAGGGCACCTCAGCAATACCGTCAGCATGTGCCTCGACTGAGAGGGTGCCTAATTTCAGAATTCAGCATCACAAGTAGACAACCCCTCCGTGTCATCCGTTATCTTTACCGCCGCCCATTCCCTCATGTGAAAAGCAAAAAAAAAGAGAAGTGGGGTTTACAATTGCCTGTAGATTCCACAAAATGGGAGCACATTCATGAAGTAATAGGGGACTAATGAGATGCAGGTGACACTTGAGAGCATGTGCGCTCAAGAATAACAGGGAACACACCACACACACATGCAAATGAAAAGGTCAAGGTCAGATTGAACTTTGTGCGGTTTCCAAATAATGCAGCTTGGTTTTACATTCTGAGGTTTGGTTTCTAATCTGGGATTTTCTCTGCGTTGTTCTAGCTCTGTGTTTTATGTTTGAATGAAGACTCTCAATTGTCTGCAGGTCTGAATGGTTGTTTGTTTATGTATGTGCCCTACTACAATTGTTTGGCGACCTTTCCAGGGTGTCACCCCTCCTCTTGACTTCAGTCAGCTGTGATAGGCTCCAGCTCATTTGCGACCTTAATGAGGATAAGCAGTGTAGAAAATGAATGCATGGATGGTTTCCAACAATCCTTCTTGAAAGAAAGCGTCTCAGTGATTTTGTCAGAGTGTTACAATATTTATTTTTTAATCTTGCTACTGCTACGTTTGATCAAGACAGCAAGCCAGCTGTGCAAGGCTACAGGGGGAATTAACTGGAGATTAAACAAAAATCTCTGTCAGTCGCCTCATTGAGCATGATCGTATTTGAAGAGGGTGTACGTAAGTTATTGTTCTAAATACTGAAATCAAAGCAGCATCAGAGATATTTGTGTTGACAACAGCATCTCTAGGTTGGCCAGAATTAAAATCTAAAACTTCTAAAACACACTATGCCGATTTTTCCGTTGTAATTTCTCACCTGTGATACTGTAACATCAATATTACATCATTGTTAATGTTCATGATAACACATTTGGTGTTCATCAATTTTCTAGCGCACTTGCCCTCATTAGGATGTTGATTTGTCCCAATGATAGGATCTGAAACGGATTGGGGCCAACAATATTAGATGTGGGCAATATTCACATGTCAAAATCTCTGTGGGGAAAGCCGATGTCTCTCCAAATCAATGGAATGTCGCCCATCAAGGCGGCCTGCTGAAAGACAAACAAAGAAGCACCAGTAAATAAAACAAAATTCCGTATGTTCCACCATATGTAAATATAACTTCAGCTTTCACTGTTACACCAATGATACCGTACAAAATATGCCTACTTTCATCATTACCAGTAGGAGTGTGACAATATCTCGATATGGTGATACATCACGATATTTTGGCTTCCGATCGATTATGGATACGCCTACGCCACGTATCGATATTTTAAAAGAGTATAAAGATTCCTATAAACGCTCCTTCATTGTTCATTGAGCCATTACTTGGCAGTCCACTAGGGGGCGTGCCTCAGAGGAGCGACGGGGAAGCGGGCTGAAGTTCGCCAGGCGAAGAAGACAATTGGAGCGAGTTTAAAAAAAATTTGGATTTTACAGTAGTCAAATTTCGGATTTTACAGTAGTGCGGATAAAACTAAGCTGGCGAAGGACTTTGCTGTGCAAAGAACTGTATCACAAAAGTAAGGTACCCTGGAAACACGACGAATATGCACAGCCACTTGCAGCAAAACCTCCCAGCGCTCGTTGCAAGCCAAAAAGCCGCCCTTCGTCACCTTGCCTCCCAGCGTGGGTTCTCTACTGCTAACAAAACCTTTTAATTCTGCCAGGGCAACGTCTATCACGAACAGCATGTCTGTGTATATTTTCAAGGATCTCCGCCCGTATAGCACAATTGAGAATTATGGTTTTCGCTACATGATGCGCACTCTAGGGCTACGCTACAAAATACCCAGTCGAAAACATTTGACTGAGAAAACAATTCCAGTTTCATACGAGGAGACCAGTGCTCAAGTAATGAATACACTCGAGACCTCAGAACGAGTGGGTCTTACCTGCGATGGATGGACATCAAATGCCGCACTCTCTTTTGTCACCATCACCGCACATTTCATCAGAATCAGAATGCGCTTTATTGTCGGTGTACAACGAGATTGGAGAGCTCCGCTCTTCAGTGCAATATAACAAATAATTTTAGTATGATTTCTTGACCAATATATCGATAATTGCTGTATCGCCCCACCGTGAGATAATCGTTATCGTGACCTTAGTATTGTGGATCGTATCGTATCGTATCGTGAGGTACCCAGAGGTTCCCACCCCTAATTACTAGTGAATAAAGCAGTAAATAAAACCATCTGTGTGGCTGAGTCACTATCGCAACACATCAACTTTATGCTTAATTTTCCAAGTGGGATTAAATTAAAGTATTAAATTAAATATTAAACGCAGATTGTTACTTTGCAGATTCATTTACGATTGTCAATTAGTCTCTCGCCCAAGCACTCAGCCCCGTCCGCACGGAGTGCATATTTGGCTTTTGCTGATGTATGGGTTGGTTGTGTACAGGTGAATATTCACACTGCTTCTTTGAAATATATTATCTACACTGTATGAACAAATCTGTTATGAGTCACATTCAGAAAAAAAACACGGGGGCATCAGAGACTGGGTGGAATTTTATTTATTCCTGTGTTGCACCCGGAAAACATATCAGCAGGTCACTCTAGTTGGGGCGCCAAGACTGAGATTGATAGAGTAGCGTGATCTGTGTTGCCTTCTTTTTTTTTCCTCCTCCTCCTCCTCCTCCTCTTCTACAATTTCCCACATCAAGCCCCCAGCTACAGCCGTTTAATCCTCCCAGAGCAGAGGGACTGGCAAAGACTTCATGTTCCATCTCTGACCTGAGAATGCCAGCGCCCATCTGTTTGGCTTTGGCATGCACTCATCTTGTTAGACTAAATGTTTTTTTAATATTAATGGAGGCTTAAATCCAACAAAATGATCATGTCGTTGTACCTGCTGAGCTTGTCTGTGCCTTGTGTGGAAATGAGAATGAAATAAACACCACCACTAGATGGCGACATCAGATGCAAGAAGATTGTTTGATTTATTTTGCCTCACCGTGTTTCCAGTCAATTTATTTTCCAGGATTTGGAATGAATAGAGCAGTGAACTCGAGTTATTCAAGTTTTTACAGAAGATGGTTCAATCAGAAAGTTGTAGACAATATGGAAATAAATACATGAAAAGAAGGAACAAAAATAGAAAATAATTCTATGCATGAAGCTCAGTTATAGAGATTTTGCAAATTGTGGTCACTGTAAAAAAGTCCACCACAAATAATCATGTTCAAATAATATGCATGAACTGAACTTGCTTAATGCATAATGCACGGCTCCGCAGAGGGATTAAATATAAGCAGCAAATTTTGACTGTGATTGGCTAGCGACCAGTCCAGGAAGTACACTGAAATAAATGCTATATTGAATTTGTTCTGTTTTATTTCATCAAGTGATTGCACAATGTAAAATGTATCTGGATCCAGATACATTTTTAAGTAGATGTATAGTCTACTGAAAGTCAATGCACCAAAAATCTGAGCAATATGTTCTTTCCAGCCCCACTATTCAAAACACGGCATTCTGATTAATATAACATTTGTGGAATATGAGTTAAGCACCAAGTTCCACACGTTTTTAGCCATCTCCGGGGGCGGCCATTTTGTTACTTGCTGTCAACTGAAAAGGACCTCATAATTGCCCAGGGCTCAGGTAAGAAACAATCATGGCTTAGCTTCAGAAAACAGGTGAGCGTCGATTGGTCGTTACCTGAACCCTGAGCATCTGTGACGTCATGTTCAGTTGATAAAAGTGGATTGATGGATTTTACTTCTTAACTTATTTTCCTCAAGCGCAATATTAATCAAAATGCCATGTTTAAACTAGTGAACCCTGATTGCAAAATATGGGTCAATCAATGTTGAAATATGGTTCACCTTAAGTGTTGAATCTACCTTAAAACTAAACATTGAGATTTCAATTTTTTTTAATTGAACCTAAATACAATGTAGATTCAACAGCATCTTTGTATCACAAACTTGAATGCTGACAAAATGTTGTTGAACCAACCTTGATTGACCAGTCTTCAAAAAAAAAAAATAAAATAAAGATCTCTACCCTAATTCAACATTGATTTAACATCTTTTGCAATCTGGGTAGGCAAATACAACATATTATTAAAAACTATATTTTGAGTTGACAAATCTGGATCCAGATGATTTCATTTCATGCAACCACTTGACCCAACAAAATGGAGGCAGTTCAAGAAAATCTCTTTTCTGTGTACTCCACCTCTTACTCAAAGTCAACTGGGACAGACTCTGCAACCCAAATACGCATGAATGGTGTAGAAAATAGACTACATTAATAACTGCTACTGCTCTCTGTATTTTATGATTGATACCATGTAGCCCTTCATCACGTAGCCACACCCACCACAGTAACCCCTTTTAACAATGCTTGTAAAGGTTGGCATTTTACTGCCATGACTCAAATTGAGGAAAGGCGACAAATTTGTCGGGGCAATATTCCGTCTTCAGAAGTAGTAATTGTGAGATGACAGCGGCGTGGGACCAAGTTGTAAAATTTAGTCCAGGCTGTTGTGTTGAAGGCCAATGTTGTTGTCCTGAAACTTTTCTAAATCACACAAGATGCTGGCGCTGATGTCACCGCAGATGATATCTACCAGATCCCAACTGTGTTCGGTGAAACGTAACATGGTGTTACTTCTTCAAGGCTTGCTTTGGTCAAAGTGTAGCCTAATGTCTTGCTCACCTTGCCCACCTCGGTGTATACTAACCGAGGCCTCCAAACTCCCCAATGGGTTTTTATCTCTTTCTTTCAAGCATGAGATCAGAGTACTCGCCCATGATTGAGGTGAGTATTTGGATCAGTTGTATCACATATCTATTGAAGCATAGCTCTCTTTCTCCTTTCTGGCTTTGCTGGTCCACCAAAAGACGTTTTATCTTGTGTTCCCCTCCTCTCTCCAAGAAGATGAGTGACACATCAGAGATAGCCTTCAACTAATCCTATCCTTTATGCTCTGTGAGAGTAAGCTGTGAGCCTGTCGCCCTTTCACACTTTATTTGCTGCCGTTTGAAATCATACGAAATGTCATGCTCAGCATCAGATGAGGAGCTCGAGGCCTTTTTAAAGTTCACTTTTCTAGAAACAGAAGAAACATAGACATCAAAGCAAGCAAAAGAGAGACTTGCAGTTTAATTGTTGGAGTGTCGCCAGGAAAATCCTCATTAATTACATCAGTGATACTACTACTACTACTGCAAATAATAATAATAATAATAATAATAATAATAAATAATAATAATAATAATAATAACAACAACAACAACAACAACAACAACAACAATAATAATAATAATAATAATAATAATAATAATAATAATAATAATAATAATAATAATAATAATAATAATAATAATAATAATAATAATATAAAAATACATTTTTAATTATGCAAAAGATGCAACTCTACACAAAGCATTACACAATCCTTTGCGGTCAGGTTTGCAGTGTTTCAAGTCTAATTCCATTTTATTCCAAAATATGTATTTCTACTGTCACCCATCCCTGATTAGGGTCAGGGAAGTAACGGGCGATTCCATCTGTGGGAGAAAGGAGGACTACATCCTGGACTGGTTACAACTAGTATGGGTATCAAGAAATAGACCCTACACACTCACATGCACATGAATAATCACTGAGCAGGAATCAATCCCATGCTGGCTGCAGAAGTCATCTATGTGCACAACATTTTTTAAGGAGTTCTAATCATCAACATTTGGTAAAAGTCGATCAAACATGTTATCTGACAAGCATGTCTATGTATTACTTGCTGTGCTTTATACTCTCCAGCAGGTGGCTCTGGCAAGTTAGAGATGCCATCAACTCGCAGTCAGTGAGAACGTGGAGAGCTTTGCTCGCATCTGCAGGGCTTTACCTGACCTCCCATTCCCCTTAGCTGCACACACCTTGTCAGCAGGTTGGGCCTTATCTCTCTCTGACTGAACTGAGCCATTCAACGCGCACTTGACCTTCTTCATTATCATGTACCAGACTTTGTTTTTACCCACCCCCCTCACCCTTTTGTGTCCGCCCTGACTTTCCTTTTCCACTATTTGAGCAAAGATAAGAACAGAGTCTGTTTACTCAGCCACTGTCAGACACATACACACTCTCACGCTCGCTCTCCTTTGTTTACCAGCCTTGTGTTTTACGGAGGTTCAAGCCATGACCTTTTATAGGTATAAGTCGTATATACACCAAATATTAAGTGATCAAACAATTTAAGGATTAAATTGTGTACATTATGAGTTGGATTATTGTCCATGATTTTGGCACATTTATCCTCGTTGAAAGGTTAAGGCTGATTTATATGTTTGTGTTAAAGCAAATGTAACGCTGGGAAGTGCACAGCTGTGTGTACCTACTCCTACACTTAAGACTTTTAAATGATCCACTCACGATCACATTGTCCGACGAGCACAAAGACATTGAAGTGAATAGAGCTGTTTCGACAAGCGTTTGTTGGTTCATCCAGAAAAGAAATGTAAACACCGATAGGTGCATTGAAGATGGCGTCTTTTGCTTTACATTCATCTATTCATCCATTTTCATCCATTCAGCCTGTTCTCATCAGGGTGATATGGAGCCTATTAAAGCTGTCAATAGGTGAGAATGGTGAAAAGAATGGTACACTGTGGACCATCGGCACCCAATAGCCCAAAGAACTGACCTAGATTGCACTGTAAGTAGTTTTTGAAAAAGTCACGCCGACCACAATGTTATGGTACATCAATGTTGGAGCTGGTAGAATTCTCTTCAGTGTCCAATATAAAGCATGTACTGTCACTACAAATTTTGCCGAGAGAACGAGAGGGAGAAAAATAAAAGAAAAATCAAATCAACCAGACTAAAATATCAAAAAGTGTAAAATGACAGTGACTTGACTAAGTTTAACTAAACTGAGCGAGAAAGGCAGGGAGCAAAACGGCTGTGGACAGCGACATGGACATGCGACAAAAACGACTGACAAGGGACAAGAACTGAAATAAAACAGGGAACTGACAAGACGACGAGGAGCACCTGGACAAGACACAAAGGGTTTGGAAGGACCTGATTGGTTAACACTGGGGCTTGGGTAGACAAACACAGGTGGACACAATGAACATGAGGAGACATACCAAACACAAGGAAAAAACATGAATCTAAATACGAAACCAAAAACAACAAATAAAGCCTATGTTCCGATCTCTTTGTTCTGGTCAGAACATGAGCTGCAACATTCTGAATTGCAATTTAACAGCATATGGATCGCAGTAAATGTCTGATGTTAGAATGGTTACTAGAATGTTACTACATATATATAAATATATATACATATAATATATATATATAGATTATATATAATATATATATAATATATATATATATATATTATATATAATCTCTATATATATATATATTATATATATATATATATATATATATATATATATATATATATATATATATATATATATATATATATATATAGAGGGCGGCACGGTGGACGACTGGTTAGCACGATGGCCTCACAGTGAGCGACAGCATCGGTCGTGGATTCGATCCCGGCTCCGGCCATCCTGTGGGGAGTTTGCATGTTCTCCCCGTGCTTGCGTGGGTTTCCTCCGGGTACTCCGGTTTCCTCCCGCATTCCAAAAACATGCATGGCAGGCTGATTGAACACTCTAAATTGCTCCTAGGTATGATTGTGAGCGCGGATGGTTGTTCGTCTCTGTGTGCCCTGCAATTGGCTGGCAACCAGTTCAGGGTGTCCCCCGCCTACTGCTCGAAGATAGCTGGGATAGGCTCCAGCACCCCCGCGACCCTAGAGAGGAGAAGCAGTACAGAAGATGGATGGATGGATATATATATATATATATATATATATATATATATATATATATATATGTATATATATGTGTATATATGTAAAATGCCTTTAAATAAGAGTTAATGCTTGGTAAAGGGTGACTGTCACGATCCGTATGTTGTCGTTGCAGCGGAGTGGGCGTGTTCCTGCGGCGCTCGTTCCAGGTCGTTACCCGGCCGGGAGAGACGCGTGCACGATCCACGCAGCTGTTGTGAATTAAGACTTTTGATTACGGGCTACTTAAGCCACCGTGTCGGATTATTGTCCCACGTTGCTCTCGCTCATGATCTTTGCCATAGTTTTCGCCTCGATTATTCCGTGTCTAGTGTATTGTGCATTCTTTTGTTATTTCTTACTCAGCTATTCCTCGGCTCGCTTTTCGTTCTCGTTCGTCGTGTTTGGACTCATCTTATCCTTTGGTGGTAAGCAATTGTCGTTTTCGGTCTCCTTGCATTGCAAGCGCTTTCTGTTACTCGTTTTGATTTCCTGGTGTGAGTCTGGTCCACCAGCGTTTTTCGTTATCGTCGCTCCGACGACAGTAATTATAGATACCCATATTCTTATAAGAAATTGACAAACAATCTATTCCCCATAGAGATTGCTGATTGTTGTTTAACGGTCACAATAAATCCTTGATCAACCAATTTTTCCTTGTCAGCACTTTTTACGAATCCAAGGCTGGAAAGCGGCCCTAACAGTGACAAACTGTAGTTGAACAGTGTAAAACTTTTTTTCCATCAAGTGAAGTTAGGCACCGCATTCCTAAATCCACTGCTTGACAGAAAATACATTCTGCTTCTTTATTAATCGCAAGTGATGGGAAATGAAGCATCAAATTTGCTCCATGAATGAGTTGTTGTATTTTTTTACTCCTCTAGCTGGCGCTCTGTCTTCAACATTCAATTGAAAACAAACTGACTGACCATTATTATTTAATTATTATTTAATCTGTATTTTTTTTTTAATCATTTTCAGAACTAGATAAACAATGAGTCACACTCACAATCACAATCTAGGGTGTTAAATCAACCACCATGCATGTTTTTGGAATGTGGAAGGAAACCAGAGTACCCGGAGAACACCCAAGGAGGCACGGGTAGAAAACGCAAAACCTGGACCTCTGTACTGTGAGGCGGACGTGCTAACCAGACATACGCTATGCCAGTACTATATGGATGAGACAAGAAATACAATGACCGGTTCATGAAGCAAATTTGAAGCTTCATTTTCCCATCAATATATAATTGCTTTGTATTAAAATTAGCCACGGGGATTGCAGTTGCGCTCTTTTGGCAAATACAAGACTCGACACAAAGACGAGAACACCAGATATTTATCAAACTTTACAATATTGCGCCATTTCCCCATGAATATTTCAAAATCATCCGTCGCAGGTACATTTTAACCAGCAACTTTTTTTTTCAGTCGCCATGCGAATAGTGGTGCATATGTTAATGTTATTTTACAGTGAAATTCCTTACAGTATATATACATTCATACGTAACCGGAAAGCTGTTGTATTTTGCAATCACCACATGTCAGAGAAAAGCAGACCACGAAGAGATCTTGTCCTGCAGCATCAAATTCTTTTCCACCGTATTTTCTCACATGAAAAATGATGATGGGTTGAACGTTGTTTTCTGCGTAAGGAATGATGCAGTCAAGTTTCAAAGTCGACTTTGGAATTACAAGACACATATCGAGCCCATAATGCAAGGGTTGATAACTGTCGATGAAAAAGTTCAGTGAGAGCGTGAGGAGGGATGGCATATGCCTTTGATTCTAATGCTAAGAGCATAATTTATGTAAGATGTTTGAATGGCTTTTTTTGTGAGAATAGATTAAAGGAAGTTTCATGTTCGAGGAGCCCGGAAATGTGCGTGCAAAGCAGTCTTTTCAAAACTCCTGGGGCTGCATGTGGGTTGATGAACAGGGCGGGTGCAAGCGGTGATTAGCTGAAGCCATTTATTGCTCTAACAACAGTGTGCCAATCATGGCAATCCCTTGAGTTGTCCTCTCTTTTCTGTAAATATGAAAGACCTTGTCCCGACAGTGACTTCAAAGGTGGCAGCGGCAGGCCTCATACCAGGCCGCGGAGTCTTCGTCAACCCTTCCCCTCCACACATCAAACCCAAGTTGACAAAAGAAGCTCTAGGTGGCATAATGAGACGTATCGCTCCTTTCAACTATGTGTGAAGTGTGACATTCACTGTCTTCTTGTGGCTGGTGTTGACATTGTGGCCTGTGTGTTAGGAGCTGACCAGACGGTCCAGGCAGTCTCACTATTCTTGGATCTGAGCCGCCGAGCAACATCAAACTCTGCATGCTCCTTAGGTCAACAGTCGAGTCTGTCTGTGCATACACACACAAAAGCTCAAGTGAAAGAAATGCAAGTATATATTGTTGCACCCTCTCAAGCAGAGTTCTGTTTGCCTCAAAATTGTTTTTAACTGAAAATGGATGAAGCAGAGTGATTTTGGCCATTCATCATCTTTGAAAATGACTTTCGGCACATGCGCACACTGCATGGCACAACACTTGATTCCTGCAACTTTCACTGATTTGAGAATCATTTTGGGTCATTCGGTTTATTTTTAGCATGCAAAGTGGGGTTATAATCACTAATAGTCAGGAAGCACAATCACATTAATTATATCACTCATCTATGGTGCATGCCCGTGCATGTTCTCGTGCATGAACAAGCACACTCTGGAATTGTGAATCATTTCAAATCTTTCAGTGTACGAAAGTGTATGACCAAAGGAGACAAAAGTACTCGCACCACATAATTACGTCGAATTACAATCAAAAAGAAAGAAAAGTCTCTGGTCATAACTGAATCAACTACTGTACTAAAGTAAATGCAGAAAAGTTTGTGTTTGTGATTTTTTTTTTCAGATTAGAATTTTTGAACGTCAGAGGCTTGTGGTGCTTGTGGGCGGGCACAAAAAACACACGATCACAAGGAATCACATTCTAACTGCTGACAACATCAAATAGTTCTGGTAGATAAGGTTATGTGGTTCCTGAATCTATTGGGTCAACATTAATTATGACATGACCCTAAGATCCCAATCATTCAAGATCTCAACCTTGACCTTGACTTTACCTCCTAAGTAGTAAGGACTGCACTAAAATGTGAGGAGAAAAATGCAAATGTCATCAGAAAATTAAATATTCAAGCATAGATACTTAAAAAAAAACGACTTCAGTACAGTAACAAAGTAGGGTATTTGTACATTATTTCCCACCGCTTATTTTTATCATGCAGTAGCGTTTCATTACTAACTAGTGGGAAGAATAATGGCATTGAGAATGCATGCCCAAGCTGGGCGTCCTTGCATGTGTTTTGACATGAGGCCTCTGGCAGGCCATGTGAGTGACCAGTGACGATTGCATCCGCAGGGACAAATGGGGCCATGCAGTGAAATGATGAAAAATGAACAGTGGGTATCCAATATTTTCAAATGCAATTTATTACATAAAAAATGACCAATATAAACCATCTCAAACATCAGACATCCAACTTTCATGACGGAATTGGCTCTTTGCACAAAAAGCTGTCACGTCCTAACTGTTGTTGATGATACATTTTAGCCTATTCTGGTTTGGTGAATTATGACAGCTGTGTATTCCCAGCCTTGCGTAAACAGCTGAGCAAGAGCCTTAAAAAAAGATAGATTTTTATTTTCCAAAAGCAATACAAAGTTTTGTTCCGGTGTGTACATTATTATCCACAATCAATGACATTTTAAGATACCATTTCCCTGCAATGGCGATAGTATTTGTTGTGAGTCACAATACACAGACTCAGTGGAACTGTAAAAATGAAAAAGCTGCACAATTTTGAGTTCAAATCTGGAAAAATATATGTTAATATTCAGAGTAATCTAGAATTCAAACCATTTTTAGACATCCCAAAACTTCAGATTACAGATCATCTAAAGCAGTCAGGCCTCTTTGGATGGGTCCACGGCAGGCCACACATGAAAGAAAATAAAAAAACTTGAAAAGTGACCAGCTTCTCTCCATTACATCCATCGATGATAAACTCTTGACACATGTCAAGACGATAATTGTCTCCGTCTCATTCCGCTAATAGTAATTCCACAAGCTAGCAAAATGGTTAAAACACAGCACACATACAAGGCCTGCTCTGCACAATTTGAGTGTTTTTTCTTTATAAAAAAATATAGTTAAATAAAAAGGTGGCTTCAATTTATTGTAATATCAACAAAATCCCCCAATCGTTCATAGTTGTTCTGTGGCGTCTGTTGTGTTACATGAGTGGCCACCTTAAGATACACAAAAATAGTGGATGAGCGTTTGTTGTAGTATTCTATTAGTCAGCCAACACCACCCTCCCAATCCCGACCCTGCAGTTTCCCGTCTGCAAAATTTATGGACCACACCAAGTTGGGACCACTGATCTAAAGGAAGCAGTAATCATAGGTCTCATTGTCTTCATATGCCATATGCTACAAATCACGCAGCCATTCTCTCGCATTGTGACTACTCCACATCACATTTTTGGGAGGTGATGAAGACCATTATCAGTGGATTAGTAGCGATTAAGATTCCTCCTCGCCTGTATCCGGTATGTTTCCCTGGCCTTGACCAAGATCCCTTTTCGAGCCAGAAGCCATGTAACCGTGCAATGCAGCTTTCATATGACTATAAGGTCAAAGCCAAAAGTAGAAGGGGAGTTTAGTGAGCCGCATGGGGCCGAGCCCTGACCCATTAGACAGCTATGAAAAGACAGGCAGGATGACACCCATACTGCAAATTGATTTGATACCACAGTAACACAATAAATGTAGCTGCCATAATTTATGATCCCCAGAAGCGCACAAACGCGAGAGCCATCATATCCACTTTCTAGCCATCCATATCCGTCCTATAATATAGTGTGGGGTATGTATTTTATTCTCCTGTTCCTCTTAGGTTGAAATAGTAAACTTGGAGTTTGTGGTATCAGCCATCCTGTTGTCTGTGGCCCCCGAATTACCTCCGAGCGTGCAGTGCCTAGCACGCTGCCAAAGATGGAGGCGAGTATTGTTTTCATGACAGAGATCAATGGGTGGGTGAATATGCTTTAATTCTGCAGGAGCTGCTCTCCCAGGCTAATAAATGCAAGCCTCCCTGCTGACTGGGCTGTCGTGCTGAGCCCAGCGGGGGTTTGCCTTTTTGTGTTCCTGTGCCCAAATTATGGAACCATCAATACGCTGCCTGGAACCAGTCAATAGAAGCCCGCTTTGTGGCTGAAGGGAGACCAACTTCAAGGCTGATCAAAAAAAAAAGGGGGGAAAGACTAAGCTCTGACACATTTACCAAATAGAAGGAGGATCAAAATGCAAAAGCGTTAGTTCAGTGTTACTTGCAAATACGATATGATACATAGAAATGGGTGTGCCACATAAAAGCAAGGGAGCAGGGCAAACCCCTTTTAAAAACGAAGAGTCTTAATTGTTTACAAGTTGAACACCTTTCTTTGCAAAGAGTCAACGCAGCATATTTGCACTTTCGTTATTTTTTACGACTTCATTATTTACATGCAACCAAGCGATCCTTAGGGCTCGCCGCCGTCGAATTGTACAACAGCAGTGTGTGCCACAACAACTCATTACTCTCATGCCACTTCATTGTTCGAAAGGTTGTTTTACGAATGTTACGTTGCCTCTTCCAGTTTTTTTATTTTTCAAACGATCTGCTGTGAATTTTCCCTCCGAGGATCATTAAAGCATTATCTTATTTGACTGAACTTTGCTATGAAATGTGTCTGTAATAAAAGCTGAATTCTGCTTGCTGATCCGGAGGTTGTCAAACACTTTCCTTTGACAATGCAATGGTGATGAACACGCCTGTTGTGCATGAGTATTTTTCCCATTCTGCCTTACTGCCGCTCGTAGCATCAAGTGAATTATTAAGCATCCAGCTTCAAATAGCTTGTAAAACTCTGTCCTCCTCAAAATATGAAACTTTCGTTCCCTTTTCCTCACACTTTTATTTTTGTTGGCTTTTCAAATATCAAGTTGTCTGCGGCTTTTCAAACGGGTTGAAAAATAAGAGTTTCCCCAGCTTGCAAGCGCATTCAAAGGGCGCCTTCTTCAGATGTGCCACCTTGCAGCGTGGTGGTGGCTGTGCAGGAACAGGATCATTCAGATATGCTAATGGATCAGCGGGGTAGCTCGGAGCGCGGCTTACCCCGCTTTAAAAGACAGCTGCCTTCTCCCTTTCTTTTCATGCCCTGCTCTCAGCCAGCCTCTCTTTTTCCCACTCGACACTGATAGCAGGTTGAAATGTAATAACCATTACATTTCTACTAATTAGACAGATAGAGCAATTAGCCGGGTGCATGTAATTCCAGGTTGTGAAATATGTTTGACAAAGGGAGTTCAGACGATGAGTTTGGGCAGTCATCTGATGTCGGCACAGTGTAATGATATCATGCTCAATGCGGAGAGCTGTACATAATGGAGCCAATGCCCACCGGCCCTCCCCTCAGCGGTCTCCCTCTGTGTCAGTGCCTGTATATGGACCATTGGCTCGGCTGCACAAGCCCCCAGTCCCACACTCTCCTGGGCTATCTATTCTCTCCAGCCAGAGTCATGCTGCGCAGGAATCCTGGGTGATTGGGTTTCTTTCAGGGGCCTTATAGTCAGTCATAAATCGGAGGGGATCCCGCCCGGCCCCTCGCTCTCGCCCCTAACCCTGGCTCCAGCTGGCAGGGGACGATTGTTGGAGAGCCGGGGTCATTCCAGGGTCGCTCTCTGTGGCGCTTCTTAACTCTCTTTGCCTATTTTTTTTTTCAACCCCTCCTCTGCACTATACCCCCTTTTCTCTCTGTCTCCGGGCTGAGGTTGCTAGGGCTTGGTATTTGCTTTTTAGGACCATGTTGTAATTACAGAGAAGCTCTACTCCCACTGCCGCCTCTGGCTCCCTCTACTCTTTCACTGTCGATCGGTGGTAAGAAGCTGCCGGGGCCATCTCGCCATCTCACCACAACAGGCTTTTATATTGCTTCCTCCCGAGGCACACAGAGCAGATCCATCTATGTCATATCATTTATACAACCACAATACAGTGGAGACATAAATAGGTGCAGAGTTCACAAGCAGATGCCAGGTCAGAATGTGATGGGCAACCGAGGGCTACAATCATGTTTCCATTCAATGTAAAGTTCATTGCCATTTGCCTCGGCGAAGTTTAGGATGTAAAACCATTATTGGACTTGTTTTTACTCTGTGGGCTGATTTGGCGCATTCCCAATGGCAGCATCAGCTAGTGTATATAAATAGAATGACATCATACCAACATGATGTAAACTACCACTGAATTTAACAAAGACAAAAAAATCTCCCTGCATCACTACCCATTGCGGTCTCATTTTGTGATATTCCCTTTCTAACCTCTTCATATCAACTAGTTTAGTTACCTTTTGAATTTTGAAATATCATGACATCATTTCAAACATTAAGAAAAAAAATCCTCCTGAGTCAAACTGCTTGGCTTGGTAAAAGAACAACTTCTGATTTAGTTTTTAACATTTTCAGAGACAGAAACATATTCATAATCATCCTCGTATCCGTTCCAGATTGCAGGATAGTAGGAATAGCCCACTAGGAACTTCCGCGGTCCAACCTCAAAAGCTCAAAATTAAACAAAAAACATTGCTGATGTCCTTGATAAGTACAATGTTTTGCATCCGAGGTAATTATTATACAGTCAATAGTCAGAAATAGAAGGAAAAAGTAAATAGACAGACATGAGAACTTTTTTTTTTCCAAATTACTTCATGCAATATGGATATAACGTCAGACACTGACATACCATAATGACCACTTGCATAGTATAATGATATACAGGGCTGTAAATAAAGTATTTGCCCTCTTCTAAAATTCTTAATATTTTTCTAAAATCATCCAACAAATACAAATATCATGTAAAGGAAGTTAACATAAAACACAGTTGGTGATGGTGATTTTATTAATGGGGCGGGGTTGTTTGAAAGCTCGCTGGCCCTGTCTGAAGTCATGTCTTTGTGAAATCATGAATTAATTGCACCTAGTGACATTTTTTGGACTGCTGAGTTTAATTTCATTGACCGCACACAAGCCTGATGAACTCCAGACCGGTTCAAACAAGAAATCACTGAAGTAGAATTTGCGTCAAAAAAAGAAAAAAAAAGCTACATTTTGGAGAAATTCAAGATAAGATGGGAAATAAAGTCATTGGCATCTATCAATCCAGAAAGGATTACAAAGTCATCCCTAAAGGTTGGACTTTTGGACTTCAGCAAATCTCAGTGAGAGACATGATCCACATATTGGGAAAACATGGAATTGTGGTGAAAAGCCTGCCTACAAAAATAAGGTCAGTGATCAAGACTCAACAAGGAAGAGACAAGCAAAGATTAAATCCATGGCAGAGTTCCAAGGCAAAAAAACAAAAAACAAAAAAAAAACCTGAATGATTTCCAAGACTTTTGGGAGAATATTCAACAGACTGATGAGACTAAAGTTGGAAGATGTGTGATGACTTGATGACTTCCTGTGATTGATCATAAATTCGGCTCTTTGGATGAAAATCCTGAAAGAGAATGTTCGGCCATCAGTTTGTGACCTCAAGGTGAGGAAAATTTGGGATCTGCAGTAGGACAACGATCAGAAACACACCAGCAATTTGATTGAAATGCTTTGGTATGACCTTAAAATGGCTTCATGCTCGATAATCATCCAATGTTGCTGAACTAAAGCATTTCTGCCAGGAAGACTGGGACAACATCATGTTTCCCATTCGAGATGTGAAAGACAATGAAAGAAAACACTTAATTTCAGTTGTTGCTTTCGAAGGTGGCGCAATGAGTTTTAAGGTTTAGTGGGAAATTTTTCACACATCGCCAGTCGTCTTAGATTTCTTTCCCCCCTCAATAAATAGAAGCACTGTTTAAAAAAAACTGCATGTTAGGTGTACTTGGTTTCTTTTTCTCTGATATTTACATTTGTTTAATGCTCTTACATATGAAAGTGAGGAAAGTGCGAAAAAACCCCACTGATTTGAGAAGAGGGCAAATTGTTTGTCATGGCACTGTACCAAATATTCTGCCTTAAGGTAAAACTGCCCATCGTTAATTGATGCTGCTGGCTGTAGTATGAAAGGATATTATTACATTTTGTTACGTATTACGATTCAGATTTATCTCCTCGAGGCATTTATATTGTACTATATTGTGTACTGATTTGTTGGTGTCATCTTCACACCATTTTCCAAACACTGTTGAACAAGTTGTGCTAAATGCTGATACTTTGTAAAACACCACTGTCTAGCGGAAATGTATGATCAATTTCTGATTTTTTCACATATTGATGCTATTGGTCTCTCCCCATTCCGTCTGTTATTTTTACAAATTAGTAACCAATTTAAAGTGGTAAAATACCATGAGAAATGGCACCCTATTCACAGAATGTAGCTGTTCACAGAGGCTCTCCCTGCTTTGCTTTTCCAGCCACAACTACATGTGAAATAAAAAAAAATCTATTAGATAATGTGGCTTGGTAGTGCAGTTGCCAACTGGGCCTTGCTCAGAACCTGCGAGTTATTTTTCTTTTTGTAAAAGCTCAATTGCATTTTTAATTCGGTTGTATACATGTGAGATGTCTTCAGACTGCCCCTAGGTGATGGCCTTTTGGCCCTAAAATTTGAGGTAGTGCAGGTGATTTTTTCTTCCTCAACCTGCACATGTGACCAATAAATTAGGAGATTTATTTTAATTTTTAAACATTTTTGTTGATGACACACTTCCATCCATTTAATTAAAATGAGTGGAAATGTGAACATTTCCTTTGCAAATTAATTTGAATTCTCTCTTTTGTGCCAAAAATTCAAGGTTAGGTGCCACTGTGCTCCTAGTAAAAAGAAAAAGTGAATCTGGAGCCCTGTGTTATTACCAAAAGCACAATTGTCTTGACTTTTCCATTGATGTAAATGACGATTACGCTCATAGTTGACAGTCGTAATCTTAAAACTTGTTTTAGTTGAGAAAAAGTGGAAAAGGTTGCCACAAACTCACGTGGAATCGTTTATATAATCCTTCATCATTTTTTCAGCAGTAGATGACACAACAGAGCGGTCACAGCTGCAATTGTCTTTTGTGTCAGATTGCGCCCCTCTGCCAACATCTGGGATCATAAACTAAACTATCAAAGTGACCAAAAAACAAAAAACAAAACAATGACAGTCCCGTCGTTGCATAATTTACGAGTCCCATTTAATGACATTTGCAAATTGGCTTGAATTCAATCATGTCTATAAAAATCTAATGCTCAAAACACAGGATATTATAGTGGACCGACAGCATACATTTAGAAAGAAATAGAATAGAAATCCCTTTATTGTCATTGTACTCAAGTGTGCAACGAGATTAGAGGGCTCCCCTCTCCAGTGCAATACAACAATAATACAGACAAATATATAAATTAGATAAATAAAGAAGACAGTGCAATGGAATTCAGTACTGAATAGGGCATATAGAAACACATCACAATGCTGTTTTGCGAGGTTAGGGTGGTCTCGTGTGTGTGTGAGAGTTCAGTATGGAGATGGCTCTCGGAAAGAAACTGTTTCTCAGTCTATTGGTCCTTGATTTGATGCATCTGTAGCGCCTGCCAGAGGGCAACAGGTCGAACAGGTGTGAGTTTGGGTGGGTATTGTCATTGACGATGTTGAGAGCCCTTCTGAGGCACCGGGCGGTGTAGATGTCCGACAGTGAGGGGAGAGGGCAGCCAATAATCCTTTGCGCTGTTTTGACTGTCCTCTGGAGCCTCACTCTGTCCGCCTCAGTGCAGCCGCTGTACCAGGTGGAGACACAGTACGTCAGCAGGCTCTCGATGGACGAGTGGTAGAAGGCCAGCAGCAGCTTCCTGTCCAGGTTGAATTTCCTGAGGACTCTCAGGAAGTGCAGACGTTGGCGGACCTTCTTTACCACTGCTGTGGTGTTGTGACTCCAAGAAAGGTCATCGGAGATCTGTACTCCCAGGAACTTGAACGTGTGGACCCTCTCCACACACACGCCTTCGATGCAGAGGGCGGGCGGCAGCGTCTTGTTCCTCCTGAAGTCGACGACAATCTCCTTTGTTTTAGCAGAGTTAAGGTGCAGTCTGTTGTCCTTGCACCAAGTTGTCAGTCTCTTTACCTCCTCTCTGTAGGCTGTCTCGTCACCTTCCGAGATCAGACCGACCACTGTCGTGTCGTCAGCAAACTTGACGATGGTGTTGTTGCCGTGGGCCGGGCTGCAGTCGTAGGTGTAGAGGGCGTACAGGAGAGGGCTCAGCACGCATCCTTGGGGGGAACCGGTGCTCAGCATGAGGGTGGAGGACGTGTAGGGGCCGAGCAACACAGTCTGGGGTCTGTTGGTCAGAAAGTCCTTAATCCAGATGCGTGTGAGGGCAGGGAGGCCGAGAGTGTCCAGTTTGGCGACGAGGATGTCTGGGATGATCGTGTTGAATGCCGAGCTGTAGTCCACAAAGAGCATCCTTGCATAGCTCTGCTGTCGTTCCAGGTGGCCCAGCACAACATGCAGAGCAGTGTCGATGGCGTCCTCAGTGGATCTGTTAGCCCGGTATGCAAACTGGTAGGGGTCCAGAGTGGGAGGAAGGCAGTCCCTGATGTGCTGGAGAACCAGCCTCTCGAAGCACTTCATAATGACTGGTGTGAGAGCAACAGGACGGTAGTCATTCAGGTGGACGGCTGGTGACTTTTTGGGGACAGGAATAATGGTTAGATTAGATTCCGCAGCGGAAAATAAATGTACTGTACATCTACACATTAAAATTCAGTCTGGAATTAAAGGATTTCATTGGCATCATAAATCCTTCAGATTGAGGCTATGCACCAACATCTTTATTGTCTAACAGACTCCAAAGAGACTATATATAACTAAAATATCACAACTATGCACGGATCTTTATGCTATAGAAGAATGATTTGCCTTTCATGCCTATGGAAAAAAAATGAAACAAACTAGACAGTGTTCCCTGTGAAATGCGATACGGGCTTGGAGGATCTATTGTTCTATTTCAGTTTGCTTGAATCACCGCCGGTGCATGTTGGCTCGTTGCTGCCGCACCATTCTGACTTCTGACAAACAGCATCTGTACAAGGGACTCCACTTCCTCCCACGAGGCAGATGGGAACAAACCCAGGATAATCACTTCAAATAAACAGGATGCCATTTATTGTTTGCCCCACCAATTGAAGTACGTCCCTTGGTAGTTAATGAGCTCTTGATTAATCATTTTAATGTTTTGACTTATTACATGCCAGTAGGGAGAGATGAAATAATTGGCACCACACAAATCATGCATTTAAGCTGCATGAGCACGTTAATATAGAAGCTCCATTTATCCTGTAGCGCTACCGCGACCACATGTGAACAGGGGCGCCAAAAAGGGGGGGAAAAGGAGATGGATTCTAGGGCCCTATGATCGACAGCGGCCCTTCCCGAATAAAATTATAATTATTATAAATATGACACTCAGTAATAAACATACAATTCTCTATATATTTCATTTCCAATGCATTGGTGGCAACAGTAAGTGTATTTGTTTCGGAAACTATCTCTAGTCCTGCCCTTCTCCATTTATTTAAAATGGTTCAGTCCACCTGCTCCAGCTTTTCACGTTATCAGATAGTGAGTGATGGCGTAGACGGAAAGATGCCCTTGCAGTCCGGTAGCTAAAAACGGAACGCAAAGAAACTTAGGCAGGAGAAAGAAGCCAATGTTCGACAATATGTCGCCCAGTTCTTTCATAGGCAAGATGGAATAGTGGTTCATGTGATAAAAAAAAAGGTAAAGAGCAACAACTTGTACATGAATTTCATTATATTTTCAGTGCTCATGCTTCCAAGTAACTATCATATTGTTTTCACAAATATTGGAATCGGATAAAACATATAATAATATGAATAGTTTTATGTAACACAGGATCAAAATTTTCTGTCGGCCGAGGGGAGCCCAGTAAGATTTCTCTTCATGGGGCCCAAAATCCCTAGCGGCGCCCCTACATGTGAATACTTCAAAGCATCAGAACGTCTCTGGGAATAAATCTTGATTCAAATGTAATTAAAGCCGAGACTTTCCACTTTGTTGCACTTTTTTAGCACTGGAAACACTTTAAAAATATATTTCTTTTAAAATGAAATGAATAATGGCTATTACATGAATGCCACAGCAACAATCGGCACTATAACCTAGCTATAACTTTTCAGTCTGTTTTCAGTGTCAAGTCAAGTCACATTTTTTTGAAAAATAGTATTAACATCTCTTGATCTTAAGCCATCCGGAGGGCAAGGAAAAACTCAAAAAAGCTCACCGGGGTGAAAATGAGAAACCTTGAGAAGGGACCGCAGATGGGGAACCCCCCTTCCAGAATGATCAGGCTGTAATGAATGGAAAGAGACCAACAAGATATTGTTAAAAGTAAAATACATGCTTTAAAGGAGAAAAACAGTGTTGTGCATTTTTTTCATGATTTAAAAGAGTTAACTTGTCTGGAAATGCTTTTGACAAAATACCCTATCCTGCTGGGGAAATAGCGAGCTTGACTTTCATTAGATTGACAACCAGTGGGCTGGATCTCACTGGAGTGTGACTGCTTGCATTTGCCCTGTCCTCTTGTTCGGCAACAAGTGTTAGCCGTGACAGACTGCTTGTTTTAGTACAGAGCAAGTCAAATATGTGTACGTCACAAGCAAGTCCCAAGATACTTTGGAAAAAATATCGAGTCAAATCAGTTGCGACATAAATTGGAGAGATAAACTGTAGTTTTTTTAATTGAACACAACCAAAAAAAAAATCTATATCTCAAAATAATTCAAGGAATTATCTAGCCGTGATGGTCCATTTTTCACTAACTAGCTCCGTATATATATTTTTTAATCAGAAAATCCGAAACCTACTTTTAATGAGGAATATGCCCGCCTTGGCCTGCATTCTAGAATCAGGTTGGAGGAGGTTCTGCAGAACAGTTCCACTGGATTCACACAGCCTCTAAAAATTCTAACGGAAAACTGACCGCACAGGCTGGAACCAGGCTGTTTCGAGGTAGAACCGGTACAATGGAAAAAGGGCTTTGATGTTGAGGTTGTGATTATGTTAATTAGTCCCACTGCCTTGTAATAGAGGGATGGAATTACAGAACGGATGAAGACATTATCGGGAAAACGCAGCTAAAAGATGTGCTTAGTTGTTTAATTTCCCACTTGAAGGGTGGGCAGGCACACCAAACACACAATTGTTTGCCTAAAAAAGTCATAAATGTCCCCTTTAACAAATACAACCGGCTTAAAAGCGTCTTCATTTTGTTTCCAGGGCAAGTCTAGTCCAGCCTGTTTGGGACCACGATGCGCCTCACTGAGCTGCTGCGCCCTCAGTGCACCTGACACCTGGTCACAGAAAGTAGACTGTGCTCAACGTAAAAACAGTCACATATCCATTTTCGTGACGGGGCAAGTCTAGTTTAGTGTGTTTTTGAACCATACTGTGCGGTCAAGGAATTTGCTGTTTCGGCAGGCTCCTGCAAATTTGGTGAGAAGAAGTTGAAAAAACTCCTAAAAGCAGGTCTAAATAGTAGCAAAGGTGGTGTAACACGATTTTGGTGTATTTGATGGAGGCACGGTAGACCACCGGTTAGCACAATGGTCTCACAGTGGAGAGGTCGTGGGTTTGATTCCGGTTCCGGCTTTTCTGTGTGGAGTTTGCATGTTTTCCCCATGCCTGCGTGCGTTTCCTCCGGGTACTCCGGTTTCCTTCCACATCCCAAAAACATGCATGGCAGGTTGATCGGACATTCTAAATTGTCCGTTGGAGTAAGTGTGCGGGCGGATGGTTGTTAGCAACAAGTTCAGAGTGGACTGCGCACCAAGACAACTGGAATAGGATCCAGCGACCCCAGAACCCTTCTGAGGACTGGGTCAGATAATGGATGATCGAGGCACATGCAAATAGATTCGGCAGCCCACAGGCATGTGTACTGGATATCATCGTATTTCATTCATAAATATGACAACAGCGTGGGAAGAACTTTTAGAAATCAATTCATTGAATGAATTATAATCATTAACATCTTGAAAGTATTTTAATAGCAACCCTCTGACCGTGCAGCACAACTATGCGGATGTAGGTGTGCTTTACACACGGACGCACGATCATGGGTTCAAGGTAGTCTCCAATTAGACTGCTTGGCACTATACTTGTCCTAAGCACAGAAAATAGGGCCCGAAGACTTTGTGTCATCACAGTTGCACAAAGCTGAAGTTGTTGTGGTCACAATACAGTAATGAAGGCGTAGGTGGTTCAAGTTCAGTCTGAAATGGCAGCTGGCGTATGTGTTTCATCTCTTACAGATGCTGAGATGTCAGGATGATCTATGCCTTTTCCATTTGCCTGCAGAGGAAGACCAAAGGGAGGAGGATGTCATCAGGAATGTTTTGGGTGTCAGAAGCTGTTGACATCTGTGTGGTGCTGTCTAAACAGGGTGAGAACTGACATATCTCTGTAGTTCAAGCAGGTAAGCAGGAGTGAAAGTCAACACCAATTCCACTGACCCTGGATCTCCTCGGGAGCTGACCCAATGTTAAAATTATAAATAGGAAGTGCTGTCACAACTATGTAGGATTCCTCCGGCCTGCACAGACAACCAAAGCACCTCTCTCTATATTTCACTGCTTTGAGTGTTCGCTTTCACCATTCCTCCCTCGGTGGTTTTGACATATAAGATGGTATTTCAGGTTGAGGACACTTCCATTCACACCTTTTGGTGATTCTCTTTCATGTTGCTGAACAATCCTTCTGGTCTGAACATGGCCGCTCGGGTGAGTCCACGCACTTAAAATATACAGAGTAAATTTTACGCTGAATATTTGACTCTCAATTTTACTCCATTTACTGGGATCAAATATAGTCTTTTTGTGTATAATGTATTCTGTGAAGCAACATGAGAGCAGGCGGGGCATTGACAAGAAGAATATTGTCACCAAGATGTACGTTTCATTTCGCCTCTCCACCAGAAGGTTCGAAACTAATCTCAAATTGATCCTTGATTCCATAAACGGGCCGGACGTGGAAACTATGATGAGAGCATGACATCATACCAGCACGACACAGTACTTTTTCAAAAAACTATTTTTTTTACCTGTTTTTTTAAAGGTTTGCATGATTACGCTCCAAAATACCGTTACCGTTCGGGCATACCACCAAAAACAAAGACTTTCTCATTTTTTTTTCTTTGTATTTTTGGAAAGCAGATGACAACATTATCAAAAACATCCCTGATTAGTATAGCAATACAGTAGTATGCCAGGTCAGTAGAGTAGTTAGTGTCTTTTTTAAAGAAACACAGCACACTTGGCTTGTCCTGCTGCATCAGAGCTTAAATCTTTTCAACTATGTGAATACCATTTAAACAAATCAAACGACTCTTCAAAAACATCCACTTTGAGACCCATTTTCCAACGTGCATTTTTAGGCTCCACATGCAGTAAAATGACAAAGCACGGATTTTTTTTTTTTTGTATTTGAAAATTGTTTTGCATAAACTGGCCCATATTGAGATATTTAAAATACCCAACATTGTGCGACTGCATCATGGTGCAACCCACACATGAAGATACAGACAAAGGCAGTCATTTCATGAGTTACTTGATAAGACGAAAAAAGTGCCATTCCCCAATGATTCCATCCAGTTTAGTTTGGAGACTAAATTCAAGCACACATCAAACAGTCTGTAATGAAGTTGCATGTGAAACAGCTCAGTTTGGGACAAGTTTGGGCTGTCTATGTGGCTTCCTTTTTTTCAGCATGTTAAAGGTTCCTCATTTGATCACAACGTGAAATCACTAGGTATTAAGTTGGGTATCTGTGTCTGGGACACGTCTTGATCACTCACCACATGCAAAAGAAGTCAAACAGCCATCGCACTTGCAATAAAAGCGTGAGAGGGAAAAAAGAACACCGGCACATTCTGTAACTGGGTTACCAACAGCTGTCGCTTTGCTTTGACAAGAACTTCCATTTGTGTAAGCAAAATGTTTTTCCCCGAAAATTCTGTGCAGAGCGTTACTTTTTTTCCAGCGTCCTCGAATATGACACCTATTTGACTTCATATTTTTACTCAACAATACTTTTGATATATTTTCAAGATAAGCAGTCGCATGATTGATCATTCTGTAATGTCACTGATGCACTTGTGTTGTGAGGAATGACAATGACAAGGTATTTAGTGCCGTTTTGATATTTGAGCCCGAGGAACGCCTGCAGATACAGTCCCCCTGTCTGAAGAAGAAGCCTCCTAGATGAGGTAAGACCGCTTACAGCAATGAAACAATATCTGAAACAGATTAAAGACTTTTTTCCCTCCTCGTGATTCAGGTTCCCTTCAGCTCACCCAAGTGTGACACCTCACAACGGCAAGGTGAGGAGAGCAGGACGGATATGCAATTGCGACCTGAAATCTATTCTGGAAGAGCAAAACAAAGAAAGTTCATTTTTGTCAGTTGTTGTAGCCCCCAGTGTCGGCTGACAGACGTTTGAGAATTCTGTTCAGCTGTCTGACAACTCGGCTTCATTGTTCTTCTGTGGATGAAGAGTGATGTGCAAGAATGTGCAGAGCTCCCGAATAAGGAAAATTACATCAGTGTGACAAACTCTCGTGGTCTGCAGACATTCTCTCTTCTATCTTGTCTTTAAACATGTTCAGGTTTCAGTGTGACAAAGTCAGTCCCTCTGAGGACGTTGAATGCTGCAACTGCACCTTTACTCATCCCTTCATACCTTGTTGACAACTTTCGTGTCGAAGTTTGACTTCAATGAAGCCAATTTGATTTGCTTTTGTGTTGAGCACTCATCTGGGGCACCTTTCTCTACTACCTAATATGCTGATTATCTGCTGTGAGGCAATGAGAATAGTGATCTATGCCTGCTTCGTGTAGCATAAAAGCAAATCAGCAAAACATCTGTGCACAAAGCACTCTGAATAATGTAAATAAATATCAAAGAGGTGTGCTGCTCTTGTGGTTCCTTAAAAACGACTCCCATTCACCTGTGAACACAATGACAAACCTACACAAGAATCACAAAACAATACCGTCCCAATGCTCATTCCCATGATTTCCAGTCCAAGCTCGCCGTGTTTTTCCACACCACTTGATATCGATGAAAAACGACCGGATTACTTGGATCTCAGTTGCTGCTCTGGCAAAGCAGTCGGTTCCTGTTGATTATGGCAATGTTTTTTCTGTCTGTATTGATAGCCATTTCCTCCTTCCCTGCAGCAGCCTCGGAGTCTCCGCACTGACGCTCAGCACAGCACAGCCAGCACAGTCCCACCGAGCGCAAGCATAGGAGGAAATCAATAGAGAAAATATTGCTGCAGGCTCACACATTTTTATCTCGCTTTGAACGAGTCAGCTTTAATTTTACTTTGATCTCAATTTGCTGCTTTTGGGATAGCTTGGCTGCGCATAGAAGCATTGGGGAGGGGGGGTGGAGGGGGTTCTTCCACCAGGGCTTTTATACAAAAGACCCCTTCAGTTGAAGCCTTGATTTTGTCCATATGTGCCAGTGTCCATTTCAGAAAGGTAGGAGGTATCAAAACAACAACTAGTACGGGACCGGCGCTGATCTCCAGCCGATCAGAGCAAACCGTTGGGGCAGTGTGAGCCCGGGTGCACAAAAAAAGAGATCCTCAACGCTGCTGTCTGAAGCAGCTCAGTGGTGATGTGTGCTAACAGGTTGACATGACGCACAGCTGGCGCTGTTCTCAATGCAGGCACAGTTGTCACCCTCCTTCCCACCCGACTTCTCTCATCCGCACATCATTAGATGTGACACACCAAAGGAATGATGATATTATAGCATCACCTAAGGCCCACTAAAGACGCCCTTGCTTCATCCTCTTCCAAACCAGTGAATTCATAACAGAGAAGGTGTTTAGGAATTTGTTTCTCTTTTCGAAAGCGGAGACAAAAGGGAAGGATAAATGACCAGGGCAGAGAAAAGACCAGCGCCTTGCTGTGGAGAGAGGGAAGGGTCTAATCTAATTTGGACAGAGCAGGATATGTGTGTGTGTTTGTGTGCGTGAACATGTGTGTGTGCAGACATGCATGGCTCCACCGCACAGTGTGAGGGGACTGTGGGAATGGGACAGGAGGGCCATGCTATTCAATGGCGCCTCCAGAGCCAGAAGCAGTGGGGAGTCTCCCCTGACGCGCTGATTCCGGCCGGCCACTCAAAGAGGGATTAGACCAGTGAAGGCCTTCCTGATTAACAATTCAAACTCAAGTACCCCCACAAGGACCTTGGGTAATAATATTGCCATCAATGTCTTTCACCGAAGCAGACACTAAAAATCTTTCATCCTCTATGACTTTTTTCCTCCTGGTTCATGTGTAAAGGCAACTAGTCACTCTCGTGTTGCGTGACTCGCAAGTAAAAGTCACCCAACATCTTCTCTGAGACTGATGAGCATTTCAAGCATTTTTTTCCAATCATAAGTTGTCAAATTCAACAATCGCCCCTCCCTGCACACCCTCTTCTCTTCATCCTTCTCTTTAAATGACAATCCCATGAAAGAGTGTTTCAAAGCAGGCTCACCGTAGACCAACTTGGGCTTCATAACAAACAAAAACCCATTGAAACGGGCTTTCTTGGCAAGCAGCCTCTCAACCCTACCGTGGCCCACCGTCACCATAATTACACTAATCTATAAACACTTACAAGGTTACAATAACTCTGTCACTTCCTCTTATTAAGGACAAGGCACAAAGAATCAGGTCAAAGGTTGAACCTTCCATTGATGGCTGTGATGTAACCTTGTGAAACAAAGCAGAGAGAGAGGGGGGGGGGAGTGAGACAAATTAGCCCTCATTAATATGTTACTTTATTGAACTATTTAAAACACATGAGGGGGAATACTGAAGGCTTTGATGTAGACAGGCCTCCTTAATATTTAATCACTTGACGCATGCATTTCCTAAAAACATCTGATCCTTTACTAAAACTGGAGCTCCTATTAAAGATTACACTTCAGACACAAGTCGCAGACAAAAATATTTTTATGGCCTAATGCGAAATAATTTAAAATTTTCCAATGAGCAAATCTGGGTTAAAACCAAATTCTGAATGAAAAACAAACACTTCTCAATCTAGTATATAGTTGAGTGGCAGTAGGCGAGAAAAAATAACAGATTATGTTGATAAAGGGGATCATCCCTGAGCTAAATGCTGAATGTGTGCGATGAGGAGGCAGAACAGGATCTTTGGACAATGTGCGGGACATATGAACAAATAGTCTCACCTCCAGCTGAGTGTGTTGTTTCTTCTCATTGTGCACTCTGAAAGAGAAGAGGAGGGCCTTGGTTAAGAAGATTAGAGCCCTACCCCACCCGTACATTTAATCAACACGGCCTTTCAATGCCGCCAACAATACTAAACAAGTCCAAAATGTCACCTATTTCTCTCATAACATACCTCACATGCTGGAACGGGGGGGACGAGGCTAAAGGAAGCATGATCAATCTTATTGTGTACAGGGATGACATAAACAGATGTGTTGTCTTCAAAAAGCATGATGGCTCACTTTTAAAATCGTCACAATCACAGTGGACTCTTTGAATATCAATCTAATTCAAGACGTGAACAAAATGTATCAGCTCCTTTTACAGTATTAATCAAATTCCCTTAAAAACCTGAGGAGCTTTGCTTGCTCACCCTTCATTTCTTTCATCCGTGGCTAAATATGTAAATAAAATGTCTAAAGTCATTCTTCAAAGGGGAACAAAAGAAAAAAGGGTCGGAGGGAAAAGACAGCCATAAAATTCCTCCGATTCTCCATAACATTAGCCAGAGGGGGGCCAGCTTCCAGCCGGGGCCTAGCAGCAGGGGAGCGAGCAAGCTCCATAGAATCACAGATTGCAAATCCCACACACAAAAAAATAAAATATCTTTTCAGCTTCTCCCATCAAATCCCACCCCCTTCCACTTTATTAGTTACAGAATTATCTCACATTTACTGATTTCTTAGAGATGGAGCTGCACTACGTTTCCCCCTTCTCGTTCTGTTGTGCTTGCAAAGATGAAATAAAGTTTCTGATGTGCATGTGCTGTGCTTGTGTGCATGTGGGAGTGCATGCAAGCATTGTGTCACACGTACCACAAATATTCTATCGGAGAGGGCGGGGGGGTTGTTTTTGTAAAATCAGGTCCAAGACAGAACAATAATAAAAAGACAAATCATGAAAGCGACCGTTGTAGGCTACATGAGCGAAAGTCTGAACAGGCAACCTTGAATCATGCTGTTTCTGTCTATATTTTCAAAGCCATCATCATCATCATGACCAGCACAACGGTCATACAGAATGAGAAATGAAAGAAAAAAAACTGCCAAGATTATTCATCATAGCAAAGAAAACATTTGTATGACAATGTTATCCTTCCAATTCCATTTTTACCAGAGCAGTGATAACAATGACAGATGGATGGATAGATTTCTTGTCATGTCCACTTGCCTGAAAGCCAGATGATGAGTACAAGGACTTCCCTAGCCCCAGGAACACATTTCATTACCTATTGTTTGACACATGAAAGTACTTTTGTTCTACCTCTACACATCAGCTCTACGTGAAAGCTCTAGCATTGTAACTCAGTAGTAGATAAAACAAAGATAATAAAAGTCCATCACACGACTTAAAACTCTACACTCTTCAGCGATCTTTCTCTCTCTCTGTCTGACTCTACACCGGGCCTATGTGACCCAAACCTGAAGTAAGTGTTTACAAAATATTCTCAAAATGAACATTTAATCAAGATTTAACAGAAAACCAAAACCATAAAAGTTTATATGCAAATAAATTCACCTGTGCAAAATATTCAACTCAAACAAAGATTGTAGATTTTAGTAGTCATGGCAACCAGAGGAAGGTAATACAAGTGCCAGCGCATCTGCAAAGTATAAATGACTTTAATTAAACCCAAATTGAAACCTAAAGCATAATGAGGAGATTTATGGGGGGAGTAACATTTCTGACATGCAGGTCGTGCATTTGTGACACATCAACGACATGACGGCATCTTTCACAAACATTAATTAGACTTAAACGAGTACCTGCTTGGCCAGTTATCACCTCCTGTTATTAACAAAATTTAAAAAGAAGGAATTAGAATGTTCTGTACTTCATGTCAAGTGATAGAATGTTGGTGTTTGAGGCGCGGACTTCTTCGTATTTACAGCTGCATACAGGTGCAACCCCCCCCGTGCCGACGTGACGGTTACCATTGGCTCATCGAGTAAGCTATAAACATTTTTCCCTCCTCCCGCCTCGCTCCTTTGTCATCTCCTGTCTCCTCGATGCAAAATCTGGTAGGAGGTGCTAGCCTGTAAATTGAGGAGCGAGGCTCTAGGAATGTTTAATAGAAGCCATAAGATGAGCCCATAGCAACCCCGGTGTATCTTCACACGTGCAGCAAGCGAAACAGTCTGTCAGTGACGGACTGAGAAGGTCCGTCGGTACTGCCCCGGGTCGAAACGATTCCCGTGACCGTCAGTTTTTTGAAGCCTCCCATCATTTGTCAGCAAAGCAGCCGTCCATCAGTGACGGATCGCCAGACCTTCCGTCGGTACAGACGGCAGGCTCGCCTCAGCTTATTGGCTGTAAATGTATTTTTCAGATTGAGATTCAGTGAAGTGCTTAACACCAACAACTGGATGAGAGCAATCCGTGCTAAACACGTGCTAGAGGGAGCATGTATTGTTTTCACACCCAGTACATGTTGCTCCACGCGCTGAGCCTGAACAGCTGAAACGCCACCAGTAAGAAACATTGTGCTTAAACCATTTAGGCACACTGGTGCCAGGTTTCTCATCTTGCACCGGCACATTGCTGAAATGCTTCTCAAAGCACTTTAGGTACTCTTGTAAAAAGGCACTTAAAGCATTGCTGCTACATGTGATCAGTATTTCATAGGCAATGAATGCCAAGGATAAATCTTGAGGCTGCAAACCTTTTTACAAGGTAACGTGAGTGAGCTCTGGAGGATCTCTCATAAACATGCACAAAGCAGAAGGCGTATACTACCCAAGGTCTGACACTCCAGCATGGCCCTGCACGAGCAGTCTGACATAAAACCGCCTCTTTATAGGGCTCATCAAAGTGATGATATGTACTATTTATTTTACATCTGTTCTTAGGGAGTTGCACCCCCAACAGGAATTTTGCTTTAACAGGGCGATAAAAGTCAGCAATTTCATTTCATTCTCAAAACAAGCCCTTTTTTTGTGGGTGGCGGGGGGCTGAAGCTCTACCCTGATCTGTTGCAGGACACAAACTGGACTTGAATTACCGAAATAGTTGAGACTAGACATGATCTGCCTTTCTTTTGCTCCCGAGTGTGTTGCCCTTGCTTATTAAGGTCAGTCATAGTTCAATGCAGATTTGAAATTTATCTTGAAACAAAAATTTAAACTACATCAATCTGGTTCTCCTGCAGAATGTATTGTGTACTAAGAAATGAATTATATCAGAATTCTCACATTAAAAAGTATGCTGAGTTTAATTTCACACTGACAGAAAGTCAAAAGTTTTATATGTTAATAGGATAAGTGGTACGTACATGGAACAGCTGGATGGATATTATGGTTAAGGGATAATTTGCTGTGTTGCACAACCTCACTGCCTCATATGGAGGGTTGTTTCTCATTTTTAATACTTGGTCCTCGAATGTTATTTTAGATGACAATCAAAGTGACACCTGTGCATATGGTCAGGTCAGGAGTAGCTTAGCGAGAAGACAAGGGCAAGTCCAAGTGGAAGGGCTGCTTTTCCGTCAAATGCAGCAATTTCCTCCGGCCTGTGAGACCATTTTGAAATCAGCAAATATACGACATGTGCTCTTCTTAATTATTGGATCATCTTTACAACTACACATTACAAGAGTAGAAAAAATGTAATACACTAGAAACAACGCCACTATAACTACTATTACAAACCATTTGTACAAAAGAACAAATTGAAGAGGCAATCAACCCAGTCAGTTATTCTTTAAATGACTTAACCACTGACTAATTTTAATCCATTTCTTTAATATTCTTGCTCGAGAAGTTCAGCTCACGTAATTTGTGCATGCACAGTGGGGCACGTTTAACGCAGTCACTGGACTGAGGGAAGTGTGTATTCACTATTGTGAGTTTGTCTGCCGGTGTGCGTCAGTGTCATTCTAATTCAGAAAACAGACTTCATGTTTGTATGCCCAATATTTTGTTCAGAGTATTTTTCTTGATGTTTTTTAATCGTGAGTCTCTCTGTCTTGCTCTCTTTCTACATATCGCTCTCTCTCTGACAACCAATTAGAGCACCATGCATGCCTCTCACCTGCACAAAGAATTCTCCTTCAGAAATGTTTACAAGAATTTGCTCTTTTAAGGCGACAAAGACTTTTTAAAAGCAATAAAAAAAACGATAAATGTATACAAGTATCTAAAATCATAGAACTAAAATGAATTGAGTCATGACACACTTAAATCTGCGTTACTCATTATGTATTAAATATTCTAGCTATTGTGTGGAATGATTTCAGAATAAAACATAAATTAATGATTGCCACATTTTTCTTAAAAAAAAAGTATGTCTTTGGCCCATAGACTTAACCATTTTCCCAAACAGCTAATCAATTCTTATATCATATTCGACTGCGTTATAATGCTGCATGTATGCCCTAATTAGCATCACAGTACAAGTATTGTTAGTATTTTTTTTCTAATGATTATAATGAATGATTCATCAGGAAATATTGACATGACACACAATAAGGATATTTGTGTGAATATTTGACACTTCCAAGCATCTCTAGCAGACAAGCAGTTAGGTTTGCAACGATCGCTTTACAGATGATTTTCAATGGTCTGAATTCCACAGTGGAACAATGTTGAGTACTGAAATGACAGTAAAGCCTATTCTATATCATTGTCCTTACTCCAGGTCACTGGTATAAAAAGAAATGTAAATGTTTCATGCATTGTTGTATTACTTCCTTTACTGACAAATACATGAACTGACTGACTGTGGAATTTCCAAAACAATAGGCCAAATTAAACAGATATCTTCACAACTATAGTTTAACGATATCATTTTTAATGAAATACAATCTTGTACATTTTTCCACAAATACAATTCTATGAGTAACTTGTAAACAAAATGCATTCTTACATTTGTATAAATGTTGTTTTTTGATACAAGCAAAAACAAAATGAAAATTCTTGTTTTGTGCAGCACTGAACATATCAGTACTATGACGCACAATGTGGTTTGATATTGAATGCGCCTCTATTTCTATTAGTTCTTCTGCATGATGAAATCATATCAAGCGATTATGTTTGCAGAAAGTTGATTTATATCTCAGGAGAAGAAAAGCATATCCGTGTTAAACCTTTGAAGCTTCACTTGGAAATTTCTCAAGGCAAATACATATGAAAATACAAAACTTTTGTATCATACCTTTGAATGCATGCATGACATTTTTATCATTATTCATTTGCAAGAATCAGTGTCCAGGTATGAAAAAAATATCTGCATTCAAAGCACTGTCACAAAACAAACAAAAACAAAGAGCCAATATAATACGTATTGATTAACCTGAGGTATTTTGTTTTTTAATTGACACTGTAAGAGATATAATAAGTAAGTTAATTATTGTGGTTGTACTGTGACGCCCAACTGCATATGATAAGGTTGAACTATTTTCCTAATACTGTACTTATTTACAAATAATATGTATATATAAAATAATCTATAACAACTCAGGTTGCTTTACATTTTGAAAACTTCTAAAGCATTAAAAACTATGCAAATATTAAAACCATTGATGTAAATGTACAAAATTATCGTTATAGGATATCCTGCACGGTCACAAATGTGTCGGCGTATTTTTACGTACATGTTCGGCGTGTGTATAAATGTCTAATAAGTAATATAATGCGCACGAACATACCCTATCTCATCAAGATTGTTAAACGCGGTAGTAAATTCTGGTATCATGCACCACCGACGTAGTCCGTATTGTAAGCATATTGTGCAATATTTAAGGATTCTTGTTTAAAATGTCCACATTGTAGTGTGTGTGAAGTTTGTAGTCGAGCACATCCGAGCAGAAGAGGCTGCGGGGCCGTTTAAAATGCAGTAATGAACAAGCTGTTCCACACGATTAGGAAATAATCCGCGTGTCAGTGTCATCTTTCTTATGCTAAGTGGCTGTCTTTGAAGGCGGATCTTTGGCAGGTTGGACCGGGACCGAGGCGGCTCCGAGCAGCTCAGACAAGCGCTGCCGCCAAACGCATCAACAGTCCGCCTCCCAGGAGCGCAGCCATCCAGTATTACTTGCGGCAGACGTGTGATTTTATCACCGAGGATGTTTATTTGAGTCGGACGTCATTGTGACCACAAAAAAAGGGGGGGTTGGCGCTCTACTTGTAGTGAGAGTGAGGCTCTTCCAACTTCTTGCGCTGAGACGGAAAGCACGCCGCTGCTAGACAACGCTGCACGGAAAAGTCGATTGAAACGAGAGGATGGACGATTCCGACTTTTGCGAGTGATTTCTCTTGGAATGCATGGCCAAAGAGATTTTTTTTCTGCACGCATTTGAGGATTTTGGAGATTCGCGCGATGGAAATTGAGTGAACACGCATGCTGCAACTCTTGAATCACAAACAGCGCGCCCGACAGCATGGGCTGCAACGCACTGTTCCTTCTGCAAAACTCGATTTTTGGACCTGTGTGGGATTTATTTTTTTAATTGAAGTTTGTTGGGCAATGTGGTCTTGCAAAAGAAAGCTGTGTAAATTCAGCCACTCTGATCTGGTTTCATAAAAGACTTTGCCGCTGTGTAAGATAACCAATGATGGACAGTTTTTTCGTTTTTTTTCACCTCAAGAAGTAAGGATGTGTTCAATTGCAAACCTGAACCACACACTGTTCATTTTGCTGCTGCTGTGCATCACTGAGGGCTCAGCCATTAGCTCCATTGACCCAGACTGGCCAGGAGAGGGGAAATGTCAACAAATCAGCATCCCCCTGTGTAAGGACATTGGCTACAACATGACACGCATGCCAAATCTCATGGGCCACGACAGCCAAAAAGAAGCAGCCATGAAGCTGCAAGAATTTGCAACGCTGATCCAGTTTGGATGTCACAGCCATCTCAAATTTTTTCTTTGTTCGCTTTATGCCCCCATGTGCACCGAGCAAGTGTCCAACCCCATCCCCGCTTGCAGAGTAATGTGTGAACAGGTCAAAGTGAAGTGTTCACCTATTTTGGAACAGTTCAACTTCCCTTGGCCGGACTCGCTGGACTGCGCACGGCTACCCACCAAAAACGACCCCAACTACCTGTGCATGGAGGCGCCCAACAACGGCTCGGACGAGCCTCCCAAAGTCTCGCACACCCAGCCACCAGATTTTAGACTGCACCGTCCTCTGAATGGAGGGGACCTGCACCTGAAGGACACCAGCAGCAAAAAGACATGCAGCAACCCTGGCAAGTTCCACTATGTTGAGAAAAGCGAGTCGTGTGCCCCAAAATGTTACCCCAAAGTGGATGTGTACTGGAGTCAAGGAGACAAGCAATTCTCCTTGGTATGGATCGCCATTTGGTCCATCCTGTGCTTTGTCTCCAGCGCTTTCACCGTGCTTACTTTCCTCATAGACCCCCAGCGCTTCAAATACCCAGAGCGACCCATCATCTTCCTCTCTATGTCCTACTGTGTTTACTCTGTGGGCTACCTCGTCCGACTTTTTGTGGGAGCTGACAGAATCGCCTGTGACAGAGACAACGGGGTCCAATATGTCATCCAGGAGGGCCTAGAAAGCACCGGCTGCACTATTGTGTTCCTGATCCTGTATTATTTTGGCATGGCAAGCTCCCTCTGGTGGGTTATCTTGACCCTCACATGGTTTCTGGCGGCCGGAAAGAAGTGGGGTCACGAAGCCATCGAGGCCAACAGCAGCTACTTCCACCTCGCGGCGTGGGCCATCCCGGCTGTGAAGACCATCATGATCCTGGTGATGAGGAAGGTGGCGGGAGATGAGCTGACAGGTGTTTGCTATGTGGGCAGCATGGACGTAAAAGCGCTCACTGGCTTTGTGCTCATTCCTCTCTCCTGCTATCTTATCACGGGCACCTCCTTTCTCCTGTCTGGCTTTGTGGCTCTCTTTAACATCAGGAAGATTATGAAAACGGAAGGGGAGAACACAGACAAGCTGGAGAAGTTGATGGTTCGCATCGGGGTTTTTTCTGTGCTTTATACCGTCCCGGCCACATGTGTCATCGCCTGCTACTTCTATGAGCGACTCAACATGGACTACTGGCGCATGCTGGCTACGGAGGGCAAGTGTCAGGACCACGGTGGACAGGAGTCGGAGTGCCTTTTGACGACGTCCATCCCCGCCGTTGAGGTCTTCATGGTGAAGGTTTTCATGCTGCTGGTGGTGGGTATCACCAGTGGCATGTGGATCTGGACCTCCAAGACCTTGCAGTCGTGGCAGAACGTATTCAGCAGGAAACTACGAAAGACAACGAGAAGGAAGGCAAGCAGCGTGTTCACCAGCAGCCGGCCTTACATGAAACCTCACCCGTCTCTCAAAGGGCACACTACTAAGTATGAACCCACGCGGCCCCCTCCCACATGTGTATGAGCTGGCTCTTTTCCTGTGTATAGACCCCAGAAAACACTTTGAAACCCCTTACCACGAGACATTTTATTCAAGAGTGCCATGATGTATTTATGCAAGCTGCACTGAATATCATGCAACGTGTTTTTTTTTGTTGTTGTTGTATTTCGAGCAACAAGAGCTGCCTTTGTTTGTGAAAAAAAATCTAACTACTTCTCGTCTGTTATCCTACTGAGGATCCTGGTGGAGAAAAAATGTGCTATTTCGATTATGAGAAAATGAGTGGAATAACCAATTGAGCTGTGCCATGGGGTTATTTGAATAATGTGCAATAGATGTTTTGCCTCCACGCCACAAAGACACTTGTACTGTTTAGTGGAAGATTACAAACGAAGAAAGGACCCCAGAGACAATGGAGGCAAATGGTCCGAGATGAGTGTTGTGTTTAGAAGCTTTTTAAATGGAAATGGCAACAGGCAGTGTTATATGTTTGAACTGGAGCGAGAACATCTGTTCAAAAGCAGCCCAGATCTTCTTAACTGCCTTTTGTGAGGCAAATCCATGCTGTAAATTAATTAAGCACTCTGCATTGAAAAGTTGTTCGTACGCGCTATTGAGTTTTCCGTTGCTGTTTTATAGCATAAAACATATTTGTATGTATTTCTAAAACTGCAGATTTTATTAAAAAAAAGTTCTAGTTTCAAATGTTGGTCAACTTTGCAGTTGCATTGTTATTGTCTTTTAGCACCCACACAGATTTTTTTTTTGCAGCATTTGCCACTGTTAAACTTCCAGCTGATAGAGGAGTCCAAAACGTTTAGTTACTCTGTGCCCCGATGTCAAATATTGTTTTTTTTTTATTTTTTTACAAATGTTGATCAGTCAGTAAAACAAGAAGCAATATTATCTGACACTATAAGGAATCGGAATATTGAATTAGTGCTAAACACTCAGTGGCCGAAACTCTAGGGACAGCTTGCAATGACAAAAAAAAAGAGCTGTATTTAAAATTCTGCCTTACCAGGGACAATCAGGCTCGGTTTTAACGGGTGCCATCCTGAAATTATTCGTGCAACTATGCTTATTGCTTGTAGTTTGCGGTGGTGCTGAAACACACTACATCATACTGACGACTGTTTTTGTATTTATTTATTTAGTCAAACACCGCTCTATGATTCGGAGCAGTCCTGCACCACATCAAGTTATAACTACAATGTATAAAATATTAAATATATTCTTAAAAGCTAAAAAAAATAATAACGTTATTCAACTGTATTTCTAAAGGTGTATTTTTGTTACAACTCTTGTATTGAATTGTACAGCCGTGGCCAAGTGATTATTCATCACACTGTTTCTGTAACATATTAAATGTGTGTTCTATTAATAAGGAAAGTTTAGTCATAGGATTAATTCCCCAAAAACACATAATGATCAAAAGAAAAAGAAAATGGAAACATGAAAGATGAAGTTTAGGTTGATGATGTTCAAAATGAATGTTTGTACAACCTTTTGTGGGACGCCTGGTGCCGCACATAGACAACTTCGGTTCAACCCATTCTCGCCTTCCTCTCTCTCCTCTCTTGAATGCGTTGGTGTTGTATCAATGACGAGGGCTTGTTCAATAATACAGCTCTCATTCAGTACAGGATTAGACAGTTTGAAGGGTTTGACTTTGAAAAGAGGATTGCTGCAAACCCAAAATACAAAATATCTGTCATCTCTTCCCTTCTTTATCAGCATAGCATGGTGGCATTTCTAAAGACACATCTGGTTGGGCTTTAAAACACCCATTATTGACGGAAACATGTTCCTAGCATTAAGAGTCAACAGAGATGTTGGGAATTTGAGGTGCATGTTCTTAAGGACTGCATTATATCAAACGCAACATACACATTAAAACCACTTGACATTCTAAAAAAAAAAATGCATGTAAAAAAATAGTAGACTTTGTGATATTTAGAAAAAAGAATCTTACCGCACCACACATTTCAAATCTAATGAATGGGAATGTTTAAAGCTCATGGTGCGTACAGGCCTGTTTTAGGTACATGAGAGTTTCAGAAACCACATAATGCTTTTTGTTCCTGAGGGCATTCAAGTGCCTGCATAAACCCAACCTGTTTTTACAGTCAAAAGCACATGACTCACAAACCCAAAGTGGCTCAAGCAAAGTACACCAGTACCTATTGATACTCTAAGTTATAGGAAAAAAGGTGTGAGCTCCTCTGAGAGTTTCTACGAAGGCCACCTGGATAAGAGCCCCCAAGGTGTCTGGGAAGGCTGTAAATATAAGTGACAGTTAGCGCCCCCCCCCCTCCAGGGTTCCTTCAGCCATGTAGGCTTCACTTTTTTTCTTCTCTCTTCAAAGGAAAGAAATTCCGCTCAGAGCAATGGCAAAAGTATTGCTGTTGAGAAAGTTTTTTTTTTTTCATTCTTTTTTTTTTTTCAAGAGGGTGCTGTCACAGTATGTATGTCTTGGTGAATATAATTTTATTTTAAGCCTAGACCTTATTTTATTAGATTAGATAAAATAAATAACATCCATCCAAAATATTTTCTCCTCGCTTTTTCTTTCACTTGTTATTTTTTTCCTGAATGCTTAAACCCTAAAAGTGAATCGAGCACAATTTCAAAAACTATTCATATCTATCTCAAAAACACTCACGCGGTTTGCAAACAACAAATGCTGCTTTATCCTGCATTAGTAAATTTGTAACACACGATTCAGTGCTTTACAGTTCATGTACAAATGATCAACACACATTCCTTTCAAAACTTTTCACAGCTACGGATATTATTTCCACTCTTCTGCAAACCGCCGGCCGCACTGTCAATTTTAGATAGCTCACTTTGCAATCAGCCTGAGCTCTATAAATAATACTCAGATATGCTGTCGGTGTGGAGTACAATGAAGGAAGCAGGAAGAGTGAGAATTAAAGGTGGCCTTCGAAGAAGACGTGGTCGTGAAGAAACAAGAGGAAGGACAAGAACGTGAAGGAGGAAAGCGAGTAAGAAATAAAATTACTAATGACGCTAGAGCTACAATAGTGGACCAGAGTCTTGGTTAACTCTTCAAACATCCGTAAAGATTTAAAGTTTCTTCTCCGCTGAGTCTTCTTCCTTGGCCTCCTCTAATTCTCACTCTTCTTACTCCCTTCATTGTACTTTACACCGTCAGCTTAACTGTGACCTATTTATAGTGCTCTGGTTGATTGCAAATTGAATTAATTATCCAAAACAGTTTTCGCCCATGAGAGCGTAGCCAGACAATTAGGAGAATTGCGTAAATAACATCCATAAATGTGTATAGTTTTGCAGGGAGTGTGTTTCTAATTTGGAATTTCAGGGTAAAGCAGTGAGTTGTGTTCACATTTTGTGTGTTGCAAAACTACAAACTCATTACAAAGCAGTTTTTGTTCTTTTAGTTTTGTAAACTGCGCAAGTGCTTTTGTTATAGACATTGTGTTACAAGAATCACTGTTAGAGTTGAAGTATTCAGGATAAGAAACGTAAAACCTTGAGGGAAAGAGAATACTCCTTGTGCTAAAGTCAGACTGGCAAAGTAGCTTCACTTGTTCTTTGAACTGTGTCACTACGTCAGTGAGTAGACACACCTTTCCGCTGCGTGTTGCAGTCGTATATAAGGCTCAAGAGGAACCTGTGTAAATTGCCATTGTCTGCTCCTGTTGCAAGCAGCCATAAAGTTCTCTGACACAGACAGTGACGTAAATCTCACTGCTGGGCTGACTGGCGTCTGAGGCAGTTCCTCTTTGATCAGACTTTTTGGAAACGCCCTGCGTCCTCATCCTCAGCTGCTGCAACAGCACCTGTTTACTAGTTCAGGCCTGTCTGTTTTTGCAAAGCTGTTCTCAATGTCATAGACTTATACACGACACGCAGACATATACACAAAGGAATCTGACGAGCGCTTGGGGGTGGGCGGATGCCTTCTTTGAGCATATGTGCCGCCGATGTGCTCGGCCATATCCTTCTTCACACTTGTCTGGTCTTAATGTAATTCTGTCGCCTTTCAGAAAGTTATTCCTGATTTAGCTTCAAATGATACAGAATAGAGTCGCTGCATCAAATGAAATGGTTTGTTTTTTCGCTGAAGAGCTTTTTGTCTCTTGGAGAAAACTGGTTATTAAAAAAACTATCGAGTTTAGAGGAGCAAGTTTCATAGACCCAAAGTGTTATCAAAGGATGCAATGAAAGCGCCCTCACATCCCTCAAGTTCTTCTGCTGCACAAATCCAGATTTCAGAGGATTATGGTTCAAGCATGTGTGGGTGGCCTTCATGTTCACAACCGTTCTGTGTAGCAACGAATCAAGGGCAACACAAGTACTGTATACATGCCCGATGTGCTGCTGCAGTCGCGCCTAATAGCTCCCACACACCCACACACACACACGCATATGCACTTCAGTGTGCCTCGTTGCTCATCTACTCTTGAAGGTGAGGGTAATTACATAAAAACGGGCAACAATGAGATCCCCTCGCGTAAGTAGGGGCAGTGCACTTTTTCAAATGCATAATAAACTGCCTTGCAGGCCCTCTGTTGATCAAACAAGTGTTTGATAGTGGCTTTGGTTTGAAAGTCGACTGAATATATTTATTTGCATGTGCTGACTTTGAGGAGGAGATCAGGCAGATTAGTGTTAACTGATGGAGACCTGTGCAAACGGACCCTCCCCCTGCATTCAAGCGGCCCAGCGACACACTTCCTCTGAGCACCAGTTAGTCAGGCTGAATAAAACATCAGTCGGCCGGCAAGTTCTGCTGCTTTCCACTACGAGCCTGACGACGTCCTTTCATTGGCCAAAAGACTAATGTGTCCGCCGCTACCTGCTGCTTAGCTCGGAAGCATGTATCGCAAGGTCAGAAAAATACACGGTAACATTTATTGTTCATTTGGAACAGCTGTCATGAATTTAGTTGGTTGTGGTTTTTTACAAATTGTCAGGCTCAGCTCTGACACTGTCAGAGACGGACGGATTCATTGAACAAAATGTTTAGGAATGTAGTTTATAGTATTGTACAGCTGTTCTGCATGAGTGAGAAGGGGTACTAATATGTTATGTTACTCTTTTCAACAATGAGAAGGTCAACATAAAAAAAAATTGTCAGAGTAGCATAAGATTTGACAACAGTATGTTTATGATTATTAAAAGTAAGTCGAACCAGTCAATTCAAAAAGCAGTGACAACATGTTTAATAAAATTAAATTTACTATGATGCAGAATCAATGGGAGCCCTGAATGTCTGGTGGATCCGATGGTCATGGGAGTCTCCACATCAAACAAGGCAGACTTGGAAAACAATCACCTGTTGTGACTTTTGGCATTTTCTTTTGAAATGCTAAAAACAACCATTAAATGATTTTAATCTGTAAAGTCTACATATCATGTATTTTCAGATTGATCATTCTAGATCCAGAAAGGGTGTTTTCAAATACGGGGTTTCCCCAAAACGCACTACAATTTGCTTTTATTTAAGATATAGGTAACAGAGTGATGTGAGGCCATCAGTATTTGACAGCTTGAGCGTCGCATTTTTTCTAAGCATATCATTCCATGGCTCGGCTAGCAACCTTGCAAAAAATGCTGCCGGGCAAGAATTTTGTCTGTCCTCAACTAAAGTTCAGCGCCGGTTTGAGATGTTCAATGACCATCACACTCCTTCAACACATGGTATATCTTATGCTATCCATGGAAGGTTTCTCGAAACACAATTTGTTGGTGACAAACAACACAGCAACACCAAACTCCAAAAGCAGGTGTTCATGCAAAGCCAGGAAAATCTGTTCAGCGGGCTTTAATGGAATTCTGCATCAACAAAAGCTCAATTCAAAGGATGTTTCGATAAAGGTTTAATGCATCAAATAGATATTTTTCAATGACTTCAAGCAGATTATGACACTCATAATAACACAGGACATTTTTAAAGAGTAAATTAAGTAAATCTATTGATTAAATGCGTTTCCTCCAATATTAGCCTTTATTTTCAAACCCTATGGACCACCACATCCATTAAAATTTTAAGTAGGATTTGATAGCCTTGAGTATCAACGACAAATGGCATCTTTCTACAGCTGCATTTAGAAGTCGGTGGTGAGGTAAGAGGGGAGGAGAGAGGAGCGAGTTTTTATTATTATCTGCGACCTTCATAACCTGCGCGACAAAATGATGGCGTCGATGATGATGAATGGGGCAGACCAGAAAGTTGATAGACAAAAAAGTTTATATTCACTATATATTTGTACACACAGATTGACATGAAAATACATTATCATGTGTGCAATTGCATTCCAAAAGATATGCATGCATGCTGTGCCTGTGACTGCCAGGCAGTGACAGAATTGACGGGTGACATGGGGAGAGCGAGCACAAAAGACAGTTTACATGTGCACGGATTTATTTTTTCTTTAAATATATATTTTGTGGGGGATAGGGAGAGTGTACAGACGGTCATATGAGCTAGGGAAGGATGCACAGGAGGAGAGAATGATGTCGGATCCGCCAGTGATTGTGAACACTGCTGAGAGAATGTGCCTGCGGTTCAAACACTCGCTAAGCAAACTAAACAAAGAGTCACGTCGCAGAGGGAGATCACATGAAAGAAAATAACACAATCAACTGTCACATAAACTTGGGCACAACATGTTGGCGGAATAAATGGAATGCAGATGTTTGAGATTCACTCCAGGCAATGGACAGCGACAAATCAACATGTTCACATGTAATAATTATCTTTTCATACTTCACACAGTGGAGACAATCAACAAGGCCATGTAGCTAACCTACTTTTTATAGACAAGACTTTACAGAAATAGCAATTATGCATTCCAAACGTCACAAGGAACGCAGTTTGATTTGTTCTGTCTTGTGCTTGCATTAACAGAGTGAACACTTAAATTGTAAAAATTAAAAAAAAATCCACAAATAAAATAAAACAGACTATATTTTATCATCATAGTGTTGCAGAAACAATAACACTGTCAAAATATACTTCCATAAACTATAGTATATTATCATGCAGTACATCAGATATGGTGGTTCCAACAGACAATTCAGAAAATGTTTCCAAAATAGAAAACACAAGACATTTTGTTAACTATTAATCATGAATTATTAATTACTGTATTATATATGTTGTGCTTTAATTTATTCAATAACTCAAAACACTGATATCGCTCATTCTCCTTTGAAATAAATGAAAAAGCCATTAATCCATCCCAACAAAATGTATGTTTTTAAATTAGAAAAAAATATTTAACGTTGTGTTAACATTTAATGTTGATGTTATAAAACATGTCATAATGGCATAATTAAATAGAATGTAAATAATTACAAATTCTGGGTAATTTTTTATTTTTTTTTTGCTCCAATTCAATGAACATTGTCTTGCTACTTCTGGCCTGTGCTACGTGGCCCTCTGGGGGTGGTATAACACAGACATACGGATATATGGAAGTGTTGGATGTGACGCCATGGGAGTTAATCGGCACAGACGTCACACTCAGAAAGTTAATCGCCATCGGCCTGTTAAACGCTTTGACAAGCCACGTTACACAAATCATGAAATACCAGAAGGTCCATCACGTCTGCGCAGCGCCAAATCTGCTCAATCCTCAATTAGAAATACCCAAATCACGTTGCAAAATAGGGTGCCTTTTAGGAAGTCTAAAATTCAGTCTACTTTTTGTTACCAAATTGACCAAAGTACTGGCGGGGAAGCAGGAACACACAACGAAGCGTGGCACATCTGAACTAGACTATTGCCCCGGCATGAAAATGAAGACGTGCCTGTTATTATCCTTTGTGCAGACTAACTTCTGCCACCAAATTATGCATCGGAGACGAGGCTTCTTCGCGCAACACGGCAAAACAAGCAAAACTAGATTTGCGCTGGCATGAAAATGAAGTTAAGCATGTTTTTTTCGCGCAGTGCATGGGCGCCAGTCTACCAAATTAGGGCCCTGCATTTTTTTTGTCAGTCATTTGGCTGGCAACCAATCAAGAATGATCAAAAAGTGGTGGTTTCCAAAGAAAAAATATCTGATTTAATGCAGAGTTAATGATGATGCTTCATATTTCTGTAAAATAGCAGCAAATCACCATAACTGCATTATTCTGCATTATTTTACTGCAAAATTGACTGACAATTGTCTGTGGTCAATCAGGACACAGCAATAACTTTACCCTTTGTAACAAATCAAAGCCACCTGCGACGATCAGTACTTATCCAAGAGTAGTGCATGGGTCATTTTGGGGCATTTTTCATTGGAGTTGCAATACAACTGCGACAGTCCTGAGAAATGCCATACTGCTTGTTGGACCACACCTTTGCAATTTATACCCCAACCTCGATTTCAACATCCAACTGTACCACAATACAGCTTGGCAGAAACTGGTCTCTAATCAGCTGCCGCAACCGTCAGTACCCACTTACTCAGTTCAGGTTTTTTAAAAGCCATATTGTAACTTTTATGCCGTTTGTCAGATGGCTTTCAGGTTGTCATGAGCACGGCATTTTCATTCATTTCCCTTTTTCAAGTAAATACAAACTGGCAGGCAGAGAAGCAAAATGTTTTAGCATATAGAATTCCAAGATGATATCTGAGTTTGCTTCAAGCTTGCTTAACACAGCTGGAAGTAATTTAAGATAAGTACTGAGGCGCAGGCTGCTTTTAGTGTTAGTCTTGCAAGTGTATCTGATACAAGTGCACGTGACCTGTTGAGTACTAAAACAAGTGGACTGCAATGACACAAGAATACCGTTGCCTCAACACCAGTGACAGGCTAGAGTGTTTGGTGCTGATAAGAATCAGGCCCGATGGTAGCAGGCCCACTTATCTACCCATGCGGGCAAAATTGTCTGTATCCTTCCGTTCAAGACATAAAAACTTGTTAGGGTCACTGAAAAAGCTTACATAAATATTTACTGGTGAAAAATGAACGCTTTCTGTTTTTTTGTGGCCCATCAAACTCGTGGAACTGGCCTGGACAAAATTGATCGTACCCTTAATTTAACATTTTTTTGCATGTTTTCATTTACATAATCACTGTAATCAATTGGAATGCTCTGAGACTTGTGTAACTGTGACTTACTGACTGCATATTTCAATTCCATTTCCACGGATGTTCAAATTGGCAACGTTTACAAAACTTTTTTAATCTGATCAGTTTGGATTAAAATTGCGATCGATTGCACGATTTTCATCACCAGTAAAAATATTCCTCGGATTCCTCGGACTTGCGTGTTCATTCATCACACTTTCAATCGTAACAAATTATTTTGACGTGTGTATATTGACCAAATATACTGAAAATAGTAGAAGTGCCAGGATGGGAGTGTGGAGATTGAGGAAGACCCAAAAATGCCGGGAAGCGAGGTGGGAGTAACTTAAATGGTATTTAATTAGAAATAAAAAGGCAAACAAGGCACTGGCAAAATAAAAAAAATACAAAAGTACAAAATAACAGGCATCAACAAAACAAGGACTTGATTTGGGAAAACGAGTCTGGCATGGAGAACAGACATGACCTCGACACGGGCAGCGACAGGGGATCAACAAGAACGGAAAGCAAACAAGGAACTAAATACAAACAAAGTAACAGGACAACGAGCAACACCTGGACAAGACACAAAAGGTTGGAGGGAGCTGATTGGTTCACATGAAGGAGTGAGACGACAAAAGCACAGGTGAACACAATCAGATTGAGCACGAAACACACGCCAAACAAGGAAAAACATGAAACTAAATACAAAAGCAAAAACTACAAACACAGACCATGACAAGAAAGAGAAGAAGAAGAAGTAGAAGCCGTAGCGACTTCTGTGTCAACAATATCTTTTGTAATTTTCATGAACCGTTTTTATTCCGATCACGCTTCTAATCCGAATATATGTGTCCATGTAAATGTTGCCAATGATTTAAATCAGGGGTCCATGAAAGCTTAGTCAGAACCGTCCAATGTTTTGTTGTGAGTCAGTCTTTGGTAAGTTTATTTGGGTGTATTTTTTAGGTTTTCATCGAGTTTGTGGAATCCCAACAAGGTAGCATGACTTTGTCTGTTGATGTCATTGAATCATTCACCGACACCAATTCATTACAACAAGCACAAGAGCCTCCTTATAACCAAGCACAACCGAGCCTCCGCCATGTTTCAGGGTGGGTGTGTTCTTTTGTTATGTTCTTCATTGTCACTTGCCAAAGCTCTGATTTTGTCTCATTGAGGCAAAGGACATTCTCCTCAAAGCTTTGTGGCTTTTTGTAAATTCCAGTCTTGAATGTCTCAAAATAATGAAGCCGTTTTTTCTTTCAATAATGGAAAGGGCCAAACAATAATGGTAATAATTAGAGGCACACACTGTTGGACACCACTTAAGGAAACGTGTGAATGCAGTCTGACATGTCTTCATGATTTTATGCATAAATAAATAAATACGATATTAAGCACTTCTAGATGAAACACTGAGTGGCACTGTGTTTAAGGGAGTTTACTAGTTATTACCACTTAGAACAAAAGATGACAAAGAAGGAGCTAAATATAGTTGTTAATTGTCTCAGATTACGGGCAACACTTTGAAAGAGCGCAGGAAGCAAAACAATGCCATTCTTCTATTATTGCTTCTTCAAGGGAACAAGGACTCCCGCTGACAAAGTAGAGAGAGCAGACAAAGACAACAAATGTTCTATCAGGAAGCAGAAGCGTATTTGATCAAACTCAGGAATTAACTGATGGGTGTTGGCAGCATGCTACCAAAACCTGCTGCGATTGATCTATTATGTTGCTTAGATTTGTTTGCTTTGTGTGAGTGGCAGATGACCATCTGTTTGAATTAGCATTAGCATTTTCACTCGAAAAATATTTTTTATACATTCACTTTTTACCATGTTTGTAATCCAGTGACTTGATCCATGATTTTAACTAATAACTTTTTTCTTTAAAAATTAAAACATTTCATTCGTAATTTCTCACAACTATTGTTAATTAAAAAAAAATAAAATAATTGATCTTTTTCAAACGCACACACCACATCCAGGTTTTGTCACCAAAATCTTCATACATCATATAGAGCAGGTGTGGGCAAACTACGGCCCGGGGGCCACATGCGGCCCGTTAAAAGTTTTAATCCGGCTCACTGAACTTGAAAAAAATTAAATGAATAAACCTTGTTAATGTTTTATTTTCTAAATACTGTGGTTTTTCAAAGACATATATTATTGTAATGTTTTTGTTCACTTTCATGTAAAATTTAATGTATTTTTTTTCCTCCAATGAGATGAGGTTACCAAAACACTCCATCCATTCGGCCCCTCTGTCAAATTTTAGAACCCATTGTGGGCCGCCAATCAAAACGTTTGCCCACCCCTGATAAAGTGTCACAATGTCATTTCTTTAAACAATTTTGAATAATTGTTCTAATTAATTTTCCTGTACTAGCTTTTATCACATAATTTATCTGAGATTTCTCCTTTTACACTGCTCATCAAAGCCATTTTTTGCCTGCTTTATTTGTGTGGTCAATTTTGGTGTGGTTCTCAAATGAGCACCGGAGCATTTTATTTTCATTTTTTTTCCTCGACCGACTGACCTCTTGGATGAATTTAGACTCTGAGCACACCTGGGCAACGGAGGGCCCACTGGCCAAATCCAGCCCATCCGACAGTCTCTGATCAGCTAATTATTTTTCTCTTGCAGTGCAAGCGAACAACAGCAGCAGCTTGTCTTCAGTCTTGCCAACGTAGCGCTAATTGTCACTGTATTTAAAGACTTTTTGACAATAATACGAATTATTTTTCAACAAATAGCGCCAACACCAACAGTGGCCCTTATGTTAGCAACATTCTTATTTCCTGCACAGTGGAGAGAAGAAGGGGAATTTCCCTGTTAATGATTTGGGAGTCCTGAGAATGGCTTAATTGTGGTTTGTACTCAAAATGTCAGCTATTGCAAAAAAAAAAAAAAAAAAAAAAACTATAGATATTTTTCAGTGAATGTCGAGTAACTAATGATTTAATGAATTTAATTCATGTGCATACATTTTTTTGAAAGGATGTATATGACATGAAAGTACCTCAAAAATTGACAAAGTGAAAGAAAGAGAAAGAACTAATGGCTAATGGGATAATCTGACTCTCATTCTCACTGCACGCATCCATTTGTGTTGAAAATACATAAATTGAATTATCTGCAGCATCAGCATGTTGTACATTTTGTACAGATTGGAACATCTTGCTTTGGCAAGTTTTTTTTCTGAAAGGAAAAGGAGCAGTAGCTGTACATATCTGACTCGCCAAATTGTCAGAAAGTCTGAAAATGTCTTATTATCTTACAAATACTTAAACAAGGAGAAAATACCTAAATAGGTATTAATTTGACGACACTGCAGTTTGTAGATCTGTTTTTCATGTCCTTTTGATCAATAATATTTATAGCAAAGATTAGTGTCACAACTTCTGTTTGTGTTACTACATACCTAAATAATATGACGAAAGTAGAGTAGTTTGCAATAAACTGGCATGAATGAAGCCCTGAATAGTGCATCACAGACATGGTGTGTTCATATAATGAGCAACTAATCATCATAAACTGACTGCACAACAAATTAAAATGTGAAGCAGTTCTACTTTCAAAACACCCACAACTCCTGTAGTGTGGAGCAGTACAGGGAAAAAAATGCTCAAATATAGCGAATGAAGTCGCGCTAACATTATTATTACCCGTCCATCCATCCATCAGAGAAGCCGATTTTCCTCACAACGGTCACGGGCATGCTGGAGACTATCCCAGCCGTCTTCGGGTACACCCTGAACTGGTTGCCAACCAATCGCAAGGCGCACAAAGACAAAGAACCAGTCGCGCTCACAATCACACCTTAGAGCATCCAATCAACCTGCCATGCATGCTTTTGGAATGTGGGAGGAAACCGGAGAACCCGGGGAAAACCCAGGCAGGCACGGCAAGCGCATGTAGACTTCACACATGAAGCCTGGAGCCAAAACCTCTGTAAGGCGGACTCGCTAACCAGTCGGCCACTGTGCCGCCATTTTTATTATTATTATTATTATTATATAACCTGTATATAGATTTTTAAGAATCAATTTCAAAATTTTGCAAATTGCGCTTTTTTTTTTTTTTTTTTTAAATCTACAGCCGTCATATGTAGTCGTGGCAAGGACAGACGTTGCCCCTGGCCCACAGGATTCCTATTTGGGGGGTAAGACCTCTACCAGAAGCACAATGAACCGAAGTAGACTTCAAACAGGAAACAGGAACGAACTAGTGTGGATGAAGTGTTGCTTAACTTTGCTCAAACAAGCCTGTTGGATCCAAAAGCAGCAATCGACTAGAGGCAGGTCGAGGGGGGTCAGAGAGGACAGCCAGAGCTTCTTATATGTGACTGAGCCACTTTTGAGGACCGCTGCAAGGGGCACTGAGTCAGTTCATTTATATTCAAGGATTTGACCTGCAGACAACAGTGGAGTCAGTTAGGTTAAGACAGCTGTGCCTTGTTGCATTGTGGCCTTGCCGAAAAAGCCAGTTGGTCCCCCTAGCCCCAGGTCCCCCTGCCTTGCATGGTTGCCATGGCGAGCAAATGACTCCAACAACGTTTTGTCACACTCATGTAGTCCCACATTCTTCCTCTTATCATGCTTTTTTTTTTACTTTTCAACACTGCCCCTTCACCAAGACACTACCAAGTAAGAAGGTTTGGTCGAATGACAAAGGTTGCTGTGTCTTATTCATCCCTGTGCATATACAGTACAAAAAGGAGCATCCTCCCAACATGCAAGCGCTGCCATTCCCAAAACACGTGGCAATTATTTTTCCACTCTCTGTTGTGGGATTTGAGTGGGGTGGATTGTTTCACCATTTATACTGAAAGACAAACAAAACACCAGGATGTGCTTCTTTTGAATCCTAACTGCAAAGATTTAACTCAAGTTGATGAAATTCAACAAAAATGACAATTTTTCAAACTTGGAAGAAACAGCAAGTGGAAGCCAACTGGGATGTTTCTAAAGGAAACTAAGTGATTGGCCGTGTGCTTGTTTAGTGACTGGTTGTCACAGAAAAATGTTCCCCGGGCCAATTTCAAGGAGAAGAGACTGAAGGGAAAATTGCAGCTGCATTTAGCAGTCAAACTGGCGATTGGCTGTTCTCAGGTGGTAGGGCATGTCGGTGCCTCACCAAACATGTGTGTGATGGCTGCTGCTATTGGATCTGTAATTACAGGCTAGGCATAAATCACAGAGAAACAGAGGAAGAGTGAAGCGTATGGCCCCAGGGGCCAAGTAGGTCATGATACAGAGAAACATTCTGCTCCCTCTGAAATCCTCGCTCCATCCGTCCCGAATGTTTCAGTTTCTCCCTCACAGACCAACACACTTGCATTTGGCTGACAGGAGCTTTAACCCTTTTAGAACTTTCTCATACAGACAATTCTGAGTACCCAATGGCTTGTGTCATTTCCTCATTCCACTACTCTTTTTACCAATATGGTGCCATTTGTAAAGTGGCTTATGCTGCAAATAATAGCATCATTTTGTCATCCATCCATTATCCAAACCACTTATCCACCACTCATATTTACCTGAAAAACATTTTCTATTGGGTTTAGGTCTGGTGACTGGCTAGGGCACGCCAGAACCTTGAAATGCTTCTTACAGAGCCACTCCTTGGTTTTGCTGGCTGTGTGCTACATGGGGCTCCACTCCAAATTAGATTGACAGTCATATTTAGCTTCTTCCTTTTTCTCATGATTGCTCCAACAGTGGACCTTTTTTTGTTTTTTTTACCAACCTGCTCTGCAATTTCTCCGTAGCCCTTTGCACAAATTTAAATCAATATTATATAGATTTTCGATTAATAATCATTACATCCCTAATATATAAATATATATATATATATATATATATATATACATATATATATATTAATTAATCGCAAAAAAATCCATGATTAATTGCGATTCATTATATTTTTCAACTACTATTTTTTGCGAAGCTTGTAACAGATATTTACTTGAATAATATCTTGGAATTGATGCAAAATCACCCAATATGAAGTATATTTAATTCAAAGACCGTTCTAATAGCTTTCTTTGATTCTTGAATACGATCGAAATGGAGACATCTTTACAGCCATTTTTCTTCTAAACATTTCTCACAACTGTCCACAAGCGCCACACTCCAGCAGTGATGGTCCGCAAGGCCCAGTGGTGACTTGAACACAATGTTTTGTTCTGAGACTTGCTAAAGATGTACAGCTAATATAGGCCAATATTTGCAAAGGATGCAAATTATTTTTGAAGTAAATCAAACTGAGTAAAATTTTGGGGATGAATCACCTGAGTTAATGCTTTAATTTTGACAGCCCTAATACAACAACAAAGGTGGGACATTTCTCCAGTATATCTGTGTGTATACTCAGAGAGCAATACGTGGGATGTCTGTGTCAGCATCCACTGGTTTCTGTTAAGATACAAAGTCTTGGGCCCTTTGTAGGGCAGATTTTAGCCAAAGACAAATCAATATGAGGAAACAGCATTTTTTTGTAGTTGGTGTTAGTTCTTTTACATCACTTTGGTGCTTATCTCTGCCCTGAGGCGATGTTGTTCAGACTTGAACTGGGGCCAGAGCTGTTCAATGTCTGGGCCTCAATATCGTACTGTTATGAGAACAGATCTTGCGTTAAAGGATCAAATAGAAGAAGTTAGAGAACAAAAAGTTCTTTAACAGTTAATATGAGCATTGTCTTTCACCAGCTCGGATAGACACTGGCTTCTGCCACTCAAAAATTGATGAGTCAAGATGAACCCCACCTTTTGCCTTAATGCATCTTTTCAACAGCACACAATAGAAAATATAGCATTTACTATTTCATGCATGCAGAACTGCTGATTGCTCATTTGTCAGGCAGATTTGTCATCGCTATTACTATACGTCCATCCATCTATTATCTACTAATGATAATTATTAATTACTGTGTGATTTGTGTCAAATTAGTCAGGGGTTCTGTAATAAGGCTGCAGGGAATCTTTAGGTGGTGCTTTTAGATTGACTCGGTAAGTTCAAACATTAGCCAGGCCTGACCTTTTTTCTTGCAGTAGGGAGGTGTCATGGCAGCATGGGAAGAAGGGCTTTGCTGACCACAGCAGTGTCCTGGAGAGGCCGAGCACCACACAGGCAGCACCAATAAGAATGCCATGTGATCTCTGGAAAGTCAACAAGGCTTGGTCCACAGCTGGGCTTCAAGAGAACACAGAGCCCACACATAGCAACACCCTCCTGCTGTGAGAATCCTAGGAGACGTGGGACTCACAACCAACATTAGATTCTATCCAGTAGAATTTCCCCCCTATGAAACATGAGACGACGGAAGGGATCTACTACAATTCAGTTTTCGTCACCAAACATGCATGTCCTATTTTTAGCACCAGCTTAATTTTGGTTTTGATACATTTTCAAGTCTACAAAATCTTTTTAGCGTTGTGGTAGTGCCATAAGAAAGGTACAGCAGTTTTTAACAGTCGGGCTGACAACGTTTGATGAAAAGATGATGAATTCCAAAATGGCTTTGGAATTCTTTGTGTGTCGCCAAAAAGCCACATTTGAGAAGTAACGATGTCTCAAAGCTTGCCTCATTACAATCCCTCGCTTGTGCTGAAGGGAGAAAAAAGGTGAACTTCAAAAAAAAAAGTAAACGCAAAACAAAAAGAGTCATTGCATAGTCGGAAATGTGAAGCTTTTATTTACTCAAAACGATCAAGCTACCTTTTGAATCAAATTGAAATCTCAATGGTTACGTCTCTCCTTTTCCAAAGCATTGGCTTAGAACAAAGGTGCAGGAGATGCATCACTAGCAAAGAATATAAAAAGCACAATGTGGGAATAAAACAGAGGGGAGTTGAGCATCAAAGGCAACCAGGCACAGCAGGACTGGCATCGGTGTGAACTTCCAACTTAGGACACTCAGCATGCTCTTCACCAATCGCCCCCTTTAGATCAGTCCTGGGCAGTAATTAAAACCATCATTCCCACTGCCTCATCATCTCATTAGCCACACAACCTCAGGCCTTCATCCCTGCTTTTTCAAAAATATCACTACACACAGGCAAAGATCAGACCCTCACAACCAAAACATATCTGTGATATAAAGCTTAAAAAGTTTTGGTCCCAGGAAATGTCACTTGTGTGGACTGGAATGAAAACAAAATGGAGAAGTAGTTCATGAGGAAAGAGCTGGAACCAGTGTAAGGTTTCTTTTCCGGTGAAACTGTAAAAAAAGGAAAATGCAGAATTCTAAAAGTGCAGACCAATGCAAGATATTTAACAAAAGGATTTATTTAAAAAAAAAAAAAAAACGACATTTGCGCGTGACCGACAAAGTACACCAATTGACGCTGGTGAAATGATCACGGCAAACAAAAAGCGCTTGCAGAAAAAAGGTGCAAGGAAAAGTAATAACGAAAATCACAATTCCGTAAATAACAAATGACAGGGGCGACATTTCGTTAAGGCCGCCTCCGCATGATAGCATTATTTTTTTTTTACTTTCCTCATGTCTTAGGGAGGAAGGAGCTGACTGCTCAATCTATAAAAATGGGGGCGGAGAACTGGAACCAAGTAAGAACCATTTTCGGGACATAGAATGTTTGAAAGGTTCTAGCTGGTTTCCGTTTACTTAAAATGATCTAATTGCCTGTATATTGTTATGTTTTTCCTTACTGTGAATTTAAAGTTTGGGATTTAATGTAGACGAATGAAACATTTTCCTTCATTTGTAGCTTCTAGAGCCAATCCCCCGACTGTCAACAAGTACTACTACTGCTGTTGTCAAATGCAACAATCATGTCACTGGATGACTAAAACAATCAATTACTAACTGATACCAGTAATAAAAACCGAGATGTTAATCCTTCTTCTTGATCCATATTAACTCAACTTTATTTCTATCTGCTGCAGTTGTAATAATGCTATTTACAGGACACGTGAAATAAAACGCTAACTATAAACAAAATTACTGATAATAATTACAAAATCATGGACAAATTGGTCAAAGTACATAATCTGCATTTTATCAATTATAACAAAGATTTTTCAGACCAAACTTTGCATTTTCAAAAATGTTTTCATTGTGTTTTTTTTTTTTTTTTTTTTTTTTTTAATTATCATTATTTACTCCACGATTCGCAGCACGTGGGTGACTGATTAGCACGATAGCCTCACAGTGCAGAGGTCGTGGGTTTGATTCCGGCTCCGGCCCTCCTGTGTGGATTTTGCATGTTCTCCCTATGCCTGCGTGGGTTTTCTCCGGGTACTCCGGTTTCCTCCCACATTCCAAAAACATGGCAGGTTGATTGGACACTCTAAATTGCCCCTACGTATGAGTGTGAGTACGGCTGGTTGTATGTCTATGTGTGTCCTGCCATTGGCTGGCAACCGCTTCAGGGTGTCCCCCGCCTACTGCCCGAAGACAGCTGGGAGAGGCTGCAGCGACCCTTGTAAGGAGAAGCGGTCCAGATAATGGATGGTTGAACTCCAAGACTATCATAGATAACATCCAACCATTATTTACCCTGGCCGGTACCTTGCTAGGTCACTGCATGATGGTCTTCTGCAGTGTTGGGGAAGTGGATAACTTGGTAGCGAAGAGCCACCACAGTATTCGGTGGACAGAGGCATCCCAAATACTCATAATTGATTATCTTTTTTTTTTTTTTTTTTATACCAATGTCACTGAGAAGACTTCAAACTTGTGTTTGAGGGGACATGCCAACTTATAATAAGCTACGCCACTGCCCTCATATGTTCACAAACAGTTGAGACATCATTCATTTGAATTGTGCAGCTGAAATAAACTTAACTTTTGACTCAAAATGAGACTGTCGCTGTTCTGCTGTGCTTCTGCTATCTATTGTCTTCTTTTAATTTTGTCTTCTAATTTCCCTCTAATTTATATTACACCATATGGCAAGTGCTTTGTTACAGTTCCAGCTGTGGTAAAATGCGCAATATAAATAAAGTTGTATTGTATTAACATATAAAAAGTAAACACACAGTGCTAGATAACATGAAAGACGAACCCCACAAATAGCAAGACCGTTTGTTCAAAAGGAAACAGGCGACATAAAAACTAATCAGATTTGCATTGTAGCAGGAGCAAACATCCAGCAGCGTTTGTGACGACGAGACATTGAAATGAGGACAAACTGATACATTTGAAGCTCTTACACTTTCACTATCAAAGGGAAGATTTTGAAGTGGGTGAATATCTGTTGCAGTGGTCAGATTTAGCACTTTGGCTGTAGATAAAAGGAAAGCCGTCTTCCCATGTTTAATTCAGTGTGAACCATGACTAACTCATATGATACTGGGCTTCTGAAGTCAATTGAAGACTTCTTCAGTCGTGTACTTTCAAATGTCTTTGTATCGTGACAATGTTAAGCTGATGGAGAGGGTCAGAACAATATAGAAAATCACAGGACCTTCATTTCGTTCTTTATTAGATTAGTTTGACAGTGTAGCAGCACTGCGTCACCATACTAAACCTTAATCCATTGCATGTCATTAACCTAGTTGGCATAGCTGCCAGGCTGTTTGGTGTGTTCGCTGCAAGAGAGCTAATGGGGAAAAAAGGGATGTCATTAACAGCATCATTTGTGCTTCATTCAGGGCCTATCAGCCCTCTACTTAAATAAATTTGTGCATGAAGGACAAAAAGATACTGGCATGCTTCATTGTGACGCATAGTATAAGCCTTGCAGGTTTGGGCTTTTTGGGTGACCTTTGACCTTTCTTTGCCATGATAATAAATGTGTATTATCACTCACTTTGTGCCACAAAAAAAATGTTGTGTGTCCTCCTCAGTGTCATCATAAGTTAGTCGTTGTTAAAAGGCAAACGCAAGCTGGTTCTCAGCCAAATTCAGCTAACTGACTCTCTCTCCGCTGTGTTTCTTTGAGAAGCCTTTGATGTTAGCAGGGGGCTTGTGCACTTGCACTGATGGTAACGAAAGATACTTTAAGCGATTCTTTTTTATCTTGCAAGCTTAATGAAAGATTAATGGGTTTGATATTTCCCCTTGTTTATATTTTATTCAGAAAATGAGCCATGGTACTTTAGAACCTGTGGAACAACCCTGAGTCATGATTTTGTGGCCCAGTGAAAGTCATATCATGGTCATTGGCCACAGAGACAGTGTTGTGTTGATTGTGATCCGGCTACCGTTAGGCCCGTGTCCCAGTGAGCCATGAAGATTTTGTGTTTGTTTTCGTATTTGTATTGCGTCAGTTTTTCTTATAGTCTAGAATTTTTTTTCTTGACTGTTCCAAATTTTCTTGTGACAAGAAAATCTGTTTGCGACCATTGAAACTGTTTGTGAACGTCTGTCGAACGTTCCTTTTGTGACCTTGAACGAATCCTGACGAAAAACCAACATTGGCTACATTCTCAAACATCTGCAAGCATTCGCCGCTCTGTGGGATACAACTTTTAAGGGAAGAACACTGGACCTTGCGTCAACGGATATTTCCTGCTGCCTGGAGACATTTGGCATTATTAAATATCTCAATTAGTTAACAATTAAAATGTAGCGACAGAAAAAGTACATGAAGCTTTGGATAAGCGATAACCATACCCAAATGTTTGCTGTAGTTGCAGACCAGAATTACACAACGGCGAGAAGGAATTTTGAACCGTTCCTTTTTGCAAAAACATTTTCAGTTAGGCAATATTCTTGGATGCTGTAGCTCTCTTGAGGTCTTGCTTAAGTATTTGAATCATGTGGTCAGAACTCTGATTGGGTCAGTCCAGAGGCAATGTCATGTTGCATCACTGTTCCTCTGTTGAGCTTCACTTGGTGGACATATGATGTTTGTTTTTTGTTTTGTTGTTCTACTTTTAATCAACACCGCCCATCTTCTCACAGTGATTAGACTGACTCAGATTAGCCCTTGTAAAAGTCATTAGCCAAGATGTAGTACATGCACCGGTTGTGTGCATAAGGTTCAGTGTAGACACAGAATTTACTGTTTCCAGAATGTATTCGCCCCAGCAGAAGACAATACGAGACACAGTTTATCAGCTCCCCTCAGCAAACAACATTGCATTGTCTATATATATATTTCTTTTCAAATAAGAATAGTATATATCATTATAAAAAGAACAATTTTACTATCATCATTGTTGCATTTCTTGAGACAGAATTCTCCAGGAAAACACTGTATTTTTATATTTTGTTTCAAAACTCTTAAAGGGGATGTCAACCCCGCCCAAAATTGTTGGCAATAAAATGTTGCCATGCGCGCTCACCAGTCTAAACATGGCATTCTGGTTGTTATTGCATTTGTGGAATACGAGATAAGCAGAAAAATCCACCATGGCTGAGCTTCAGAATTCAGGAGACCAGTGATTGGTTGATACCTGAGCCCTGAGCAACTGTGATGACATTTTCAGTTGACAGAAGTGACAAAATGGCCGCCCCCTGAGATGGCTAAAAACATGAATTTTACTGCTTAACTCATTTTGCGCAAACACAATATTAATCAGAATGTCATGTTTCAACTAGAGGGCCTGCATAGAACATGTTCTTGTAAATATTTTTTCAGGGGTTATCTTCCCCTTTGAGAACAAGAACAAATGGATGGGAAAACATTGCCATCTAGTGGAAATCGTGAGACAGTTCACAGGGTGGTGTTACAAATCTGAGCAACAGGATTAAAAGTTTGTCCTCTTGAGTCTTGATCTACACATCTGCTTCCTAAACATACAAAATATCAGTATTTAGAATATGAAATAAATGCTTCCTCAATGTTGGTCATGTAAAAAAGAGTAGAATTTGCGCCGAAACGGCACCACACTTTAGGCTACGTTCACGTATGGTGTGATGACCAATTCAGATATTTTGTTAAAGTAATATGAATGTATTAATATCAAAGTTATTTCGAGTTAGTAATGCCCCTAGATAATGTTTTCCTATTGGATTGTGATGCACATTTACACACGCATTGCACTGATTGGTCAAAGTGATATTAAATATGCACTGCATGTACCATTATCCAAATAATATTTGTTCAATATATTGTGCAGCGGCGTCGCTTTAATTTAAATTATGCCTGCTCTGTATGGGTAGAAATTAAAACAAAAAACAAACATAATAGCTGCTCTCTTTTAAAGTCATACTTAAATATGAATGTTATAAATAACACTTCTGTTGAAAATTTGGCTTCAACAAAATATTTCTTACTTTTCAATGTAATAATATAAATAATAAGGCAAGGCAGTTTTATTAATATGGCGCATTTCATACACAAAGCAACTGAATGTGCTTCATACAAGCAGAGACACAACTGTCACGCGACGAACAGGATTTGAACCCAGAAGCAGACATGACACAAAATCGACCAAAAAAACTAAGTAACAACACAGAGCAAGGCTGAATACAGAAGACATGGAAGAATGCCGATTTCCACACTCGAAGAAAGCTTGACGTACTATGTGTCACTGAATAACTCAAACTTAAATACTATTAGGGACAATGCATAAAAGGAACATAGCAATTGCATAGCAACTGATACATCAAAATACATCAAGCGATAACCAGTCACAACAGTGCTCCCCATATCCGCATCCCACCAAGCCTGCCCAGAAACTAAAGGAACAAAAGACAAATGAGGTCAAAAATGAAAAAAAAAAACACTAAATAAATATAAGTCCAAAATTATAAGAATCAAAGTAACTAGCAAACACAAGGAAACCACCATGACTTGGATTAAGTCAGCAAACAGACAACAGTTAGTCACAACAGACAATGAATCAACAAAGACTCAAAGAAAACGAAACAAAATACAAACAAACGAGACAATGAGGAACACCTGGACAAGACACAAAGTGCATAGAGGGATCTGATTGGGTAACATAAGGGACTGCATAAACAATCATTGGTGGATGAAACCTGCTGGACTTGGACAATGACAGCAGTTGGACGTGACAAAGACAATGAACCAACAAAGACTGAAAGATAGTGATGGGTAGATGAGGCATCCTGTATCGTTTCGACACAGTGACACAATGTATGGACACTGTGTTGACACTGTGTTGCTGAATACTGACACCTGGTGGACTTGCAGGAAACATTTGACAGGGTCATCTGACACTGATCTGTCAAACTAATTTTATCCAATTCCATTGGTTAGCGACGTGATGTGTTTTTATATATCCTATTTCGTATTACTTTCCATCGCACTAATTATTCTCTTATCTAATTTATATATTTAACTGAATTATTGTTGTATTGCACTGGAGAGGGGAGCTCTCTCATCTCGTTGCACACTTGAGTACAATGACAAAGGGATTTCTGATTCTGATTAGGCATTTGCTTTCACATTATTTTTACATGCACGCAATTTCATAAAAAAAATCTTTGATATTCGAGACGCAGTTGATAAATTAAGAGAACATCTGTCTGAATGCCCAAGTAAAAGTGTTGTGAATGACAATGGACTCATTGTAATTGAAGATTTTTATTCCAAAAAATTAGTTTCTCCAGCGTTTTGTTATTCGGTCTATTTCTTTTTTTGAGGCAATTTCCCTCGCCTTTGAGAAGATCCTCTCACAAGGCACTGAAGAGGCCGGTGTGCACAACGCCTGTGTGGCTAATATAAATAGTTGAGGGAACGTTGCCTCCATGGACTTCCAGTATAAGAGCGGGTCTTCCGTACGTGCAACGTGTCCTGCGGACATATAGCGCTGCACCTCTGAGTGCGCATCAACAGTGACGTCTTCCATCTTGCGGATATTTAATGCAAAGTAACGCGCCAATAACTCGATGCTTGTTTTGAGCGTCCATCCTGTTGACAGATGCGCTTCCTTATGAACACAGTTTGGCGCGCGACCGCTGTGTCGACACGATTCTGGTAGTGGTCACGTGACTTTCTCAAAGCAGTACGTGCACCGACACGGGGTTTGCCCTGGAAGCTCGGCGCGCGCATCGACGCCTCGGTGTCGTTGGACCCATCACTACTGAAAGAAAACAAAGACTTAAATACAAACAAACAAGACAACTGGCAGCGGGAAAAGACACAAAGAGGAGCTGAGTGGTCATCACAAGAGATTGGGTAAATGGATAAAGTGCATAAATTGCACACAATACCATTCAGTGATTTATAGACCAGAGAGCAAAATTTTAAAATCTATTCTCCAGCTAATTGGGATCCACGGAGTGGGAAATTTATCTGCTTCCTCCTCAATCAAATACATCAAAATCACATTACACTGCCTGCACCGCCATTTAGACCTGTTTTTGGGTAATCTAAAACCAGTGGCGATTGCTTTGAGATTACAAGGGAAGTTCAGCATCCTCCAAAAGCTCTGCCCTCAAACGAAAAAAAAAAGTGCTGAAATATGTACAGCCTTATTGAATAAATATGCGCTAGAATACCTTCATCTTTTGTTCAGAATCAGCTACTTATGACAGGTAACTGACACAACTTCCTTCACATTGCCCGCAGCGCTACACATAAACGGTCTTTTCATCAGGCTGTGGCTTCCAGTTTCCTCTGTAATTCTTCATGGACAAAACTATAACACGCCATGTTGCACCTTGTTAACCGCAACTGTTCTATATTTTTTCTGGTAATCTTGTAGAATTATACAGAAATGTCAAATGAAAACAGAAGCAAGTACATGAAGTACTGCAGACTTTGGTAATGCATTGACAAGAATATATGAAGTTATAAATGTCCTAGGCAAGTTGCATTTCTTTAATATTACTCACCTTGCATTCCTTTCCCTCATTCTTTGTATTAAACATCCTTGTAATGGCCTGTCTATGTTTATTATTAATTATAGTTGTTACCTGTCTATCACTGGACTGTGTCAGTGCCTGTCCTGCCAATTAGTAAAATTGTAGTTACAGCAGTAACTGCAGATGCACTATTGCATATTGTATGTATTTTTGCAGTGGTTCTTTGTGTATTCTACCCTTTATTAAAATAAAAAATAGATAAAAAAAGTACTCAACAAAAGTATTGTCAAAGCATTTGCCTGTCCTCATTCAGCAGGTAAACACATCGACAAACAGAAGACAATACTCTTAGATGTAAATGTGTTAATGTTTGTGTATTCAATTCACAGTTTTGTATTATAATATAAGTTATAAAAAAAAATAGCAGTTTAACACATGGAAGTCAGTCCCTGTGTTTGCAGCCGGGCTTTGCTGCCTCCAAGTGGCATTAATTCAAACTGCACGTTAATTACTAGGGACCTCCATCAACACAGTTAAAAGGATTACTACGCTAAAAAAATAGTTCTGAAAGCAAATCAGGAATTACATTTTTCAAGCCACCCACTATCATCCCATTTGATTAAATTCGAAATACCTGCATTTTCATTAGCAAATAAAGTCATCTTTATTTGTTAAAAACGGTCTATTGTACTTTGCACGCGGAATGATTTTTTGAGTTACAAGGCCAATTTGGCAAAAGCGCCAGATTGATTAAAGCAACTTGAAAGGGAGAGACCTCACCAACTTGTTGTCGTCGATAGGATATATTCTTTCATCGTAAGTATGTAAATCAAAATGTATTTAATGTATCATATTTTTTAAAACAAGTGCTTTATTTCTGTTATGCGCAGCTAGTTTGTTATTTGAGAACATCTTTCACAACAATTTGTCTCAATGTAGGTTAGCGCAAATGAATGTAAAAATTGCGTGACCTAATAAAAGTGACACATACTTATTAGATAGATATTGGATTCGACACTATTATTTTTAATTCGTTTTTGCCGTGGTATACACTAGCAGGTTGAGCACATGGTAAGTATTAGCATAATGAGCAGGTTCTAACCGGGGCCTAACAAACGACTGGAAGCCTCGAACGATATTTGATCGAACAAATATCATTTTGATCGTTGCTCCGAATTTGGTCAAGTGTGTGCAGCGCAATTCTGCGCTGAATGTTAACTTTTTACATTTTTAAGAAAAAGAAGAGGACTGAGGGACAATGGCCAGTCGAGAGATGATGCCCACTCGAGCACGTTCAAGAGCCAGAGGAAGAGCACGTGGACAGGATCCTGTGCCCCCTGGGGTAAGCTAAGTTCAAATATGTAGTAGTCAGGTTGGGCTTATCACTTGAGTGTTTTGGGACCACGGCCATGTTGTAGTGATTCACTATATTGTGTCCTTTATGCAAGAGTAAATTTGCCGTTTTGTAGTCCTATAAATTGTGTGGGAATTAGGTTGTATAGTCAGTAGGGATGCAAGGATTCACTGAAGCCCGATTGGATTTTTGAATTTCAGTTCCCCATTTAGATTCAATATTTTATTTATTTATTTTTTTAATTGCTGCCATGCTTATCTCTGTGCACTCGTGTGGTGCTGCTTTGATCCACAAACGAAATACGCATTGTTTAGTGCAAGCGTGTAAATGTTTAGTCCATTTTGAATGGACCCAACAACTATACACTATGCCTAGTTGCACTATTATTATGAAACTACCTATAAATACTAAAATATATCCTTGTAAAAATATTACACATTTCTTGAACAACAATCCATGTTTTTAACGTAGAAGGGAGTGAAATCATGTGAATAAAATTGAGGAAATGCACTGTGCTAAAGAAAACTAAAATCATCACTTGAACTGATTTTTTTTTTTTTTTTTAATTTTCCATTTAACTTGAATAAAAAATGTTTTGTTTTGCTTCTCTAGTATGCATAATATCATCTGCACGTTCAAAATGTGGAATGTACTTAAAAAATAAGAGAACTCATCCATCCATCCATCCATTATCTGTACCGCTTGTCCTCACAAGGGTCGTGGGGGGTGCCGGAGACTACCCCAGATATCTTCGGGCAGTAGGCGGTACACCCTTAACTGGTGCTAACCAGTCGGCCACTGTGCCGCCCACACGTATAACCCATTCTTTCAATATTTTTTTGCACTATGAATTAGTATATTTTAACAACCTAAGTATGTTATGTTTTATTGTTGTGTGTTGCCATTCATGGCTTGTGGCAAATGCCTCATAAAAGCAACACGCGGTGCGTGGTCGCAAGCTCGCACTTGTGCCCTTGCTTCTTCGATGTCAATCACGCGTATAAAAAAACTATGGGGTGGGAGGATCCAACCCTGTTTTGTGTAAAATATTTCTTTGCAGTACATTTAGTGGACCCCAAAATTCATGGAGGATAGGGACCAAAATTTTATTTTTTAGATTGGCATAAATTCTATAAAAAAAATCGTTGTTAAACCACCATTTTGCTTTCTCCATGACGGGTGGGCATGGGCTATAAAAAAATAATCCCCTCATGATTGAATCCACAGGTGGTGAACCGTATTTATGCTGGGGTCTACTTTTATTGATTATACAGCCAATCAAATAACAGAGACCACTACTTCTTTTGATAGATAGCATTTCAATTAAAGCAATGACTGGCAATTTTAAAGAAAGTCCGTCTGTTTATTTCTGACTAGACAGATCAGTCAAAAAAAAAAAAGTTGTTGTAAATCACCACACATCTGTATTTTTTTTTTTTGTAATTTAAAATGGCAATTATAGATTGAGATGTCAATGTCTTGACTTCTAAACGTTTTTTCCTAGTCACAACAGTAAAAATACATGATTAAAGATAAGATTTTATAAAAAAAATAACCATCCATAGATATCCATATTACAAAATACAGGTCCATAAAAGTAGGAAATAGGTGAGTATAGCACTCTGTATTCTACAAGTATAAGTTTAACTTTGCGAACAGGAGTGCACATAAGTGGTGCGTTTAAAATTGACCCTAACGGCACATTGTATAAAGTTTTTAAAGAACTGTTGTGGCGGCCATGTTGGTTAGGCAACATTGGACATGAGATGGCGGCCAAACGCGTCACGGGAGGACCGCTGGTGGGATGGTTATCTCAGCATCGCAGCATCAGGGGCCATCAATGGTCCATCAAAATTTGTCCTGACATGAAATATAGTACATATTCTCTTATCAATCGCTTATCTTGTATGTTCAATTTTTAATCCTAATTGCTCTCGCAAGGCTCTGGCACGAGAACCTGTAGCAGAAGTTCCAGCAAAAGAAGAGGGTGGGATTGTTGGTCGAGGGAGGCAGAAGAAAGGTTTGGCACCTTTTTCTGAAGAAGGTAAGTTTTCACATGAAGATGTCACGTTTCTATTACATCGTATAGTCCAATATTTTGTTTTAAATCATTCAAGCCATATTTTGACATTGAGTTCAAATTTATGCTGAGCTCAGATTACACAAACCTAGCCGATTAATCACACAGACCCAGTTGTGTCTCGTGGTCCTGCATGCCCACAAACGGTTTCCCTGCGATATGGATTGTTTTTTTTTTGTTCTGCCTTCACAAAGACCTGGCATCAGACTGCGCTCTTAGCAGCAGCATGCAGTGATCGCGCCAGATCTGTTTTTCGTCGAACTTTGTGTGGCCGCTCGCCCATTGCAAGACACAAAACCGTCATCGCGATATAGTCGACTACAAATTTCTAATCGCAAAGGCAGCCATTTGGCACAGGAAAAAGAAAGCGTAGCCATAACCATGCCATAAAATCGAGCGACTCACCAACTCACCATACGTCTCGCTCTCGCACATACATGCACCAGGTCTTCTCCCCTGTAGTAGTTTGATTGTCGGGGCCACTGGTCAGGTTAAGGACCATTCCTTCTAAATTTATGAAATGCCTTTGCTAAAATGTTCGATAGAAAATAATCAGAACGCAAACCCTGACCGTGGATGGAGATGGTGTGCAAGTTCAGGAGTTCAGTCTAGCGCCAGTGTTGGCCATGTCTGGCCCCCGGCATCCCACTCAAGTTAAAATCAGGCGCGTATAATATGAATGGACTACGACAATCATGAGTACGTCCTTAGACTCCAATCCTAATGCATGCACTACAAGAGCATATTAGTTCCCTACATTTATAGATTGTATTAATGTTAATGTAACTACCAACGATACTGCCTTAGGGTAGCATCGAATGCCAATAAGAGGAGGGGCAGCTTTGCACATTACACTACATTACTGTGTACACAATTTCTTATTCATTTATTTATATTTTAAATCGGTTCAGATCAATGATTATTATTATTATTGCCTGATATAAAATACTTGTGCTTGCTAAAGAATGTGTGCACAGAAATGATATTAAATGGGTTATTTGGGGTAATTTTAATACATTTTATGAAAGAACTTTACCCCCAAATCAAATAAATAGACCATCAATATTATGTCAATGTTATCTACCTCAGAAACAACACCATCCATCCATCCATTATCCGATCCGCTTCTTCTCACAATAGTTGCAGGGGTGCTGAAGCCTATCAGCTGTCTTCGGGGAGTAGGCGGGGAAAACCCTGGACTGTTTGCCAGCCAATCACAGGGCACACAAAGACGACTAACAACCATACACACGCATACCTCGGGACAATTGAGTGTTCAATCCACCTACCATGCACGACGGGTTGAGCATGTATACTCCACAAACATTTTGCCCCCAAACATCCTAACGTACCAACATTGAGCACAAAAAACAGCACCAACTAAATGTATTATATTGTAAAGAAACTATTGATTTAAAAAAAATTTAAGAATTAAATTAAAATTGGAAAAAATGGAAAAAAATATAGACTATATATTTATATATATATATAATTGAACCAATCGTGTAAACAGTCATGAACAATCTATGATCATTTTTTTTCAGGGCGCATTCGCAAACGTTGGCGCTGCAATTCTAGTTAATACGGAAAAGGCGTCACTGATTTGAGCCAATCAGATCTTTTGTTTACGATCCACTGCCAATTGCGGAGCAGACCGGAAGAGATTGCTGCTGACAGTATGCCTTGCGAAAAAGTTAGCAAGGTCGATGCGTCTTGTTTTAAATGAATGGATGGAGAAATTTAGTTTCGTTCTGGCTGCAGCCGATTCAAAACCAGTGTGCATCATATGCCCTGAAACCGTCGCAACATTGCGAAGCGCCACTACGAGACAAAGCACCGCCCTTTTGTGGACAGTTATCCGCTGACGTTTGAGGTGAGCGCACGCGAAAACATCGAACTTCGAGTGCAGTATAACAGATTTTTACATTTTCGTTTACAGCCCAGCGGCATGCAAACGAATATTCAGTAAAAGTATCATGGATTTTGGGGAAACATAAAAAAAACATTCAGTGATGGGAAAGTTGTGAAAGAGTGCTTAAATACAGTTGCACAAACATTATTTAAAGGAAAACACAAAGGCCAAATGTGTGAAAAAATCTACCAAATCCCAATGGCCCTGACTCCGTTCCAACGCAGAATTAAGTCACTGGCAGGGCAGTCACAAACTAATTTTTCTCATTAAGAGAAGTTAAAAAAATATTCAAAAGAAAAGGTGGTGTCAAAGCTCATTTTGAATTAGTTTTTCATGAGGACAGCCATTTTTATTGATTGTGTACTGAACATGTTGACCTGGTTTACTTGGATAATTAGGCTTTCTGTTTTTTTTAGGCTGATAACTCTTTGATTTATGAAAAAAAAGGTAAAAGGTGTTAACTCAATGTTTAGAACTTGATATATTTCTGCAGGAGATATTTTACAGTTTCTTTCTGGAAGCGGCACCCTTAAATTCTTGGAGCCACATTTTCTTGAATGTGAAATAAACGCCTTATATTTGTTTGACTGGCAAAGGTGTTTAATGGGAACATTGCTAAATATTTAGTATATAAGTGCGCTCTGTTGAAAATGACTAAATATTGAAACTATATAAAAATGTGAACATAGGCTAGACATTAAGGGAAGTTGGACTTTGATTCTGACCTTTTAATTGGAAAAAATCTTCGTCGTGGACCTCTGTGACTTTTAATTGAATACCTCTGACATACACAATACATTAAAAGAAAACAGTGTTCATGGGTAAATTTCTGTTATGAAAGCGTTTTACATTTTTTTTCAAGATTTGATAAGAGGACCTTGAGAACAAATAATTTTCACAGTGGCAATATATAAAACTCCACTGTTGCACATTTAAGGGATACCGCAATCCTCCCCTCTACCTTGCAGCCGAAGAGGTTGGATATTTTTTTTAATTGCATACTGAATCACAATAACAATATTGAGGGAAAATAATAATTGCAATTATTTTCTCAAATCATTCAGTATTCAGCCCTAGCGACCATCGTAAATGACAAAAAGGCATGTAATCTGAACTCTGCATTAGTAAATGTAGTTAATTCTTGAGAAATATGCTGATACCTGTGTTTTATGTATTTTTATTTAACTTCTCAGCTGCTGGTTCTAACTGCCTTATCTTATATTGTAGCTGCTCTGGAGATCTCAGCAGGATTTCATCAGGTGAAGATTGGAGAAAGAGGGGGACGCAGAAGAGATTTCCATGATGCCGGCATTAACACAAGGCAGACGATGGAGCATGTCAAAGCTTCAAAGTCTGGTATGTCACTATTTTAAAAGCTCAGCAATGTTCTGTTTCATTATCGATATTTTGCCAATATAATTTTGTTTGTACCTTGTACATTAATTTTATAAATCAATTCTCCACGATTAGAAGAAAAGCCAAACGTTTTGGATACAGGTTAAATAAAGACTAAATTAAAACCCAATACAAGTGTTAATTATACTTTTCTGTTGCACAGGGCATTTTACTAATTTACTCCTCTGATTTCACTGCCTTTTTACATTTGAGAAGAGTGAAATTTGTTTTCATGTATTTCTTTTCATTGTAATTTTTTTTCATGCCAACTCTATTATATAAGTGCAACGTTTAAGCCCAATCAAGTGTCCCTTTAATTGGGGATGGGTACTAAACTGCATCCTAAGCTAAACTTTTAAAATTATCAGTATCAATAAGCCCCATCCTTAACGGTCATGGAGAAATGACTGGATTGATTTCGGCTTTATTAACTTTATTTTGCATCATCTACCAAGAACATGGACAGCACAGGCTCTCTGACGTAATAATCGTGCGACACAAGTGCCAACACTTAGTTGTTTTTGTCGGCCGAATACAAGGTTTAACATGTTTAGCATGTTATTCTCACCTGTAATATTTATTTGTTCTCTTTCTGAAATGGGAGCCACTGCGCCATGGATTTTGGATAGGGTTTAATAAAATATCTGACTGCATTTTGACTTTTTCAGGAACAAGTGGCTCACCTATTCAGTTGTCAGCCAACTTTTTCCGCATCGAGTCCCGCCCTCAGTGGGTTCTGTACCAATACCATGTGGACTTCAATCCACCAATGGAGTCGCGTCGCCTTAGATCAGCCCTCCTATTCCAGCATGACCAAGTCCTGGGCTCTGCTCACTGCTTTGATGGAGCATTGCTGTTTCTGCCTCAGAGACTTCATAACAAGGTAATATAAGACTCCACATTAAGAACATAGAGTAGCATGTGGCATATAACTATCTTGTCCTTAATATAATAAATGGAACGGTTATTTAAACTTTTCTTTCACACAAATGCATGTCATGTGTTCAGACAACTTCGCTGCATAGTAAGACAAGGAATGGAGAGGACGTGCAGATAACGGTCGTCCTGACAAATGAACTCCCTCCAACATCCCCAGTGTGCCTGCAGTTTTACAACATTATTTTCAGAAGGTCAGCTCCTTGTTTCCATTTGCTGTGCGGTGCGCTATTGCAGATAATCTTTCCACTGGAACACTTAGTTTTCATCATGTTCAGTCATTCTTATCAAATTAGATGTACAGTGTTTTGGCATTAAAGCAGTACTTCGACTGAGATTTTGTCTGAGTACAAAAAAAAAATTTTCAGCAAATAATGTTCAGGTTCCTAAAACTAAATCAGGCAATCGATTTAATTTTTCTGCATTGGCTAAACGTTTATTTGGTGTGCAAAAGACTGTAGTGATTTAAAGGCTTTTTAGTGATGAGATTTACGACAAATTGCCACGCCCCCTTTTGGAGCTCGTCTTATTTATTTTTTTTCGTCTCAGCTGTCTACGTCACAGCAGGGAGGCAAGTGTTGTAATATTGCTCACTTTGTTAGTTCTGTTGTCTAAAACGGCCACCGATTGCCACCAAAACGCAAATGCTCTTGTCCACTTCAACCAGTGAAAGTATAAGCGTTCTGCACAATAGTTTCTATTTATTGACATCAATCGTGAGCTCATGTGATCACCTCCACAAATTTCAAAATAGCGTGCTGATGGATGCTCCACTTACACTGAAACGGACAAGTGTATGAATGTGCCCACAACCCCTGACTGATTATATTTCAGACATTTAGTGCATGGTGGCCGACTGGTTAACACAATGGCCTCACAGTGTGGAGGTTGTGGGTTTGATTCCGGCTCCGGCCTTCCTGTGTGATGTTTGTGTAAAGCTCATAAAACACAACGTTAAATTTTCAACTGCTTTAATTCATTGCCATACTCATCTCACAGGCGAACACACAACACTGAAGAGAGCCACGCAGGTTCTCGCGATATCCGCGCACAACATGCGGGAAGTTAACAATCTCCCTCTTTCTTTAAACAAAAAAATAAAATAAGAAAAGTGACAGCAATCCTGAACATTTATAAAATGCATTTAACAAAACACAAATTCAAGGAAAAATTCACATAACAGGTATAACATCACTGCACCAATACTCCTTCTTCTAGGGCTTTAAGAAGCATCAGGGGAGAAGCACCTTTTTTTGTTAAGCAGTCAGCAAGTTGTGACTTTGCATCTGACCAGTGCACTTCTTTGATTTTGTTTACCTGAAGCAGTTCTTTGATACTGCTTATTTCTAACCTAAGTCTCTTTTCTGTGACCTGTTTTGTGGATTTGAGAGCATCAAACAAGGAATGGTTATCAGTGACACAGATGAGAGGAAGAGTATTCAGGTCGGCTTTTCCAGTGGTAAGCTCAGAATAGAGTGTAGCCAGGAACATGGCATTATCAATACCATCTGACATAGCCAATGTTTCGCCTGCCAGTGTACTCCTCACTACACGTCTGATTTTCTTAGATTGCCAAAACAAAGGTGAGAATTTTCCCGTGAGAGCTATTAAAGCCCCACCCTGTGTGCCTCCATCTGGAAGATTCCCCAGCGAAGCATCACTGAATACAGTCAAACTCAAATAATCATTTTTGCCCAAATACTGAAACTTAAGTGTAACTTCCGTATCACCTTGTTGGTTTCATGTATGGACTGAACAGTATTTTCATTTTCTATACCATTGTTGGGAACACTGCGAAGTGCAGGTTCATGCTCATTGTGTGCATTTAATTTACTTAGCCTGGATTGATGTACTCTGACAAGAATTCCGCCATGTCTTACGAACACAACGGCTCCATCCTGACCTATAACTACAGCAGGACCCTTCCACTCTGAACTATCCTGTCGCTTATAATACACTTTGTCACCTGTTTCATACATTTCATCTGTAGGTCTGAGCTGCTTACGTAACGCCCTCCTAATTCTTTCAGAGCATTCCACCTCTGTGAAAGCTTTTCTAGCAGCATGTAATGCTGTTAAATGTTGCCCTACTCTAGTACTCATATTCGCACTCTCAAGAGCAGGTGGTTTATCAACTAAGACAGACGAAAGATTGGGACTGTGTCCAAACACAAGCTGGTGTGGACTATAACCATGCACATTGATCAGACAGTTTTTTGCCATAAGAGCCCAGTCTAAAGCAGTTTGCCAGCCACACCCATTTTCCTTTTTTACTTTCAAAAGTGTCTCAGTCAGAGTCATATTGTGTCTTTCCAACAAACCGTTGCTCCAGGGACTGTATCCTGCTGTAGTTTTCGTCTCAATGTTGAATTTCTCCGCCATGTCTCTAATCTCCTCATTATTGAACTCTCCACCGTTGTCCGTGAAGATCCGCTTGGGGGCACCGTGAATACATATCCACGAATGAATGAAGGAGCTGACTATATCCGAAGGTTTCTTAGACCTCACGATGTTTCCAGCGCTAAAACGTGTAAAGTGATCGATGATGTGGAGGTACCACACACCAGGTTCCAGCTCATGTAGATCCATTGCCACTTCATTGTATTCGGAGGCTAAGGGCAAGCCAACTGCCGGTTTGGGCTTGGTCCTGCGGTGTTTCTGACATATCTCACAGTCACGAATGATGTCCTCCAGAATGATCAGGCAGTCTTTGTCATTATTTCCAGAGCTTTGAACAAGCCTCTGCAGCCGGTCTGCGGAGGCATGACCAAACTGCTTGTGAAGCTTCAGGAGTACTTTGCGTTTTTCTCTAGTAGACATCCCTGTTGTGACAACAAGTACTTCACCTTCATTGCTCCTCCCCTTTGTATTTCCATCTCTTATGTCCACACAGTAGTGTCCGGAAGTGGTGAACTCAAGAGGCACTTGTTGCTTAAACATGACAACTCTGTCATTCTCCATGTCTAAGACAGTCCCTGCTTTCTTTAAAGACATTTTGCTCAACAATAAAGGAATATCAGCAGGAACAACTTCTGTTTCAATCTGACATTTTGTTTGTCCAATCTTGGCTGGGATCTTTACTTTTCTATTGGAGTGCACCACTTGCCCATCTCCAAATCTAAAAGGCCTGCAGCTTGGAGATTGTGTTTGCTGTAGTTTGTTCAGTTGACTTTGGTTCAGTTCTTTCAGGTAACAATCCAGCCACTTCTCACCACAAACAGTTCGGGTGCATGCATTGTCAATTATGGCCGATCCCAGTGATTCAGCCAAAAATATCTCAGAGTTGGTCACAACCTTGGTAAACAGTGTGATGTTACACTCCTCCACACCATCACCTTCCGTCAACTTGACTTCATTCCTCCGATGAGGACAATCCTTCGCCCAATGATACGTGCTTTGACAAATAGCACATTTTGTTCGCTTGCCATATTTGTCGAGTGGATTTGTACCTTGCTGTGGCGGCCGCTGTCCACTCTGTGACGAGACGTTGCTTCTCCTGAATTTTTCGGGTACTCTTTGCTTTTGATCCTTGTAAAAGGCGGTATCCTTCATCTCACTGCCGTTAATTGCGCCGGTGATTTTCCCTCCGAAAATCATTTTCAACGCCGATTTCATCGATGCAAATGTCAAGTCCGTGCACGCCGTTAGTGCCAGCTGTCTATTCTTCTCCTCAAGACACGCTGTATCCAGTAGTTTAAACGCTAACACAGCGTCAGGCAGGGCCATGTTGTACTTTTTCATCCGGTTGTATCTTTGCTCGAAGTCTATTATATAGTCCGTTGCTATCGAGTCAAATTACGAATACGCTTCATAAGCGTGGTCTTTTTCTTCTCTCAAGAACACCGTGTCCAACTTAGCGAGTAGTGTTTCCATACCATTTTCTTGATTTAGATCCTCCGCGGATATTTCCAAAGCAGTCTCTTGGGCTCTTCCTTCGAGACCCAGCGCCACCGCAAGTGCCTGCTTCTTTTCTTCCAAGTCCGTAACAAGTCTCCAAATGCTAACTTCATTTTTCCAGCACTCGTATGGTCTGGCTTCGTCGAATTTCGGCGGTACTCTATAGTTGGAAACCATCCTCTGCTACCATGTAAAGCTCATAAAACACGACGTTAAGTTTTCAACTGCTTTAATTCACCGCCATACTCATCTCACAGGCGAACACACAACACTGAAGAGAGCCACGCAGGTTCTCGCGATATCCGCGCACAACATGCGGGAAGTTAACAGTTTGCATGTTCTCCCCGTGCCTGTGTGGGTTTCCTCCGATTACTCCGGTTTCAGAATCAGAATCAGAAATCCCTTTATTGTCATTGTACAGTGTGCAATGAGATTAGAGAGCTCCCCTCTCCAGTGCAATACAACAACAATTTAATCAAATACATAAATTAGATAAATGAAAGAATAAATAATGAGGTGGAAAATAATACGAAATTGGATAAATAAAAACACATTACGTCGCTGTTCTGCAAGGTAAGGGTGGTCGTGTGTGCGTGAGAGTTCAGAATGGTGATGGCTCTCGGGAAGAAACTGTTTTTCAGTCTATTCGTCTTTGATTTGATGCATCAAATCCTCCCACATTCCAAACACATGCATGGCAGGTTGATCGGACACTCTAAATTGGCCCTAGGTATAAGTGTGAGCGCGAATGGTTGTTTGTCTATGAGTGCCCTGCTATTGGCTGGCAACCAGTTCAGGGTAAATCCTGCCGACTGCTCGAAGGCAGTTGGGATAGGCTCCAGCACCCCCCACGAACCTTGTGAGGAGAAGCAGTGCAGATAATGGATGGATGGATAGATAGCTACGCTAATCTTTTGTTCAGAGTGAGGAGGCAGCCAGGCATCGATGTTTACACCTGCCACCCTCCACTGGTATCAACAGTACGTTCTTCGACGATTTTTAAATTAACAGCGCTGCTCAGGAAAATTGGCGTTCCTACGGTATTGAAGGCATGTATGAACAAGTCTTGTTGCAGCTGGCTTGATTTGCTTTTCTGTTGATGCAACCCAAACTGTCATGCAAAGCTGAAAAGCCTCGCTTTTTTTTTTTTAAACAAATTACTTGGACTAGCCTCTATACAGGTTTAACAACAATACGTTTTGTGAAAAAAGAAAAAAAAGCCCTCTGTGGTGATGGTTGCTCCATTTTTTTTAAGTCATGCATCAGAGGCTTGGCATGTGATTTTATTAAAGTGATGGTAACCAGGCCATTGTTGGTGTATTTGAAGCGTCCTTTTTCAGTCCACTTTTGTTAATATCGGATTGATGAATGTCATAATTTTCCCCTCAGCATCTTTCCCATAGTTATCGTTTCTCTAATTCCTTTGTGTTTTTCTCCTGAAGGATTTTGAGAATCCTTGGCATGCAACAGATTGGACGCAATTATTACAATGCCAAAGATCCACTCAACATCCCGCAGCACAGGTACATGTTGTTTTTAAATATAACATGTTTTGAGTGCATTGTTTTCTTGTGAAAACTCAATTTCTTGGCCATAAAAATGGAGAGAATCCAGAAGTGTTAATTTAATTTATTTACCTACTATCTGATATGAACATGATTCAAGACCTGATACGCACAGAAGCGTCACTTTTTTTTTTTTTTTTTAAATGACCTTGAATTACTTTTTTCCTTCCCACAGACTGACTATATGGCCAGGCTATACAACAGCCATCTTGCAGTTTGAGTCATCCATTATGCTGTGCGCTGATGTAAGCCACAAGGTGCTGCGTAATGAGACTGTTCTCAACTTTATGGAGAACCTGAGGCAGAAGTGTAGACCACATAACTTCAGTGACATCTGTGCCAAGGAGCTTGTTGGACTCATTGTTCTCACTAAGTGAGAATCACATTATTTTACTACGCACGCCTTATTTTCTACATGAGTAGCTGAAGTCAGCATGAATGAAACGTAGTTGATCACTGATCCTCTTCTTAACTGTTCTTTTTCCACCCGTCTCTATCGTCGTTAGATACAACAACAAAACCTACAGGATTGACGACATTGCTTGGGATCAAACGCCCTCCAACACATTCAAGAGGGGGGACACAGACATCTCTTTCAAGGACTACTACAAAAACGTTTGTGAACTAAATTACATATGTGAATGCTCTAGGAGTGTCATGCCTCTCCAAATCCTCAATTAGGCTGTTGTTTCGGTGTTGACAGCACGTCTGTCTGTAAAAGAGAACAGTAGTGTTCACCATGAAGGCAGAATGAGTTGCCTTTTTTCACATCCCAATGTACAAGAACAGCAGGAATTTATCTGATTATTAAAATACTTATGGAAGGAAATGTATGTTTTTTTGGGGTCATACACTGCATCTAATTTGACTTAAACTGATTTTGAATTGTCTATAGCAATATGGTCTTGAAATCACTGATAGCAAGCAAGTTCTCCTGGTCAGCCACGTGAAGAGGGTTGCTCAAGGTCAAACTCCTCCTGGACCAGCTTTGCTCATCCCAGAACTGTGCTACTTTACAGGTAATCACTATGATATTTAAATATCTCTCTTGAGACATAGTTGACAGTCATTCCAAATTCCATCCTTGAATTCTTGCGTGGTAACTGATGAGAGAAAACAATCAACGCTTTATACTCCCTTCTCAAGGACTCACTGACAAGATGCGAGCAGACTACACAATCATGAAGGACCTCAGTGTGCACACCAAACTGGTCCCAGAACAGAGGGTCGGACGCCTTCTTAGATTTTCTGCCACCATAAACGAGTAAATGTCCACTATTGTCCAACTTGAGACATGGTTCCTAATATTGGGGATGAGTGAGTACTGATACAAGGTATTGGAATCTGGCTGTTACCAAACTTATTTCAACGTACTGTATCTGCCCTCTTGTGGCAGTTTGACTATCAGGAATTAAATGGCATGCAAGGCTGACAGGACATTTCTTAAATGTTTACTGTATCCATGTCAGTTCTCTCATATGCAATACATATTTAATAATATAGCCCTTTCACAACAGCTGCAGCTGTTTATGCCATGAAGATAAAATTTGTATTAATACAGTCGTACCCTGTTTAACGCACTTATTATATTCCAAAAATGACTCGCAATAGGTAAAAGCTGAAGTACAGGTCAACTTTTTTTTTTCCGGGGGTGTTTCGGGGCGGCTTTGCCCCTCTTACCTTAGCATGAAATGAAGCTTCATGAAGCACTGAAGCTTTCCAGCTAATTGGTTTGCTCATTATTCAAAATGTCTTTGTTCTTCCTTTACTCTCTGGTGCTATCAAGTGGTCAAGAAGACCAAGAACTATAACATACAGAATTAAATAAAATTGGACACTAAACGGTTACAAGACGACCATAAGTAATGATATTGCAGTATTAGCAGTAGGTGAGTAGTAGGGCTGAACAATTAATTGCAGTTTTGCTCATGATTTTTATTTTGGCTTCTCTCCATCTTTAAAACGTTAGAAACAAAGAAAAACAATACGCAAAACTGCAGTGTGTTTACAACTTCCTGACGTGAAAGTATGCGGAATGAACTATGTGTGTAGCGTACGTGCTTCTGCCGTCCCCAAGCGTCCTTTAAGCTTTTTCATGGCACCCCAGTTAGGAATTTGCTGTAGAACTATTGAAGCAATGATTTACAAACATTGTGTATTTAATACAAATATGCTTATTTTAAGAATGTTGCTAATGCTAAAGTCAATGGAGGATCCCATTAAAATGCATGAAATTAGCATTAGCTCTGGGAGTGTTAGTCCTTCAAATATTTTGTAGTATTATTATTCAGACTGCTTTATCTGTGGTAAGTAAACCCTGGAAAATGTGTCATTTTCGCTTTTACATGCCTTCACAGGGATACTGAAGTACTGGGAGAATTGCAAAAATGGGGACTCCAATTTGACAAGCAGCTCCTGAACCTGACTGGCAGAGTCCTCCCACCAGAGAGGATTTTCCAGGAATCTAGATCGGTAATTCCTTGAGAGTTGCAGGTATTAATTCATTTAGTTTATATCTGTATCATTGTATTTTTCCCTTAGTATGGTTACAACCCCCGGACAGCTGATTGGGCGAAAGAGATGCGTGGGTTGCCTATAATTTACTCTCCTCCTCTGCAAAACTGGCTGCTGCTTTACACTCGACGCAACAGCAAGGAGGCTCAAAGCCTCCTGGAGACTCTGTACAAAGTTGCAGCCCCACTTAAGATCTCCTTACAAAAAGCTGTCATGTGAGGGCCTTCAGAAGTCTCGAATGACCGATATACTTTCATTCCAGCCGTTGTCATTAAACTGTTTCCTCCACATTAGGATTGAGTATGAAGATCATCAAGAGTCTCTGCTGAGAGCCCTCCAGCACAATGTCAGAGCTGAGACACAGATGGTTGGTGGCAAAATGTTATTGTGCTGTACATGATTGATTTGCATTTAATTCAGTGTTTTGTTGGGGTCAGTGGAGTAAATGTTTCCAAATGTGTTGAAATGATAAATAAAGCAAATTTCTTCTGCTTGTTTGTAGGTGGTGGTGGTCCTCACCAACAACAGGAAGGACAAATACGACAGCGTTAAGAAATACCTCTGCGTGGACTGCCCCACTCCGAGCCAGTGTGTTGTGGTCCGTACCATCAGCCGACCTCAAGCACTCATGACTATTGCGACCAAGATCGTGCTGCAGATGGCCTGTAAGGTTGGAGGAGAGCTATGGAGTGTGGAAATACCTGTAAGTCACGGGGAATGGCGATTACAAGATATGCCAGACATTTGTACAGGGTTCCCCAAATCTGCTGAAGACAGTGTCTTACTATGGGAAATTAGTCTTATCTGCTTGTTAAAGACCAAGTGTGAAGTAAACTTGACCAATCGTATTGAGTAATAAATACGCTAGTGTTTTTTAACGCAAACATCCTAGATTCATAGTTCGACCTAGAGCAGGTGTGGGCAAACTACGGCCCGGGGGCCACATGCGGCCCGTTAATCGTTTTAATCCGGCCCGCCAAACTTGAAAAAAATTAAATGAATTAACCTTGTTAATGTTTGATTTTCTAAATACTCTGGTGTGTAAAACATAGATATTTAGTTGTAATGCTTTTGTTCATTTTCATTTAAAATTAAATGCATTTTTTTTCTCCAATGAGGTGAGGTTACCAAAACTCCGTCCATCTGCTCCTGGTCCGGCCCCTCTGTCAATTTTTAGAACCCATTGTGGCCCACCAATCAAAAAGTTTGCCCACCCCTGACCTAGAGCAACACCCTAATGACAAAAATTCTTTTTCTTCGGCAATCTCCGGTATTCTTCAAGAATGTACTGCATGCATGTTTGATTGTTCGGTGAGCTACTCAACTGCCATCGTTGTTGTTATTCAGTGAAATAACTTGGCGATGCACCGTTAGCATTCTGAGAAGCATCCGTTCGAGTGGCCAAAACAAAAAAATAGGGCATGTAATTTTCGTTCAGGCAAAGAAGGAATTTCAAGACTGCATTGGCAAGTGTTCTTTGCAACAAGCACTTTGAAGATATAATTTTTTTCAACCGTTTTTCTTATGATAATGGGTTCACAAAAGGGAGACGTGATTACAATCCAGTTTGATAAACATCTGGTGTGTTGCGTGTGTTGTGACAGCTTGTGTGTGACTGACGGCTGTGATATATATGCACTGATGCACAGAAGAACGGTGAGAAAGAAGAGCGAGTGATGACTTGGTGTGTGTGAGGAGCCGAGGAGAATGAGAGGGCGGGCGTTAAGTAGCGAGTTGAACAGCAAGTGCGAGTATATATACCCTTAAATACCTTACCAATGACAACGTAGTATCCCACTATAACGTGTGATCTCAATACTAGCAGAATAATCTCACAGTGCTTCATTTAAAGCACGACAGAGCTTTGAATTTAAAACAATAACGCAAAGCTATCTAGCTATAGTCTATATATTTTACCATTTTTCCAGTCTCGATGAGTCTAGTCTCAACTCAGTATCGTCCTACCGGAGGCTGATTTGACAGCCACACAATATTTTCAGTCTCCTGAGCATATGGCTCGTACGTGTATGGTCCAAGAAACATAATACCAACAAGCTCCTCTTCTTCCAACTCTTCAATTACCTTGTGCTTTTTGTGACTGGCTTAATACACTTTTTGTGTTGCGCTGTCAGAAATACTTATCCTGCATTTTTACACTTCACTGTAATTGTAAAATAACCTGTACATACACAGAATTCAAGAAAGAAGAACCAATCGCCAGAGCTGGACACCCTTTTTGCCAGTCAGTCCCCTGCCTGCCGACCTGGCTACCGTTCCGGCCTCGACCCTCTGGGCTTATACATAAAATTGTCGGCCCCTGACCCATTAAAAAAAAAAAAGCGGCCGTGCATGACGCTGCCGCGGGAGAGATGCTGATGGCATTTATTATTTTTCTTAAGAGATCACTAGCTGGCTAATTTACTATTCAAATCTGCTTACCTTATGATTGGCTTATAATGGTGGTTTGTATGTATTTCATCAAACCGAAGTGGGTTAATTGTTTCACCTCCCCCACTGTTCTCTGAGGCTGGGTGTATATGGAGCTAAGTATCTCAATCAGAAAGGATGCAAATGACCAAACGGAATAAAAATGTTAATAGGTTTTTATCTAGATGCTGCGTCAGTGTTAAAACATCTTGATAAATCACGTGGTTATTACATCGAGCTCCACATGTCACACGGCTGATTTGATTAACAGAGTGGTGCATGTAACCGGCGGATCGGAAAAGATCACATCACTTGTAAACAGGTGACCAGAGATCTTCATTCGGAATGATTTCAATCAGAATGACAAACCTCTCCTTATTCGTCTCCTCCTTCTTAGTCCCTATCTTCTTCGTCGCATTCTTTCTTCGCCACGAACGTGCCCAATGCAAGTAATTACGCACAGTTGGTAGTGGCGCTTTTGATGCGTTCGGAGGCAATTTTCCTCTTTTGCGCCTTTCGACGAGTAGGATAAGATGAACTTTTGGCCGCCTTACGACCACATCACACACACTAGGGCCAGACTGAAATCCACCTCCGGATTTCTTTAATCGAGCCCGCCCGCCCCTTTTTTATTTTAAATTTATTTTATTTATTTATTTATTTTTTTTAAGTCTGCCACCCCCTGTCCTAAAAATGGGCTTCCGGAGGGCTGGACAGTTCCGCCCCCGAGCCGGACAGCCCAGCTCAGCCAATCACGTAGTCAACATCAGTCAGCCTGCTGGCATAAGTTACGAGTCACCCAACCTAACCAGATTTCTCCAATCTTGTCATCACCACCATTTAGTAAGCGCTGAAATATTGGTGGACAACGGCCATGGGTCGGGCTGAGAGAAAAAAAAGACGTCGACCAAAAAATTGTTTGAAACAAACCGTACCTCGAAACTTGTTTTTAATAATTAAAGAAATAAATTGTGCCACCTCTAACCAATGTTTTGGCCATGTTTGGGTTTTTGTCACTTGAAAATGTTGATGTGGCCATTGAAACTGAGAAAAGAAAGTGACGGAGGATGACGAAAACATTTTTTTAGCAGATATTTTATTGTGTATTTTTATTTTTGTCAGTCCATGGCCTATGGTAATTTGAGCTCAATTGTACATTTTTTTTTTTTTTTAATATCAACTTCGAGAGGTCTGGTATGTTAATGCAATAACCTTTGTGTGCTAGGGCTGGGCAATAAACCGAAAATTTACCGTTACCAAAATGTATTACAATAACCGACATCATTTTGCCCATGTCGGTAAATTCAATGTTTAAAAAAAAAACAAAAAAAAGAAGTCTTTTCTGTCTGCGGCTATGTGTATGCCCCTTTAAGACAGCTATAGCGCGTATAGTAGGGTTGGGCGATATGACCTAAAATCAATATCGCGCTAAATTGGGCAATTTTACCTCGATAATGATAAATGCGCGATAAATTCCGCCTGAGGACCAAAATCAAAATAAATGGAGGAAATGCATATTAACTGCTTTTTTTTATTGACCAACTGGTACACATTACTTTCAATGGAAAATAAAAGTACAAAAATCATTTGAATAAACATGTTGCGACTCGACCACAAGTTGGATGTGGATGCAAAATGCTCGACATGTCTCCTCTCCCGTCCCGATGTTGTCCATATCGGGAAGTGCCGTTTGCGACAAATATTTTCTTACCTCTTGTCGGCTACGTTCATGAGGCGTTTAAATCCTGTGCGCTCCACTGTAACTAGAGGAGCTCTATCTTTAGCTATGTGCTAGGCTATCGCTTCCACCACTGAGACGTTCTCTCATATGGTGTCGCCTCCGTTATGGGCTGTTGTCACTTGTCCAATCTTGCTTCTCACTTTGAACTTCTAGCACAAGCTCCAAGTCAACAGCATGATTGTGTTGTGGGTGGTGAAAAAGAAAATGTGCTTCAGGTGCTTACGACGCACTTTGTAGTTCATGTTCTTTTGCTCAGACATCGTCTTTATGGAACCCAAAACATTTCCAACCGACAGATGTTGAATTTCTTTTCGGGACAAGCGCGACAGGAACAATTTCAACTAACGTTGCTTCGTCTGCAGCCGTGTCAGCCGCTTCAGGATTTGAACCGCCAGCTACGAACGCGTCTTCTGTTTACATTCTTCTACAGCGCATGAGTCACGTGACTACAAGCGCTGTAGTCTTAAAGAGGCATGAACATCGCCGCAGACAGAAAAGGCTTTTCTTTTTCTTTTTTTAGACACTGAATTTACCGACATGGGCAAAATGATGTCGGTCATTGCAATACATTTTGGTAACGGTAAATTTTCGGTTTATCGTAACGTAACTCCACCCATCTGAACAGGAAAGGGGGGGGGCTATCATGCATTTATCATTATCGATGTAAAATTGCTCAATTTATCGTGCTATTGATTTGAGGTCATATCGCCCAGCCCTACTTGGTGGTCTTTTCTGCGATGCCAATTGTAAATTCAGATTTTTTTTTAATCGAGGGACAGAATTTGTTCTAATTCTGATTATCAATTAATTACAAGCAACAGATCAATTGATTAAATAAACGTTAGTTGCATCCCTGAATGATTTTGTGTTGCTAAATTTAGTTTTTTCGTTGTTTTTTTTTTTTTACTAATTTATTTTATTTCATTTCATTGACAAATGTTTTGTCAGTTAATTTTAGTTTTGTTCATTTTCATTCACCATTATAACCAAGTGTGACTTTGATACAATGGCAAAAATAAAAAAACAGTAGTAGTGGAATATAATTGTAGATTACGGAACATGAAATTGAAAAATTGTTTCTGAACAGCTCGGTTGTATATAGGAGGTTTCACCCTGTTAAAGTATGGATTGTTAGTACTGATTATCACAGCTCCACTGTACTTTGATGGCAGTAATAAATGCAAAGAAACAAAACCAAGATTATTCCAGTAACATTTGTTGTGTGCAGCTGAAGCAGCTGATGATTGTGGGTATCGATTGCTACCATGATACTTCTGCTGGGAAACGGTCCATTGGTGCTCTGGTGGCCAGCCTCAATCAGAACATGAGCAGGTTTGGGAATAGAACCGAGATAAAGCATAGATGTGACTTCTATAACTGTAATATTTGTTCTTGTGAAGATGGTACTCAAAAGTCAAACTGCAAAGCAGAGGTCAGGAAATTATGGATGGACTGAAGATGGCCTTTGCTGGCAAGTTGAAAATCCAAATACTGTACCGTATTCACAATCATGGAATGGTAGTGCTACTATCCTCTAAAATTTGCTTTGCAGGTGCGCTCAAAGACTACTACAAATTCAACAAATGCTTTCCATCCCGCATCATTGTGTACCGCGATGGAGTGGGGGACGGCCAGCTGCACAGTGTGGTCAACCATGAGGTGGCCCAGATCGTCGACTCCATCAAGTCCATGGGCCAGGACTACACGTGAGTGTTCCTCCAGGTGACACTTGACTGAACATGGCTCTTAAGGGAGTTTTTGAAACTGCCTCTCCATTTGGGCAGGCCCAAGCTGAGCGTGGTGGTGGTGAAAAAGCGCATCAACTGCAGGCTCTTTGAGCACAGCAGTGGAAAGATCTTAAACCCACCTCCAGGGACAGTCGTCGACACTAAGGTCACTCGTCCGGAGTGGTAAACTTATTACTCATTCACAATAATATAAACATTTTCTTTGGGAGGACAAAAAATGATTTTGACTTTCAATTGCAAGGTACGACTTCTACATTGTGAGCCAAGCGGTAAACTTTGGAAGTGTCTCTCCTACCCACTACAATGTCGTGTATGACACCAGCGGCCTGAAACCTGATCATATGCAGCGGCTCACTTACAAGTTGTGCCACATGTACTACAACTGGCAGGTGGGTCACCTTCTTTTTAGACTTGCCTGAATTCTAAATTCTTCAATGACAAATACAAACCCCAATTCAAAAGAAGTTGGGATGCTGTGTAAAATGTGGCTAGGCGTTATCAGAACAATAGAGATATGAAAATGCAGGTTATTAATGTTGAAATGTGGACTATATCAGTTACGTGACTTTGCCACGCTTGTCGCATGTAAAGCTGAGTCCAACCAACCACATTCCTCAAGTTTGGCGTTGATCGACAGCTAAATCCGATCAATGACAATCATCTTGCGGAGAGCCACAGTGAGACAATTTCACAATATCCTGTGGATAAAGTAGAGGAGCTTGTGAAGGGACTCTGTCTTGACGTAGTGCACTTAAAACCAATTTGACAAGGGTGCCAAAATAGTACAGTAGGTTATGTATGGGTTTTGGCTACCTGTGCGCACATGGGGACCTTGATGAGCGGAAGTACCTCGGGGCATCTGTTAGCTTTCAAAATAAAGGTTTATGTTAAAAGTTGTAGTTTGGTTGTATCTTTTAATAGTAATATAAAGTCAAATATATACATGTTTATATGGTTTTAGGTGACAGCAATCAACAAGATTAAGGAAGAATTAAATTAACCACTCAACTGTTGAATGTAGACCAATGGGAGTCGGTCAAAATGACCTGGGGGTTTAAAAAATGTATTATCCTATACACAATTACACATGAATACAAAATTATACTTGACAGAATGTGGTTTATAAAGACTATAGAAAAAACTGTCTCCCACACGAAACCTCTTTAGTGTTTCTGCATTACTACAGTAATGACTTTTGTTTTTCAAGGTATAATGGCATTTTCTGTCGTGTTTATCAAGCTCACTGTACATTGTGGAGAAAATCGCAAATTAAATACAAATCACAATATCTGTCAGAAAAATCACAATACAATTTTTTCCTAAAAAAAAAAAGAATAGATACGTGGAGGTTTTCAACCCATCTCAAGGAATATTATTGGCCTTTTTCATATACTCTTGAATAACAAAACTTATCGGCTGATACTCCATATTCTTGGGTTGAAAAAAAAAAGTACATCTTCTGCTGGCACTTTTGACAGCTCTCATTCGTTGAGCTTCCGCACATTGAGGTAGCTACATGCCACACATGCCCTTCTCAAATAGTGGGATTTGTGTTAAAAGAAATTAAACATTAAAAATCCACCTGCGTGGCACCTGTCCTTGAAAATATCCTGCATTATAAAATTGAGAATTCCGGGGCTAATGAAGCCATTATGTGTACTTACCTTTACTGGCACATCCTGGCAAACCAAGTGTGATAGGTTGAAAACAAAAAGGTTGAGGTGATAAAAACTTATTTTCTCCTGCCTTGCCACCTGGTGTATAAAGTAAGTACTGCAGTACAATACAGTGTCAATGTTCATTATTGCGTAGAAAGCACACCACAAAAAAAAAATAATAATAATTGACAACCATGAAGTAAAACACTTTTTTTAACCCTGCCCCCTAAAAGAATCAGTCACAGACGTTTGAAATCGGAAGCGAGACAAGGTAGTTCATTTGGAACCAACTTTATTGGAATCACTGTTTTGACTTAATCTGTGAGTAGCACTTAAAATATTGTCCTCAAATGTTGTAGTTGAATATTCCATCTCAACCCTCCTGACACATCCCATTATTAATGAAGTACAGTGAACCCTCGGTTATCGCGGTTAATGGGGACCGGGACCACCCGCAAAAACTGAAAATCCGCGAAGTAGCGGCGCACCTTCAAAAATGCTTAAAAAAAAAAAAAAGTGCGAAGTAGTATATATATATATATATATATATATATATATATATACGGGTAGAGAGAGAGAGAGTGAAATTCATGTTATAACAAAAAAAAAACTCCCCAGCCATTATTTTTGTATTTATTCAATTACTTCTTTTTGTATTTATTTAATTACTTCGACTTTTACCTGCTGGTACGCCGTCCGGTGTGCCCTGTGAAATGAAAGGTGGCATTCTTCATTTATTTATTTATTCATTCATAACTGACAGCCTCGCGCTCCGCTCATGCCCGGGCGGAAGGTGTTCCTCTCCGGCTTAATTGTCACGCACGCCGGACCTGCTCCCCCAAAGCGTGTCTCCGTTCGGTTGAACTCGGTTTCATTTCGCCCCGCCCTTGCCCGGGGAAGGTGCTCCTATTCGGCTTAACTGTGACGCGAGCATGCCCTCCTCCTCCGGAGCTTCCATTCGGGTAAACTTAGGGGCCGCTTGACACCGCCCGTGCCCGGGGAAGGTGCTCCTATTCGGCGTAACTGTCACGCACGCCGGCCGGCCTCCTCCGGAGTGCTCGTACGGTCCGAACCGCGCGAAACGTCGCCCCGGATCGTGCCCGGGGCAACGTGCTCTTCTTCGTCCACTCTCCTCTTCGCCCACGCTCTTCTTTGGCGCACGCCGGCCGTCTAACCGCTCCAGCGCCCCGTCGTGCCGCTCGGCGAAACTACAATGCCCCCGAATATTTTTTAGACCCGCGAAGCACTGAACCCGCGAAAGGTGAACCGCGAAGTAGCGAGGGTTCACTGTATACCACACTATTTGCTTTCTTCGGGATTTCCTTGTGAACTCTGTCTTATTGATTTTAGGGGATCATCTCAGTCCCTGCCCCTTGCCAGTATGCCCACAAATTGGCCTTCCTCGTTGGTCAAAGCCTCCACAGAGAGCCCAGCATGGAGCTGGATGACCTTCTGTTTTATCTGTAAGGAAGGAAGTATGCCTCTTATGCTGTTTGTTCATATGTTGTGCAAACTAGTTAATTGCACGGAGTTTGTAACCTCAGGGCCTTTGGACTGTTGTAAACACAGGACCTGGTATATGTTTTTTTTCTCCATGGCCTGTTTCCAAGAAAGAATATTTTCGATTTGGAAAGTCAAAAGAAATGTTTTGGGTGATCTGGATTTCATACTTGTGCCCAAAGTGTTTGATGCTCTTCCACACCTAACTCACCCAAGCATACCTTTGTCAACATCAAGGTGGTCGATGTCTTCTTTGAGATGAAGGATGCTGGTTCAAACTGTTGTTAAGTTTTTGTATTGTAAATGTGGATTGCCATAAAGTTTTCTGCTTAAAATTTTCTGCAATGTGCCTGCATAAGGTAATTTTCTTTTTGAAGAAATTTGAATTGTACAGATGCCCCAGTGTCTGCCACCTTGAAAAGTTTTGTTCGTGTTATCTGAACACATAAAAGTTGGGAGGGAAACAAAAGTCTCATTTCTTCTTACTCAATAAAACATGCAAATGTTACAAAATATCAAATTTATTTAGAAAAGATTGCACATGCACCCACACAGTAGTTTGAATCCATCAATATAGGCTGATTATTCTTATAATAAAGCTAGCGCACATTGCAAACTAAAAGGTCTTCACACCATGAGAAACGCTTGCACTGCATAATTATAAAGTGAATGTACAAAAAAGGCAGTCTGAAAATCAAGTATAAACATTTATAAACAATTTACAAAAGAGCAATAGTCACACACAAATGATTTGGAAGCAATGTGGACTATGGAAACTATTGGTCTCTAACATAACCATAGGTTGACATATTTCGGAACAAGAAGTGTACACTTTTTCAGATTACGTTGCATACATGTGATCGTTCTTTTGGCAGTATTTGTCAGTGCACGTGTCCCTTTTTATGCATGGTGATGGAACGACGGTTTAATCGAATGGTCATTGCACTGTTGGGGGCAGCTAAAATGCATTGGCTTTCAACTGATCATACATTCACTATAGACAGTACAAGGAGTGTGGCTATAGAGAGATTTACAGTACTCGAATTCTGCATCATCATTAAAGGCCTCGACACACCAATCTGACGTCAGCCTAGAAGTCGACACGTCGGACCACGTGCCACCAAGCAGACGGCATGTATGCGCTATATAAATAAAATTGTATAGTATTGTACTGACTTTCCGACAGCGGATTGGTTTGTCAAGGCCTAAAGTGCCGGGATTAAACATTTCCAAAGAAGTTTGTTTGGGTCCAGATAGAGGGGCTCTAAAGAGGTAGCCTTTTGTCAGGTGGATTCCATCAATCCAATCTCCAAAGGGTCATAACATTTTTGAAAGTGCTCATTTTTTCTGATATCAAAAAATAGATTTATTGGGGGGGGGTGGAGGTTTTATTTTGAAGTCGTCAGAGAGTTCAATGTCAGATCTGATTCTATGGAACGAGGACATCTACTGTAGCCTGGACTAAAGTGCCGTGTGATTTTCTAGACGACATGAATGAGACATCTGCATGAACATGGTAATATGACAAAGGCTAAACAAAAAAAATGATAAGGCAAGTATATGGAGGTGTGACCTATGAGACAGAAATGGCTACAGAAGACCCTGTTGCTTAGACGGTGTGCTTATTTTAATAGGGAAATCCCGAGCGGTTAACGTGGTACTTGGAAACAGCTGACGAATGCGCAGCTTACTGACCACACTGTGTAAAAGCACCCCACCATCCCGTTTTACACCAGTGACTTGTCAAGTTTTTCTAAAGTGAAACTATCAGGGGGGGGAAATGCCACCCGTCCACTGTGGAGGTCATAGTTGATTGTTAACAGCGGCAAGCTGCAGTTTCTTCCCTTAGAAGTGCAGTCCTTTTGTCTTTCTGGAGGCGTGCATGTCCAGTAGGGCCCTGATGGGAGTGCAAGTTGTGTGGCTGCATTGTGAGCGAGCCTGCTCTTCTGGGCCGACCCCATATGTCCCATGGAACCTAATGGGAGACCCGTAGGGCACAGTTGAGGGTGTTATAAAGCCAACTGTCGGTCACACCATCGGTGAGCTGAAGTCTAGCTCAAGAGGAAGACTAGAAGCACTCAGAGGCCCTGCCGAATACAAACACTGCTTGTCTTGTTTCTGTATGAAGCTGCCCACACTCAAGAACAACACAGGGGAAGCATCGACTGACTTCCACAATTTAACAAGACAACATTTTCCAAATAACGGCAGCTCCTTACACAAATACATTTGCCTTTGGAGACGAGAGGGACATCGCACATTCACTTTTTAAATACAGACATCTATCTAAAGAGACTAGCGATACAACTGGGTTACAGAGAAATGACTCCTTTTCTGTAATCATAAGCTAAAAGGCTTCTTCAAATTGCACTTAAGGAAGACATACAGGTACAGTACTGAGATACGCTGTGGTGGGTGTGAGCGACTACATTTGGACAAAAGTATTGAGACACTTCTACATCACTTGAGGCTTCATTTTACCAAGACATTTTGAAGGACACTACTCACAAAGTAGGCCTACGTGAAATTCGAGTTTCTGGTGAAATTTGGAGTTGAATCTAGAACTATAATGAAGACCATGATCATTTTGTCATTTGTTTTATACTTCCTGTAGGTGTGATGGAAAGGTGTCCTGAAACTTTAGTCCACTCCGTGTAACTTTCTTCCTCCAGAATTTCAAAATTTTTACGTTAAGTGAAGAACTGTCCTCTACTTCTGTGTTTTTAAGTACGTCCTGCTGCTATGGACACTTAGCATTTGTGTCCTAAAATAGTATAGTTAAGCGTTTTATGCAATTGTCTTCTAGAATCAATTCATAATTCATTGATTCCAAGTTCGTTACAGCATTCAAAAAACCTTTGCAATTCAAATTGTTCCAGATTTTTGAGAAGGCATTTGCACAGAAGTAGCTTTTACTATCTTCTTGCTAACCCCTATTCTGGAGTATACCCTTATAAGGTGAACATTGCAGTTGTCAAGTGCGGTCTTAACTGGGTTGGGATATCTTAGGAACAGAACAGTGCAAAATTGCCTTTTAGCTTAGAACGAGTTACAGCAGGAGACTCGTTTGAGGAGACACACATTGTCATGTACAACACTCGGAGAAGAAACAACTGAAGATACCACACGTCTTGTCTAATGCATTGTCTATGGCTACTGTTACCCGAGCAACGTCCAAGTAAAAGCATGTTGAGAGTTTTGGTCAACCCGAGAACAACCGTCACCCTGCCAACTAAGGGTACCCATGTCATCTGCATTAGACGGGTGGGGACGTAATCTTGGTATCCTCAGTTGCTCACTTACGTGACGGAAACACGGCCTTTAAGGTGTGAAATGAACACTCTTCTTCTGTTTTGCCAAGCAGGTGAGGAAAAGAAATAAATATATATATATGGTGATGGAATTTCAATAGTTGGCACGATAAAAATGTTAAATTAGAATACAGGAAATATATGAGGGCACCTATTTTGAAATCATTGCATACTGTATTTGTTACACCAGAAAAATCATGTTTAAAAAAATAATTCCAACGGTAACAGGGCTACATATAAGAAAGCAATAACTCAACCAGCCCCCAAAAAGACATTCAGAAGCATGTACCAAAGTGACTTTTTAAAATGTTGAAAATTTCATGCACGTGAACTTTTAAATCATGCTGGCCTAGCCTATAAACACCAAGTGTTCATCTCTTAATAAATCAAACTCTTATCAGAAAGAATCTGCTCAAACAAAGTGTTTAACTGCATTTTTTGAGACATAACAGAACAATTACAAAGTTTACACTTTAATCGAAAATGCTGTATAAATGTTTTATATATGTATATGTAAATGTACACTTTTACATATTGTAGAGCTTTTGCCATAAACATAAAAATAGTTCTGCCAAGTATAAGTCTTAAAAGTTTTTATTATTGTCATTGATCGTACACATCTATTTACATCATCAGCCAAAATGTCCTTGCACTTTGACCAATGAGACACACACACACACACAAAGTAAAGGGGGGGAGAAGGAACGGAAGCAGAAGAGCAAACGTAATGGCAGGCCTAGTACAGCGAAGGAGCATGTACCCTTTTGGTCTTTATCCGTGTGGGAGTGTCCTGCGGGTATCGCGATGGTGAGTCCGTGAGAAAAACCTCGACATCATCAGGCACTTCTTCTAGAAAGTTGGACGGAACAAGACCGTTGTGTCCGTTGAGCTCACCCTAAGAGTACAAGGATGGACACTTATTTTCATTTGTGTGCTACGTGTGAGCTCTTTGTCCTCACACTAACAACGCCAATCTACCATACATACATTTCCTGCTGCAAAAAAGGGTCAAGTGCCCAGCTCTGGGACTACCTTAATGAATGTACTAATGGCTTTCAGCATTTAAGGAGGTTCAAGTTACGCATTTCAACCAGTGGAGGGAGCCAGAGAGCCACAAGGAGAAGGCTTGGCATGAACTATAACTAAAAACTATCACGTGAGAAAGCAATAGACATTTATGTAGTGTCTTGGTGGGAACGCACTACCTGGTAGGACTGCACTTGGCTTTGTCAGTGGAAAAGCATCATGATGAGAGCCACTCAAGTCAAGTCACTCACTTATACACAAACAATTCTTCACAATGTATACGTATTTGGTTCGATTTCCTCTCTGATCAGATTGAATATGTTTTATGTCAAACTGTAAAAATGTACTGTCATTATCAATAATAGATGATTAAAAAAAACTGCTACTTACATAATAAAAACCATCTTCATCTATTTCCCCAAAAACTGTGATGACATCCCCAGCACAGAAAGTCAATTCAGCCTGTCAGAATGAAAAATCAGAACACATGAATACTTCTGTCATAACAGACTTCGTACAAACATCACATCTATTTGTGGGGGGAGGGGGGTGCGCTATGTGTGTCCTTCAAATTAATGTGAAGCATCACATTAATGAACACCAGTGTCAATTGGACTGGAGTACCCGGAAACATATGTTGGGACTATTGAAGAGAGGGTGGCTGCACACCGGTGACATCTCTTCTTGTGGCATCCTTCCGGTAGGACAAACAAGCCAAACAGTCATAGTACGGTATGCGGTGTATGAAGAAGGCATGTCGCAGACAAGTTGACACAAAGACCACAGTGAGGATTGGACACGCTAGCTCAGGCATTTGTTTGAGTGCCCCCCCCTGGACTCAGAGCTGTGAACGCCACCATCTCCTTTGGAGCCCAACACTTAAAGAAGGGAAACACACACAGAGCAGACAGCAATGCATCCTCCTCACCCTCACTCACCTCGTCATCTAGTCTGTTGCCCTCATACTGAATCGGTGGGTGGGAGTGCCAATAGAAAGGTGAGAGTAAGTAAAAACCAAGGGATGGGGGAAAAAAACAGTTTGCAAAATGTTTTGCCCGAACCTTTCTAAAGGCAGATTGACTTGTGATATTACAACTGTCATTTGATAAATACATCTTGGCACCCTTATGTCTGATACCGTTGTGGCGACACTACTAACCAGAGGGACCAATCGATTCCTTTTGAAAATGTTTTTCTATCGGGCTGATAGCAAGTCGTGTCGCTCTTGAGCAGCGTGGGCAACCTACGGCCCGGAGGCCATATGTGGCCCGTTAAACGTTTTAATCTGGCCCGCCGAATTTAAAAAAAAATTAAATGAATAAACCTTGTTAATGTTTTATTTTCTAAATACTGTGTTTTTTTCAAAGACATATATATATTGTTGTAATGCTTTTATTCACTTTCATTTAAAATTAAATGTATTTTTTTTTCCTCCGATGAGGTGAGGTTACCAAAACATTCCATCCATCTGCTCCTGGTCCAGACCCTCTGTCAAATTTTAGAACCCATTGTGGCCCGCCAATCAAAAAGTTTGCCCACCCCTGCTCTTGAGTTTCACTGTCACTTCCTTTTGCCTCTCGGTTTGAGCAAAATGTTTTCAAGAAACTTACAATTTTCGTCTTTGCAAAATGCGCTCGCCGTTTTGTCGCATGAGGGTTAAAGCATTTTGAACAATGCTTGCAAGCTTTAAAGCGTACAGTTAGGCATATGCTTATATACTGTCATACAAAAAAGCTTTTTGTTCGTTAGCCTCTCTTTTTTTCACCTTGATTTTCACGCATGCGCAGAGGACATCTGCAAGAGGCTTATTATTCATGAGAAGAACAGTGTGTGCTGCAGAATAGGTCATGTGTATTAGTCAAACGGCTTTTTCCTGAATTTATTTCTTCAGGTGTTTAAAGTGATCATTGCATTTTTTTCTTTTTAATTCCACAAAGATGCTGGCTACTGTGTAGTAGGACAGTACCTCAATGTCAATGTTTGGGGAACTCTCTCTTGGGTCATAGTCATACAGTGCTACCATTCTGCGGGTTGACATGGGATGCTGACGACCACTCCGTCTGTTCCTCTCTGTAAACGAGGCGTTCAAAAAAAAAAAAAAGAGTGTGAGACATTTCTAGTGGGTTGTAAATTTTGATCTCAATGTCAGTAAGTATCAATAATGCTACTGCTATGTCATTTGAACGACAAAAAAAAATCATAATCATAATCAAAATCAAAAATAATAATTTCACTGATAATTCAATTTCCATTATTTCCTAAAGAATATGTTGATTCTAAATTCAAAAAGTATTAAGTGATGTCAACAAATTCAGCTCAGCTTCAGGCAGGATGACTATAGTCTCATGTAAGAAGATCAAGCAGAGAGCAGGACACAGACCTCGCTTGGACTTTCTGGACCTGCGATTTATTGCGCGTCCATCTTTGAAACGATCACAGTTTACTTCACAGGAAAGAAGAAAATGAAAGTTGGGAAAAGTTGAGAGAAAAATAAAGGAGAAGGATCAGCAGCAGAGAATCAAACAAGCAGCGTGGTGTACAGTGGACAACGTTTCCTTACCTAACTTGTCCACAGGAGTGTTGAGTGGGAGAAAGCCCTGTTTGAGTAGCTGGCCCATCATGTTACCGTCCTCTGTTTGGATTTCAGAGACCATGTTACAAGGAATCAAACCCACTCGATCTCGGATTTCTGCCCTGTAGAAGCCATCCGTGTCTTTATTTCCAAACACCTAAAGGGAAAAGATAAATGAAAATGGAGGGAACGCATGGGATTATTGCTAGTTCAAACATCTTCACAAGCCTCCAGATACTTGTCGTCACCTTCAAAGGGTTCATTGGTTTCTGCCTAAAATGGCGTGAGGACCAACCCTTACCATGGGGCTCTTTTGTTCTCCTCCTGCCCACATGCTAGCGGCCAGGGATGCTCGGGATTCCTCACCTCTTCCTGGACACCACCCTATGAACTTCTTTTCCTTCCTTTTTGGCAGTGCACCCAGCATTCCAGTCTCATGCGTTTCACCTCGCAACAACGAGGCCACGGGTGTAAACCTTCTACCAAGCCCAACAAACATTTAGCTCATTGACCATGCCCAGAACACTAAGGCCCAGCAGAGGATGTAATTCCAGAGGCTGCTGAGGTAGCACGACCTGCCGCGAGAGCTGTTGAGACAGATCTATACAGCAGTCATCGAATCAGTCCTGTGTTCGTCCATCACAGTCTGATTTGATGCAGCAAAAAAAAAAAAAAAAAAAAAAAGGACAAACTCACACTGCAACATACAGTTAGGACTTCAAAAAAAAAAAAACATTGGTGGCCCTCGATCCACTCTTGAGGACTTAAAGAACTGAGACCACGCAAAACGTTTCTGGACCACCAACCCACTGGCCACAACATCTTCCAGGTCCTCCCTCAGCTAGGCGCTATCGAAGCATGCACACCAAAATCAGCAGACATTTAAACAACTTCTTCCCTCTGGAAATTAACTCCCTAAACAGATGATTGAAATTCTCTCGTAGCACTTTGGATACGTTTGCACATCCCTGTGGGCATTATTGCGGCATGGGTCATTGTAGCTTCAGCTCTCTTCATACTTGAACAACTGTCGTCGATCAATATGCCACAGTCCTGACACTTTAAAATGCTTAAGGACTTTCTAAACAATTGAACACCCAAATTACGTTACATTACATGTACTGCTACTGGTCACTTCAAATACGCTGCAATGATTATCTAACGTCATAATATTGTGTGTATGGCAACACGGATAACATTATCTCTGCTCTTATGACTCTCCAAATTGTTTCACAGCTGTAGTACTACCACTGCACAATTACATTACGGAAAGACTTTCTATACTTATATGTCATGTCTTATCATAGTTGTTTTTAATACGCATATTTCTTGTATTTTACATACTTGGCGAATGGTGATTCCGATTCTAAATTTAAAAAAAAGCTTCACAATGAACTCAGAACTCTTCATATAATGTAGCCTTCTAATTAATGAGGTTTTTCATCAGTTTAAGTCTTTAAAAGTTCGTGACGAGAAAAGACATAGCGGCGGCTAAGAATAGAATAGAATTCAACTTTGTCATTGCACACAACAGAGTCAAGAGCAACAAAATGTAGTTTGCATCTGCCTAGAAGTGCTTAGCAATAGAATAAAGATATATTATAGAAAAAAAAAATACATTTACAGTAGTGCAGTTAGATATGTTTTAGTGATAGCAGATATAAAGTGCAGTTAGTGGTGGCCTAAATGTTCCCATGAGTAAGTGTACTGCAGTCAGTGAACTCCAGCCGCCGTTAAAGGGACACTTGCTAATTTTGCAATTATTTGCAGTGAAAACTTAACATTTTGTCTATAATGATTTGGAATACTTCTTTAATTTTCATTTACAACACAAAGTGTGAGATTTTGGTATTAACGATGTGTGGATCTCAGAAGCATCTCCAGGCCAAGCTCTTACCTTGATAACCTGGCCCTCCTTGAAAGGAAGCTCCTCGTCAGCAGCATCAGGGTTAGGCGACATGGACAGCGGGTCGTAGTCAAATAGGGCCACAAAGACACGTGTCATCTCGTCCGGTTCCGATTCCTCAACGTAATCCAACGAGCGGCGCGACCGCCCATGCCTGCGTCCGCCATAGCTGTCTGAAACAGAGAGGAGGCCTCTGCTGCTACTTCCAGCCTTAAACAGCCACAAGGGCTGCAGTGGCAATGAGAGCAGAAGATGTCTGTTAGAGCTGACAGGGGAGGACATGAAATGCATGTCTGCAAAAAGAGCCAAATGCCATTAATATGATTTTAATTAATTCAATCCGAATTTGAGAATAAACAACAATTACATTGCAATTTTACATTGCAAGCTTGACTCTTTCCTCACACATTTGCTCAGCTGTGTGCGTGACATCACTGGGTACAGAAAAAACACGTTAATCAGCTTTCGGGTGAAGGGAAAACCGAATGATGATGAGGATGAGGACAAAACAAGAAGCAAAGCGTGGATGCTCATTGCTGTTTCACTGCCTTATCTCACAAAGGGCAAGTCAAAAGCATGCCTTCCTTGATTTGGACATAATGAGGAAAGCATTCCTTCATCCAATGTTGGTAATATCATGCTTGTGTGAAAACAACTGGAAGCAAAAAGGGCAGCAGACACTCATTCCAGACACAAAAAAAAAAAACACTTTAAATACCCTAATTGGCAAAGGCTGAATCAAGGCAATTGACATTTTCTTGCATTGTGGCCAATAGGTAAATGGAAGAAGTGGAAAGAAAAGCACAGGACTACTTCCATCTAAGCCCAGCAACTGGTTCAGGCATGTTCATGATAGATCAAAGTAAGTTTGTTTACTGAACACATGAACTCGGTGGCCAGAAAGAAGAGATGGGTAGACTTCAAAGAGGACAAGTTGCCATTTTTGGAATAGTTCGGTGCACACACATACCTCAATATTGAGGTCTACAGCAAACCCATGCACCCAGAGCAGTACCTTCTCTTTGTCTCCGGCCACCCACTGGAGAGCAGAAAAAAATTCCCTTCCACAGTTTCACACCTGGAAGGCTCCTAGTAACCTGTGAGTAAACAAACTGGGCCTTTGTCAAATCCATTAAGAGAAGACAAGCCCCCCTTCTTCCCCCAAGCCTGAAGACAAACACAAGGTGGAATGTGGTGGTCCCATATGTGGCTGGTTTGTCAGAGAATGATTGTTTGGAATTCAGGATGCGGATTTCACTAACCACCATGGGCAACAACTCCGCCTGCCACCCCCAGGAAACACACTAATAAATCGAGCCATAAGTGAGTAAGGGTGCCACACCTAAAATGGAGAACTGAAGAAGCCTTTTGAATTCAAATTAAAACGTCTTCAACAAAGAACGGGCCAGTTGCCTTGTTTCAACCTTTGCGGAATACCTTGATCTGCATAACTGAGAATCGACACAGACATCAAATACACTGCATTGTGTGCCTTGGTTGCAGCATATGATAAATAATCTAAAATGGTATAGTGTTTCATGATGACTAGGTGTGAATCCACTCTCCAACTAAACTTTAATGTCACTGAATTGTGGTGCAATTGAAATCTGCATACTTAAGAAAAAAAAAGTCAATGTATCAAACTCGTGCTCAGAGGTATTGCAATGCAGGGTGATTCGGAGGAGTGGGAGGGTTTTGCTTTCTTGGGATTGAAAGCTATGTAAAGTGAAGTGGCCAATCATTCCCTGACCGTTCATTCCATAATGCTAAGTTAGTTGGGGTAAATGAACTAACGGAAGCCTTGGTGAGAAGCTGCGCCACATACCATATTGATCCTCTGAGGACAAAGATGGCCATATCCTTCGCCGAGCTACACTGCCATAGTAAACATCGTCCTTGACAGGTGAGAGGTTCCCCTCACTCCCCTCACTGTTACTGTCCATGGTGATCTCTATAGAAGACACCAATCACAGCATTATGGTCAGAGATTCTCCACACACACACAAACACGCACACGCGCACACACTGCTCCATCACACGGCCCATCCAATCATGCTGGGAGAGTTGGATGAAGAAGTCCTAAGGTGAAGGAAGCGTTGGGAAAGTGGAAAACACTAGGCAATAGAGACTCCATTTTGAGTCATGTAAAACAGCAATGCTTGCACTGTTGCAGGGACGACTTGTAAATATGTTCAACTACTGTAAACACAGCTAAGGGGTGTAACTTTCCTGCAAAACTGCACATGAACTTTTGGCCAGTCCAGCTCATGACGATGTACTGTATCTACGGGGTATGCAGACACCCGACATCAAGGGGCCACGTGATGTTAATGCGCTATGGAAGCGAGGTACAGCTCGGCTCACATGAGGAAGGGAGACACATGGTATTGATTGCAACAGACATCAGTGGCCGTCTAGGTGGGGATGGGACGTCTCCTCATTTGGTGACCTCACTAACCAATGGAAGGGATGGGCCGTCGCTGAGGGGGGGTGCCGATGTGAACCGGCCTCCGCCCTGTATGGTCCAGACGGTTGGCATTTCCATGAGATGGCGAGTTTCCAATGAGCTTTAGAATAAGAAAAGACAAACGGTTACACAACATTAAGCTATCTACATCATGGGGAAAAAGTTGGCATTTGAAAAAAAAAAAACAACATCCCACAAGTCTGTCAAAACAACTAAAAAGCCATAAGAGCAAATGATCGAGTCCATTTGTCCTTAGGAAGGCTAAATTATAGAAAATCCAAACAATACAGAAACAAGTAAATCATATCAAGCCCCAACATAGCACCATGGAGCGGGGTTAGTAGGGCCACATGTTCAACTAAAGACCATTTGTTTGGTTTGTTTTGTTCTGTGCATGTCAGCCCCATGACAAGAAACAAAATATTCACAAAGGGGTTGCAGAAAATAAGTACTTTATCTTGAGTATGGTTACCGTGACAACCAATACCCTACATCATTACAAAAAAGGATTCTTCTTTTTGTGTTTTGCCAAAATAAGCGTAAAAAGAGTTTAGGTGGACTAACATAATTAGCAACTACTGGAGGATAGGAACGGATGTGCGTCTATGTTATGAGATTCTGCATTAAAGCTCTGAGCGCATAGTTCTGGTGCAACACTAACAAGTCATGAAATATGACTAAAGCCGCCAACAGACAGGAGGCGTAAACTAACAACACTTAGCACGGTGAAGCAGTGTAGCAACTGCTGTCCTCTAAATGGGGCCGTTAGCCCGAAAGACATGACAACTCAAAACTTGTTAAAAATGGTCTTTAGGTAAATAAAAGTTTGTCTGTATATATAAAAACAAACACCTGTCAGTCAGAGAACAAGCAAAGTAACTTCCACAAAACAACATAAAAATCAGACCAACCATGAAATGCGATCAGATGAAACCATCAAATGATGGGAGGAGAGATAAGAATGACGAAAAAACACACAACATTCAAAAAGGAAAAATGGCTGCAGCTTGCTGATTGTAAAGTACAGCAGAAAGTGTGAGTCACACACCAGCGATTGGTCCCAGTGGAGCCTGGACAAAGACTGGGCCCTAGGCTCCCTGTGAGGACTGTAATAGACTCTGTCCAGCTCGTTCAGCCTGGCCTCACTCAGGGGCCCCTGCCGTGAGTAATTCCGTGGCCCAAAGTGTTCCCGGTTTTTAAAGTCACCGGTGTGGACTGACTTTGCGGAGCTCACTGAAATGTCAGCAAACTCCTCCTCTACACTGCATTGGCGTGTCAACGTTCTCTTACGGCCCATGGCTAGCGCTCGCCGTTCTACGGGACCTTCACAGTGGATGATGCGCATGGGAGCTCCATGGGTGTAGTAACCTCGATGACTCCTGCCCAGAGATCCTTCTTCCTCACTACCGCAGTCCAATCCACTGTCAGGACTCTTGGTGTTCTGGCGGTTGGGCCGACCCGGGATACGGTCGTCCGCATTGTAGTAGTAGCGGATGTCGGCGAAGCGAGGCGAAGAGCGCTGGCGCTGCAGATGGCGAAGGCCCTTGCTGGAGGTGACACGGTTGTGCTTGTGACCGTCACGGCTGTACGTCCTCCGTGCAGTCTGCGCTGTTCCCGGCCGGCTGCCTTCCTCGTAGCGCAGGCGCTGGCCCATGTTGTCCACACCGTCTGTCTCTTCCTCCACCTCCGGGATGCTGTGAAGACGCTTGCTACGGAGCGACTTCTGCTTTACTACCTCCCTCTGCAGGTCCCAGCAGTCTCTTTCCTCAGCAAGGTCTTGCCGCTTGTAATACGCCTCCACAAGGCAAAGTTCCACACGTTTTCACAGTTCAGCGAATCAGTTCAAAAGGTTCAGTTTAGTGTTTTGGAAGGGGAGTTGACACGTGTTTGAAGGTTTTAACACAGGCAGGAAACAACACAACGTGAATAGAATAAATGGGGGGAAAGACAAAATAAAGACATAATTAGTTATTTGTGGCAATAAAGCAACTCATGCAGTCTCATTCCGTGACAAGAGGAAACGGCATGCTCTGAACAGGAATCTGTGAAATGATGTAGTGATAGCTGACAAACAACATGGACACAGAGGTTAATGGAGGTTCAAAAAAGGGAAATTTGCTCATGAAAGTGTGAAATGCTCAAAAAAAAAAGAAGGATGGTGCGTTTACTTGTGAGGGATAGAGAAAAAAGAAATCAGTCGTAATAATAAGCCAGAAAGCAATGAAAAGCCGAGGACGTACAAGTGCTACTTAACACAGTCTGCATATGTTTAGTAATCATTTACATTTGGGATAATTACAAGCAATTCCACTTGTGTTGTAAAAGACAGCAATGGACTACCTCACTCTAGTCATTGGAATTTGTTTAGCGTAAGTGTACTGTAAATGGCTTTCACTTCCTTTTTCTAACTGGCTGGAAGTATTTTTTGGAAGAAAAGGGTATGTCCTCTGCAACAGTTATATACGTACACGTAAATGGCAATGACAAAACAATGATGACATTTGATATCGAAATTAACACAAAGTACATTGATGAATACGTTTCATGAATTTCATATTATACTACATTTTGATTTGAACGTTGGAGCACTTCTGACAGCATGTAAACTTGACATTTTGTGACCAGTATGGTTTTACATCCACACAGATCAAATGAAGACAGAATTGCACTGACAGCCACAGCCAATAGTAAAAATTAAATATTAAGACATGACAGACATGAGCCAAAGTGAATATTTACATTTAAGTGCTCACTTAAATGAGATTCCCATGTGCACATGATATGCCATGACCCTTTGCAATTATACATTGGATTCATTTTGCTGATATGCGTTTACATATGTATATCGCTATGTGCATATCACAACAATGTCTTAAACTAGTAAAACACAAAGCGCATCAAAAATGCAAAGCAACCCAGAAATGCACATCATTTTAGTAGTCAGCCTCCATCTGGTAGCATGCTATACATATTGTATGTACTGTGTACACAGCCATTCTCATGAGCTCAGACTTGCATTAAGCAGAACTGGAAGGGGAGGGCAGGGTTAATTCAGCCCAACTAAGGTAGTCGCACTCAGCCAGGCAATGCCACTGCTTGTAAAAACCTTGCAAAGGTGATGCCGACCAGCCTCTACCCGACCCGACCATCCCACCCTACACCTACCCTCAGTGACTACACACCCGAGGTGTTCAGTTGTACCTTTAGAGAGTTGTGAGAGTTGATGCTCCTCCTGCGGCCCTCTTCTAATTGCATCTCAGAGTAAAGATCTTCCTCGTCCTCCTCCATGATGTCGGACAGATCGGATCCCCGGCTGCTCTCGGTGTAGTACTCCTCACTGTGGCTGTAGTGGTGGTGATGATGATGGTGCTGAGAGGAAACATAAAAAAGGAGAATTTTTATTGTTATTTTTCTTAATCTTTCCCCGCAGTGTACACAAGTTGCTGTCGGTAGAAATGACATTTTGCATTTGAGTGTGCAGATCTTTTTAGCAGGGATAATTTGCAGGACAGAATGTAGAGACTCCCAAGTAGCTATGTGAACTGCTGCAATAAAATAATTGAATATAACTTCATCAAGTCGGAATGTAAACCACCAAGTAGATATTTTGCTGAAAGTGTGTCTGGGAGCAATTGTTTGGCTAAATTCCATAAATGTGTACAGTATATGGTTAAATTAGCTAGTTGTGGCAGTGCATGTGCCACTTACTTGTGCAGGTGTAAATAGAGAGGCAGTTTCAAAGACTCCAGATATATCTACTAGTAAAGTGACAACATTTAATGGTCATTGCTTTTTAAACAAATATTGCGAAGGGGGATATAAAAAATTGGCACCACTGAGTCCGCTCACTTAATTACATGCCCGAGTTAAGACACCTGTTGTCATGGTAATCAAAAACCTAGGCTGAGACTGAGTGAGCTCTAAACACTGAAACACTTGTAGTAATAATACCTGTCTGCCCAGTTCAGAGCCTCTAAGAAATTCATCCACCGAAGCCCCTTGTCTTCTTGCGTGAGGAGAATCGTAACCGTCCTCCTCATCATCAGAGTTAAGCGGTTGCAGGGCATTACCACGCTCACTGAAGATGTTCCTCTTCTCCACCTGAGATTTCAGATCATGCTGTGTTAGTTATGTGATTTGTGTTGAACAACTTTCTTTGTCGAGTTCTGTATGGTTGCTCGGTCATGCATATGTATGTAGGTACTGCCTTTTCATGCTGGAGTTGTTTTGTTGTGACAAGGGAAGTTGAGAAATGTGATTATAACGGTTGCTGAACAAGGTTTTAACCTTGTGCCTTCCTACTAGTGTAGTTTAGCCAATAATTAAGTTGCAGATTGACAAAGAAACTTCAACAGATCATATTTACCCGGTTGCCTTCAGCAAAGACTCTCTGGGCAGCTTCCCTGGCCATGGCCTTGGCGATAGTGTTGGGAATGGGGACTCCCTGAGGCTGCGGCAGGATCCTCTGAGGAGAGGGCGAACGCCGTGTTTGGAAGGCCGGCGGCTCCAGGTTGGGTCCGCGCATCGGAGGCAGCGGGGAAGGGCAGCGTTCCCAGGGTGGGGCGGGCCGCATGCTCGCCTCGTGCTCTTTGGTTTCTGGCTCTCTGGCACTTATAAGCGGTTTTGATTTGGGCACGGGCTGGCGCTGGAACTGAGGATTGGCGTGGGGCAAAGAGTGACAGATGGGCTGCGAGTGCGTCTGTGCGTGGGGCAACGTGTGGGGCTGGGCCCGAGATAGAGGCTGCACCTGTGGCTGGGGATGAATCGGCGGATATGTGGATGGATAAGGAGGATGTGTTTGGGGTAGAGTTGGATGAGACGGTGGGTGGGGCAAAGTGTGTGGTGGCCCAGAAGTTCGATGCGACAAACGAGGAGAGCCTAATAGATTATGCGGAATGAAGGCCACAGGTGAATCCTGGGACTCTCCTTGAGTTGATAAAGTCCTTACGATCACCTCCCTGGCCTCCAGGCATTGGATTCTGTTCAACTCCACTGTCACATAGTCTGCTGTGGGGTATAAAACCTCCGCAATCTGAAAAAAACAAAAAACAACAACAGCGCCAGCAATTTAGTGTACATAATGGTGTTGTTGTTAAATCCATCTTTTATTTTATCTTGGGCAGTTGGCTAAAGTGAAGCATCTCCTTTCACAACAAACAGTAATCTATGACTTTGTTTCATCTCGGTTGGATTGCTGTAATGCATTTGTTTTTGGAGTCAGCCAGTCCTTCCTCAATGGTCTCCAGTTGGTCCAAAATACTGCTGCTCGCCTCCTAACTGGAGCTCGAAGGAGGGAGCACATAACTCCAATTTTGGCCTTCCTTCAATGGCTCTCTGTACATTTTAAGATTCTTTCACATGTATTTAAATATTTAAATGGCTTTGAGCGAACATATCTTTCTCAGCTCCTCCACCTGACTCAGGTTAGCGGACCAGATGCTATTGAAGGTACCGAGGGTTAAGCAAATTGAGCGTTTTCTGTGTAACTCTCTGTCCATCCTTGAAACTCGTCTTAAACGACATTTTATTACTTGGCTTGTGACTCAGCATTTTTATGACTGATTTTTATTTTCTAGAGCACTTTGTATGCAGCTGTGGTTGTTTTTAAAGCACCGTACAAATAAAGTTCAGTTGAGAGTTTATTCATTTAGTTTTTTTTTTTTTTTTGCACAACCTGCTGTCCTCAATAAAAGGAGCTGAAATGTTAAATTAACAAAAGATACATTTCCTGGTTCGATTAGAATTAGTATTTAAGCAGTCCTCTTAATCATGTTGTTCAAAAGACCCCGCCTTAGAATTGATCAACAGTACCTACCTTTCCATTTCTGAGCTTCAAACAGAAGTTACTGGAAAAGAAGTGGCCACTGAGCTTTCTTAGAGTGTCACAGCGTTTCGTAAGCAGGATGCAACACAAATACAGAGGGACTGCAACAGCCACATAAAAGGCATAAATCCTTGGACATTTTAATGAATCAAACAGCCGTCGTGAATTTTGTCCTCCAGCTCCTTATTCGAGAACCACAACTTGCGCAAACAGATCGGAGACTCTGAACAGTTCAACCGTAAAGTTTACAGTGCATTTTGGGTTCATCCTGAAATTACACCCGAAAGCCAACGATCCCAAATTTTTTGGAGTTGTGTATAAGTTTCATTTAATGAATATAAATTTTTTAAATGATGCATTTTTTTTAAAAAATGAAACCTAGATAGCTATATTTGGTCACGGTCATCTGTGGAAAAAAACATATACATGATGAACGTACTGACTTGTGAGGGTCATTTTAAATGTTATTTTGGTTGGATATTCACATTATTCCCTTTGTCCAGAAGATGGCAAAAGAGCACTACTAAACATTTCACGTTGCCACACAAGAATAACTTGGTACCTTTTGTCCCTTTGTGCATACAGCATAGCCAATTACACTGGCACCGTTGGAAGTACCAGCTGTAGTCAGCGGCGGGGGCTTCCATCTAACCTGCAGAACACCGGGCGTCTGACCGCACTGGACCTGAACCTCCTGTGGAGGGAGAGGGGGCCCTGGGAACCACAAGAAAGGAGATGAATCATCACAAAAGATGAAACTAACTTATTTACCCCCCCGCTCCTCAAGAGTTGAATTGATCTGCGACAAATATAGTTTTTCCACTGTAATAAAGTAACACTTTATTTATTTTTTTTTTATGACAACAACCCAATTGCAGGGCACACATAGACAAACAACCATCCGCGCTCACACTCATACCTAGGTGCAATTTAGAGTGTTCAATCAACCTGCCATGCATGTTTTTGGAATGTGGGAGGAAACCGGAGTACCCGGAGGAAACCCATGCAGGCACCGGTAGAACATGCAAACTCCACACAGGATGGCCGCAGCCGGGATCGAACCCACGACCGCTGCCGTCTCTCACTGTGAGGCCACCATGCCGCCCGGTGCAGGATCGTGGAGGGTAAATTAAGTAGTTTGCAACTAAAAAGGAAAACCCTTTCATGGGTTGATCCACAGCATCAATGTGTCGGTATCGGCTACACTCCAAATTAGTTTGAATGATAAAGTAAATATGGATTTGTAAACATATAAAGATAAAGCACAAACCCTGTATGTGCATAATAAGCATTTTGCACAAATTGGATTTTGACATTTGTTGGACTATCACTTTAATTTTTGGCAAAAGGGAAATGAACGCATTCCAGTTTACTATGCCGTCAATGTCAATAAGAATAGCAATTGTGGATGTTAGGTGTGAGTCCAAGCTCTAATAATATCCAACCTGTGCAGTTTGCACATGCATCTCATCATGTCATTTTCATCTAGGTTAGATATAAAATCACTTGAAAGTACTGTTGACTAATAAAGGCTAATTTTATCAATGCTGTCCATTGCCGATGCAGATCAGTCACACTTAAATTGGTTAATGGTGTGTAAAAATAACACGCATGAGGACAAAGCAATAGTATTGATGAAAAAAATATTATCATTAAGTAATACTAAATATTAAATTGTCCATATTCGTACGGAAAAGGTTTCCACCCGACAGCAACAATATATGATATATTGTCGATGTATGTGTTGTATATGCACAGACTTGCTACAGTACTATGGGTATTCGCCCCAGGAAAAATAATATCCAAGATATACAACATTTTTATCAAAGTTATTGCCTTTACAAAAATAATAAAGATGTAATCTGTATTTCATAAATTTGGAAACAGCCTCACATTCAAGTGATTTCCAATACATTAAGAGGTCAAGAAATGCTAACTACTCAATCTTGCTAATGCCACAGCTGTGAACTGAAAGTCATTCCAGCTCATGAAGCGACGAAGAACTAAGCTGTGCAACGCTGTTATTTGGGCAAAACATGTCTATTTGAAATAATCTAAATAATAAAACATGCTCTCCTATGATAAACATTTTTTAACACATGTTCCCATCAAGATTTCTTCATAATGCCCATCACTTAAGTATTAATCAGTAATTCAGGATTTTTTTTAAATAATGAAAAACACTGAATTAGAGGGTGTTTCCAAACTTTTGACTGGTACTGAACATCATTTTAAATTACATAAGTTTTTTTTTTTATGTGTACTTAGCGGTGGTGTAGAATTGTCCTACATCAGAATGAGAGGGGTTTCTAATATTGTGGTTGCCTTGATAAGAAAAGAACTTTATTTTATTCAGGTTGTCATATTGTTTTGGCTGGCCAGCGTTTATCTACATTGTTCACAGTACAATGCTTAAGTTGAGGTGATATAAAAACATATAGAGGTCAATAAAGCTGAGAAATAAAGCTTTTATTGTGAGTTCTCAAAGCTTGAAGAAATGTGTTTGAGTGAATAATTATGCTTCAGCATGATGTTGCAGTAACACATCATTGCAGTTTTATGTAGCGGGAGCTGAAAAGGCCAACTTTATGAAAATTCAGCCAGATATCAAATTGTTGGTTTAACTCTGAGCCAAAGGAACACAGATATTTTCAGTCTATCGGTGCTGCATGCAATATGGAGCAAGCAGCAGAAAGTGATTAGATGCACTTAGCAGTGCTTGTCTGTAAGATACACCAGCGGTGCCAAGACATTTCCACCCCCAGACAAAACACAGCCTGAGACCGGCGGGTATAGCTGTTCTATAATTTTATTTCAACTTGTGATATTTAAATTTCTTGTCAGAAGAACAAATAGCTTGCCTGAGAGCACTAAATTAATTATTTGGTGCAGTTACTTTCATTAATCTCAACTGCAGACACTGAATTTATGGCAAGAAACTTGAGGCTGCACTTGGTATCAAATTTTTCATTTTCAAAAGTGCCACTGCTAAAACCAATCCAGTAACCGTTAAAGGAAAACACGTCGAGTTTGAAAGGTAACACACTTCGGCCAGACACTGTTGCCCTCAACAAGTCGTTCATTGCACAGGGAGACTATTTTAATCGCTTCTAATTAAATTGTTCAATGGACGGATAATGCAATGAACTCTCAGCAGGTTTTCTCATCAGCTGCCAACAGAAAAAGCACAGCGTGACGCCTCTTACGATGCCTCCTTCTCTATTCATCATCTTGTCATTTCAGCGGAGCATCCTGATTCTCAATCAATTACATCTTCTCCTAACATCTTCAATAACTCCCCTTATGCACTCACACACCAAATACGTTCATCTGACGCCTAATTTCCTGCGTTCATGCGTTGTATCATTTTAAACACTGGCTCCATGAAAAATAATGAAAAACGATCCATTCATTTTCTATACCAAAGAGAAACCTTGGAATGGTCATCAGCCAAATGCACGATAGTTATTGATAAAATAATTTGCTGTCATGTTTACTCATACGGTGCATATAATTAGAGTCTGATTTACTAAAGATGATGCATGCAAAAAAAAAATAAGGGGCACACGCTCGCGGAAGGTGATCTACTATCCAGGCACATCCAAGATTGTGACGACCAATTGCGCCAAAGTGTCACACATTTCATTGTGCATGGTTTGACAGGAGTAGATTATAGATTAATCTAGATTAATTTGGTGTCTACAATGAGATTTATCAAACCTTAGATGAATTGTGATAAATAATTTTGCTTCTTTAAATACTGGTCCCAAAAGGCAGGTGCAAAGCAGCATGTAAAACGATGCTATAAAAGCACACACAAAATGACATGCAGACTTTGCACCATTTAAGCATTTGTAAATATTTTGAAACCCGAAAGAAGAACTAAAATAAATAAATAAAAATCAGGGGACATACTGCCTATTGAGCAATGCAATTTTGGGGCTTCTGAATGATCTAAGGGCTGAATTAGATTCAGCCACAAGAAGGAGTCATGTCATATCACCTGACAAAATGAATTTCAACTCAGGATTTTTGCTTTGTGCGTCTTGGGCATTTCAGCACATAATGACCAACATCTGTATTCGGCAAAACAAATTGAAGCACTTTCATCCATTTCAATGAATGCAGACCACGTGCAAAATCTTGAAAGATGTCTTCAAGAGCTACCAAAGATGTCCATCGTAGTTGGAAGACTAAAACAGCAGCCGAAACGCGCTTCGTCATAAATATGTGACTACGAAGGTTTGCAATGTATTCACTAACATTAGTTTGTAACTTTTATTTATTTATAATACTTGTAAAACACCAGACACTGTGACCTAAATAGTGCGAATGCTGCATCAAAATCAGGTTTGCAGTCTTTTATTGTGTGCGTGTGACAGGTTGAGGTGGGGGGAGGGTTGGGGGTTTCAGGGCTTTTCATACATAGGTGAACAATCAGAGGTTGAAGGCGCTCTTGTAAAAGCGCCCACTTTGCGGCAACCAACTTTACATTATCCGCAAGTGGAGATCTTGCAGTTTCTTATCAACGTACTTGACTTGCCAATCTCCTGCATAAAATCCAGCGAGTCCGTTATGATTCCGCCATGTTGACCACATGCATCACCTGCGCTGAATTTAAAGGAAATGATGGGAGCTGCTTTGATTCGCCGGGAATCAAGTCGGCAGTGTTCAGTCCCGCAACAGTACAAATGCTCATTTCTAAATGCGCCTGTCCTCAAAAATGCCAAAAGAACAAAAATTCCACCCATGGACACAGTGAGACTGCTCTATGTGCAAGACTTGCGCTGGGCATGAAAATAGCGCCCTATGCGTCAAAAACATTGAGACTCAGTGCTGTTCACAACTGGAAGGCATTAAACAACTCACATACTACAATTGGGTGTTTGGAGAAATGTACGTTATACTAGAATAAGCGCAGAGTCATTATTTCCATCCCCACTATGCATGCACTGTTATCCCACTAAAATGCAAAAACAGATAAATCTAAACATACAAACAAACATACCTACATAAACATTTTTGATGGTATAGTTAAGATATGATCACGACAATTTGCAAAACTAGAAAATGCAAAATAGATTTTCAACAATATCAAATAATTCATGTCTACCAAAAATACCCAGGTTGCCCGATATTTTATTTTGGGTAGGGGACCAGCCCAGTAATTTCACAGTATTACAACGAATTCCATTTCACTAAGCCGAACAGTACCAGTTCAATGAGTAGTGGTCAGAAACATAGTAAGCCATCTCAGTTCTTGATACAAATATATAAAGTTACAGGTTGTTGCAAAATATGATAAAAAAAAAAAGTTACATGAAACGTTTTTTTTGCTTTGCTTCTCAGGGAACATGCACAGAAAGATTAGAAGAACAGATATTGCAAACACATGATGCAAACTTTCATTCCATCTACCCATTATCTAAGCCGCTTCTCCTCATGAGGGTTGCAGGCGTGCTAGAACCCGCCTCAGCCATCTTCGGGCAGTAGGCGGGGTACACCCTGAACTGGTTGCCAGCCAATCGCAAGGCACACAAAGACAAACTACCATTCAGACTCACAATCATAACTAGGGACAATTTAGAGCGTCCACTCAACCTACAATGCATGGGAGGAAACCAGAGTACCCAGAGAAAACCCATGCAGGCACGGGGAGAATGATGTGGATGTGCGAACCAGTCTACTATCGTGCCGCCCAAGTATCATTCCAACTTGTTTAAAGTCATTGTACTACTTTCTTGGACTACTTTCAAAACAAAGTTGTGTTAGTGATTAGATGAACAATTACGCTGTGTTTGGTTCATAGCGACTTCATTTGCAAGCTCACCTGCAGGTTGAGTGCAGAACTCCACAGAGATTTCTCTCTTGTCCCTCTGCTCAGTTGGAAGCTGCCAAGGCACCTGGTGCGTCTGTGCCACAACCTTCACTTTGTAAACCGTCATGGGCTTCAGGTTGAAGAATTGGTATTTATACCCCCCAGCCTTTATCATGTCGTACTCTGCGCCATTGAGGAAGAGGGTGTGACTGTAGTTGCTGTTGCTGGGCATCCAAGAGAGCTCGGACGAGCCTTGCGTGATGTTGTCCACCCGCAGGTAATAAGGTGCCACCACCACGTCTTTTCCCACCAGCACTGTGCACCGGAGCTCGTCTGACAAGCCGTGCTCAGTAACGCTCTGCACGGAGATCCGGTAGGTGCTGGTTGCGAGATTGAGTTTCTCAATAAGGGACTTAGTCCTGCCCCCGTAGGGGACACTCATTCGTATCTCCTTATCCACCAAGACGTTGTAACCACTGATGGAGCCCCAGCCGGGGGGAACCACAGGGGGGTCCCAGCCAATGATGATACTCTTGGCCAGTTGTTTAATCAGGTTGATGCGGCGAGGATAAGGCACAATATTTTCACCGACCTCGTCAATGTTGACATCTAAGGTTCCCGTCCCATTGCTGGAGGAGCCCAGGAGGTCCACGCCCAGGCTGGTGCTGCTGTTTAGACAGCTGTGTTTACTGTCAGACAGCAAGCTGCCTAAACCTGTCTCGATCCCCCTGCTCAGCCCCAGTCTCTGAGGTCCCAGGCTACTGTGGTTGAGGTTGCCAGGTTCTTTAGCTACTGAGTCCCTGTGTTGAACGGAGGTTGTCTCCTCCTGTATAAAATCCACAAAATTGGAAGGGACGAGCCCCCGTTGGCCATCTAGGAGCTCTCCTAGAATACAAAATGGGAAATAGATGGTTGGCAATGTGGGTATTATTGAGAAAGTGGAGAATAAAATATATGAGGCACCAGACCTTCATAAAAGCCATCCTCATCCATTGTTCCGTAAACATAGAGGTACTTTCCTGCCACCAAGGGAAGCTCTGCTTCTGGATGCTCATTTGGCCCATCATAAGGATTGTAACTTGCACAAAAGCACAAAAGAGAACATCTTACCCTGATTCACATAAATGGACTGACCAAAAGAAAAAAAAAAAAAAAAAAAACGAGCACTTTACCTATGCTATTACTGGCCATGACTTTCCAGGTCCAGTTAAAAGTTTACAATGTGTTCCCGGTAGCCATGGTAACCCCGTTTCAGGCCACCAGGGAAAAAACGAGAAAGACCCCACGTATTTGTAATTTGTTAGTACATAATCGAGCCTAACAATAATTGGAGGCGGTCCATAGTTGCTTGGGAAGCATATATTAGCCTTTTAAAAATTGCCATCACATTGTGGCACATTTGGTGCACCTTTTCTCCCATTTTTTGCTTTTTCTCATCCTAAGCTACTGTGCACTGAAGCTTTTTCTTTGCATTCAAGCACGCCGTGTCCCGGCATGTGACGGTTTACGGATCTGACCTGATATGGCATGCTTTAATCAACTACGATCTGACACGGGTAAAGGGATATAAATGCGGACCTGGCAGGGGCATTTCATTCAATCTGCCATGATAATATACTGCCCAGCGACCATGTATCATCCGTCATGACCCTTTACAGAATGTCAAAAACTATCAGACCTCACAACGTTTCGGCCAAACCGGGTTGCCGTGGCCACTGGGAACATTTGTAAATGTTTGTGCAGGAATTTGTACCTCTTGTGTTGCGCTACTAAGTGATGAGCAACACAGAAAAGGGATCAAGTTACACCACTCTAAAATTCAAGGACTAACCTTTTGATGATGTCAAAGAGATCAAATTAACACAGAAGGCAGACAGGCAGTAATGATGATGTGCTATTTACAGTATTGTTAATTTTTTTTTGGCTCATACATTTGGCAGTCATGACTAAGTTACTACGGGCTGATTGTATCTTTAAAATCTGAATGAATTATTAATTTTTTAAACATACCTGTAGCGAGCTATACACAGACGGACCTTCCCCGTAAACCGAGGTTTAGACCTGGTGGTCGAACCGAGCTCTTTGTCCATCTGGAGAAGCAAAATGCAATTCTTTGAAAGACATTCTCAAGTTTATCAAATAGGTCAATCGGAGGGTAGGAGAGTATTAAAGCAAATAATTGACAGCTGGATTGGAAAGGCTAAGCACTTCCAAAATATGGAAACTAGACTGCTGTGGAGATGTCAGTTTGCCTCATGAACATTGCTGAGCTATACCTGAAGAAAGGCGGGCCCCACGTTCAACAGGATTGGATATGTGCATGCGTGTTCTGTGCAGGAATTGCATTGAACGAGTAATGCATTTTTTTTTAAACTCTTTATGTTCTCTCTCTCTCCCCTTCATTCACCACCCAGCATCTCCACGTAGCTGTACAATATTCAACTGAACACAAAAACCTCAGAGAGAAGCGTCCTTGCCGAACTGCTGCCTCGACTGCGAGTAAGGAATGTTGGCTTGACAGAGAGGAGCTCCGGTTTGTCTCCGCTGGTCTGGAGAGGACGAATGAACTCCGATATCAAAGATCGGCTTGTCGGAGTCTCACTGCCTGTGGATCAAACAAAGTATGTCATCATGCCTCACGTCTGAACAACAGAGCTAAAAACAAGACTGCAAAAATTGATAATTCCATAAAAGGTAGAAAAATATTAGAAATTATAGTTGATGCCAGTCAATCAGATACAGTAAGGCATTTATATGACAGCGAATACAGTTTTTCTTTCACACTAATCCTCAAACAGTAATAAGTAACTTAATAATTAGAATTTATAACAATTTTCCAACTACAACTGAGCTTTTATGTGATTTATGTTAGGGCTGCTCTATTACGAAAAAAATTATTAATCACGATTATTTGAGTAATTATTAAAATCACGATTATTCAAACATTTTTTGGGGCGGTACAAAGCAAACAGTATAAACGGGAACAATTTCAGACAAATTAAACATTTTATCTTAAAATAATCATAGAAAATGTGCAAATGTATCAGACTATGGTTTCTTCGTACAAAGAAAGTGCATTGGAATTTACTAGCTATACATTTATAAATTGTCATAAAACTGTTGTAACATTTAAATAGAAATACTACGTAAATATATTTCAATAGAACGCTCAACTTTTGAACTCAAGTATACTCACTATATAATATTAGACATTGTAAAATGAGTATTTTATTCCACTTTAATAATGTTATGTATACGATTATACCAATTTTGTAATCGTTGAGTCTAATAAAAGAAATCCTCATTGAATTGTGATTAATTGCACAGCCCTTATTTATGTAGGTTATTTAAGCTGTACAACACAAAGCCATGCCCTGAATGATTCCCATTAATGCAACTGCTAATGGGAGGTTTTCAAGCGACAAAATGTCAACATTTATGACACATTTAGTGAAAATTGTAAACATTGGACGTGCCCGGAGCAAATTTATATACAGCACAGCATGATTGCCTTTCACAAAGAAAAGCTCTTTACAAAGGACTGGAAAATATGCTGTTTGAGATCTCTATTTCATAATAATGATCACAACTGAGTCTGACCTTTTTTTATGGGGGCTGCCAATCCATTTAGGAGCTGGGACAGAGATTTGTTGGGAGATGTCGGAGATTCACACACTGTCAAAGGTTCAGTGCTGAGGATGTCAAACCCCGCCTGCAGACGAAACTTCTCCAGCTCTTTGGACAGCAGGTTGAACTGCTCGCTCTGACTCCGACATTTCTCCTCCAGCTCGCGCACTTTGGCCTGGTAGCGGTGGGGGCAAAGATGACCGGTGTGAATCACAAACACAATGATTGGGAAAAGACAGATGGAGCAATAGGATTGGAAACACAACATATGAAAAATTAAGAAATATGAAATAACCCCATGCTAGAGAGCAGTTACGTACGTTGTACCACAGAGGGTGCAGGACAGAGACAACAGGCGTTACCTCTGCTGTCTAACAACATTTCAGTTTAACATGCATACAAGAAAAAAAAGGTCATGCTTTTTAAATCAAACAACAAACAGGCAAACGGTTCCAGGTGCTGAAGCTTCATTTTCTTGCTTGCACAATATTGTACTTCACAATGTGAAATAAAAAAAAAAGTGGATTTTTGTTGTTGACCATACAGTGATGCTCCCGAGGTAGTTCCATGTTTTCTGTTATATAGAAATGCTTCACATCAACATACACCTGTGGTGACTACGCACAAGACAACACATGCACGTGCAACAGACCGTGATCATGTGCATTGCTATTACATCACTGTATTGGATGTTTATGGCTTTTACTTTGACCGGACGTGTCATTAGATACACCATAAGAATCTGATAAGATCCATAAAAAGAACAAATCACAGTACTTTTTTTTAAAATGTATTAATTTCTTTTTTTTTTTTACAAAGATCCATTCAGCATTCTGATCAAAATGTTTGTATACATCTGTCAGAATGACGCAGTGCATTTCAACACCACTGCAAACTGAAAGTATTATAATTATAAATCAATCCATATCTGATGGTGTCAATAAAACATTGTCTTCAAAAACGCATTCATTTTTCACACAGCGCTTCTATCGGATCTCATTAGATTGTGCAGGTGTACCGAATGTTGCGGCATGTGAGGTCACTGACGTCAGCCGACCATCTTTTTGCTTAATGCATGCTATGAAAGTTTCATTTGTCAAATCTTTTCATCAAATATTAATGTAGATTGGCTGAATATTTCTCTGTGATCAATGCAAAGAGAAGTCTTGTTTATAGTGTCAGTCATGTTTCAGAGCCCTGTGAGTGAGTGGGCTTTGATGGGCGGAGGAATGCAAGGTGGGTGGGCAGCAAGGCCCGAGGAGAGGTATCTCACAAAACCAAAATCCTCTGAAATATAAACATCATACCTAGTTATGTAGACTTTACTTTTCTAAAACTATGGCTGATTATGCATTTATTTCTGCAACAACTGTGATGTTGAGCCATTTGCACTCGAACAAGGAATAAACTGGAGTGCCTCTACTGATAGCACAGGAGAAGATAAAGATTACGATATCAATAAAAATAATTAGGAAATACCTGCATGCTGTCCAAGTGGTTCTAAGCATCAACACCCACACAGAAAAAAAAAGGAGAGAGAGAAGGAATCACTCACGCACATATTAATAGAAAACCAGCATGGAAATGATCCCAAACTTAAGAAAAACAGTGAGCACAACTTGGATGATTGTTTGGCAGTTTAGCTCTGTCCTGCGCGTTCTATCGCTCTGCTTGAATAGTTGAAAACTACACAAAGCCCCGCCCCTTAGTCCAGAAGCTCACCTCTAATAGATGGACAGCGCCCTCATGTTCCTTTTTAGCCTCAACCTGAGCCTGGAAAACACAGGTGCAGTACTTGAGATTAGGTCAACGTGATTTGAGTTTGATTTCTACGCTTTGGTGCAGAGGGATAAAATAATGATGAGGGATAAAAATAGGTTTTGTATCAAATAGCATTCCCTTCATTCCTGATGCAATTAAGTGGACAAAATAAAGCATGTTTTCTTTGGGATTGATCAATCTAAAAATACTGAGAACAAGTCGCAGTCCAAACATACATTCACTAACGACCATGTTAGGCACACCTGCAAATTACAGTATAATAACATGATACTTGTTACAAGACTAAAATATAATGATTCTCTATTTCATTTATATAAAAGTGGAAAATTTGTAATAACGGTCTTACAGGCTCTCATTAGATGCAGCAAGGTTACAATTCCATGGTCAGAATAAGCCAACGGGTTTGTAAATTAAGTCTGTTTATTTTCAAACTGTAAAAGTGTTCATGAAAATAAAACTCAATGGTATAGGTTATAAGTGCAACATTGTTAATAAAAAAAAAAAATCCATCGTTCAATTTTCTATACCATTTATGTTCAGTGTCATGGACACTAGCTGTCTTCAGGTAAAAGGTAGACTTCATAACAGACACAAAAAGACAACATTCACACACTTACAGTGACTTAGTGAGAGTTGAATAATGAAAGCAAAAATCTGGGCCAAAACTCAAACAAAACCCGAAAACTAAAAGAAATTGTAAAATAGTACCTTAAAAATCCGCCACCCCCCGAAAGAAATTCCTCGACTGAATAATTTCATGTGTTTTGACAAATATGTCTTGGAGGAAAAATACTATATATTTATTTATTTTTGGGTGATCAACATGTTATGAAGCCAAGCTGTTATTTATATATCTTAATATGAACAGTGAAATTCCGTATTTGTTTTTTTTTTTTTTTTGTTTTTTTTCAAACCAGACCCAGGTCTCTTTTGTACATGAATATAAATTGGATAGGTATCCAACGCGACTGCAATCTGGATGCTCAGGTCACACACATCCAACCTATACATCATCAAAATGAGACAAATGCCACAATTGTTGGATGATACAGGCAGGAGCCAAAAGCAAATGTGGACAACCAAACAGAAAAGTTCAGAAAAGAGGAAGCTTTAGAACTCAGATTTGTGTGAATGCGTGTCACGTCACAGATGCATTCTGTTCACTTTACACATCATATTTGTTGGTTTAATTTGGCTGTGGGCTCGTTTTTCAGCAGAGGTGGGAGGAAGTCACATATTTACAAGTCGCAACTAAGTGAAGTTGGAACCTTCAAGTCTCAAGTAAGTCCCAAGTCACTGTGGAAAGATATTAAGCAAGTCGAGTCGCTACCAAAGTCAAGTCAAGTCATTACGTGGTCGCAAATCAAGTCATATAATCTTGCCCAGTAAAACATGTTGTAGTGATGACAAAATATTCTTCTACGAAAGCACATTATCTCGAAAAGGATAGTCGTGATGACGCAAGCATTGGTTTGCTGAACGGAGCAAAGCACGGAAAATTTTACCACCATTGGACACATCATCATTCGCCATATGGAATGGATGAAATTCACTTTGCTTTGTTGCTACGACCAAACTGCAACCAGGAACTTTTTCTACAACACCAACTTTTTGATTCAGTGTGAACTCCATTTCAAATATTGTGTTCACACGTCACACCTGAGCAAACACAGCACCAAGGGGAAAACAAACTAAACTTCATTTACAATTAACTCAATTTTCTATTTATCAGGTTGTAGTTCTCCACTTTCTCAAAGTTGCTTCTTTGCATTCAAGCGCCATTTGGCTGAAAATAACCAAATGCCTGACAGCACTTCCCCATTTCACACTTGTTAATGCACGTTGCTGAAGGCAAGTTGATAAATGGAACTGAACATTTCCGGGAGTTTAATTCTACAGTGCTTTACTTTTTTTTCCATGTATCCAAGAGAAAAAAATTGTTCTACAATGATAAAAAAAAGCCATGACAACCAGTTTAGCTGCAATGAGTATTTGTTGTCTTCTGTAATGCCAACAAGAGCAAATCAGAAAGCATGTTCTGGTCGTGAATTTAAGAGGTCATTAATCAACAAGAATGATCTCTGACAAAATTGCAATTGTGTTGTCAGTGATGTTGCATTCGTGTGTCCAAGATGATGATGATTGGCGTATTTGCAAATCCTCAGACGATAAAAAAAAAAAAGGAGGCAGAAAAGAAAAGATCCTTTAAGAACAGGGAACATCTGCTGAGAGAAAATATGAAAGCAGTTAAGTCAATGTGACTTAACACTTTCATGAATCTATTTTGCAGGCAATTAATTTAAGAGAATGCAGAGCGTCTGAAGGCAGATAAGGCAGTAATGAGCTTCTGCTAATGAGAGAAAACGCTGCCTGCAAGTGGCCGACTGTGAAGTCAGCGCAACACTAGAGCAGCAACACAGAAAAGAACTGGTGACAATTCTTATCACACTATCAACAATCTCCGCCTTTGCTCCACTCGCTTTGACATTAAAGTCAGCTCCAGCGCACAAAATAAGAAAGGCCAAGTACCAAAACGGCCTCGGCCAGCACTTTTGTATAAGCAGGCCTCTAAAAGGTGTCATAACTACTTTGCAATTGGAGTATGCGATTTGCTTGTTTGTGACAGACAAGAGTGCTTCGGAAATGTTACAGAAAGGATTAGGAAGGGAAGAGAGCGCTGAGGGATGGGGGCACGGTGGACAGCTCTAGTAGCGCCAAGGATGACAAATTGTTGGAAAGATGCCTGGTGAGAGGACTCTCTCAGTCGACTTTCACTTTTATTGGAATGTAGCACAGCCTCGGATAGCAGACAAGCTTTTTGAACCCCGTCACCAACACTGACTGCGCAAACAAGAACACCCGTCAAGAACCTTTGTACAACCTGACTCCTCTTACCTTCTGAAGCAGGTCAATCTCCTGCTGCTTTGCATTGAGTACAGCCAAGGCCTGCTCATGCTCCAACTCGAGCTGCTGCCTCCGCTCCGCAGCCTCACGCATATGCTGTCCGCAGGGGATGGGAGGTTGGACAACCAGGGTGGGAGGGGGATTGTGTGGGGAGGGCATAAAGACGGCTAATGTTAGTGGTACTGAGAGCCAATGCAAAGTGCAGCCCCGGTCTTCACTATGCATCCCACTCAATACAAGTGTCACATGCTCACTCGCATCGCACACGCGCAAGCTGTTAACTGTGTTCGGTGGACTGGCCTAATTGACACGCCGAAGGATGCGAGCAACATGGACGACTGACTGAAGTTCCCTCATAAATTATGTGTGAATGCTGAGAGATGCTGTTTCCAAGCCAGAATGTCAAAAGCAAATCATTCAGGGAAATTATGTTTGGTTAATACATAACACCGCATCAGCCTGCAAGAAGTACAAGGATCTTTTTGATACGATGCTATTGCATCATTGTCTCATGTGTAAATGTGTACTTCATCGTAATATAGAAAATATTATGGAACTGAAACTCTACAGTGTATGGGATAAGTCAAGTCAGAGCTGGGCACTTGACCCTTTTTGATCTTTTACAGTCCCCCACCCTCCGCCCACAATCTCTGTACCGTTCCGGCCTCGACCCTCCGGCCTTATTCACAAAAATTGTTGGCTCCCGACCTCATTAAGAAAAAAAAAAAAACATTTCGCGAGTCGTGGGCCGGACTAAAATCAAATTGAAAATTGTTAATCGAACCCTTCTTTAAATCATCCCCCTCCCCAAAAATGGGGGACTATCCAGGCCGAAGGGCCGGACCGTCTTGCCCTTGGGACGGACTGCCCAGCTCTGAGTAAAGTAACAGCTCACTCACCCCGTATAAGAAGTGACTATTGTTCTTAAACTGATTTGGACTCTACTGAGAGAGGACAGCATAAACGCAAAAACGAAGCAGCTGTTTGATTACAATAGCATCCGTGTAAATGCTCGTCTCTCAGCATTCACACAAAAACTATTCCTGATGGTTCTCCGGAGATTCAAATAGCCAACTTGCGCAGCTGGCGGGAGATCAGTGCGTCTCTCACAATGACGCCGTGACCCACTAGCAATCAGTCCATGTTGTGGGACACTTTTTGCCAGAGAAACCTCATCTCTCAGCATTCACACTTTTTATCACAGCAAACGCAATGTGACAACAGTCCATACAAAGTGATCGGCAGTGTTGATCACATCAATATTTGGAGCAAGGTACATATGGATGAGGACAAAAAAAAAAACATCAATACACATCAAGCCAAGTTTGCTTCCCCCTTTTGGTAACACAATTGCCTGTCAGAAGTTGAATCTTCAATGCGGAGTTGGGTTACATGAAAAGGGCGAGCAAATGTGTGTGCCACCTTGTCTGTGATCATCCATAACTTTATTACAAAGCACTGAATGGGGTTCAGTACACCTGTCATCCATTCATATGCCCTGCGGAGTGAACGTTTGTGACACCATAAAGTGAAAGAAGCCGATGACACATGCGTGCCCATAGAAGAAGCTCAAGGATAAAATGTGCGTCGGTGACATTAACATCATCATGGGGGCGACTCCGGTCTAGCTATTTCACTCCGCCTCATGCATCAATCACATTCCACACTGTTTTGGTCTTCTAGCCAGGTGAACATTCAAATGTCTGGAAGCATCCCAACTACATTGCTTCCTGGAAAGACATAGCTGTGATACCTTTTAATTCTAGCGGGGGAGAGGCAAGTGAGGAGAGGGGATGGGGAAAGCATGAAATATTGGAATAGAAAGGGAGAAATGCCGAGCTTCTACTCTTTCACTGCTCCAGGTCAGACCTTCCAGCACCACACTAGGAGGCAACAGACACGTCACTGACATTAGACGAGTAAGAAGGTAGTTTAGCACATAAAGGAGTCGTGCCGGCAAAAGCTCTTGAATTGGGAACCTGAAGAAGCGACACCGGTAGCCACGGAGCTGCTTTTCTCACCTTGAGCACCTGCTCTAGGTTCTCCAGTTTGCCTTGGAGCTGGTTTCTCTCCCAAAGGGCTAAATCTCTCTCCTGCGTCACAGCACCAAGCGTATCTTTGAGTTGGGCATACTCAGACTTCACCTGTGCACACAAAACAAGGAGAGGACAAAGGTTTGACTGCACGGCTATTGAGGGTTTTGTTTGATTTCCTGGTGAAAATCAAGGTGCTTGTCATGAAAGATAAGCTTTATTTTGGTCTCACGCTGCACTGACTACCCAATACAGAGTGAACGAACAGTCACAGATATTATTTTAGTCGATCGAAAATAGAAAAATACACTATTTCAAGATGAAGGCACGTTTTCCCAATTTGTCTACAGATGGTCTTAAAGAATTGCTTGTTTTTGATTTTTGCACCCTTGGGAATCCAACATTGAGTAGTCCAGGATGTAACAGATGTTTGAGCCCGTTCAAATGTTTGCTTATACTTTGTATTCTTTCTGCCCTTGAGACCCCCAATGAGTAGCAAGGTGAATGGTTTGTGCAGCCATTCGGAGAGCAGCCACAAATTCTTAATCAGTCCTTGTGGTAAAGTAAATCACACACAAAAGCCAGCGAGTGTCTCCTCCCGACGGCTGTCTGACCAACTTGTGGCACAACCAACCTGAGACAATCAGAAAAATGAGTCATGGGTACGGCTGGGTAATTATGGAAAATATATTGAATGCTATATCATGAGAATAAAAATGATTATTCATTCAACTTTCCGTCGTTGACGGTCTGCTTTCATTGAATTTAGTATTTGCCGTGTTCAACGAACAAAAACCCAAATATAAATCTGCCATCATAGCCTCATTCACATTTTTCGATGCATGTTGAACACTATTTGGGAACACTTTGACCTTTGTGTCAATTACAAAATGCCATTGAAAATATGTGAAACAAAAACTTTTTGCATTTTCATTTTGCTGCAGCAACACTTTCGCTGCATTGCCTGTTAGTGCACTCACTCTTATTTTCTTCTACAATTTTTATTTTTGCAAGTCTTGGGACTTGTTGGGCAAACTTTCAAGACACATGCAAAAATATGTGATGGAATGACAATAAAAATCCTTGAGTCCTTGAAAACTCAATTGATATAATATATAATAAAATATAACTTGAATGAATGTCCATAAAATTAATTAGTAACAACGGAAAACAAAAATATTCTAAAATAATAATTTAAAAAAATAATATAAAATAAAAAAAAAAAAACAATAAATACCATCTGTTCCTGCTAAACGCGCATGGCCTCTTAAGGGCAGTGTGGTGTCGTGCATGCATAGAGTACTTGGAATGTGATCAAATATTTTCATTAATAAAACTTGTTTTTCACAGATCGGAAAGAATATGTGCCTTTGAGTATTGTTTCATTACCCGTCAGAATGTGCTTCTACATCGCTTGCATGTGAAAATTTGTTTGTATTTTAAGGAACGTCACTCCAGACCTCGATGCTAATTTCCCGTTAACATGTCAATAGGATTTCACATTGACTTTAACTGGAAATGTTTTTAAGCGCAAGAGAAGCCACAAAGGAAATCCTGATTATGTTTCAATTAATTGCCCACCCCCGTCACGATTGAACTTAACAAATTCATGTTGTGATCCATGTGTGGAGTAAACAGGACCAATATGTTGTAATGGAGTCCCAGGTGAGGTGCTCTGTGCGAGGTTTCTTGCTTTATTCACGAGTTAATGGAAATCCCACCACTTGGGTGGAATAAAGGCCTGGCAAGTGTGTTTCTCCTTATCAGCCGCAATGACAACAAGTCAGGGGCAGCTGCCCCACAGTCCCGAGAGGACATCAATAACCAGTATCCCGCTCTTCTGCAACCCCAACAGCAACTATCTGCCAATAAACTCCTTCATGTAATTGCCTTACTGTCCACTGAGACTGAGCTTTTTTGTTGATTTAGTAGCTGAGTTTTGTGTACTCACTGTAGAAGACTTTAAGGTCGTGGGGACGAAAGAGAGATGAATGGTTTTTATATAATCAGAGGATCTCTTAGTGTCCCACATCAGACAGTTGGGCACAATTATTTCATACTGTCCGCCAGCCCAAGAAAACTGTTGTTCAGGGCCCCCTTAAATAAAGTGACAGTTAGGAAAGGCATATGTACATTAGATTCTTAAAATTATTCTAAATGTGAAAACTTTCACAATCTCCTAAAACGGTATTACACATTTCATATTGGTGTTAAACGCTTTCCGTTCTTTGTTAAAATTCACTTGAAATAAATTCTTTGTATTATGCAAAAAAAATAAAACACTGGACTGCTTTGTGGGGGGCGCTGTGAAATAACTTTCCGAAAATGGCAGACTCTCACTTTGATGCGTGCAAGTTCAACATTGGCTCATTTCAAATCCGTTATGATGGCAAGTGTGCATTTTGGTTGCCGTCTCTTACCCTCTCATATTCAGATGATTTATGACTGCCGTTGAAAAAGTGGAGGCTTAAGTGTGTGTTCTCCTGGAAAAAGTCTTGAAGCTCATTCTCCTAAGCAAAAAAAAGGCAGAAGAAAATGGAGTTTAAGCCACCAAATATAGTGCACTGAACTGAGATGCAGTTATTAATGCTATCTACTTGTAATGGATGCAATATTGCTCATCTTAAATCAAGTGCTCAGTGTTTTCTTCTACTCTTAATTACGTTATTATGTCAGAGGATTGTTTAGATTCTCTGGCATAACTTCCTGGGTAACAATTATCCCCAATTGTGCCTGTGGGCACCTCGGCACCCAAACAGAATTTTCCCATGCACAAACTCACACATGTCCAATGTGGATAAGTTGTTTCACTTTGGCAAATGTTCTTGAGAATTGAAAAATAAGCCCAAAACCAGCAAACGTGGAGTAAAATAGCATAAGTAGCCGCTAATGATAAATGTTGTCTTTGCTGGCAAAGACTTATCAAGCACGTGATATCGAGCGGCACTTGCAGCAACAGTCCTGTTGGGAGAAGAAAAAGAATGCGCGGTTGACATGGATGGTATGCAAAGAGAAATTTGGCACTGCATTTAAAGGTGGAGAGTGATCCTGGAGTGCTTTGTCACGCCTGCACTGTGCAACAACAAAGCCTCCTGAGGTTGAATTCTAATCAATAATTTCAGATTGCAATACTTATTTGCGGCCATGTCAAATCAAACAAATAATGTTCAATCGGCTCAGCACGCACGTGACCCTCGTGAGGCGTACCGGCTTAGATAATGGATGGATAGAAATAGCGTTCATATATGAGCATGTTCCTGCTTGGCATCAGTATGAGGGCTAAGAAACCATGACTAAAGCAAAGCCTGAGGACAGTCTTACATGTATACTGACATCTACAAACTGCTTTTCCAAGAATTAAGGAAACCAGAATTGGAATTTAGCCTGCATTAATTTGGCCTTTTATAGCTTCAAAATCTCTTCATAGCATCCCTCAATTTAGAGGCAACATACATTGTAAGCGAGGCACCAAGATCTTAATCAGTTTCACGGGGAATTCACAAAAGAACACCACAAAGACCTTATAGGGTGAGATGTGAGAGTAAGTGGTCTGACACAATTTAAACTTCTTTAAATACATATTTTGAGGGAGCAACGCAGGGGTTACATTGCAAAATGGCAATTGTATTGAGCCAGCGGGTGTCTCGTGCGATTTCACAGATAAGGCTAAAATATTTGTGTCATCTCTTGTAGTCTGAATAATTACATGAATAATAAATGTGATGCAATTAGTGTACTGGTGGAGTTGCTCCTTATTGTTTATTGAAATGTGTGGGTTATGTCTAGACATGGCCTGACTCAGCTTGGTGGACCACAGATGTGTGCTTAATGTCAACCGGACTGACGGATGACTCAGTGGTGCCATTTAACACACCAATAAAGCAAACACTCAGCTTGCTTCTCGAGCCCTCACTAGATGCAGCAGCCTCATCTGCTGACGCTCTGTACACACACCCTACACACTTAAAAACTATACTTATTTATCCATTAGGGCTGGGTTTAATGAAAGAAAAAAAAAACAATATTTCGATTTGAATCAATCGCTTTGTAAAACCATATACTGATACTTTTGATACCATATTTTTTCCCATGAATTTACATTATTTTGTCACGCGAGAGCTTGTCACTACGCGAAAGTAGCGTATCAAAACAAAATGGCAGAAGCAGTGAAGTCAGTGCCGACAAGCATAAAGGCAAATGTATTTGTTGTTTTGATCAGGTCATGTTAAATAAAACATACATGATTAATGTTAATATTAATGTTAATATTTTCACGAATGCACGTAGTTACAACAAGCAGTTTGTGCTAAATGCAGCATTGGTTCTTCTGAGAATGCTTTCCGTACAAAAGTAAAATCGGTACTGCATGAAATCCTTGATTGAAGCGAAAAATAATCCAAGTGAATCGGAAATTTGAAAATCAAATTGGGCCCTTGTGTATCCAATCAATTTTGGAAATTTTAATTGATACCCAACCATATCATCCATCATCTTTACCCAAATGACTAGGGGAGTCTGTCCGTTTGGCATTCATTGTAAAATGTGCTCCATCGTAACGTGTCAGGCCAAAGCGGTGCCAATTTACAGCACATCTTCAAAACAAGTCGACAAACTCCTCAGAGAGATCGGTGAATCTTCAGACTGAGGCAATTTAAGTATAAAATGCATGCCATGAGGCTTATATAAAAGCGCTGCCAATCACACGTTTAGCAGAAGGCGTTGTGTTTGCAAACAGCTCGCCATTGAGGGGAAGAGGAAGAAGACAGCAGGCGTCGAACACCAGATAGCAAACGCAACGTGACAGCACAGAGACGCTCTGCACTCCCTCGACTTGTTGACTTTCTGCCGTCTGCCTCTATTGATCTTTGATTAGAACAGTACATATTCAAGTGTCACTTGCAAAGTTGCCATGCTAAGAGTTCAGACATGCTCAGCTGATGGACTCGAGGTGTACACTTAATTCCCAAGATGTTGGAGGTACCAGATGCTTGTTTGTCATTCACACAGACGACATGAGCGCACAGGATTTGAACTTGTCTGCACACATATGAGTACTTGCAACAATTCATTAAATATTTCATTTTTCTCAAGTCTATTTTATACAATATTACAGCAGAACTCACAGTATGATGATACAAACACATTACAGCCACATGTCACACATTCCCTACAGGTCTTCCTTCCCTTGGTCACCGACTGCTTTTCATCTTGTTTTTGAATGAAATGTTGCAGAAACTCTCTAACCAGCAGAACGCTCCCATTTTTAAAACATGCACTAACCATAAAAGCACCAACGAGAAGCGCAGACCTGCAATTGGAGCAACGTAAAGATAATTACTTTTGAAAATTGACTAATCGTTGACTGATTTTTTAATTTTAATTGTTGTAATTGTCAAAATTTCACCAGTAAACATAATCCGATTTCTCCAGTCCTCCACGACTGGGGACTAATTATCTTTGTACTGAATCAAAACTTTGGGATTTTACTTTTTTAGAATTATCAACATTTTTGCCCATTTTCTGACCAAAGCAGTAACTGAATTTATATTTGTGCATTTTCTACACTGTCACTTTGTAATAATGTCCTGTTTATTAATAAAAGGATGGAAATTATTTTTTTTATAGATAGAAATTGAACGCCTCAGTTTGTGAGGGTATGATATAATGAGTTTGTGGTCATTTCACATAAATATGAAGGAATTGTCAATACTGTAAATGGGGCGTTTCCTTCAAATTACAGGTCTTTAATGAAGGAGTTTCCACATGGTTTTCATTATATTTTGAAGTGGAGAACTCAATTCAGTTTAATTTGATGCACATGCATCCTTTCCAATCAAAACCAATTTTCCATATGAAATGTGTTTTTTTTTTTCCCACCCCGATCCTCAAATATCTTATTACAGCTTGATCTTGTTTTGGTTCTGAATTTGGAGCTGGGATTCAACTGCTCGTCAATGGAGGGCCGGCTCTATTGTTCTGGGATAAAGGGTCACAGGCCACTCTAAACCGAAACAAAAATCACAAACTATTTGCCTTACCACCTTGAAGAGAAAGCGAGCACAAGGAGAACATGGAAACTCCACACAAGAAGGTCTGAGGTGAGATTTGAACCCAAGATCACGCAACTGTGAGGCAGATATTACCGCTCTTAATAATGCCTTACACCATACAACCAGTAGACCGCCTAGACAGCCTGGTAACAAGTGGCCAGCAGACCAGTACCGACCTGTACACTGCTAGTTGGAGACTACTGTCTAATTACTGCATTGCATAAAAAAAAGTAATCATTTATCTAGTTGTGCTATATAGTGTGTTTCTCTGTTACACACAGAAATTGTATTTAAAATGGAAGCAAATAGTGGCAATTGATTCCGTATGTCGACAACACTCGAAGAAAGTGCTTGGAGTGGGTGACAAAAGAAGAGAAAGACACAGCCAACTTCAGTTTGCATTAAACATGAGGTGACTTTACTGTCAAGTTGAAGCGCTTTCAGTCATTTTCACTGCGCTGGTGTGTGTTTGTGTGGCGGTACTCAAGGCTCAGTGTAGGAGGAGATAAGTGCTGTTCTGGAGAACAACCTGCTATTTCTGCATGCCATTTGGGGACAGTTTGTCCTTTGGGGTGGGGGGGGGCTTCGGCTGGCCTCTGTGGGCTGACAATGGGCAGGAGGGGAAGTGCAGCTGTGGGGTGAGAATGTGAGCGGAGCGCTGTAAGGAACATACTGCTAATGGAGTGTTTACTTGTAGCAGAGAGCCTCATACAAAGAGAGCTCATCAAAAGAAGAGGGCTTGAGAATATGAGGGGAGGAATTTATAAAGCGTTATTTAAGTGACTGCTAAATATCCCCCAGCTCCTTTCTTTCATGGACATTGTCACTCTAGGTTACCAACTCTGAACTCCTGGTGCTTCCTCAGGTTAACTTTCATGGACGGACACTGAATATGGACTTCCACTGTATAAACTTAAACAACTGCAGTGAATTCATCCAGACGACCATGAGGCGGTTGGGACCAAACTTTAAGATCCACAATTGGAGCATTACAGCAGCGGTTAGCCAAATACACTATCCACCGCTTAAGATAAGATAATAACAGAAAAATCTTTTATATCTATCTTCCTTATGGGATTGACATAACTGCAGAGGTGAAAGCTCCAAGATGACATTGTGGTGTTTTTATATTATATTTATATATATATTATATTTATATATATATATATATATTATATTTATATATATATATATTATATGTATATATATTATATTATATATATATATATATATAAATATATATATATATATAATGACAAAAAAGTCTGATTAATCACAATTAATCACATTTTTCATTTTTTGTAACAGATAATTACTTGAATAATATCTTGGAATTGATGCAAAATCACCAAATATGAAGAATATTTAATTCATAGACTGTTCTCATAGCTTTCTTGGATTCTTGAATACGATCGAAATGGAGACATCTTTACAGGCCTTTTTCTTCGAAACATTTCTCAAATCTGCCCACAAGCGCCACACTCCAGCAGTGTTGGTTTGCAAGGCCCAACTTGAACACATTGTTTTGTTCTGAGACTTGCTAAAGATGTACAGCTAATACGGCGCAGTATGCAAATTATTTTTGAAGTAAATCAAACTGAGTTAATTGAGTTAGAATAATTAACTGAAATTTGGATTAATCACCTGAGTTAACGCTTTAATTTTGACAGCACTAATATATATATATCTATAGGACTCCCAGAGAAAACTGCCATTGAGTCTGAAGGACATTTTTGCTCACAGTGTGTCCTTGAAAACATAGAATACCGGGTAAAATATGCATCTATGACATCGACGACAGTAAAGCATACACTGTGGTTATTCTATAAATAAGCATTGAGCTCAATTTACCAAACACAAAAGACAAGAGGAAAAAGCCAGAGAACAGCACTTGCATACAGCTTGTCTGGGTCATCGCATCACAGACTCTGAGTTAATTGCTACCATTTGTCACATTCTGTCGTCACCACCTGAGAATCAAGCCATCATTACCAGAGACTGAAACCCATTTTATCAAAAGGGGATATTTAAAAGCCCTGGATCATTTTTTTTTTGCCTGCATCATTTTACTCTAAGGCAGGGGTGCTTTCTTCACTTACCAAAGTCTGACATGTTTGATTTTTTTTCTTCACTTCTGCCTCAAGCGCTTCACACTCCTTTCTCTTGGCACTGATCTCAGTCTCCTAAAGTAGAGAGAAGAAAACATCAGAGGGCTTCCGAGGGTCAATAACAGAAGCTACCAGAGAGAATAGGAAGTGAGAATGTGAAATGAAATATTAGCAAATGGGTTTGGGACATCAACTGCAATACTATGAAAAATTAAAACGCTGCACATGTTCTTCATGTTTATATTGAGTGATCTATTTCAAGAATTTCCTCCACATGTATGGAATGTAGGTCTGATATATCCTGCACCCTGTGTCACATCACCAAAAACTGGTCTATTCACACTCAAAAGCCCCTTTTGACTTGGACCAAAAGCGGACCTATTTTTTTGTTTTTGATTGTTCTGTGTCATATTAACACTGTACTTTTTGCAAGTGAACTATATTCTTTAAACACATCACATGCGACCAACGGCGCTCCCATTGGACAGAAACGATGAGGGCGACACCAAAAGCACAAGAGCAGTAAAATGATGTGCAGTGTCAAGAAAAGCTCATTCAATGCATTTTTTGTCATGCTGGTTTTTTTTTGGTTTTTTTTTCTGAATTTTGGAACAAACCAATCTGCTGACATTGGCACGGCTCAAGCCCAAAAAAAAAAGATCACATAATCAACATTCACTCTGGGCTGATATTTCCCACAATGCCGAGCTACAAAGCCCAAAACGTCGCTTGTATTCTGTATTTGGTTTGTATTCAAACCCATAGCGAACTTGGTCCGTTTAAAGTTGACCAAACAGTGCAGTTGTGAATACAAGCGTAAGTCACAAAGTGCGACCACACCTAAAATCCCCAGCTGATTTCATTTCATCAAGTGTTGGCGTGAGCTAAAGTGAAATGTCATTCACCTCTTTCCACAACATAAATCTGCCTCACTTTCATATGGATGATGACTTCCTTAGTCTGTGTCAGCACCATATGCTTTTCTCTGGAGTGGGCTGCAAAAAAATGTGATGTTTCCATCAAACATGACTGAGTGTTCAGTCCTGCTCCAAGGGGGCCACAACCACACACACACATGCACGCACGCATGCAGACACACAGCCACAAATGTGAGCAAGTACGCAAATTCTAATGAATTTCAATGGAAGGCACTGCAACTGTTTGTCTTTTCGTTTTTAACCTGAATTAAATGGAACTTGAATTCAACTTGAGTGCAAAATACGATTTTTATGCTGACAGATGTTCCTACAACTCAGCGGGACTATAAACAGCTAAACAACACAATCTAATCAAAACGTACCCATGTGTATGCGACAAGGCGCCATTATATTGAGACTAAATGACGGAGAATTACATAGTGCCTCCACAGACCGACAGCTTGTCATCTCCCATGTGGGCTGGCTTCTAAAGTGAACAGTTTCCACAACCAGACGGCATCATCATCATACCAATGTGCACAATGAATCTTGTGCTCACAAATACGTCCACAAACACACAGCGCTCGGCTTTCGGAGGCACGATTGTTCCAAACACATTTGACTGTGCTCAATTAAAATTCCCTCTGATGAAAGATTCAAATGGCTGCCATTGTGAGTAATGAGCTTCTGCGTAAGTGAGGAGGCGTTTGCTGCACAGCAGATGAAGATGGACGAGGAAGACCAGCTCCTTTAACTGGATCAAGCTGGCACTAATGCAAATAGGGTACACACATACGCAAGTTAGAAACATTTTTTTCCTGCATTAATTAAAATAACAGTTTTTGAGATACAGGAAAACAAAAACGCATGGTTGGTGAAAAACACTGGTAGGACTAGTGTTAAATCGCAGCAAAATCAGCAGCTAATGGTCGGCCACTCAAAAAAACTGTTTGTCAAACTGGCACACTTTGCGGCAGTTCCATTTGCATCGTTCGGTGTGCTTCCACAAACAAGCGTGTCCAGTATCTGCGCTTTCTGGTTGGTGCTGTTTGTACAAAACATTTGTTTCCTTTCATTTAAAAATCTGATTTAAAAAAAAAAAATCTCTCTCACACACACACAGGCACGCAATTTTTCTAGCAGTAACCAATGAACTCAAGAGGGCTTTCCCGTCCCAACATTAGCCACTTCTGATTTTCAATAGCTGAGGAAGCTTGGTACATAATCACAGGCAAGCAGGGGTAACCTCATTACACACACTTTCCAGTCTCTTTCATCTCCTGTTGTGTTCAATATGCATAGTGTGTAATAAAAAAAGGCTTATAATCCTGCCCAGGGCTGTTTTTTTTGTGCATTTTAAACTGAAATTTTTCCCCCCTTTGGGGATGATTTTTGATAACAGATGTACTGAAATATAGATTTCCTACACAGATATTGATCCACTTGTTCCAGGGTGGGTTTTAACTTTTTAACTTCCACTCTAATGGTTATACAGAAGGCAAATCCTGTTTGCGAACTAGATTGCGAGCTAGATTGCAACTGAGATGTCTTGAAGCATGAGACCATTACAGAGGGTAGCAGAGGGGCTACAAATGCTGACTTGGCACTCGGTCAACAGGGTCTTGAAACGAGGATTCCCCTTGTTACTCACTAATACACACCGCCAGCTCCACTCAGTCTTTAGTCACGTCTAACTGCTGACTATACACCATACAGTGCTAGGCCAGACACAGAAGTCAAGTCCACATCAGTCATCATTCACTTCTGGTTTGAGATCATTTGAAATGGCAGAGTACGTTACATAACCCCTGCAGCTTAGGACTGGCTGTGCAGTCACAGATGCTAAACACTCCACTAATGCCTCAGTGTCTATGCATGTGTGGGTGCGTGCGTATGTATGTGAGTGGACATCATGATGGAGGGTTCAGAGATGTACAGGAAGACAAGAAAAATAAATCATCTGCATATTGTTCCCATAATACTACAGAACAAACAAAACAAAAAAAAATAAATTTAAGGCATAGAGTCGTCTGAATGTGTTATTGGATATCTATTGCTAAATTTGAACATGCGTTTTGGATCAGATCGAGATAGGATCACCCGAAGTGTCGGTTTAACCAGGACAGCCAGTACTGAGTCCCGGCGGATTTCGCTAGCCCAATTGTTTTGTCCCAGTTTTACGCAGGATCCCGTTATTTTTTTCCTTTTTTAAATCCAGTCAGCAAGCCACTTGTATGGGCCATGTGCAGGGTTTTAAAAGGGTCGCAGGTGTGGGATACCCCCACTTTTTAGCCACAAGCATATTTTACGGCGGACTTCAGATGAGCCACCAGGACCATCCCTTGTCCTATTTCTCTCTTGCACTTGGTGTCTTAAATTAATGCGTGAATATGATTTCTTGATAATGTGTGGATATTGGTAGCAACCATGTAATAGAAATAAAAACTGAGATAAGGCAAGCCAAAACGTTGAAAAGACAAGTCAAACTAGTCATCATGCCCCAACACGGGCCAACTTAAAAATAGCCTACTAAGGCGATTGGCATCACTGCATTATTTGGTAAGCTATTATTTTGAAGTGAGCCTTTCAAAAAAGAAAGTCAACCAACTCGGGTGTGTCAACCACAAAAATTGTTTGAAACAAAAATACATGTCTCTGAACTAGATTTGAATAATTATATTAAAAAAAATAAAAAATTACACAACCCACCGATGGACTCACATTTAAAAGCGCACCATATCGCTTCCAACCGGACAGTAACACGCTGTCAAGGGTTTGTGGTCAGTCTGAAGGTAGATAAATATTCTATCACCTTCATTTTACAGAAAAAAAAAATGTTCAACTGTGAGTGTTGTGCAGATTCTGAGAGTCTGGGGAGCAATTACGCGAGTCATCAATGGAAATATTGATAGGAAATCGAATCTAAAAAGATTAATGTTATTATATTTTATTTATATTAATTAATTATTGTGACAGCCCTACTATGATGCATGGGAAATGTAGTCCTAATCGCCGAATGCTACGGTTGTGAGCTTTTCTGGCGGCATATTTCCAATGTGACGATGCAGGACCGGTGGGAGGTAAACGGCAGAGCCAGCCTCCACTAACGGCCAGGACGGAGCAAAAGGTCGGATAATGGTGTGAGCATTGACTTGTTTACAGCTGTTGAAATGTCAACCAAGATAGCATTTAGCATCAGTTCAAGTATTTTCCAGCTACACCCTTGCCTATTGTAAAAAGGAAAAGGCAAAAAAATCCCAAAGCAATTAAATCTTGATGAATTTAGTAACTTCGGAAAATTGCCACATGCATATACGGACAGAAACCTCGACACATGAAGAAAAGCAGAACAGAATGAAGTGACAGTAAACAGATTCATGATCATGAGGTGTAGACATACTGTAAATGCAAAGAGGCAACATGAAAAATGAGTTGCGGGCAGAATGCGGCAGTCTGTTAAAAGAACAGGAAAAGAGCATATTAAACACCCTGCAGCAGCAGGAAGGTGAATATCCTATCCTTGTATATTCTTTGTCTCCTTTGCCCCCTTTTCATTCCATAGACCCAATGTCTCTATCAGCAGGGTGTGACCTCTTCGAGCCACCATACGCACGACCTGCCTACTGATGTGTTATGAGTTTATCACACTTCAACGGGACAGCGCATATGCAGAGGAGGCGAAAGAACAGGAGCAGCTGTAGCGTAGAGTGGAGTGAACAGAATAGTAGATAGCGATCGTGTAGGATGAAGCAGGAAAGGCCTTGACAATAGGGAACAATAAAAAGCAAGAAAGAGGCACAGAGCAAAACGGATAAAGTGGGAGCTAATAAAACAACAGTGGGAAGTTGAAGTTGGAAGAGAGCTCTAATTTGAAAGAACAGAGTGTGTACGCGGGTCTCGAGGGAGAGAATTGCAAATCTGATAATCCCATTGAACCAACACCAAGATGTCAGATGAGACTCTGCCTGAATAAAAGAAACTCAACAGTGACTCACTGTGTCATAGCAGACTGCTACAAAGACGCGAGGGTTATACACTCAATTTGATATTTGCCTCTGTAGTACTTGAGCACATTAAAGGTGACATGACATGAAAAAGATCATGCTACTATTTGACAGGCATATATTTGCATTTATTTGTTTATTTTTGCCGTTGTAACCATTTTGCTGACAGAAGGTCCGCTGAGAACTGTTGACGATGGCTTCTGCAGCCAAGCAAATGTTGGGAGCCCATTGCTGCACTGCTGCCCACACACAGAACAAGATTACTCATCCTCAATTGGACTCTCAGGCCAAGCTTCTGCAGATGGTCATTAAGTTCACCGGGTAATCTCCATCCCCCATGACAGGGCACTAAACTCCACTTGTTGTAAAACTCTGTATCACCTCGGCAAGCTTTAATGGTGGCTGATGGTTGGATAAAACCCATTTGACAAAACATCAAGTGTGCTGAGCACGTTTGTGTCGGTGAGAAGCACATTTGTTTGTTTTTCGACAATAAATATGAAGATTGACTGCCAACGTCACAAATAAAAAGTCCCAAGTCACTGTGGGATAAAATCAAGCACGTCAAGACGTAACATCTCAGTCACAACATATACATTGAAGCAATAATCAAAATATATTTTTTCACATAATACAAAAAGTAGCTCAAATTAAATTAAAAATGATACCTCTAAAAATGTAATAAAACAAACAACTTATCAACTTAAAGTCTACACTTTATTAATTATTTTGGAAAAATGTTTATGTGGTGATAATGTGGGTGTAAATGTGTCTAATCATCATTCACAACATATGTTGTTTCTGGTGCCAATCTGTTACTCAAATCTAATTAGTGTGTGGAAATGGGTGAATGAAAAGTATCAACTTTGTGTACTTTGCAGGTTGTTACTTTTTGAAGTCGAGGGAAGAAGACAGTACATCGGTTTACGGCCTCATTAAATATGGCGCGTCGGACTAGCTCACGACTAGGAAAATATTCAATATACTATCAGGACTTTATGCATCAATGTCTATGTTTAAATAATTATTGCTGTTTTGAATTTTAGACGTTCAAGATTACAGTCTCTGTGCTGTCTAATGTGCCGCTTCATTGACTTCTCAATTAAATAAAATTTATTCGAATTAATAATCCTCTGAGTTGCTGCCATGTTTAGCTCACCATTTTACACCTTGTGACGCTGGCTGGGTTGCCAATTTTGGCATGAATGAAAAATAAAAAAAAACTTTTTCTGACTTTCTTGCAACAGAATCTGAAATTCTACGTAAAATTGAAACAGCCATCCAGAACTACCCTAAATTGTGTAGCAGTAGTGAACTCATATTACAGTAAATATTTGTATGAAAAATAACGCCATGAATATAAAACAACTAAACGGAAAACAGAAAGTATGGTGGTAACCAAGTGTGCATTCTTATGCCGTGCGTTGCCTGTTTTTTTATTTTCTTTTTTGTAGTTCTCCAGATCACCAACCGTTTTTGTCCTGTTCACCGCGAACAGTTTCGTCACAACATGAGTACCGCCCCTCACTCATCTGCTGATGATTCTTCAAAAGTAGAATGATAACCCACTTAATTATTCGATTTTTTTTTATATAAATTAATATTAATTATCATTTTGTTTACATAATTTTAACATTTCATTCCCAGACTTGGTATTTTTTTTAATATAAATAAAAAATATGCTCATTTGAAAAGATAAAAAATATATACATTTTAAAAACATGAAATAAATCATTTTCATGCCATTGTTATATTACTCTTACAAAATTCAACACAAAAAAATGGAACTCATCTGATTAAGACTCCTTTAAACAGGCATTTAAACTTTAATTATCAAGAACAAAACATAAGTCACCCCAAGGAAACAAGTTGACGCACGCACATACCATTTTATTGGTGGTCTTGTGAAATGATTGAAAATATTTATTTATCATCTTGGAAATAAAATATTTAATGTTTGCACATTGCCCCTGCAATGTGCTCGTACGACCCTTGAGGCACGCATACACCTGGATAGGAAACACTGCTCTAGACCAACCTGATTTTACATCCAATTAGATTAGATTATGTTATTTTAGATTAGATTAGAATTTGGACTTTAAACTCGACATGGAAACAAATGCTTCTCTAATTGTGACAAAAATGGAAAAAGGTTCAATGATGCTCAATACACTGCAGATATGATATACTTAATGAACGCCATCTAAATATCACACAGAGCGTTCAACAAATTGCTCAACAAAAACTACTAACATATTTTTTCGGTCATTACCAAAAGGTTAATGGAACGTGGCACATGATGAATGGATAATAAATGAGGACATTCCATAGGTCAGACTAAAGAGCAATTGACCCAGTCACAATAACGTGGCCTATTATTCAACAGTGTGATACTGTAAAAGATACAATTCTTAAATTTAGTATTTTGTTTGGAGACAAATTCAAAGTACATATTTTCCTTCCATCTGTCATGACTTGCTTGCTCCCTCACATGGTTGTGACGCTGAGCATCGGAGGCCAGTGCAGAAAGACAGCCTCCAAAACATGCTATGATCAAATTAATTGACAGCAAAGCAGCCAGCTTGGACCACAACCAGGTAAGCTGATTATTACATTCACACACACACACACACACACACCCCCACCCACACTCATACACAGTCTGTCCTATTTGTTCTGATCCAGTGTGATCACAATGGCCAATCAATGACCTATGCTATGGAATGTTAAGAGGGATAATTATATGCTAGGCATGATGATCCAAACTGGTGAGCCAGAGCTGATTGTTACTCCTTTGGTAATGACAATGATTTCGAAAACAGTCCAAGGGTTAGCACATGTGATCCGAAATACCAGAGATTTTACAGCCTCCTCTCTTTTTCTTCAGCATCAAGCTCCCTTGTGAAGAATGTGATGGCGAGACCTCCGCAAACACAAACTGTTAATTTAGCACCGTCCCACACCCATAGAACACCGTCTGTTGGTGTCATCAGCTGTGGTGTCCCGTCACCCACTTTGATGCTGTGCCAGAGCCAAAGACTTTGTGTAAGTTGCTCCATCCAGCAAAGGGGGGGGGGGCAACTGGATCCAGGTGATGGTGGCTCTCTATTGCGTTTCCATTCATTAAGTACACTTCAACAGCTGGTGACCAATTAGTGTGCTGTCCAGATGGCAAACCAAAATACAGCGAGCACAACTTGATTTTGCCTTTCTTAACATTTCCAAGCCTGAATGTGGCACTTGGCTTTGAAATTGCTCCCTCTATACCATACATGTTTTCCAAGAGCCGAATGACGCACATGGAAAAGCGCAGCTGATTACCTAACAGGATACCTCTGTGTAAAATGATCATGAAGACCCACAGTTACACCATTCAAGTGTGGGTAAATAAATCCTATAGGTCGCATAAGCGGAGGCAGGTGTTGCCAAGGGGGAGATAAAGAGTAAAGCTTTTCACCCCACGGGGAGTTTGGCACAATCACTGCAGAAAATGGATCCCTTAACTTTCCATCTGGGACGACATGAACTAATGGTTCCAATTCATAGGCCACCACAGGTCACTTCAAGTGCCAAAATCAGTGTGATAGCAAAAGAAGATAAAGTGGTGGCTATCTGAATTTAAAAAAATCCTCTCGAAAAATATGGAATTAGAGAGAATTTATTCAAGGGTAAAACTGTTACATAACAATATACAAATATGGTTGTCACTGTAAATATCAAGAGTTAAATGAGCCATAATGTTATTTTAATCTTTCCAATAATAACTATATATATGATTATCAATAGACAGTTCCGCTTTTACTTGATGAGTCTCAAGCAGCCCCACAACATTCATTTGGCCGCCCCTCCGAGTCAACGGTGACGTAGAAAAGTAAGGACACAGTCGTTTTCTTGGATTGGGCAGAGGTGTTGCTTAGAGAGGAGGAATGAGCAGGAATGCTCAGAGATGGGTGAATGGAGGAAAACACCACTTTTGCTGTGGTTTTGGTGAGGAATGTATAACATGACTAAAAGCTCAAAATGTTGATTTAACTTCATATGGCCCATTTAAGAAAAATCTTGATTCAAATAACGGCATAATCCAAATGTGACATATGATTCATGGATCTTATTAACTTTATAATGGTGTCAACAGTCTAACCACTATAAAACTTATCTATTTTGAATTCCAGTGCTGGATTTATTTGACTTCCGGTGTTTAACTGCACTATAAGTACACATTCCAATTCCAATGAAATTGGGTCATTGAGTCAGATATAAATAAAGACTGCAAATCCTTTTCACCTATATTCAACTGAAAACACTTGACTACGAAGACAAGCTAATTAATGTTCAAACTGATGAACTTTCTACATAACCTCAGAATGACCAGCAGATTTGAATTGTTGTATGTCACATTGTTTGCAAGGCTGTGTCCCTGAGATACGCAAGATTGGGAAAAGTCTGCTGAAAGTTTTTGCTTGTAAAATATGAGCCAGAGTGTGGCTGTTTCTTTTTGGCTCTGCACGCACAGATCATTTGTGCTCAGTCTGTGACAGGGTGGACAGTGCGCTCTCCCTCTGCTGTAACACATGACAGGCCAGTGGGCACACACACCCTGTTGTTCTTTGAGAATAGTCTAAATCTGAGCGACTAGAAGAATTTGGTTGTATGGTTGGGGTTGTTGCTGTTGACTGAACGAATAAAGATTTTCAAGAAAAAATATTAATAATGTTATTACACTAAAAACTATATGAACAATCTTAAAGCGAATTTGCTTTGCATTTGCAGTTTACTGCTGCAAATTGCTATTAGAAACCTTAGGCTGGCTCATTTGCATATTGAAGGAATTTGGGTCTCCTGCAGACAGCTATACCTCACAGCGAGCAGGCAGTAGGTCGATACTTTTAGCCGAGTGAAAGGGGGAGATGAAGCGGAGTCGAGGAACAGGATATGAGAAACAGCTTGATATATTTTATATGTGAGGGGGCAAGCAAGTCATTAAGACAGTAAGAAGTGGAGCGGAGGAGGGAGGCATGAAATAATAAAAATATGTGATATATTTTAATATATTTTGGGTAATTTTGGAAGTTTGGGGGGCCAAACATTGATTTGAGGGGGCCAGGCCCCCTCTTGCCCAGACTCGGTAGGTAAAGGCGGCCCTGCCGATGGCCACGCCGCACCTGATACTGGGTCACAGATCATTAATACTGAGTCACATGCCACAGTTAAAGGAACCTGGGGATGCCACTGGCGTTGCGAAAAGGAAAGGTGATGTAACAGTGGTAAACATGCCCCTGTCCCAACTCTTTTGGAAAGTGTTGTCAATTTCAAAATAAGTCTATATTTGGAAAAATTAAAATCAGTTAATCATTAAAGTGTATTCAGGTGAACAGAGGTTGAAAAGGATTAACAAATGAAATTTTTTTTTTATTTCGGTTTGACACAATGTGCCAACTTCATTTGAATTGAGGTTTGCAGAAAGACAAAAATGATACAAAGAGGCAACACAATACACAACAGCTTTGCTGCTTTACTACAATAAATGCAGCAGACATTGTAATGTATGTATTTGAGCCGGTATGTGTTATGTTAACCCTGTAGATTAACAAACTCAAAATAAATCTAAACGTTTGCACTTAGTTCTTTTCTTCCCAAACTCATTGAAAATATATACAAAACGTATACAGTACAACGGGTAAAAATCACTCTGGAAAAAGAACAGTTCAACTAATTTGGTAAAAGCTAAAACAAAAATGACATACTTCCCGAGATGAGTGTTTGAATACTTTTGATTGAATTTTGATACGTGGATGTGTCTCTACACTGAAAATTATGACTGTGATTGAGAGGTGATTAGTGATGACTACCTACTCTCACTCACTCTTACGACTCAACAGGGATGAGTCCCAGTTCACACATGACCCTCAATAGGGTAAAGAGTGGAAAATGAATGGATGGGTTGAAGCAGCTCTCATTCAGTTATTGTTTGTCCATTATCATTTGTTTGCCGCTTGATCACTCTATTTCTATTTCCAGCGAAATATCGCTACCCTGGTTCTTCGCTGCCAGTCCTATGAGCCCACCGGCATGACTATTTTAAGGCCAACGGCCATTGGAATAGCCAGCAAAGGATGACCGCTATAGTCATCCACATCTTGTTTTCATACTCTTGAGATATGAAGACATCGCTTTGTTGCCCGGACAATTCATTTCATCACAGAACATTACAGTCCGGCAATGGCAGCAGACGGGTGAGTTGAAACTTATTTGGAAATCGGCTGATTCAAAGACAAGTTGCCAAGGGCATGAGATAAGCGATTAATAGACTTCAAGCTTTAAAATGTGAGGCAAAGCAGTAAAGTAAACTATGATAAAATTGATACATAAGTTCTGAATACACTATATCGCTCCTTAAATGCATCAAATTACAGATGATTATATTGTGTGTAATTAGTTGCCCCAACTTCTGAAAAGATGGCTATGCTCGTGCACATCTTAATGGCCAAAAAAATAAAAAATAAAAAAAATGGGACTGGTTAAGAAATTACAAAGTCAACATATCAGGAATCCTCCTCATAGGCATCTGGCTAGAACACTGATCAAAATGAAGTGTTGAATTTAGTCAATTGTATTTTGTCAAATGGTTGCACGAAATATGATCCCCTGAATCCAGATGTATTTTCTAAATGCTTGACTATTCTACCCTTAAAAAAAAAAAATCGATTGGGATCCAGATGCTTTCATTTTGCGCGACCACTCAATGAACTAAAATTAAATAAATTCAACGCACCATTTATTTCAGTGTAGGCGGTCGAGAAGGGGGGTAATATTGGTCCTCAGCATCTACACAAGTAGAAATCCACATACACACTGCAAAGGCAAATTACAAGGTTGTGTGTTGGTTTTTCAGGTAGGAAGGCTTGTTTTTTTTTTTTCCTTCTTGCCTGGGGCCCAAGGGGGGTCTAGAAATGCCCCTGCCTGCCAACACCTGCACAGTGCAAACAGACACTTTGGAGTCTGAGCCCAATATCAAGTGGCAGCTCTCCACATATGTGACAGGAGCGAGGCATTCCTCCACATTGAAGGATGTAAACAGCAGCTGTCCTCTCATCAAAGAAGGTGCAACAGCAACATGCACGGCTTCAAAGGAGAAGAGAGACAACCGGAGGAGCTTCATACACTTATGCAGTCCCTTTTTTTAATGGTGGGGGGTAAATCACCAGCAATTTTGCATCTTTCAATTAGGAAGGAATCTTATTTTTTCCTATTACTTGAGATGAAAATCAAATGATACGTCTCATTCTTTTACATGCACTCATGGGGGGGATGTCAAACAAGTGCCCTGGGAATTTAAGTGTCTTGCTCAATAGGGCAATAAAGTCTCAATTATATCAGATAAGCAAGAAATTAAATACACCACACAAAAAGACAATTTAAAAGCAACATTTTTACCTCAGAGATACAATGATGATTACTCATATTTAAACTTAAACATCCAACCAGCCGTGCATTTACTATACCACATGTCCTTATTGGGGTCATGGGTGTGCTGGAGTCTATTTTAGGTGAGAGAAAAGCATTCATGACCTTGAAATTACCCAGACAGATATGTTTTTCAACATACTGGTCTGTCTGTGACCAGGATTACACAAAAAATGTGTGCCGTATCATTCTGCAATTTGATGCTGGAGGTCATTGTTCTCAGATTAAGAGATTATTTTGTGGTGGAAATGTGGTCAAGGGCGTAAAATAATGTCTAAATACAATGACTTCTCTAGCGATAACATTCTTTGTTGACACACTCAAGAAACACCTAAACAAAACAGAATAAATCGGAGGCCAGTTAGTGAGCCTAATTCCATTCAAACAGCGCATAATGCAAATCCAGTATTTGGATGTGAAATAACTTAGGGTTTGCTTGCCGTTCAATTTTAGTTTAATTTCTTATTTTGTTCATGCTGCAGAAATGTATGCGATAACTCATGTGATTGTACTGTTCCTGCACAAATACTGTATATAGAAATCCATTTGAATAACATGCAATACTCGAACAGCCATGCATCTATAATCTATCTATAATAACCCATAATTAAAAAAAAAAACACTACACAGAAACCGAAACCTCAGAACTGTACAACAAATATGCTAACTGCTCAGCTACTGCGCCGCTCGTGCAATACTTTGGCTAATGTTCCACCTCACTCAGCACCTAATGAACCTTGAATGGGGAAAATAAATAAATAAATAAATAAATAAACAATAATAAATAATATGCAAGAACATTGGCGCAAACAGTTCTGGGAAAATTTGAGTCATGATCTGTTGTAAAATATCAGACTTATTCAAGTCACAATTGGCATTTTGGTCACATTGTAAAAGCAGTTGTGTAAGGTAAGTGTGTCAGATGATGAATGGTTCTCATTGAGCGCAGTTAGAGGTCATACAAAAATACCTTGACCAAATGCCTTATTATCTTGCTATCAGGCTATCATGCTACATCCCATTACAGATAAAACCCAGAGAGCAAGCTCCTCCCTGTATTCACGATAAGCGAGATATGCACTGCTAGCTCATCATTTGTATGCGCTCCAAATGTCAAATTATGATGTAGCAAAACAGCTCCATTGCGTTTTCCTGTACTTACATAAAGTCACAATACTTGCATTCAAATCCTTGTGTGGTGGAACCTTTTCGATAAAAAAAATAAAATAAAAAATAGGTGCCACCATTTGACATAGTGCTTGTAAATTTCAAGTTTATAGTGAAAATATTTTGACGATGGAGTTGTCACACTTTAACATAATCAGTGACGGAGTCTGAAATCATCATACCACTTTCATTTATTTGTCATCAAACCTGAAATCAACTCCCCCAAAAATTTATTTTCCAGTTTTATTTACAAATTTGGTTGTACAACATCAACATAATGAAAACGAAGGCAACAGTTCTGAAAATTAATGAAAAATGTAAAACGAGAATAACTGATTTAATACTTTGTAGAGCTGCCTTTCACTTTAATTACATCCATCAATCTATTTGGATGTGTCTCTATTACCTTTGTACACCCAGATTGGGAAATATTTGCCCATTCTTCCTTGCAGAATTGCTCAAGTTCAGTCAAATTGTGTGGGGAACCGACATGGACGGCTCGCTTCAAGTCAATCACAGATTTTCTCTTGGGTTTAAATCAGGGCTCTGACGAGGCCACTCAAGGACAGAAGAGAAACACCCCCACAACATAAGGTTGCCCCTATCATGCTTCACTGTAGGCACGGTGTGTTTTGAGTTGTGTGCCGTGTTTGGGTTTTGCCATGCATAGCGCTTGGAGTTGAGTCCAAAAAGTTCAATCTTAGTATCATCTGACCATAAAACCTTTTTCCACATGGAGACAGGATCTTCCAGATGGGCTTTTGCATAGCGCAGCCGACACTGTGTCAGAAAGTTTTTCATAAAAGGTTGCTTTTTTTGCAACCCAGTTTTTTCACCGCGTATGATGATTTTCTATAGACACTGTAAAACTAATAATTCAAGGCACATTTAAGCCTCTTTAGAACCTGTCGAAAATACAAGATCACATGGCACATCGAATACAAATTCACAGCGGAGCGCTGCTGACGACTAAGGGCAGCTCATCCTCTCTTCTTGCGCTGGCCTCCACTGACCTGCCTTCACACTCCAGCAAACAGAGCGCAAGCCAAAAGCAACACATGCACACATTTACTGACTGCCTAAAACATGACTGCAGAAATTTGGTATGCACACAAATCACGGCACCGTGCTTTCTGCTTGAAAAAGATATGACGAGGGGATCAGGGCAAAACAGAATAAGATGAAGAAGGGGGAGGGGAGATGAGAGGGAGAGTGATTGGTAAATGGCTGCCATTCTGGCCCGGTGGCCCTGCAGCTGATGTGCAGCGTTGCGTAATGGCTCTACATGCATTCAGTAAGAAGTAATGCAAACGGGGCTTAAGCACATTTACAGAAGCTGCAGAGAGCACTCAGGCCTTGTGGGGAAGCAAAATTATTTCTATGCGCACATGCATACACGGGATGACGTTGCCATGTTCTGACACAGTGGGCTAAAAATAGCTGGTTCTTAAAACAAGAGGAACAAAAATCAAAATGCCAGTCAAATCCAGATTGGCACGAGGCAGAGAGATCAAGCATATCTTGGGAGAGAGAGCCCAGCTACAATAAGAAGATCCACCCTTCGCAATCTAATCATACAATAACTTAGCCCACCTGCCACGAGTGTGTGTGTGTCCCTTGCCTCACAGACCTTACATCTGCAATCACACACAGACACATGCACGCATTTAATGAATTAAAGCAATTAAGAATCTGCATGAGCAACTTTGCAGATCTGTTATGTAATGCTTGGCCTGTGGGGGCGTGTGATGGGAGATGGCGGCAGACAGGCCTGTTGTGTTTGCTGCTACACATACATGGCCATTAATCACGCTCAGGCTCTTTGCTCTTTTTCTATTTCCAGAGAAGCAAAAGCCTGACGGCAGCCGACCTACGGCACTGCAGCGGCATGTGCAGGCCGGACTTCGGCATCACTGCAAATGTCACACAATGTTAGCTCGCTGAATGGCGGGCAGCCTGCAGTGACAGAATCAAGAAAACCTATAAATGGCACCAAATTATAGACGGCTGCGGTGTTGTAGAAACGTCTATGAATCTGATACAACAACGAATAAAACAATGACCTCTAACTATGAAAGCCCACACACTCAAGAACTACCTTACTTCAAGACACAATTGGGGGCCCAATTCAAAAAATACTCTTGAGATCTTGGCAATGCAAAAACAAATATGGAATATTGGGAATACTGATGAGTTCTTGTATAACCAAGCACAGTGGCACAGACAGAACAGGTAGGAGACATAAACAGATATGATGTCTTTGGGAGCAACATAAAATAATGCATCTTTTCCCTTCACTCTTCCTCTCTGCTCTGTGTAAGAGGAGATTTCTGCAGGGTGTGCTGGAGTGTGAGTCATCATCAGTGCACACACAGAAAAAAGGGAGAGTCATTCTTTAAGTGGAGGGGCTTATGGTTGCAATGCAGCACAAAAATACTATACACACTGCCTTTAAATATTTCATCATGGTTCAATTCCAACACAGATTAAAAAAAAAAAAAAAGCAGCAGCACAAGGGCACCTTGCTAGTTCAAATATATGTACCGTAGTCAAGTGTTATGTAACAGTCAGTCAGCACAACTGCTCCAAGCATAACGTATGAATGTGGCATCAGGCATGACTGTGTGGGGCCAAAGTGTTATGTTTGAATAATAAGTGACTCTTTAATATGCTCATCTCTGCAACGTTATCAATTTGATGCATTTAAACACACAAAGACAACAAGTTCGGATAAAAGAGCTATCTTACCTTCACAACCCCATTGTGGAAACAAATCAGACATCATAATAATACTAATAATAACACCAAAACATTGTTTAATTGATTGACATAGAACTATAGAACTAGGAACAATAATAATAATAATAATGACAATTCACGCAAATAAGATTTAAAACGCCCGTACATCAGCTAATTGTTATCAGAAAAAGGAAAATAATTGTGAAGTAATATAACATTGTACAAAAACGTCTTTGAAAGAAAATGCTTCTGACATTTCATTCTCCGTGGTGGATAATAAAGTTATGTGTACATGGTTCAAGGAATAGGAAAAAGCAAGAGCTCAAGCCTAATCTGAACAGCTGTGACCTCAGACAACACTGCATCAAGACTCAACATTAGTTTATCACTGCAACAACTGCATTGGATTAAATTCCAAACCTCTGTCAAGCGCTATAGTATACAGCTGCACACATGTACCATTATGATCTGCAGAAGCCCTATACGTTGAATTTTCTCGAATTGATGGACCACTGCATTCTGAATATTGAGGTCATGTGTATGTTGGGTAATTTTTGGACAAATGAATCAACCCACAATAAACGAAATACTAAGAGATGTTGCCAATAGCACAAGGGGCAGGTTACGCAACTGTCAAAGATGAGTGTAGACATTGCAACAAACAATGGACCAGGGCGCTTGTAGCATTTGTTCTGGTTAAGGTATGGAGGTTTGACCCCATTCATACAGAGTGTAGGTGATTAATCGATTTAACTGGGTTTTTTTGGGTCACATTAGCCGCATCCCCTCCAGACACACACACACTTTGCCAGACATTACAGCAACATAATAGAGACCGTTTCAAGAAATTGTCAGAGACTGAAGAATAAGCACGAAACTTTAGTATGATATCATACTAAAGGTTGTCTATTTACATAAGAAGTGAACAGTAAATGTTTAAATTAAATAATTAATTAACACAAGCATTATTATTAAAGTCCAAAAGCTATTCTGGTGTTACCTTCTCCCACACAGAGACGGTGCAAGACTGAAAGACAAGTTCCCGCATATCCACACAAGTACAACGGGGAGGTCTTGAGAGATGCGTCCTGGCGGGAGTCAATGTGGCCACGGACGAGGGTCATAGACCACACGAACAGTATGCAACCGGATCCCCAAGACCAGCTCAAGCCCATGACGCAACCCGAGCCTCCCGATTAAATTACTGCACGCGAAGCACAATTCTTCCAATAAAACATTATGAAAGACTGGAGCTGATATGCAATGTTGCAAAGTAAATTAATATGAACTCAAGGCCATCTTAACACGACACATTAGAATCAGGTAAGTGTTTAACAAGAGAAGCAAGAGAATGTAAAATAGTTTTCTTCAGCTCCAAGTAAGGTTGTTTTAGGTAACGATAAACAACCGAATAACCAAAATAAAATAAAAAAAAAAACGTTTTTGTCAACGAAAATGAAAATGCTCTTAAAATAATGAAAAATAACAACGATACTAAATTTTCCGTTTAAATAACTAATGCAAACTAATTAGAATTAACTGTTCCAAATTATTAAGGAAAGTACAAAGATTTTCATGAATAATTTATCAGTCGTAGAGTTTATTTCAAATTTCACGCATGTTTTTTGGAAATATCAAATGTTTTCATACCTTTAGCAAGGTAATCTACTATCTTACACATTTCAGCAGCAGAGAGAACGTTTTTCTTCCCCATAATACTTCAAACTGTGGCCTGCTTAAGAACGTGGAACATCACTTTAACGCAATTTTCCATTAATTGAGCTCACGTGAGAGACTATTTATCAAAGGAGCCTGAGATTGATCTACAGAGCCATGAGACACAATGCCACCCGTGAGTTTAGTGGAAAAATAAAAAAGGCTTTTGACTCTTAAATCCATCCATCCATTATCTGAGTCGCTTCTCCTAACGAGGGTTGCTGCAGCCTATCCCAGCTGTCTTCAGGCAGTAGGCGGGGTATACCCTAGACTGGTTGTCAGCCAATCGCAGGGAACGCCAAGATAACCAACTCTCGCACTCACAATTAGGGACAATTTAGAGAGTTCAATCAACCAACCATGCATATTTTTGGAACATGGGAGGAAACTGGAGTACCCGGAGAAAATCCGCCATTGTGCTAACCAGTCCTGTATATATTTGTGTGCCCAGTGATTGGCTAGCAACCAGTTTAGCGGCTGCCTAATTAATTGCAATTAATCACATTTTTCAACGACCATTTTTTGTGAAGCTTGTAACAGATATTTACTTAAAAAATATCTTATTAATTAATGTAAAAACACCAAATATTAAGTGTAATTTCAATCAAAAGACTGTTCTATGGCTTTCTTTGAACCTTGAATATGAGCTCAACAGAGTAATCTTTACAGGCATTTACTTCTTATAAACGATTCTTAAAACGTATATTTCAGTTCTGCCCACAAAGACTGCACTCCTGCAGTGTTGGTTTGCAAGGCCCAGTGCTGACTTGAGCAGGGTGTTCTGTGCTGAGATGATGTGCTAAAGATCTACATCTTATGTGATACAGTGTTTGAATTTGGCTTTACAAGATATGCAAATTATTTTTTAACTAAAACTGAGTTAACATTTTTTACATATGTTTAAAATATTTTAAATTAATCGAGTTAATGCTTTATTTTGATAAATTTAGATATAAATATATATATAAATAAATTTTGATTGAAGAAGTTCTTTCAAGGTGGTCCACCACCATGCTGGGGGCCTAATAATCTTCCATAAACATTTATTTTCCACTGTAATTGGCGAGTGATCAGTCCAGAATGTCAACCAGGATAGGCTCCAGCCCACCTGCGACCCAGGATAGATTTATATTCTCTGAAATTTAACAACAATAATCAATAACTGTTCCTGCCCCCTCCCCACAATTCAATACACTAAGGTAAAGAAAAACAAAAAAGGTAGGCTCTTGTCGCCCAGTGATTTTGCTAGCATTGGCACATTTGTGACTTTGATATAGAGGGGATTCTGAGGTGGCACTAATTTCACAGGCTTAAAATAGCAGAGCTTATTTAAAAATAGTGAAGCGGAGAGATGCGATCTAAGTAAATGACCCAGAAAGAAAAGCTTCCCCTGGTGAACTCCATAGAAACCTCAGAAGTGAGAGCCATCACACATCTCGCATCTCATAAGGGGCAATTCACAAAAGAGTAAAATTAAAATACAACAATGAACTCAGGAAACAAACAAAAAATAAACACACACACACACACAAAAAAATCAAACTGGCCACAACGTGAACATAAAGTAAAGCATCCCATATATGCGGCATGTATGAGTGGCCAACTTATCAGTCAGCTCCTCTGCCTCCATGGAAAATGCTGTCAGCCACCATTGGCCTTTAATTCCAGCCAGGCAGCAATCGAATCTAAAGGTGACTACACTGAGCAAAATCGCACACATTCTGATATACAAAACAAAGCTTTGAAAACAAAGCTGGTAACGAGATCAAATAATTATGTAAATGTATGAAATGGGGAAAATAGCTCTGTTTCAAGGTTTCGTAGCTCCATTTTAGAAAGACAGGGATGTGCCACGTATCATACATAATACAAAAAAAGTACAGTAGATGATAAAGATGCTCATCCGAGTGTGTGCGCTCAATCTAAAAGGTGAGGTTCGAGGCATTAAATTCTAAGAAAATACTGTCGAATACATCGTTCATGTAGGGGAATTTTTAATTTTTTTTTTGTAGTTGTGCATTAACGGACGAAAGTCATTCTATTTCGCACCATTACTTGGAAAACCAAGGGGGTGTGACGGTTGGGGCGAGTCAAAGCGAGCGAAGAAGCAGCTCATTGTTACCATTATTAATTTTGTGTTTATGTTATGCTACTTAAAGGTTATATATATATATATACACACACCTATATACCGTCACACCCCCGCACTTCATGCCTCAACTCCCCCCCACTCACCGTAGAGGAACACGATGTGAGGCGCGCGCTCCTGGCTATTAACCCCAGGAAAGCTACTGGACCCGACGGAATACCAGGAAAGGTCCTCAGAGCATGTGCCCACCAACTGTCACATGTTTTCTGCAGGGTCTTCAACCGCTCCCTGGCTCAAGCAGCCATCCCCTCCAGCTTGAAAACTTCCATTATTCCTGTCCCCAAAAAGTCACCCGCAGTCCTCCTGAATGACTACCGTCCTGTTGCTCTCACGCCAGTCATCATGAAGTGCTTCGAGAGGCTGGTTCTCCAGCACATCAGGGACTGCCTTCCTCCCACTCTGGACCCCTACCAGTTTGCATACCGGGCTAACAGATCCACTGAGGATGCCATCGACACTGCTCTGCATGTTGTGCTGGGCCACCTGGAACGACAGCAGAGCTATCCAAGGATGCTCTTTGTGGACTACAGCTCGGCATTCAACACGATCATCCCAGACATCCTCGTCGCCAAACTGGACACTCTCGGCCTCCCTGCCCTCACACGCATCTGGATTAAGGACTTTCTGACCAACAGACCCCAGACTGTGTTGCTCGGCCCCTACACGTCCTCCACCCGTACGCTGAGCACCGGTTCCCCTCAAGGATGCATGCTGAGCCCTCTCCTGTACGCCCTCTACACCTACGACTGCAGCCCGGCCCACGGTAACAACACCATCGTCAAGTTTGCTGACGACACGACAGTGGTCGGTCTGATCTCGGAAGGTGACGAGACAGCCTACAGAGAGGAGGTCCAGAGACCGACGGCTTGATGCGAGGACAACAGACTGCAACTCAACATTGCAAAAACAAAGGAGATCGTCATCGACTTCAGGAGGAACAAGACAGTGCCGCCCCCTCTGCATCGAAGGCGTGTGTGTGGAGAGGGTCCACACGTTCAAGTTTCTGGGAGTACAGATCTCCGACGACCTGTCTTGGACTCACAACACCACAGCAGTGGTAAAGAAGGTCCACCAGCGTCTGCACTTCCTGAGAGTCCTCAGGAAATTCAACCTGGACAGGAAGCTGCTGCTAGCCTTCTACTACTCGTCCATCGAGAGCCTGCTGACGTACTGTGTCTCCACCTGGTACAGCGGCTGCACTGAGGCGGACAGAGTGAGGCTCCAGAGGACAGTCAAAACAGCGCAAAGGATTATTGGCTGCCCTCTCCCCTCACTGTCGGACATCTACACCGCCCGGTGCCTCAGCATGGCTCTCAATATCGTCAAAGACAATACCCACCCAAACTCACACCTGTTCGACCTGATGCCCTCTGGCAGGCGCTACAGGTGCATCTAATCAAGGACCAATAGACTGAGAAACAGTTTCTTCCCAAGAGCCATCTCCATTCTAAACTCTCACACACACACACGACCACCCTTACTTTGCAGAACAGCGACGTGATGTGTTTTTATATATCCTATTTCGTATTATTTTCCATCTCACTATTTATTCTCTTATTTATCTAATTTATATACTTAATTGAATTATTGTTGTATTGCACTGGAGAGGGGAGCTCTCTAATCTCGTTGCACACTTGAGTACAATGACAATGAAGGGATTTCTGATTCTTCTGATCTGATTCTGAACAACATGAACAAAAATAATTATTTAACGCTCACTGAACTGTGCTCTTGTGACATACAGTACAATGAGGTCACAGAAATTTTGGGCACTTTCTCCCCTAAAATATTGGTGGAATTGAATTGTATGAATTGAGAAAATTTCCATTGTAAGTACATTTGGTAATCACCTCTTGTAATCGATCTTTGCGCCATACAATTTTAGTGATAGGCATCAATTGACTTGAATTCTGTCACGAGAACACTAGTACGGAATAATTGTCCTTTTTTGTTTGCCATTAAATAATTAAAGCAAATTTAAAAAGTAATTAATGATTATTTGAATTATTTTATCACATTATCTTCATCAGGGTATCTACACATACACACACACGCACACCCCCAACACACACAGTCTGATTAGTCCGTCCCGAGGAGAGAGTGAATCAATATCTATGCACCGACTGTGTCCATAAATACCATCGGTCTGTCCAAAAATCAATGTATGCCGACATTTATTTATTTATTTAATTTATTTATTTAATTTATATATATATATATACACACATTTATTTATTTATGTATTTATTTATATATTTATATAAAGTGTGTTTGTGCGTGCGTGCGTATATACAGGTTGCCCTGCCCTCTGCTGGTCTGACTAATTTAAGTGAAACATACTCTGTATCAGAGTGTAAAAATAATGACAGCTCATCCGACATAAAGGGATTATAGAAGCTGTCACAGAGGCCAAGAACAAGCTGGATTTTCAGGCTCCAGCTCTGTGTGGAGTCACGTACATTATAGATGAAGCAGTGGAGAAGTGGAGTGTTCAGTAAAGCATTATCAGTTACCAGAAGAACAATCTAGGACTCCCCCCCCCCCAACACACGCACGCACACACAAACACACAGGCACACACACAATCATGATCAGCCTACAGCATGTTTCAGTGAAGCGGGGAACAGCAGCAAGCTCAGCCTGTCCTCCGCCCGCATGCTGCTACAAACTTGGACAAATCAGAATACATTTTAAAATGGAAATCTAAAGAACTGTTGAAACGATTCTCATAACACAATATGATTTTGTCACTTTGCTAACAGGCTTATGAAAGTCAGATGAACACTTTACGATCTTATTAAAACTGGTAACATCATTTAAAGGGCACATTCATTGTGTGAGGCAGCAAAGACTGCCCTTAGCAGAAATGTTAATAAGCTCAATGCAGCGGCTGCGGATTGAGAAACCGCAAAGATTTAGCGCTGAAATTCTGAGTACAGGCACCGGATGATTTGGTTCCATTGTATCACACGGACTCCAGCAGGTCAAAAGACATGGGACAAACCTTTGAAAAAAACATTTGACAGCCTGAGAACTACCGAAGTATTTTTATTATTGTAGTGCCTTTGAGTCAAGCATAATGATATGTTTTAAACCAGGAATCACCAACGTGGTGCCCGTTGGAAACAGGAAGGTACCCCAAGAGAAGGTTGTGGACCTGTTCTATTAAAAAAAAAATGTAGAAATGATCATTTGAAAATGTAGACACTTGCAGAGATTTCTACCAACGTGTATTTTTATTGCCATTCATCTGTTTTCTATCCTGCAAAATCGTCAACATCGTCATTGTCTTCACATAGGTTAATATTAATTAATTATTAATCGTGAACACAACTAGTAGGTGGCCGACATGGTAAGCTCATTTTTTTTCGAGTTTCACGAGTATTCGATTGAATATAATCATTTCTAAAAACATTTGTTTGGGACAGCCGTACATAGAACCTTACAATTATTCGTGCAGTATTTCTTGAAGAAAACTGTTTTCTTCCATTGTGATTTATATGACAATCCAAACACATTTTATGAGCAATGTATCAGAAATCATTTTACATACACAGTTTTTGTTACAATTGTATAATGATTTGGTCAATTAGTCTACTACATATTTGACTTCTCCATCAAATCTGTTTTGCACAAAGCTGCTCTGTCAAACTTGTGCGCTAATGTACAAGCTGAGACATCCACTAGAAGTTGTTCGTCTAGATAAAATCCTCTGCGCTAAGTTGTTTGGACCTAGTTGTTTGACCTCTGATTTCACGTTGCCAAAGTTCGACAAAAGAGGCAGTCGCAGCCCTATTGTAAGCCACTCGGCAGCTTCAGCCTGCTCAGTCCCAAAGGGAGGTTGTTCTTCTGTCCTTGAGTGGAACATTGTTCATGGTTTTAATTCCCTCCCACTCCTTTCTGTGATTTCTAGTTGGCAGGGTGGCCTTGTTTTTTATAGCTAAACATGTCACGTTGCATTGGACTATTCATCTGTCTCGGAATGTCCCTTCAAGGTGTTTTGCTCCGATTCCATCATTATCTTGCAAGCTTTCCAATTTTGTTAGACATTCACGGCTGATCATTATGAATATTTTTTTTCTTGTGGTTTGGTTGGAAGTACAGTGGAATTACTGAGGCGGACCACAACCATTACTGGATTATGGTCAAGCACAGATTTCACACAGAAAATAAATGGGGAAGATGAGGTTTCAGGATTAATTGGCAAAAAAAATCTACATTGCTTCCACTGTCTTTAAATAACACTTACTGTACATTGTAGTAGATTTCACATATCACTTCACTTCACATATCTTGGAATAGAAATGCGTGTTTGGGGACTATTGCTTAAATCACAAGTGTCAAACTCAAGGTCCGGGGGCCAGATGTGGCCCGCGACCTCATTTTATGTGGCCCGCGAAGGGAAAATCATGTGCTTCAACTTGCTGCTTCTAGCACATTTTCTTCACTTTTAACAACATTGCGATATGAGATATTGCCATTTATTACTGGCTTTTGATTTCAAAACTAGCTTTGTATCAATGTGTTGTGTGTAAGTGATAATGTAAGGTGATTTATATGAGTTCACAGTCATAACGGCCCTCTGAGGGACACCAGAACCACGATGTGGCCCGTTCACAAAAATGACTTTGACACCTCTGTCTTAGATCAACATCATGTTTTTAAGAAAATTACGTAAGATTGGGATAGATGGATGAATTGGCCGGGTGGCACAGTGAATGATTGATTAAGCACATCCCCCACTCAGTACAGATGTCGAGGGATCGAATCCGGCCTTTGCAGGTCTTCCCCCGTGCCTGCATGGATTTTCTCCGGGTACTCCGGTTTCCTCCCATATTCCAAAAACATGCATAGTAGGTTGATTGGACACTCTAAATTGCAACCCGGATGAGGAGAAGCGGTTTGGATAATGGTTGAATGAATCTGCCAAATTCATTACAGGCTCATATGGCTATTCTAGAGATGAATGTGCTAGCTAGACTTAATTTTGTAAGTTTGCTGATTCCTCTCGCTCCTCCACAGGGTAGTTGGAAAAAAAATTACACAAGATATTAATACATTTATTTGGAAGCGCAAAAAGCCTTGATTAAAATTTCCAAATCTACAGGGAAATAATGGATGGAGCGTTATCACTGACTAATTTTCACTTCTACTCTTGAGCTGTTACCCTTCACCCTTTTATTGAATGGTTTAACCCTACGTTCAATGTTTCATATATTAGAAGGAAACATATTGCATCATAGTGGTCCCTCAGAGAGATGTTATTGTCTAATTTACCAATAAGAAAAATTCTATGTTGCAGCTTGGTTTAATCGTATCGCATCTGATTTCAATCTGGCGGTCTATGGAAAAGCTTTGCAATGTTGAACAACGTGACACTTGAACACACCATTTTTAATAACTATAATCTACCAATTGGGTATAGACCCATCCAATTTGCACAATAGAGGGATCGGGGAATTAGCCATCTGGGAGATATTTACAGCGATCGAGGCCTCCTTACATTTCAAAATATTAACTCTCGTTCCAATTTAAGAAATACATTTTTAAAAAATAAAATAAAACACAGATCAGGTTGTAATATATTCGAGAAACCCATAGCATCATCTTATTCACTGTGGAGCTACATGGTTGCCAGGTTCACCAAGCCTACATAAACATATAATTGATCTGAATGAAACTTTAATAGAATCTGACTTAAGTAAAGAACATTTTGATTCTGAAAACATTCTGGCGATGCCCTTATTTGAGAGGGGTTGATGTCCACTGTTCATATATTTATAAATGAAATAGTGACAACCGCATGCACACAACTCTAAAACAGAGTCAACAACTTTTAGAAAGGGTGCACAATAACATGAGCAAAAAAAAAAAAACAACAAAAACAATGGACTGACATGAAACAATAACCGAGATCGAAACAAACCAAGGTGGATAGGCGCAGCACAATGGCTGCTAGAGACCAGAAAGACAAGTGAGCAAAAAATACTGGACAGAAAAATAAAAACGGAATAATCGATATCGCAACAAAAACACTCAGCTGTATAGGCGATGCACCAGATACTAAGTGCGAAAAAGAAGAAACCCACACTACACAAGCGGGAATCAAACACAAACAGAAGGTACAGTTAAACTACACAAATTTAGAAAACTGAAAAGGAGACAAATACAAGCAATTTAATCTCGACAAGACAAGGGAACAACTATGATCATGAACACCAAAATTAGTTATGTGGCATTACCAATAGGTCAAACGTACACATGATCAATCGAACGGCAATGAGTAAACAATATTCCATGGAGCATCTCCAATCTCTCCAGTGTTCAAAAGCCTCATTAATGATAATGCGGAGCAGGTGTGTGCTAGAAGCTCCGCCCATCCACCAGACCAGTGGACTGAAGAAAAAAAAAAAGTGAAACGGTTCAACAAACACAGGACACACGACAAGTATGTCTGACATCCATCACAGTCCAATAGCTCAGAGTCTGTTTTCCCAATCAAATTTCTTAAAAGAGCAGACCGGAGCAGCTGCACCAAAAATTCAACAAGGTCTGAGCAGGTATGACTTTAGACCTTTCTGCCACCAATTTGTCACTCCACCGGGAGCATCTCCAAAGACAGACGCTCTCTACCAGAACGCCAAGATTGGTGCGTGATCTGCCAAACAGGCAAACACACAGCAAGCCTTGCACTTGCACGAAAATCAGAACACGCTCTGCCGCAGATGCGCCATCTATGGAAATAGAGGCCCGAATGTGAAAGTGATTTGGACACAGATAAGCCTCATGTGCACTTATTAACAATAACTGTCAGACAAGAATCACCACTGTTCCTCGTAAATAATTCTTATAGGTCAAATGAAATATAGCTCCAAGGCGAAGTACCCATGACTGCTCTGCAGAACATACCAGGGCAGAGGACACCAACCGCCAGAGGTGGCAAATAAAGGTCCAAAAAGTAAAAACACAGCCATAGTTTGGCTTTAGCCACAGGTGCTTTTACTCAACCAGTAAGTAAACAAGCTCTTGAGTAGAAGCAGCTGTGTCTAAAGCCTAACTGTGGCTGGGTTTTTACTTTCTGGACCCGCCAACGCCGCAAACCGTAGAATACAGAATCGTCCACCAGCCCCATAGAGGAGACTGCCAGGCCCCAGGAAGAAAGACAACATCCCTCACCACACATAAATGGCCACCACCCCTAAAGGTCAACTTGTATACTCCACCACTACCAGCTGACGACCCAATCCCCAACAACCGAGAGGCAACCACCCACCAATTGGACCGATTGCAAAAAACCCAGGGGACACACCTGAGGGAGGGCAACACCCCAGTCCTATTCAGCCCCCTGACTTGCACCGCCCGGCAAAGATGACATGTATAGATTGGGGCATTAAGTAATAATGCAAAAGACATTGATTGGAGTCCTACTGCGACTTTAAGTCATCTTCTCCTACGACAAAAAAAAAAGCCACAATCCCCCCCAAAAAACATACCAGTTTCTTCATTGATGTTCCCTGAAGTGAGGTCAATTGCTGTTGGCATGCTTGTGAGGGTTACAAGTCCAAAGTTTTTTGCAAGGTTAGAGGTACATTTTTCTCTGAAAATATTGGCCAAATTCCAAATTGTAGAGGCTTTTAATTTTGAGGTTACACTGTATTCAGAGGCAGAATCAATAATAGCAGACTCCACAATAGACGGATTTACTAAACCATCGATCAAAGACCTGTCACAGTTCCACATTCAAAACCCTATAGTAGAGTTTCATTATCTTAGACTTTCAAATTAACTCCTTTGAGGATTGTGACCCTCCAACAGTGTTTGATTGATGACATTGAGAAAAATGACAAAGTGACCAGCCAAAGGTTGTAGCAGGGTTGCAGTTCTTCAACAATACAGGTCTATGGTTCTATTTCCATGATGTTTTTTAAGAACCTCCAGAATTTAAAGGGCACAAGATTTCTCCTTTGGGAAATTCATGTATAGAGTAGTGATGAAGTATTAGGAAGTCTGTGAAATTGTGATGTGACCATGTATGGAAGACTTTGATATAAATTGAATAATCAAAACAAATAACATACAAACAAAAAAAAGCCAGTTGAGAGAATCGTGTGGGGACTCCCCCGGTCAGTCAGCAGTATTCGAGCGTTGATGAAGAGGGGTAATCAAATTAGTGGATCGGTGGATGCCTCTAGTGTGGGCGCCACACAGCTTTAATTTCATTACAAGTGATGGAAACATGAGGTTGTCCCCCTAGCGCAGCAGGATTTCCCACATCAATAGACGTACACTAAAAAATGTGAATGCAAAAACACGGGATACGGCCCAAATGAGGACATTTGACGACAAACATTGACATACTATACATTTTAGAATTCATTAATGGATGAGATGGAATGGCTTCACAATGCAGAACAGATGTTCGTGTAAATAAACCGCTGTACAGTAAAAAGTAGACAGATGAGAAACCCTTGTGTGAAAACTACATATTCCCACTTATGTCTCTGAATATTAATAAACTGGAATACATTATTAATCGGGGCAATTAGGCTAGAGTGCAGAAAGAAGAAGATATAAAATTAACTCAAGTTGTGTTTGCTCAGAAGAACATTTAACACCTGACACTGTCTAGACATTGTTTAGCCTGCGAATGACGAATTTTCCCTGTCTGGCTGGTTCATATTTATGATCATCACTAAAATGTCTCTGTGATGATTCACACCACCATTAAACCAAGTGTGGTCTAACTAAACCTGCAGGCTCAACTGTTGACCTGCTCTCTTACATGAATAGTTATGAGGGTAAAAGTTAACCAGCGAGGAATCTTCCACATCCCTTTTTAAGACTTGCTTCTTCGACATCATGACTGCTGTAAGTGATCAAGAGGGCGAACAATAATTGGACACTTCCATAGTGGAAGTGTGAGAAGAGACATGCAGAGAAGCAGAGAAGAGGAGGATATGGTGACTCTGACACCGCTATTCATTATCACATCATTGCAGTGAATATTCCCAACCTATATGCAAGTCAGAATGTCTCTAGCCTATGCTAACTCTGTTGTAAAGTCATAACAGTAAATATTTACATGAAAAAAACACAATTGAATTTAATTTTTTTTTTTGTGCCACATGATTTCCTTCCACTGCTTCACTATGTAATTGTGTTACGTACGTACTGTAAATTGAAATGGCTAGGCGATGATTAATAGGTACTTCAACTCTTGTATTTTGCAATCCTTTCCAGAACAATATCTTTCAGTATGTTCTCTTTACAACTATCTGTAAGCAACAATGGGTCACATAGGACGCAAAGCTTTCTCAGTTTAAGACACGAAGGTGATACCAGCAGCGGTATACCTACTGTACATAGGAGATAACAGACTTAATGGAAAGGTTACAGACAGCTGTGTGGGAGGAGACCTTTGCAAGGGTGTCTCTGTTTTGATGACTGCATCTCCGTCATAGAACAACAGAGCTGCAGGCTAATGGTGCTTGCTGAAGAAGAGCTTCATGCTCTGTCGGTTTTTCATTACCACTTCACTCAGTCCTCCAGTACATAGGACCATGCAATATTTGGTAATTACTGACAGTACCACAGTTTTTCAGGGTCCATAATCATCTATTTTTCCACTTCAGGGAACTAATAACATCACCTCCAACCCATCCACCCCCTCCTCAATACTGCTGTTCTAAGTAGCCCATTTCCCTGCTGACTGAGGCGCGGGAGAGAAAAAAAGCAGCATAACAGCACAGCAAGATGCATGACGGGATCCAAAACATTCTCAGGAACAGCAAACGGTACAGAACAAGTTTATAGCTTTCTTGGGAGAATACTATACTAAGAAAATTCTGAAAGCTAAATGCCTTCAAACAAATATGTGTGTGTGTTAAAACTGTGTTCCACCAGTTTTAAATATTATCCCATTACAATTTCTTCAGTCTCTGTAGACAGTGGGAAGCTTGTCCGTGGCTATTTAAGGACAAGAAGAAACGTTGCAGCATTAATGGCACGGCGATGCCACAGGATGGCGTGACACCGGGGCTAGTGGGGGTGGTCGGGGTGGGCTTTAGTCCATCAGAAATGCTTGTCACCCCAGTTAAGCCTGCCATTATATTAGTTGATATTCTGAAATATATTCCTAAATTATTTTCTTTGAAGGCTTTGTGGATCGGTGGATGAGTTATGAACAAGATTAAGTAGCGCCATAAGGCTCCATAGTGTGCTCGGAATATGTGTTCAACAAAAACATGGCAAGGCATCAACCCGATGGTTGAATATTGAAAAAAAACAAAAATAAAAATAAAAACAAAAAAATAAACTGCACTTAAATGATTCAATTCAAATGTTTACACACGGTGTGATGTAATAGACAACATTAGTGACCTCCTTTATTGATACTTTTTTTTTCCCCCTGGAGTTGCCTGTTCTTTCAATGGCAAAATACAGTAGGTAAGAAAAATAAGGCATGTCTGTGGTGAAATGAATTACTTCATAGTTATGTTTTTAAATCATGGCTTGTATGATTCACATCGGTCTATGTGAAAGAGATGCACACAAGCCCTGACAAAATGTTGACCAGCTAATCATCAAGTAGTCATATAACGAGCAGGTGGGGAATTTATACATAAAACTCACACCAGCCTCATTTTTGCTGACAGTCACAGCGAGTGGTGCTAAAGTCACACCCATGCAGACCACAGCTGGTACAACACAAGATGGCTACACTGTAAAAGCAGAAAATGTGTTTCTAAAGCCTAACATAGGCTGAGAGCAAGGGGGAAAACATATAAGGATAATATTGATGGAGGTGTGTGCCACTGTATTAATGTCTCATCCAGTGCATTCTTAGAAATAGAAAAAATGCTCACATATAGTTTCTCCATAATTTCAGAGGACCGTCATTACTATGACAAAACCTTAAAATCTAATGTAATTACTTCCATTATGACAACTCATGTTTTGTCCCAAGAATGAGTGCAAACAGATTCATATTATCACAGCATGAGAAGTACACAAGCACACATTGCCACTTTGCAAGTATTACACTGGGGTCTGATCAATTCTGCTCATTCGTATTGAAACACAGACGTCAAGGAAACCCAAGAGAATTGCAAGCAGACTGAAGAAAGCCTGATGAGGACAAGGACATGTTTCGGGAAAGCTGTTTATCAGCCGTTATATTTCAACAACATCGCCACTGATGCCATGACCCATCCAAATAAACACCAGGATATTACATTGTTAACATTTGAGCCAAATGTTTCACATTTACATTTACAACTAATATTGCATAAGAATAACGTGACAGCTACAGTCCTAAGAAATAAAATAAAGCTCACTGTTTTTGAGTTTTTTTCCCATCATGAATGATGCACTTTCTATAATTGGTCTCAGTCCAAAGCACGTACAGTACTTATCTTGAAGCTCCTCCCACCATGGGCTCCACAGCAAGTCCCTATCCCACAGAGGCAAAGAAGTCTGACAGAGGTAAAAAAAAAAAAAAAAGTTCGGTTTTCACTAACATTTGCCTAGAATTCGCCAATTATGATCACGTTCAAAATTCCCCTCCGATAAGAGAGGATCCTAAAAATAAGTCAACACAGAAAAATGGACGGAAAAATCTTAAGGTAACCAGCTTGTTGATGCTTTACTGTGCAAAGAGCATTCTTGTGGAAATATAAGCAGCAATTACCTAACACCTGCGCTAAGACAATTATTTCCATTTGAAGTCAAATGATATTTATATTTGTTTACTGTATATAGCACTTTGGGATTAAACCACCCCCTTGCATGTTAGAGATTTCTTTTACGACGACCATTTCAAGTCACACACATGCATCTCAATGACACAATTGCTTGAAAAGAGAAGCAAAAACAGTTATTCTATTGATATTTTTGTTGTTTCACCATTTCCTCTTGGATGGACCCTTGTCCAGTCCAGCATCAACAAGCTTGTATCAACCTCTCATAAAGTGAGCTCACCAGTAAGCTCCGTTTTAGCTTTTGGCTGCTCAGGGTCTCAGGGTTGAGGTTCAGGGCTGCACTGCTGTTCTCTAGAAGACAAAGGTTTTCCAAACGCTGTACACTGGGGAGCTGCAGTGGCACCACCTCATTTCTTAACTGGACAACGAGTGGGGAAAGAGACACAAAGTTGAAAATAAATCAATAGGTCACGTGTATATTGTCAGGAAATACATTTCTTTAGCTGCTCATAATTGACCAGGTAAATTTTAACACTGTACATTATACCCTGACCATGTTTGTTCTTGCTTCAATTCAAATACAGTAAGAGTTTAGTGCTGCTGCCACATCCCACTGATGATAAAAAAAAAAAAAGAAAAAGAAAAAGCCTTGGACCCAAATTTAGTTTAAGTGTGTAGGTGAGTGTTTGCTAAGAGCCAGCAGGTGGTCTGAGTGGACAAATACAGGCACACTCGTGCAAACATTCCTTCAATGATGTTTTCAAGAACTGCCCAGAAAGACTGTTAAAGTTAAAAGTTAGCTTTTGCAACACTGGAAGCAAATTACTTAAACATTTCACTAAACACGCAGATTTATTTATTTTTTATATGTGCATGTCATAAGACATCAGTTAATTGGTATAATGGATGGCAACCTTGTTTAAGTCATATTAAGCTCCAAAGAGATGATTTTAAGCACACACATGCACACACAGACACACGCACACGAAACAGATAGCATTTGTTTTGGGTGTTCCAATAAAAGAAAAATAAAAATTTAATGGCAATGCAATCCACACAATAACATTCTATCCCCATATTGTATCGCTTATCCCAAAATGCAATGTATTATTAGCAGTTAGTATAATAATAATGCAACGTTTCAATTATTCATAGTTCCAGTGAGGTAGAACCAAATGCAGCTTTTGTGCGATAGTGGCAGAAGTGTAACACAACTCAAGCATGTCGGACCAACTCTGCATGGAGCTAAAGTCTTGACGTATTAAACATGGAAACTGCCGGGCCACACACAAGAACACAAAACAAAAGATGTCATGTCTCTTCCTCGGCTGTGACCATGTGATATCTCCACCACGACCCGAAGGGTAGTTTAGTAGAGCTTTCTGCCCAACCCCCACTGGTATAACTTTGGTCCCGTTCCTGGCATAGAGGACATGGCCAGAAAATAACCATTTTCGTCCATGCCATCCATTAGTAATGACTATTAATGCAATGTTGCTGCATGTGCCCGCCACTTATGGGAACAAGGAAAGATATTTTTAGGCGCACGTCCCCAGCTGTATATGTCCAACTCAGGGCCAATGGGCAATTAGTATTTGACTCTCATAGCAGAAGTCAGTGCCGTAACCTCCTTTACACAAACAGACATCTGTGTCCGTCCTGCTATGTAGCCCGCCACGAGGCAGAATTCCTAAAACCTTACGTTTATTTTGGGCCCCTCAAATTTCAAATGTGCTCAAGGCATCTTAATTGTAGTATTTGGTTCAATTTATTGTAAAAATCTAACAAATCAACATTTTGGTGTTGGAGACCTGACACCAACATGATATCTTCCGCAACCATTCCGTACATGTATACAGTAGAAGGTTTGGCTGGCTCCAACGTCTCCTTGAAGCTAAATAAGATCACGAGTGAAACCTCGCCTCAGAGCTTTGGTGATTGCTCATTGTCTGATATCTGAAGTAACAGAGTTCAGAAAATGTGACTGTATGAGTTGAAAAAAAAAATTACATTTGAATGACTTTTCCATTACAAACAGCTAAGAGGTGGTGGAGCTACAGACAAGGAAATGTAACTGATTCAAGTTGACTTTCCACGGATGAGTGAAAAGAGAGGTTTTGACGGAGTTGGAAGCACCAAAAACCACTATGAGAGCACAGTTTCCATCTAAACCTGCCCAATTTATTCAATTCTATGATGCAAGTGGTACGTTTTCTGCTCCGCGGTGTCCCAGTTCTTCAAAGGATCAAGGAAGACTTTGATTTGCAAATTTCAATGATGTCTACATCGCTGGGTCTACTCAAACATTAACAATGGATCCAAACGTGATCATTCTGTGCAGTAACAGAAAAAAAGGCTAGCTTGTGGTTTTAGTCCTTACACTTTTTATATTATGGCAGACAGTTTTCCAAATTGGTTTTTCCATCCTTCAGATTTTCATATTCCGTCGCTTCGTTGCTTTACATTTTTGATAACCAAGTTTTTAGTAAACAAATCATTTTAGTCCTACCTTCCTTTTTACGTTATTGAAGTCACAGTTGTTTGACAATTTCTTCATGTAATTACTTGGCCCCTTGGTCCTTGAAGGCTCGGCATGGAAGTAGCAGCTTGGACAGGAGGAGGCTTGAATAACCCCATAGAGACAAAACAACGTAGCATGCCCTATCACACTGCTAACGAAGATAAATCATTGCAAATGAAACAACAGCAGCCACCACATGCGGTACAGTAGAGCCCAGCTTTTGTCTGTTAATCCACTGTGAAATTCCACTTGATCAGGACATTAGCATCAATTACACCCCCCGCATAAACACATAGCATTGACTTCAGAGCACATTAGCTTTCAATAATTATCCCCAAAGTTAAAAGTGGTTTGGAGCAGCAAGTGTGCCTTGTATTCACTGCCCTGTTCTACGTGCCGAGCCCTGCCTGCCAATAATGTCCTATCAAAGATGCAATTAACCTCCAACAGGCAGTGTGAAGGGTGAATCTCGGACAAAGTCGGTGACATCAGAGGATGCTGCTCATATTGTTTTTTGGATGTGAGTCAGACACAGGTCATGGTTGCCTGTCAACATGGTTTAAAAATGCAAAGAGCAAAGGGAATCAACTTTAAGCAGCACTACGCTGCATGACAACCAAATGCACAAAAATGAGGACATGCAGTGCAAAATAAAGTGGACTGAGAAAAACAAACACAATGCAACTTGAATTTGTGAAAGAAATCATGGCGTAAACCGGAATTATCGAGCAGCCTCTCTATACTAATTGACAACATCCAGGCAAACAAGATCTACAGTAACATGATCATATTGTTTGGAAGAAAAAGAATCCTAGAAGTCAGAAATCTTGGTGTGCTGATAGATACAGAGCTGACTTTCAGCAGTTATATCAAATCAATCACTAAAACAGCTTTTTACCAGCTGAAAAACACATCCAGACTTAAGGGTTGCATGCCGAAAGCAGATCAAGGAGAAACATACCCATTTTTTTTTTTTTTAAATCGCCAGTGACCTTGATTATTATAACAATCTTCTGACTGGGCTCCCGCAAAAGAGCATCAAATACTTGCAGCTCATTCAGAATGCTGCAGCTTGTGTCCTGACCACAACAAAGAGATCAGAACATATTATTCCAGTCCTGAAGGCTTTACACTTGCTCCTAATCTACTGGAGAAACGAGTTTAAAATTCTGCTTCTGGTCTATAAATTACTGAATGCTTTGGGTCCTGATTACATTAAAGACTATAAACCTTTTAGTGCTCTCAGATTTGCACACTTGGATGGATTAGTGGAACCCAGAATTCAAAGTAAACATGGTGGAGCTGCATTTAGCTGTGTGCTGCAAAAATAAGTGAAGTTTGCCCCCAAGTGTAAACACAAATGTTGCTTTTCCCACCGTGTCTTTGATTAAAGTCCTATAAAAAAAATAAAAAAAAATCGAAAATTTATATTTATATATATTTTTTTTTTTTTTGGGGGGGGGGGGCTACTTTTGTATAAATCGAAATGCCTTTCAATAGCACGCATTGATATGTTAATTTACAATGACATTTAGCACCCTCAATTTAATATCTTAGTAAATGCAGCCCTTAATGTTCTCAATCTTAATACTTCATTCGGACATTTTGGAATGTCCCATGCTTCAACATTGTGGAAACACTTTGGTGAAGGTCTGTTTTGATTCTAAACTGACAGCACCAGAGTGCAAAAAAGCTACCAAAGGCAGTTTATATAGATTGGTGCAGAAAATATTGAGAGCTCAAAGCGTTAGCAAGCACCTTTGGGTTGAACTGTGAAAAAAAGGATTGACAGACTGACTCTTAATTATGTATACAATATTTCCAGAAAGGTGAAAGCTGTTATTCAAATTTCTTTGCATCTGTGCTATTTTTATTTTAAGTGTACCAATTCTGTTGTTCATTTAACATACGCCTTTCATTATGAGCTTTGTCAAATTAAATTGTTTATTCTTACAGCAATCACGTTAAACTGATTATTCTGACATAACTAAACTACAATGGCAGTATCACTCTCACAAACCCATGGACTCCCCAATCAGTGTTGTCCATCTGAGGGATTGAACAGGTCTAATCAAGTCCAGAAACATCAATTATGAATGTCTTCAGATCCCTGCGGTGACCTCTGGCACAGTCAGCAACCAGTCCGTCGTGAGCGTCAGACAGACTGCAGACACGACACCTGGCACATGATATCAATTTGCACTACACTTGAGCAGCACTTGTGCAAAACAAACATGCACCCAGTGTAAACAAACATGCATTTATCCGTCGTGTTGAAAGCGAGGATGCTAAGGAAGCGTGGATGAAGAAACATGTACAATGATGTTGAATGGGTTTGTGAAGCAGACAGCGGCATTGCGAGCCAGGGCTCATTGTGCTAGTGTTAAAAGCGTTGCTTGCGTTGTCATGCATGGGACAGGCCAACAATCCGTCGAAGTGACATGGCTGCTAACGATGATAATGCACTTTCACTCTGCTGTCACGGAGCCTTACAGAAGGCATCTCTGGAGCCATTTCTCTGTGAAGATAGTGTTATGTAACATTGCGCGTCGGCCCTGCTGCTCATATCACTAAAGCCTCACACTGTGGGTCACGTGCATTACAGAGACCATTCTGGCGCTAGCAGCAGCAGTGTTCCAGCTGTTACTACGACCAAGCTTCAGTCACTTCAGACCACATTCAGCCACAACCCATCCGCACACACACGCGGCTACAACAGCCACTGATTCGCCATGTTCAGCTCTTCACTTTTTACTTGGGGCTCCTTAATAACAGGAAGCAGGTTTTAATGCATTGGTCGACATTTGCTTCATATGTACATTACAGTAGTGCATTAGGAATGAAGAATTATGCACAAATGCCCAATGCTTGTGAAACAATGACCACATTCCATTAAATCCCTCATGTCCTAAACTAAATTGAATTAACCTTCGCGCACTGTTTTTTCTGTAGAATAACGCACTTTATTTTTTGCTAAGATATATTATATATCTTATATATATATATATATATCTAATTTATATATTTGTCTGTATTATTGTTGTATTGCACTGGAGAGGGGAGCCCTCTAATCTCGTTGCACACTTGAGTACAATGACAATAAAGGGATTTCTATTTCTATTTCTATTCTATTTCTATTATTCAAAATCGAGGGTGAGTATCGTACACGAATATGTGTGAGACTACAAAAAAAATGGTCATGTTGTATAGACATTTACCAGTACCTAGAGGTTGTGAAAAAGGTGTATTTTTCCCACCATGGTATTTAAGTATCTAATATTTTAAATTTAAATATAATGACTTAATTTTCGCTACTCAATAAGAATCATCACGGCCCCACGAGTGGATTTGTCCCAAAACAACCAATCATCCATCCATCCATCTATTATCTGTACCGCTTCACCTCACAAAGGTCGTCTTTGGGCAATAGGTTACACCCTGAACTGGTTGCCAGCCAATCGCAGGGCACACATAGATAAACAACCATACTTCACACTCACAACCACACCACATGGAGTGTTCAATTAACCTACCATGCCTGTTTTTGTCATGTGAGAGGAAATTGGAGTACCCGGAGGAAACCAATGCAAGCATGGGGGAGATCATGCAAACTCCACACAGGAAGGCCTGAGCACAACCAATCAGCCAGCCATAAAAAAAAAAAAAATAGAAAACAAAATAAATAAATATATCTTTTCAGATATCATGTTTTGTTTTTTTGTTTTTTTTTTAAATTAAAGTGAGTTCCCCATACGACAAGACATACTTCCCAAAACAAATCTTTTTCGCAACGTCGTCTTTTCACAATACTCTCGTTACTGACACACTCAGTAAATCATGGATGTATTCTTGCTCCTGTCCGTTTTAGCCTGAGTATGTGGAGAAGCAATCGGCACATTTATTTCGATTTTGTAGAGGTGATCAAATGAGCTCACGTTTGATCTTAATACATCCAAAATACTCCAAAGAACACTTTTACTTTCACAGGTTGAAGTGGACAAGAGTAGTAATGTGCATTTGAATTTTGGTGACGATCAGTCACAATATTGCAATGCTTGCTTCCCTGCTGTGGTGTAGACAGCTGAGACGAAAAAATAACAGCTGAGCTCCTTTAATTTCCAAGTCATTATATGTGGGTGACACTTGGGTTGAAATCCAAAGCCTAAAAGAGCAAACTTTCGCTGAACACATTACCTCAATGGACAAGAAGATGAAATTCACGCATGAGGATGTCAGTCAATTAATTGCCTATTTTGTTTTGGGATGTCAACATTAGAGATAACAGGAGCCTCCATGTTGCGTTTTACAGAAACGCTTTCAAAATGCAAATATTCAGTTTTTTGAGACCAAGTAACACGGCAAAAGCCTGAAAATACTCAAAACGGGTAACCTTTTTTTCTCACCGGAATATTTGGTAATTGGAACGTGATCGGATTACCTCCATTAAAAGGCACATTGGTTTGTGTTCCGCACATGCTCCATCCGCAAGGAATCTTGCACTTTTGAGAACAAGAAGTATTAGTATGTGCGGCGATGCTGCTTACTCACCGTAGCGCCAACGGGCAGCTTACTTTGCCACTTGCTAATCCAGCCTAACTCGAATACATTTATTTCTCCACAACATTTTGACTTTATATTTTGTCCTCACGAAGAAAACGACACAGATATGCGGGTAATTTAGTTTGTGCGACTGCCGAGGTCAACAAACCTGCTGAAACAGACGCAGCAGAGAACCGCACTTTTTGAGTGAGGAGTTAAGTGACTGCTCTTGAATATGAATATGTGTTTTATTAACGGTAGAAAGTAAGAAAATACATTTATTTGTGTTATGACGTGAACCATTGTTTAGATCGAGATATTCCAATTGATCACAATTTCTATGTATACAGAAGCAACTCTGTCCACTCACGCATCTTAACGGGTTATCCCGAATGGTTGAGAAATCCGAATATTGACCTTAACCCAAATATTGATCTATATCCACTATATTCATTACTGACTCTTTGACTCACACCACCCAGAACCCAACATCACAGATAATATGCCAACCAGCCCACATCCCAAAAAAGAGGAGCATAGGCATGTGAGAGAGGCTCTTAACCTGAGCTAGTCATTTTTGAAAGGTTGATCTACCTCCTAAAGGGACAAGAGCAAGATAGATGATTTAAAAAAAAAGCGTGCTAGATGGAACAATTTTGGCATTTCAGAAATGAGTCTTTCTGACAAATGCAGAAGGATTTTCAATCCCACACAACATTCCTGTATATTTCTAACCTGGTAACACCCTGAGACAAAGACTTCTAGACGCCAAAGACCGGACACCCCACACTCAGAAAAGCAATCTCGTTTATGTGGTCAAGAGCAGTGAGGAATGCACGGGTATGTACATTTGGGGAAACTAAACAACCACTGAACAGACGCATAGCACAGCACCAGATGGGACAAGACTAAGCGGTCTATTTGCACCTCAAAGAGAAGGAGGACAAAAATTGACATATTTTTGACTGAAAGTACAGATGATTTGAAAGAGGTGTGAGATGAAACTTCTACATTTGTGCTCATAGGTTTGCATACTCTAGTTCTAGCCATGCCTCATTGCATGAACTGATAAAATCTAGTCAGATGAGAAGTGAAACAAACAGAACAGTCCAGTTGCAATCGATTCAATGCCTTGAGAATCATGTTTACTAAACATAAAGAGGAAAAATACACACACCTTCCAGCTTTATGGATAAAAACGCTTGAGCCAGTTTTTTTATTTTAACACATTGCACAGAAATATGTTTCCTTCCATCCACTCACTCCATTCAAGACTCATTTTCTGCACCTTATTCAACTTGTTAGTGAAAGTTCAAAATATGAACGTCTTTCTTCATCGCATAGAGAAGATAAAAGCCACTTGCTGGCAGCTCAGGGATAACCTACGAGATGATGAATGAGCATGTGTGCTTGTCAAGGTGGGCAGGAGGAGCTGCAGTATGAATGGGAGCTTGTCATCAGAAAACTTGATCATATTTTAGGTGTACCCATGAATTGCGTAAACTGTTCTTATACATGACATTGGGTGGCAAAAACGCCTGCATCTGTCAACATGCACACAAACGATAGCGTTCTCTCATCGCAATCCTTACCCCTCTATTCCTACTATCCAGATTCTCTTGTGGCTTTCATCAATGATTTGATATGTTGTGTCAAAATGCTGAGCATGCACAAATCTAATGATTAAAACATTGAGAGGTACACTTCTCTCCAGTGATTCTCTGCAACCTACAGTTTCAAATGATAGGCTACACAAACGCCCAATAACAACATTTTGTAACCCATGGGCAACCTGAGAAGTCTGAATTCAATCATGTCCTTCTGGTCTGCAACCATTGATTTTGCAAGTCAGAACGTATATCTTCAATTTATTAATGCAACTTCTCTTTAGACTTGAGAGAGAATGCCTCTTGGCAGGCGAGGCGGTCTCAACTGGAGCTGCTGCCAACCCCCCCCAAAAAACATTAGACCATCCATGGACATAAATACAGCCAAGTATTATCTTAAAGCCACTGAATCATATTTTTAATAAGAAGGAGCACAAATAGATGGACTAAATCCCTTCTGCATACAAATGAGTGCAATGTCCTCTAGATCTACTTCAGCAAACCTGGATACTACAAAAAAACAGGCATATTGTAGTGTTGGACAGCCAAGTGAAAGGCAGACGAGTAATTTCAATGATCTTAACCTTAAAGAGTGTGAGAGATCTTTATCCCTCAGCAGCAAATCTGCAATTCTGTAGCACAGCAAGCAAAACACAACCCTGGATTGGAAAAAAAAAAAAAAAAAACACACGGTTTGACAGCAGATGGTAAACGGTGCCATACCTTAGCAGCAGCACTTAAAGGACCAGTGCAGTGGCAGATGCTTCCCACAAGGCTCCAAGGACAGACACACAAGCAACAAAATGATGTCTATGGCAGCTCTGTAGCATAAACTGGTTCATCAGTGCACGGCAGCAAGAAGCACAGCCAGGGCAGTGCACGGAGAGAGAGCGAGAGGATGAGGAGAGAGAGCCAGCCATCGAGCATCATTCAGCTCACACTACCACAGTTTGTGCAGCAGAGCACACACATCAACACGCCCCCTTTCTCCCTTCTCCCTCTCGCTCACTTTCTCTGTCTCTTACACACGTTTAGTCACACAGACTCAAGCACGCAGGGGTGCAGAGGTAGTGCAGTACACAGCACCACTGAGCACTACTCCATTACCAGAATGCCTTTCATCTTCCTCAATCACAATCGGTCCTTCTCAGTCTTATATTCAGAAGTCAAACACAATTTTGACAATTTAGCCTTCCTATCCTATTCTATTTTCAAAGCCATCCATGAGCAGCCATGATAGGGGCTCACAAGGTCATTTGAGGTTCGTCTCCTACACCATCGGTCTTTCATCCAGTTTTGTTAAAGCACTTCAGACCTTTTTATTGCAAGCTTAAACAGGGACTCCACCTGGCTTTGTCAAAAGGGTTCTCATGCCACAGTGGGTGCACCATTGGTCCATCGAGGGTCAGCTTGGCAAAATCCCATTCAATGAACGGCGGGCTAACCCAATCAGCAATCACAAACAATTGGGGAAAAAAACTATGAAAAATAAAGAAATTAAATTCAGAAGGGAATTAAGAGGGATTATATGGAATATTTATTTCCCCACTGTGGGGTAAAGTGGAGTAGAGTAGTGCAACATGACTGCCCTCTGTGGCAGACAAGAGAACTGCATTTGTTGTGGGAAAAGCATGGCGAGTGGCTCAAAAGAAATGTGCCTTCCTAAGAGTGGATGCCTAGCAACCGTGAGCTTTCCTTCCGCTGCAGCGGGACCCTCTTAGCAATCTAGTTTATATCATACAGTGGTCGTTTATCAGTAGATGCACCACGACAACACACAAGCTTGATGTCAAGTGTCTTCTGCCTTGTGAGTAAACAGAAAGGGGGATGGGGTGTGAGCAGCCACAGTAGGAGTCTTATCTAGTGTTTCCAGTTGAAGCTGCTTTTCTATCCCTTCAATGCACAGCCTAGATTCGCTAACCTTCAGCTCAATATGAACCTGACCTAAAAAATAAAAAAAGGAATAATTGGAGAAAATCCATGCACGTTAAATCTGAAATTAATAACTGCGCAGCAGATGTGCGAACCACTATTCCACCATGCCGTAAACTACGGCCCGGGGGCCACATTTGGCCCATTAAATGTTTTAACCCGGCCCTCCCAACTTGAAAAAAAAATTGAATGAATAAACCTTGTTAATGTTTTATTTTCTAAATACTGTGGTTTTTCAAAGACATATTTTTGTAATGCTTTTACTCACTTTCATTTAAAATGAAATGTATTTTTTTTTCTCCAATGAGGTGAGGTTACCAAAACACTCCGTCCATTTGCTCCTGGTCCGGCCCCTCTGTCAAATTTTAGAACCCATTGTGGCCCATCAATCAAAAAGCTTGCCCACCTCTGCCGTAAACGAATGAATTAGAATTCTGCAACTGTCCAAAAATAAACACCTTTGGTTGACCACACAAAATTGTTTTTGGGAGCAAGGGAGAGGAGTGTATCCTCTACTTTGATTCTGATCTTTGTTGTTTTTTGTGTTTTGTATGTTGTGCCTTACGTGTGGTGTGTTTGTGTGATTTTATTTGTCTGTGTGTATGTGTTTGAGCGGGAGTTTTGTAATAATGATTCAACGAATTCCTGCCCATGTAGAAGGCTAGATGCAGCCAAACCTTTTCAGACAGCTGTCAAAAGGATGTCCAAGAGTAGCAGTGGAGATGCAGGCATGTCTGAATTGAGCTGACACTGAGGCAGATTTGGAGGTGTGAGCGACTCTTTTGACCTTCCCTTTGTGAAAGTTCTCTGAAGTTCTCACCTTCCAAAGAACCGTCTATGTTTGATTATGTAAATTGCAATCACTTTTAAATACTGATCATCTATCCATTTTCTCCCACTTATCTGGGTTGGTGAAGATGCTCGGAACACCCCACTACTTTTTAACCAGACACCGGAGCCATCTCATGTATTATTGTTTTTAAAAAAAAAAAAAAAAATCAAGAGGCCATGCTGAGTTTGGTCACGGGCCCCCTATGGGGTCAGCTTGCAAACATTGCACGACAGAACGCAGAAAAAAGGTGAGCGTGATTGGTCACTACCTGAGGCCACAGGTAGCTGTGTTATCATTTTCAATCGACAGCAAGAGGCTCATTGGCCGTTCCTGAGATGGATAAAAACAAGTAGATTTTTCTCCCCATTTCATATTTTACACATGAAATATTAATCAGAATGCCGTGTTTAGACTAGTGGGAGGCGCATAAAACACATTGTAAAAAAAAAAAAAAAATGTTTTAATGATTTTCCCTTTAAGCAAATATTACAGGTATCTGTACTGTGTATGGATGATTTTTTTTTTTACTTTAAAACAGATATCTGTACTTTCTACACTTTACTTTGTCAAAATAGGCTTGTTACTTTGTTATCTTGGCAGATGATGACATGAAAAAAAGTAACAGATAAGTTAAGTCAACTGTAGTTGAAATTTTCATTTTTGCAAAATGCCTTTCATGGCCTTAGTTTCGAGAATTGTTGTCAGCTACAAGAGTGATTCGCAGCAAACGTATTGCCTTTTGTCAGCCTAAAAACCACCACCATTTGGTGTTTCAAAAAAATCTAGCTAATCTGAAATGAACACATAACATATAATGTGTTTTACAGTCAGCCAATTTTGTGACTCACTTCATAATGCTAGCAAAGCTATGGGAATATATATCAATAAATAAAAGTTGAGCCAACGCTAGCGAATCAAAAACGGTAAATGAATTGTGTTTGTTTTTTTTCTGTTATGAAATATGAGAAATTATCGCATCCATACTGCCATCATCTGAACCCAACAACAATATGTAAGGTCAAGAGGGAAACCATTTGCGTGCAGGTACGTTGTTTTTTTTTTGTAGTTGTGTCAAATTGTCATGAATTGTGACAGACATTATTTATTTTTTTCTTAGTATATTTGTGAGTTTGTACTTTTATTTATTTATTTATAAATAAACTATTTATTTATTTATCAACAAGACAAGCATGTCTTTGAGGAAATGTTTCAATTAGCTCTAACAGAGAAATAATGTAAGAAGTAATGTAAGCCTTTGTTTGTTTTCCACTACTGGACCTCGGATTATGATAGTTTGAAAGAGTCATACTAATCCGTTTCAGGTAAATGAACCAAACATTCTAAAAATTAAACAGAACCCTCCTCTTGAACCAGTGAAAGGGTGGCGCGAACAAGGATAAACTCCTTCCCTAGTAAATGTCAAACAGTACTGTAAATATTGTGGGATTTTATCGACAAAAACATCAAGTATCCTTCCTAAGGGCAACGACACATCACAACTCATTCATGTCAAATTCTGCAGAGCCATTGGTAAGAATGCGGAACCTCCACATGCTTACAGCCACAGTATGGAATAATGACAATCATAAGCCTTCCTGTTTTTTTTTTTTTTTACAACCGATTTGAGAAGTTTCATCAGAGGTCAAAGCGATAAGAACAACAACAATAAAAATTTGCACCCAGAAGTAACAGCACCTCCACTTCAGTCACATGCAAACACTACATGCACGCACATGCCACAATATGTGACAGACTGGCTGCACATGGACACTAACAAGGTACTGAGGCTATATACAAACACAACTGCATTTTACAAATCTTCAAAATACTGATTTTTATGTATTATTATAAGCTGTTTTGTTACCATATCAAAATCAGAGCAGTTCATTTTACCCCAAGCAATTACAAAATCATATCAGTAGAACTGAATGAATGCGAAAACCTGCATCTGTGATTTTCAATTAGTTCCAGCTACGGAGTGCAACATGAGGTCAGATTGTGGCCGCAGGCATCAACAAGTGCGGCTTGTGTCCAGACCAGACGTGGCTGAATTAAAAGCTCGTTCAGTTAAGGCTTAACAGTAGACTCGGCTCACCTTGTCTGTGCCTTTCATCCGACTGCTCCTCTTTGCTGGAGGTAACCTTTGTCTCAGGCTCGCAACACAGTCCCTCTGACACTGTTTCAGGAGTTTCTCCACCCTGCAAGTCTTCTCACAACCCATTGACCCCTGGGTTGAAAGGGAAGTGTTAATAAAAAAAAAGGAAGCCTGGTAGCAATCACGCTGCAGATTGACTACAAGTAACAACCTACCACGGCAGGCCAGTTTGCATGCCACCCCAAACGCTTGTCATGGTCAAATGCGCTGGGTGGCCGGGTGATGTCATAATTTGAGATTATAAATATCTGTATCCAGCAGGGTTACATAATAAGTGGATGTTGGATTATTGTCGGGACACACAGGCAGCAAAGGCTGCACAGCTGGCGCAAGAAAAAAAAAAAAAGAAAAAGCTAAATTAAATGTTAGAGCTACATAAATTATTTGAAATATCTATCCTGTGATGCGTTTACTATCGAAGAGGAGGGCCCAGAAATGAAGAGAAAGGATGGCAGGGGAAATTTTAATGGAATTTAATCCAAAGACATAATAGTACAAAACAACTCGAAGCAACAAAACACAAGGACTTGATTTGAAAAGCAAGACGGGCAGGAGGACAACTTGACGTGGAACTGACAGGGACATCTGACACAGACAACGCACTGACAAGAACTGAAATAAAACAGGGAACTAAATACAAACAAATTGATGAGACAACGAGGAGCACCTGGGCAAGACACGCACACCTTGAACATGCTTGTGGTTTTTTTCTAATGTCCTGAGACAACTCTCTCCTTAGCTTCCTCTTGACCATGTTTGGTACATTTAAACATCAGTGACTTCTTTTGAATACACCAACTGACTGCTTACAGGTTTGAAGACACCTGTGATGCAAATTAAGAGGACACACCTTGGTGTAACATGCCCGGAGAGTCAAATAATTTTCAAACCTTTATAGGCGCACCATCATCTTTGTCCATGACTGTTTCAAGATTTTATTGTTTAAAATATTTCTGTTGAATCACAATTAAAAGTACGATAATTTTTGGTTAATTTTTTAAAATTATTTTCATTATTATCTTTAATTAATGGAGGGGTATCAACATTTTTGTCCATGTGTGTTCCTGTATGTACATGCAGACAATTCTGATTTCTAATGCCACTGTGTTGTTTATGTAATCAAATAAAGGCAACAATGAGAGATTTATTGAAAATAAGATTCAACGTTATATCATGCTCATTTTTTTTTTCCGTGGTCATTTGGCATCCCATCAATTTAGTGGAAGAGGATCATTCATACAACATTACAATAATGGAAAAACATTGAGTGTTCAGAGGCATGGCTGGAATTTGGTGATTAAAAATAATGAAAACAGTTTGGAGATGGATGCAAAACCTGTAAATCTCAAATTTCACCCTAAATCAGATGGTTCATTTGTAGATTTGGTAACTTAATCACAATCAACATTCATGAACGACTTATTGCTTTGTGTTATTTACTCATAACAGTAACTGTACAATTTGAAATCATGTGTAAAAAACTGATTAAAGAAAGTCAGTGAGCTAGTTAGGGTACATGACTGTCTTTATGAGATAAACAATTAGATTGTTCCTTACGAGCGGCAACCAATCATTTAGTCGGTTTAAGGATAACAATTTAGGTGTTTAAATGTTAAAATGTGTTGTGTCATGCTGTATGTTTAAAAGCATCAAAACGATGTTTATGATTGGTTGTCTATCGTGGCTGTTGCCCAGTCCAGGTTGAACCTGACCCCTCACCCCAAATCAGCTGGGATGCTCAAACTCACACTAAAACCTGTGAGGACAAGTGATATATAAAATGAGGAGAATGGCGTAATATGTTTTGTAAATTATATTTATTTTTAATAATGGATTTTCACACAACTTTGATATGAAATCTAATTTGTAACATTCAAACGATACAAATGATTACGTTTTACCACAATGAGTCAAATGTGGTCCTAAAAGGACATAAAAAAACATGTTTTCACTGGTACATTTCGAACATCACAGTCACAATGAAAAACTCTTGAACTGGGGATAGAGAAGGCACAATTTAGGTTTTGTTGTTGAAGTTAAGTCAACCTCCATCAATACAAACGATTATATTTCATTAAAATAAGTAAAATGTGTCCTTAAAATTACATTAAAAATAGATTGTCAAGGGCATATTTCCAACATCACGGTTACAATAAAAAAAAAATGTAAATTAGGGCTAGAAAAAGAACAATTTAGGGTTTGGTTGTTGCAGTTAAGTCACAGAAAACTGTTAAACTACGGTACTTTAGTCCATATGATTAATGTGCACTAACAAGTAAAAAATACGACACAAAACCTATATTCCTTCCTTTCAAAATGTGTTACAAACAGTGTCCTGAGATATCACACTTACACTTACATTCAGTTTACATGACTTCAAGTAAATAATTCATATTCAAAAAGATCCAGTGAGAAGAGAAACCTTTAGGCTGGGGCATTCGTTTTATATTTGTCTCACACAAACACAAAGTAAGCAGGACATCACTCCCGCTAAACAGCACTCTGGCACATAATTTTCTTTTTGTCTTTATGCGACATTAGGTGGGTGTAAGGGAAGAGGCTGTGTTCCGCAGCTCTAAACTCTAGTATTAGCACAAAATAAGTAATGACTAACATATTGTATTTTAAATGAATCTATTATATCACAGTGTATTTTGTTCCAAAATATTCTGAAAGGCTGTCAATAGTAATTGTATCACAGAGAGCCACAACATTAGGTACACTTGCATGACAGTACTACGTTGTCTTAAATTAATACCAGTCTGTCACCGTCAAAAACATTTGAATAGGAAATGACTTTTCAAAGGCAGGATTGTAATACAGTTTTATCTTTGAAACTTGTTAGATAGTGCAGTTGTACCTAATGTTATTGATAGTGATGAGTTTATTTGACAAATTCCCTATGCACTGACTTGTGCGTCACAAGGTCTGATGTTACCGGTGCAAAGAAGAACAGAAGAAAACTTATCATACTTGATTGTGTTTCTTCCTGTAATGCTGTTATATGGTGAATGAGATGGTGCTGTTGTAAGCTTTATCACTACAGGAACAAGAGATTACTGCGAGGTTGTGACCCATGTAATCCTTCACCCAAAGGCACCAACTAGTGCAATGAGTAAAATGAGGACAGCAGCAACGCCACACACAGCAAAGCAGAGAAGCTTCTGCTAAAAAAAATAAATTAATAAATAAAAAATAAATATAGTGATTTCAATATCTGGACCTAAGAAAAACAATTGGGAAAAAAGGAAACTAAATGAATGAATGGATGGATGCAAGGATGGATGACAAGGTGTGTGGATGTTATTACCTCCTGCTGTTATCAGTCTCAGGCAGGAGGTTTGGTTAGTCCAACAGACAAGCCAACAATCAAAGCAATGACAGCAAGCAGGATCAGGAGTGCAAAGGCAAGGATTATATATTTCTGCCAAGCAAAGAATGTGGTGTTAAATGAACTTCAGGCCTACATTAGGTAGGGACAATAGAAAAGGTAGAATAACAATGTTATGACAGTGAGAGAGAACTTATAACATCAACAAAAAGTTTCATAGTAGTCCGCTTATAGTTGTGAGTGGATATCAAATCTGAGCATTGTCTATGTCAAGGCAGTGTTTGATTAATTTCTTGTATTGTTCTCATCAGAATGGGCCAGTTGTGGCCGATAAGTGTAATTTTTCCAATACTTACCCGCCTGGATTTTTTCTGGTATCTTACGGCTTTTTTGGTTTCTTCTTTAGCTCGACAAATGTATTCTGCCGCATTGGAAACATTGTTCTCAATGTTGTTGACCATTTCGCCCTGTACAAGAAATGATGAATACTCTTATTTGGGCAAATGCAAATCTAGTGTTTTTTTACATCATTGTAAATAACACAAGGACTTAATATGCTGTAACACCTCAAATTTCCCCATTGTGGGACTAATAAAGGACATCTTTATCTTTATCTTTATCCATACATCGCTGCTCCAAAAAAGGGTCGCGGAAGAGCTAGAAAGTAAAGAGAGAACCTGTAAAGGCCCCGCAAGAGAGCTGTGGATATCGCCCCCAGGCCCCACTGCTCCGTTGGCCCCGCCCTCTGCACGCCCTTGCAGTGCTTACCTGAGTTTCTACAAGCATTGCCATGTCCATGAACATCGCATGCAGCTCTCTAATGCTGGACTCCAGTCGTATGATATCCTGATGTCGTGACTCTATCTCATCCACAGCCTGACGTGTGATCCTGGAGTCCGAGATTATCTGAAAGAACACCAAACTAGCCATAAAGATGATACAACAGTACTTGGAAAAAAGCAAAAAAACATTTTCTGCCGGGAGATGACAATATTACATTGTGTAGCAGTCATGTGAGTGGAAAAAAAAGGCTTACGTCAGATGTGAAGATGGATGGAATTCCACTCTCCAGCATGTCTTCCAGTTCTTCATTGGTGGTCACTCTTCCAGCTAAAATTGTTATTTTTTAGACATTTATGTATGTTGCATGGCACCAAGATAATCAAATCACTTTAATATGTGTACAATGCCCACTGTACCAAAAGTCAGGCAGACGAAGTTCCATATTGGAAAAAATGATTTTGGAGAGTGGAAAAAAAATATTCAAGAACATCACATAAAATGTACCTACTTAGGTAGGAAAGGAATTAGGAAAATAAGGAAAATAAAAGGTACATTTTACCTGCACTACATTTTAGATCAAAAAGTGTTGTCCAGAAAAATGACGTAAAATCCAACTATACTACTACACTAATAACAAATGAATAAATAAAACATTAACCAAAATCGATTATATATTACATATATATATTATATATTACATATATATATATATATATATATATATATATATATATATATACTAAATGGGGGAAAACTTTATTCAGTTTATGTTTTAAGTTTTTGATAGCTTGTGAATTAATGACTCTTGGCCCAAAATATATTATTAAATATATACCCAATTAAAGTGGCTGCATTTATTGGGTCGATTCTATAGTTAGTGTTTTTAAAGTGCAGACCACCCGTGAACCTGGATAAGCGGTAGAAAATGGATAAATGGATGGATGGCTGAAAAAGATGACTTTGCAATAATATAATAACAAAAGATGAGGTTTAACACAAAACACACTGCAATCTGTTTAATCCCACAACAACAGATTAGTGTGGTATTGTTGCGAAGATGCTCTGTGTACAGCCCAATGAGTGTTGAGACCAAGCCACACAAACCTACCTGAATTAACAATGTCTCATTTGCCCTCCCATTGGAGAGTGCCATGAATAAAATGCAGCCTTTCCTACATGCAGGTGCAATTTGTACTTATTTTGATTAAATACTAATTAAGTTAAAGCTTTAAAACTATTAAAAAAAATGATGAATGCAAACTTAACGGCACCATCATATTTTCTTTCTGCAGGACATTAAGAGTGCAAAATGCTGATAGAAAAACAAATTAGCTTCTGATACAGGTGGTGCATGTTGTAAACTTGACACCAGCTCTCAACCTACAGTCATTCTATTTTTGGCTCCGGGTTGCCCAAAAATAGAAGTAATTAATAGTGAATCATGAACCTAGAGACATCAGCACCTCTCTTTGAGAAAGAGCTGCTGACACTATATAAACAGAAAGCTCCCCCCTCCCCCATCAAGCCACACCCCTCTCGTTGCTTAACCACTCCCTCCCTGGAGAGGAAAGTCCTTACTGGATGTCACACTCCTTGAGTATAGACTTCTCCTCAGAGAACCCAAACTCAACTCAACGCAGCAAAACACGCCCCATTCACATTTGATTAAAACGCAATCCGTCACTATAATGCAAAAAAGGTCATTCCATGTGATGTCACTTATTGTTAAGACTCCTTGACAGCACTGTGTGTCAAAGACAGGTGAAGTAGTGTTACACAAGCCGCCCTGCCCTCGTCCCGTTGTCTCGGTAACACTGACACAGTGCACAGCACAGTCTCCAGTATCAGGCTTACCAGCAACAGTGCAACGCTTCTCATTATTGTTGGCCACAGGGCCTGGGGGAGCAAACCTATTTTTCACTATTGTCTGGTCGTAATGGGGAAAAGACCAAACCTTAAATACACACTTGCCACAGTCATTTTAAAATGAGGCATTCGGGGTTTCTTGAAAAAAACATGTTCACCTAGAAATTATGGAAACACAGTTGAGGCAGTGGAAGCGCAATTATTTTTTTATGAAGCATAATTAATTAGACCGATGCAAAAACAATCTTAGGCGGATTGAATAAGCCTGTAAAAATTGACAACCCCAGAGTCTGTTTAGCAACAAGTTAGAGAAAAGGAGGAAACCGGTGCCGTCTGTTTCCTGGATCCGGTCTCACTGGGATTTTTTTTGCCACACTTTTATCTCTGGACTTGATTGTCTCACATTCACAAATGTTATTCGTACAACTACATACATGTAGAGGAAGAGCTCGAAAAATACATGCAGTTCAACTAAACACGAGCTCTGAGAAGTATTGATTATACACGGATGCACTCCGACCTCACAAAAAGTCAAGAATTAACATTTGTTTCTTACTTATCTCCAACTGTCTTTGGATCCGTCCTTTGCTTCGCTCCCTAAAGGAAACTTGTGTCTCATTGTACTGGGTCATTACCTCCACAAACTTCCTGGACAGCACCGTGTGCTAGAGGTGAATTGAAAGACAAGGACAGAGGATGAGACTGTTCTTTTCAAACATCTATTATTCCATATTATTGTATAATTTCCCGATGTGGGATGAACGCATCTCTCTTTCTACAGTATTTGTATTTGTTTTTATTTTTGAAAGTATACAGGGACAGTGCATATTAATCAAACAGTTTCCTGTAAATATGCCAGATTATAGCCAATGTCTAATTTGCATCCGTTGTCCCTGTAATCGGCCTGCCATGCATGTTTTTAGAATGTGGGAGGAAACCGGAGTACCCGGAGGAAACCCACGCAGGCCCGGGGAGAACATGCAAACTCCACACAGGATGGCCGGAGCCGGGATTGAACCCACGCCCGATGCTGTCTCTCACTGTGAGGCCATCGTGCTAACCATTCGTCCACCGTGCCGTACAGTATTTAGAGTAAACAGCTAAATGATGTAAAGGTATTGAATCCTGAATAATTAACTAATAATAACTAACTACCTGTGTTTTCTGGATCCTGAAGTCAACAGAGGATCTGTTAGTCACGTCATCTTTAGGCAAGCTTTGCTCCATGGCTTCAGTGGGAGAGCCGGTTAGCAGATCATAACACACGGGACACGTTCATGATGTGTACGAATGCGCATGAAAACACTTTTGTAGTTCAACTCACATTTTAGTTTGGTTCGTACCACGTTGGCATTCCCTTTGATATCATTGGTCAGTGCATTAAGACGATCCTTTGTTTCTGCGCACAAGCAGGAGAAAATAGACAACCGACTTTACTTAACAGGGGATGTAAACATGTTCACAACTCAAATTGTGTCTTCCTCATTGAGTATCATAACAGATGCAAAACATGCTGCCCCCACCTCTCATTAAAAATAATGAGTTTCTCAGATAAACCTTCCACAATAACAGGTATGAAAAGTGTTTAAACTTCAAACATGATATATACCTTGACCATCTGAAGAGATTCAATTTATTAGCCCTGTGAAAAGGTCTCAATTTTCAAAGATAATGGTCAAATTTGATTGACAGTGTCAGACAAGTATTGAGTCAACAAAATGTGCATCATTGTTGTAGTTAATAGACACGTGAAATCGATTTGACTTATATTAAGCGTTATTGTTGTGATTTTTGTCCGTTATAGACGTGTATGCAAAGTATTTGTAAATGCAATTAGATGCAGGTTAAAGTATAACATACTCCTCACCCTATGATACATTTCAGTCTACCAACACAACAAACATACAAAAATTAACATCACTCTGAGTCTGAGCAGACCTTTAAATACATACCGGCTTGCTTTGGATCTGATAGGCTTACTGACATTTTTAATGAGTAAATATTCACCTTCGTATAATGAGAATTAATAAGTATTCAACTACTTTAAGACATGTATCATAGGAGGGGGGGGGTTGTTGCCTCAAACGTCAAACTGAATTGTTATGACCCAAGTTAAAGTGTATCAGACAAACACAACGCACACCGTGTGAGAAACTTACTATCATCTGGGTGGGGTGCAGACAGGATCATGCTATGCATCTTCTTCACGTCTTCCACTTGGTCGAATATCCTATCAATGAGCCCTCGAATTTCCTCCACCTGCAAAAGGCAACATTTTGGATCGGCCTATATATAGCCCAATTCGTGACACACATGTTAGATTACAGCGACTGACCCTCCTGAAGAAGCCCTCCATGAAACCATCTCGCTCCAATGCGACTGCAACATCTTCCTCTGCCAATGTCCTCCTCTGTAAAATCGACACATGAAAATCTCTAAAAAAAAAAAAAAACAATACCGAAATTTTGAATAGAAGCAACAAAAGACACCTACTGCAGTCAGCTCAACCAGTCGATCCTTCATTTCAATGGCCAGCTCGTCTCTTGAGGAGTTAACTTTATTCTAATAAAAGGGTCTCCGGGTTATCCCGTGGGGCTCCATGTGTGGCAGGTTTTCGGGTTTAGACGCTCGACGAGTGTCCAACAAAATATAAAACGCACCGCGGAATCAAAGAGAGAAGTCGGGTTACAAATGGATCTTAATCGATTATTTTCCTCATACAGATCTTCACGAACTCTTCCTCGTAAACGCCTTTTTATGTCCCTCCCCCTAGGACTCTCTAGAGATGAAACAATTAAGTCTAACGTCAATCAAACAGGCATTATTATATTATATTACACGTGAATATCTCTATATTTTTTGTTTCAATAATTATTTGTTTAAAGCGCAACTACTGAAAGTGAAATGATAGGAGAAGAGACGTTCACCCAGATATACCCTTAATAATACATACGTTACTCAATGAAAAAGGTGGCCACGTGGTGGCGCTGTTAGCCAACATATGAAAAAACGGGACCGTCCATGAATGTGAAGTTTGGTGTTCCGATTTTCCCATTATGGGAATTTTATTGCAGTTGCTTTTTGAAACAAATTTCAAACCACGTGATTACACATCAGATTATTCGCATTTTATTGGAAGATAACACAGGAACGGCAGTGCTTCAGAACAATGCAAAGAAACCCAAGCCATTCAAGAAACTGCGTTTTTAAGTAATGTAAACAGTATCTGGGTGGTAGTCCATCCTGTACGCACAAATAACGTCATCTACTCACAGCTTCAACGCCCCTCCTCACAAGTTCCAAAAATGACGTTTTCCCTTCCAACGTTTAGTCCAAGAAGTCAGTGAGCCTGCATGCACTCTTCAGCACCCAAGAACAACTCCTATATATTATAAATTGGTGCTCTCCTTACGGATTCTATTTTTTTTTACATTATTATGTGGCGTTTCTTTTTTATATAATGAAAAAACGATTTCTTCAATTAAACACTATTTTAAATTGAACTGTTCAACATTCTGGACAAGTGGCATCGTCTAATGTTTTTGGAATAATGGGTGACTTCTGGATTCCGTTCTACTTGTGGATTTAACTTTATTGGTTTTCAATCATACTCTTTTAGTTGTCCCTTAAAAACATGACGCTTTCTTTGGCAATTCATCTATTAACCGTTTTTGTTTCATGTGTTAAGGTAAGGTACAATTTTAAATGGCAACAGTACTCTCATATGATCTTGCAGGCTACCGTCATGGTAATGGCCAAATAGTATAAATCAGTTTGATTTCTTTACAGGTTCATGCCCAAGTGGCGCACCACCTGAAGCATCCAGGTAGAGAAATGTTATTTTATTTTATTTACATGTAGTTCAACACACATTTTAGTTTGGTTCGCACCACATTGGCATTCCCTTTTATATCATTGGTGAGTGCATTAAGACGATCCTATTCAAATATATATATATATATATATATATATATACTGTCAAAATTAAAGCATTAACTCGGGTGATTTTTTAACTCAGTTAAATATTTTAACTTAATTAACTCAGTTTGATTTACTTCATAAATAATTTGCCTACGTAGCAAATATTGTGTCATATTAGCTGTACATCTTTAGCAAGTCTCAGAACAAAACACCGTGTTCAAGTTACCACTGGGCCTTGCAAACCAACACTGCTGCAGTGTGCCTGTTGGTGGTTGCTTGTGGGCAGTTTTGAGAAATGTTTCGACGAAAAATGCCTGTACAGATGTCTCCATTTAGATTGTATTCAAGAATCAAAGAAAGCTATTATAACAATTTCGATTCCGATTCTAAATATTCTTCATAATTGGTGATTTTGCATCATTTCCAAGCTATTATTCAAGTAAATATCTGTTCCAAGCGATAGTAGTTGAAAAATTTGATTATTCGCAATTAATCATGAAATATTTTGTGATTTAATTAGCTAAAAAATTTATCACTTGGCAGCACTATATATATATATATATATATATATATATATATATATATATATATATATATATATATGTACTTCCATTCATTATTTATTTATTTTTTACACCACTTGTCGTCATGAGAAGTAACTTTCTGAAAATCCATGTTGACCCCTGATTTGTGAATTGGTCCTCCCAGGCCTGCAGGTGTTGTCCACAGCCTCGCATTATTGGCCACTTGATGCTGTGGATGGGATCCACGGATTGTGGGACCAGATTGGAAACAGGCCAGGTTATGTTAACGGAAATAATATAAGTATGTGTTTCCCTGAGGTATCTGTGCTTCAACAATATGTCCTTTTCTGTTCAAGCAATGCATGATCTCATTGAACAGTTTTTTTTTTCAACACAATCATGCTTTTTTAAAGTGAGCTGATATAATCGATCGAAGCTCTTAATTTACCTCTGGTGTTAAAGAAGCTGAACTTGTGGAATGTATTTAACATAACATCTGCTCTACTTAGAGCGGCGAAGCCATTACGGCAATTACAACATAATATTAAATTTATGATGGTTGGGATTTTTTTTTTTTTTCTCTGAAATGTCAGTAGTACATTTTAGCCTTGTTGTTAGATTTAGTAATGAGATGAAATTAAAGAGGGATCAGGTATAGACTTGAGCACGATGTGTGAAGCCACTCGCACACTGAGGAAATTTCTCATTTGAGGAGTGAATCGATCCGAGTCACTCAGCTCAGCATCACTCTGTCTCATACCTGCACATCATGTCCCTCTCATTGTCTTTTGTCTTTCACTGTCTCCTCTGCTATTTGCCCATTTAGGTGTGAATCACATCACTGTCTCTCCATTGTCTTTGTCCAGCTCTCAGAATCCACAAGCACACTGTGCTCCCTTCCTCCCATAACACTTCCTATGTGTATACCAATGACTCCGCCTACACTAACATTTCTGCAACAGTAGGTGAGGACCTTCCCACTGTGACATCCATTGCCCTTTGTTGTCCTTTCTGCACACAACTCATCATTTCTCACTGTTCCCTTTTTGCACTCATGCAGCAAATGTTAAATATACATCCATTGTCCCAACCGCTTATCATTATTTCATCACCATTGATGTGAATTGAAATGAAATAGAGTAATTGACGATTGATCGACGTGTATGTACAGTTTCTGCCTTAATGCAAGATGCAAGAATATTTTGAGGAATTACTGGGCCCTCTATTTGGACAAAGTGACATCATTACAAATGTAATATACAATATTTTCACAGTCCAAATTTTTTTAGATTTATATTATTTAAAAAATGTATACTATTGGTCACTCTTTGTAATAGTGTTTATATTGTTCATCCTGTCCTCTTTAAAATACCCAAAGTGGGTTTGTTCTTTTTACAACTGATTGACCAATGCAATGTTAAGGGCTCAAAAACGTGACATTTCGGTGGTGTGAAAAGTGATTTTTTTTTTTTTTAACAATGCAATGCCAGAGAAATATTTTCATTACTCAGGTCAATGAATGGGATGGCACCCGGGTAAATCTTGTTCTTTAAGTATCCGTTAAACAGCTTGTTCCATTAGAAGAAATACATTGCCAGGTCATAATGCTGCCTCCACCATGTATGCTTTGCTTTTATCATAAACTTTTCCTTACTCTCTTCATACGCCTTTCTCTAAACATCGTTCAGATGTAAGTTGACCTTGGGTCAATTTGTTGAAATAATCGAATTCCAGAAAATAGAAGCTTAGTCAAAAGCAGTGATTCTCAACTGGTGTGTTGGGACACAGAATTGGGTCATGGACCCATTTTGTGTGGGCTGCAGAGAGCTAGTTAAATAAATATGATTTTCTTGTGATCTATATGCATGAGTTTACTCTCTAAACAAATACAGTGGAGCTCTGCCTCTGGTTAGGGGCTTTCATGCTTTTGGTAGATCCAACTATTTTTAAACGAAATTTAAAAATGTAGTGTGCTGTAAATCTGTACAGCTATTCATCCATCCATCCATTATCTGTACCGTTTCTCGCAAGAGTGGCGAAGGGTGCTAGAGCCTATCCCAGCTATCTTCGGGGAGTAGGCGGGGGACACTCGGAACTGGTTGCCAGCCAATCGCTTGGGCACACGTACACCAACAACCATTCACAATCACTCTTTTTGCCACAGATATTGTCGAAGGAATGGTCAATAATGGCATTTTCCTCAATGGAGACGACGGTGGTACTTTTCTCCATTTTGGAAGCTACCAGAACTCCTGCATTAGTGACCCTACGCTGTGTGGCCCTGAAGGTAGGTTATAATCAGGGAAAATTGTAAGGGAGTAAGGTCTATCAAATCAGACGACTGCGTAGTACATGATTTATATTTGTCTATGGGTCTTTTCTTTTCCTGCAGGAATTACCTTCTCCTTTTTTTGGAAGAACCATGAAGCAGAATCCCGTTTTGCTGTCGCATCTGGAGGTAAAGTCATCTCTAATGGCTTCTCTGTCTACACCAACCCCCTCGGAGGATACGTGGAGTTCTACACTCGGGGCAACAACCACAGATGGAAAGTCAATATCAAAGTTCCAGGTACCACAAACAGGCTGGATTTGACACAGTCCTCCTTCATTTCCAGCTATAATTATTTTATTTTGTATATTAATACTGACAAAGATGAAAATTCACAAGTACATCATTGTCTCCAAGTATCGCCAATGTGAAAAGACTTGCTCAACAAGATAATGTAGCCCAACTTTAAAATGGAAGCGAAAAGGTTACAAGTCACAAGTGTCTGTGATCCGGAAACCTGTTTCGGCAAAATGGGAGAAAACAAGATGGAGATGTCGTTTTGAAAAGTTTTGTTCTCGCTGATATCAGTTTTTTTTGTTTCATGCACCACTGCGTCCACAATTCACTGTTGAAGTACGTATTGAGTTACAGCGGCTCAGTGGTCATCTGGTTGTCATCCAGTATGACGTGGCCCTTTCAGGGAAGGATGTCTTGTCAAGGGAAAAGGTCTGAGAGTCGATAATAGCCTTCAGGTGTCCTGTGACAGACATAATTAATACTCAAGTATCACAGTGTGTCATATATGTTTTAAAAGGTGAGAGTTTAAATGGAAATAATGGGTTGGCAGTGACACCTGGTTTCAATTTTAACCACAAAGGATGAGATATGGTTTAGGTTGACATGTTTGTCAGACAGCTAATGCTCTCCACTGAGTCTCTACTGTTGTCAATTAGGCTTGCAGAACAAAGTTTTTTTTTTTTTTTTTAAACTGAAGTCTGCAAAAAGAGATACTTACAAAATATATTCATGACATACAGATGGGTGTTTGCGTGTCGGAGAGGGTTGAAAATTCTCTTTGTTATTTTAAACAGTGGTTGTATACTTTTGTAAGGGCCTCGTCAAGATTTGAGGCATGATATAATAATTTGTCGCTAGAGGATGATTCCTAATGGCTCGTTTGCCTGGTATATAATTGTTACAATTATTTTTATCCAATCTGATTTTGGGCAAAAGGCAGATCACTTACTGGACTGTTTCCAAGTCACACATAAAAAAAGACAACCATTCACACTCACATCGTAATCGTCATTGAGTGGGAACTGAATCCACGCTGTCTGCATCGAAATAAATGACTAGGGACTTGTGTCGTGAGCCTCTCAACCCAAGTCAGATGTGACAGGCAGATGAATACACGGCCAATTTAAAGCATGAGCATGTTTGGCACATACCACATTAAAAAGGATTAAATGTTGTCTCGTGAACTGTCCTAACGAGGATGAATATAGGAGAATTGTCTAAGAGTGATTCTTCATGTTATTATTTTTGTCTCTCAGGGCCTTTTTGGACCCATATTCTCTTCACATGGAAAAAGCTAGCAGGTCTGAAGGTTTACATAAATGGCACCTTTACTGCTGGCGACGAAAATGGCAGTATTTCTGAAAATTATGGTGACCCCTACCCTGACCTTGTCATCGGAACTGGCAATGACAAGGCCTATGGCCACTATGTAACAGGGGCCTTCGATGAGTTTGTCATCTGGGAAAGAGCTCTTCTGCCCGCTGAGATCTTTCTCTACTACAGTGCGGCTATAGGTAAGGACACCATATGTCAATGGAAAACATCATTTGTTTGTGTATAGGATAGTCAATTTAATCCACTATAATATAGCATTTACCTTTTTACGACTGTCAGCTTATGCCGGTACGCGCCATTTGGAGTTGCTTTCACCCAGGGATGTTTAAACGGTAGTGCTAATGTCAACATCAGTCCCTTCTACCGCATTGCAGTATAGTGTAAAATGTGAAATATACATCAATTAAAAAGGCCATATCGCAAAATTCAACAATCAATATTCCAATATTGCATTTATGTGACATAAAACCTTCACTCACTTGCAACATTGCAGTACAATATACAATTACAATACAATTTTCCTCTGAGGGTCTAATACAAAAAAATGAATGGAAGGATGCAAGGACCATTGACCATTCTTCAATTTTAATTCAAAGCAATTACATAGATTTGGATTTTATATATACAGTTAATTATTTTTTTCAAACCATTGCACACAACCTTTGTTAGAAGTAGGGCAATTATTTTAGGATTACCCGCATTTAGGCTTTTGGGGAGCCCACAGAAATCTTCACATTCAGAATATAAAATCTGCAAGTAGGCTGACAATCTTTAAAGCACAGTTTACTTGGGGATCCTTCATGTTTACAAATTGCCGCTAGACACGGAGCAGAAAGTGAAGCAAACCATTTCCGCTTCTGAAATCAAATGATCTTTATTCGTTGTGTTATGACGAGAAATGTTGTTACTATTTCAGTTGTGCAAAGTTTCTTTGAGTGTTAGCAGAACTCTTCATATAATACCAATTAATCATTACTGGAATTCTAAGTATCTATAGCAGTTGTCAGGTGCTAGCGTCAAACCGATGGGACATGTGAGAGTTGCAAACCCATACCCTCTCGAGATGTTACACTTTTCACTCAACCTAACCTACGCTAATAGTGTGAGTGGCTGTGTCAAATATTTTTTATCTGTCACCCGCTGTTAAAAAAAGGATGCCATCCCGCAAACGGCTCATTGTCTGGACTTTGCAAGCGTAATAATTGCAACTGCAGCCATAATTTTTAGATACTTATTGGATGAAAAGACTTGTGTGGGTCAGCGCTTCATTGTCAAAATCTACAGTAAGTACACTTCTGGAATGTAAATACGACAAGGTGAAAACAAGTGGAAACATTTGAAAACAGGAAATTCAGATTAGGCTTGCTAGAGAATATTTAAAAAAAAAAAAATGCCATGTTCTGGAATCTAATTATTGGAAAGTGAAACCAAGCTCAACTTGGATCTAAATGATGGGAAATTAAAATGATTGAATATGGAGACAGAAAAGAATGGCTCATAATCCAAAGCATTACTCATCATATGTCACACATGGATGCTGATTGAACGGCACAGTGTTGATGGTTTCACTTCTGACAGAAGTAATGTGAAGAATTCTGAGGTGTATTGGACTCTGCTCTCTTTTAATATCCCGCAAAAGGCTACAAAAGCAGTACAGACAGACAATGTCCTTAAACATAAAAAAAACACAAGACTTTTGACACTTTTTGAAAGTAAATTTTAGAAATATGTATCAATGCCCAAGTCACGTGACCCGCGGCTTGATCTAAACCCAAAAGAAAAGGTAGCAAGACCCACAAACAAGGTGGCCTCAATGAAGGAAAGAAAATAACTTTTGGCTTTCATTGTCTCCTAAGAATTTTCATTTTAGAATAAAAAAAAAAGTATTATATTTACAATACTGGCAATTGTCCTAATTTGCCATATTTTTGTGAAACCTCTGAAAATGTATTATGTTTTCTTTCAAATTCATTGCGTGTAACTGCAAAACCCGACAAAACTCCAAATCCCACTTCTCTGCTAATAGCCGTTGCTGTCATTTTCAAGATGAGCGCCATAGTGCACATAGTTCTGCCTTATAAGTGTGACTTTGCAAGTGCTTACGTATGGTGGCTTGCATGAGTGAAGGTGATTTCATTTTATCTTCATAACACAGCAGGATGGCTTGTGAGTTTCATTCCAATGGAATAGAATGATTTGTAGATACACATTTGGCATATGTCCATTTTTAGAAATAATGTATGACAATTTGAGATGATTTAATAACATTACATTGCATTACATTTGAAGCACTTGATCATCTTAGATGACGTAAGTTGCTCGACCCTCAATTGGGCCCAATGTGTGAAATGTAGCCTTTAATCACAGTTTGCTCTAAAAAACTGATATATTCCACTTATCATTACATAACAGCCTGAATGTTACTGTTACAAAACAGTTTTACTTCCCCTGAGCTCACATACAAAATATTGCCTTCAGCAAAAGGAGAATAGGCAGGAATGGCGCCGACTAATAAGTGTATCCATATTAAGGCATTCTTGGGTAGCTGTTTTTATGAAATGACAACAAAGACATAAAATGTGTCTCGGGCTTGCAGTGAGGCGAGTGTCAGAATATTTCACTGCTGTTGTGTTCTTTCATGACAAACATGCCAGTTCGTACTGCTGCCGGCAAAATCTGTTCACCTCGCACTTGGTGGTCTGGTCAGGTTGAATATGATAACGATTTACATTGTTGTGTTGAATACTCCAGGTCATGCCTTTGAGTCTGCCTCAACACCGAGTGCCTTCAAAGAACTACCTTCCGCTACGACAACCGTGGTAAGTTCATCATGTGCTTCTTTATAGGGTTTGGCATCGACACGACATGCCAGTGTTAGTTTGTAATGAGGTAAAGTACGTTGTATACTCTGAAATTGCAAATGTCTCATTAATATGAGACCGAGAATTTTATGAACCAGAAAACAACAGGCCGGGGGGGGGGGGTTGTCATCTCTCGAGTACAGGCTTTTTCACTGCACCTCACAGATTTAGGTCTTGGCTCTGTCTGCAAAATGTTCTCTTCTTTCAAGTCATTCTTCTGTTGGATGGCTGAACTGGAATAATGCCACTTTTGTGCTGCAGACATGTTGATCTTGGTGGTTTGCTCCAAGCATCCATCCATCCATTTTTTTTATCATGCTCGTCCTCGTTAGAGTCGCAGTTCAGATGGAAACTTTCCAAGCATGCCTTGGACTGGACTAACAACGATTCACTCTCACAGTCACACCTATGAATAATTCAAAGCATTTAATTAACGGAACGACATGTTAAACATTGAAAGTCAGAATACCCACAGAAGAGCTGCACTTACATGTGTGAGAACATGCAAACTCCACATGGGAAGCCAGGGAGACCAGAGCCAAGGGACCAAGGGCACAAAGACAGATTGAGAGTCGTTTTTTTTTTTCTTGTTTATAGCGGTGCAATCGGGACTATAGGACCTGGACCATAACCTGAGCACCACACACAAATGGTACACATACACCATTCACCACCTGTGCTCAACTGCTGGTTCCCAAACTCAGGAGATCTTATTGTGTTATGTATTCTGTGTTATTTCTGAGGAACTCCCTGGTAACAGCTTTGTCATAGTAAATGCGATGCCGGTTGTTTCCTCAGAGAGCCATTGAAGTGAGTCCTCCTGTCATCAGCAGTATGCATGAGGAGGTCCGAAGCTCCCAGGAGTCGGAGTCGATGCCAGTTTTGGGTTTTCTGAAGGCTCTACCCAATAGGACCATTCCTCATAACACAGCCAGCAACCTCACGCAGGTCTGGAAACAGTCCAACACAACACACAAATTGACCAACGATGCAAGTTACTTGAGGTCATTCATTTCATTGCACCCAGGCTTTTCTCAAAAATGTGGAAGAAGTGCTGTCCTCTCCGGGGTTACCAGAGGTAAACGAGTTCACACTGTGCAAACATGAAATCACCAAACAAAGCAGGAATGAGACTAATACAAATTTGGGGATTTGGAGAAGGCTTTGTATACAGTATACGAAAGGCCAGAGAAAGTCAAAAACAGCGCTTCTTGGTATAAAACACCTCCACGTAAATATAGTCATATACTGTAGATGTGTGGCTTCATGTGGTCTAATTCCTAGCTCAAAGGTCTTTTCACATCCAAACATAATAGTGCCAGAGGAAAGTGTGTGGTTTCAGAACATTGAGTGTTCAAAATAAACGTGCTTGTTTTGGTTTCTGCAAACTGAAACAGATGTTCACGCAGGACATTGAAAAAGATAGTCTACAATAAATAGCTACACCTTCTCTGGTCAGTCCTATGCGCGTTGAGAAACGTCACTGGGAGCTTTTCAAGTCAAGAAGCACCTACAGTATATTTTCCGTGTCGATGAGGTGTGACAAATGGTTTTAATTGAAACCATTTTCATATTGGGGGCTAGTACTTGTTCAAGAATTTCATTCACACATTATTATTATTATTATTATACACATGACACTTACTGACCAACTTTTTCCCCAAATGCATGAAGGCTGAAATAAATTTTGATATTGCGATTAAATATATATTGTTGACCCAGAAATCGATCAAATGGTTGAGGCTGTGAGCATGAATGGGAAAAAAAATCAAACAACCAACAACTGTATTAGAAGACCTGACTTTTACACTCGCACCCCCCAAACACACGCACACACGCACATACACACAGTTTCATACATTGACATGAAATAACGCTGAACAGCAAGATGTTGTAAAATGATGCAAGTTTATATGATGCAGCAATTCGTCCCTGCGGTCAGCGGTTTGATCGAAACGGTGGACCGAGTAATGGACCACATGGTGGCTAACTTGGAGCCCAGCCCCAACTCCCTCATCTCCCTGGGAGGAACATCATTTGTTGCAGGTCGGTATCAAGTGAGCTGTCCAAAAAAGTGACTCACTGTTTGTAGTTTGTGTGGTAAGACAGTTAAGACAGAGGGACATGGAGCATCAAGCTGACATCATTGGTTTGATTATTCAACAAACAAAGGCAGGTCACCAAAATAGCTGTCCAATTTTTACCAGCGTGGGCCTTATTATCTTGAAGATATCATTTGCCACGTCTTGCTCTCATGGGCCCTTGTTTTGTCCTTGCTGATCCACAGATTATTCGTTGATGAAATTGCCGCAGAACTACAATTTGCCACATTACCGCTTCCCCACACAGGGAAAGAACTACATATCTGTTCCCGGGGAGGCGTTCACCATGCAGTGTAAGTGATCTTTTATGTAAAAGTCACGGCTTCGTGTGGTCGCGTCGGAATGTGTCATGCACTCAATCCTTCACTGATGTTATTTGCCTCTAAATTACTTTGTTAAGATTTAAAACTAGTGACATGTTATGGCTTAGAGTGTCAAGGATTGCCTTTGTTTGGCTTTACGGTGTACTGTAGAACTCCAGCTCTGGCTTTAAGGCTAGTAATTACTCTTACATTCAGAACGGCAAGAATCAGAGACAGCACATTTTCTCCACTTTCCTCTGTCGTAAAAAAAGAATGACGAATATATAACAGTGTGCATTTAAGCACGTTGTACTTTATGTGCAGGTCACTTTCCCTTGCCTCCACTTGGCCGCTGCACAAATTGTGTTGACCTACAGTGGCATTTTGGACGGTTTTGGAATTTCACAGTTTAAGAAATTATTTGACAACAAATATGTTGGACATTGGTTAGATGTGAAGCAAAGTTGGTGAAACAGGGTTAAAAGCCTTTGAAAAGAGGAAAAGGAACATTAAGGACTTCCTGCAGTGCCATTGTTTATCTTTCAGCTTTAAGGTGGGACCATTGTGGATGATATGTCAGATTAGGGGAGGGTGACTCGAGCCTTTGCTCTCCTGCTGAAGTCACGTTCAGGTTTCACAAGATTTCCCAACAACCACATGGCTTGCAGACCTCTCCATTTCACCACTGTGCAATTTCAAACGTTCTATTTCGAGACCAGTGTCAGCAAACGGCAACGAGGCAGTGTTAATTAACTTCTCTTCTTCATGAGCATTTTAGCAGCACTGCTTCACATTCTCCGCCCTCATTTATTCAACTGTGTCCTATTTTTCCTCATTAGCTCAAACCACCATCGTTGGCCTCTTTTACCACAACATGCACAGCTACTACAAAGAAATCAGCCCCATCAAGACCAGGTAACATAGCGTGCAGATTTGTTTAAACAAGACGAACGATTCTGTTGATTATTGCAGCCAGTCAAGATTTAAGATGTGTACTCGACGTTTGGGGGAAATCAGCTCCACTGAGTCTCAGGCGCCCATGTTTCCTGAACAGCTCATGCCTGGGGTCAGGGTCTTATCTGTCCTCTCGCCTATCTTCCATCTCACCACTCAAGATACACCCTGCTATTAGCTGTACAGCTCCATTACACCAATCCAAAGCTTGTCTCACTCCAGATGGCAGCTGGTGGTGAAGTGGATTGTTTAAGTTTTACTGAATGTGGCAGAACAGCGATCATGAATTCACTTTTCCCCATGGACATGCTTAATAAGTTGACATACTTAATACATTTATATTGACAAATATAAAGGAACAACATGTATAGTGAAGATACTGTTTCTAATATGACAATATCACTTCTGTGTTGCTAACTATGATGAATAATAAACAGAAATAATGACAATGTTCCAAAATTATAAATTTGGCTGCCTATTGCTACTGTATAACATTTGTAAGTGAATCGTTTTAAAAGGTACTTGATAGTTATGGCACTCACTTATGAGAAAGGAGTCCGCGCTATTAAGTAATTCAAAGTTGGCCTTGGAATAGAATCTGTTCCTTTAATTTTGATGATGCCATGACATGTTTTCTCTTTGCCAATGTCAACCATTTCTTATGATGTCTGGTACACATACATACGTACATACATACATACATACATACATGCATACAGCTCATGAAATATAATATCAGTGAGAATAATAATAACAACTTAAATTTAAATGGCACCTTTAAAAGGATGGTGACTTAAATGTACTCAGGTTGTCCATTCATCCATCTTCTATCCTCTTAAATCAATCCCATTTTAGCAATTTCTTGGCCTGGCGATTACTGTCCACTTTCCTCACTGAAACCATCCATTTTTCTATTCCTTGTAGGATTAATGAAGCTGCCGATTTTAAGGATCATAAAATCCAGGTAGCAAGCTGCTTAATCTCTCTGAACGTGGAGCCATCACCGGCCCTGTCAGTCAACCTCTCCGGGGCGCCTCTGATCAAGATCGTTCTTACCCACATCTTGGTGAGAATCAAACACAACACACCGACTGTCCTAGTTTCCTTGTTTTTGACTCATGTCTAGATGTTCCATTAACTGTGGGTGAGTCAGTCATACTGGGAAACTGCCGGTTTTTCCAGTATGGCAGATACAGATGCAGGGTGTGGGACACCCACCTTATCAAAGGGCTATGATTTGCCTGCGGTTGCCGTAGATGGATGTCGCTCTATTTCAAATGTAGCAGTTCTATTTCTGGTGCTCCTATGCTAGAGAATGAGTGTAAACCACTGACTTAGACTATTGCAACTGGGCATTTGCTAGCACAAGGAGCAAAACCTGTGACGATTTCCATGAGCCTTCTTCCCCTTTCCCTCAAAAAGTGTCGATTCCAGAGGCTGAACTGATTACGCACATTTGTCCTGCAGCATTATGGTAATCTGTGGGGAGCAGTAACGTTCTTTTATGAACAATAGTTTCCTCACTACTTTGAAGACTGTGCCAGTTTCCACAAAAAGAAACTCACCACAAAATGTACTTGAAAATGAGTATCATACAGTATATGGCTGCTTCCCTCAGTACTAAAGACCTTCATTTGGTTTTGAAGTGATTCATTAATTGTGAGAGAGAAAATGGAAACAATCCAGCTTTGTTCGGCATAATTTTCCTTGATGGGATAAATGTTTATTCTATAATAATCTGGCACGCTCCCGGTGATGATTCTCAGTGTATTTTTTGGGGGGGAGTATACACTGTGGAAGAAGCCTTAAAATCATCTGAAATGTTTACCAGCCCTATTAGGTATTTGTATTTTACTGTTGATTTGACCCCTGATAGTTTTCTCATGAATAACTACAATATAATACTGTCGTAATATGACTATGCTTTAATTATTCAAAATTACGATTGTGCCAGTACTTTTAAATTGAGCTGAGATCACTTCATCTCCCTCTCAGGAATATAATCAGATGGTTTAAATTTAGATGGGCTGCATTTGGCATGTGTTTTGGCTGTGAAATTGCCAAGATAGATTTGTTTTTTCTCACACTGGTCTGCTGCAGAGACCTAATTTAGAAAAAAGTATGACTATTTCTGAGGTAACGTACCTGGTATCGGATGGACGTGCACCCTGCCTGCAAGCCAGGGAGAACAAACATTTCAAGTGGCTATATAGGTGTCTCATAATTGTCTGCACAAATTTCACCTCAAATATTCTCTCATGGCACCAGTACAGAAGTGCAGAGTCTGCCATTTGCAGATTGACCGCTTTGTTTATTGCCAGGGAGTTTACAAGCACCCGGCGACTTCATTAAAACTTAGCAAGGTGAATGAATGTGTCAATGGCCAAGATGCTTCAGCTTTTTCTTAAGCCTTTCTGTTTTCTATGGTAACAGTGTGGTGGGTTGTCACTTGCATAGGGTCGCGGTTTTGGTTCGAAATGTCATGTATTTTACTGATCAGATTCACGTCAGGATTGAAATTACTCTAAGGTGTCGCTAATGACAGGTACAACGCTGAATTCAACACTGTTTCGTTGGTGACCTCGCAGTCTTGATTGATGTCACTCGAACAGCGCAATGAGGTCATTCCATTCCCGTAAGGGCTGGTCATGCATTGTATGGCACTGGGATGACCAAGTTTAGTTCCCAGAGAAAATGTTATCAGGGCTCCAGGAGGCCCACATGCTTTCTCACGCCACTCAGCTTGAATGTTGATTAGAACCTGGCACCGTCAGAGATTTATTAGCGCTGTCTGACTTGTTGGGATGGAGGTGGAGTCGAGGAGGTGGGGAAAGGGGAGTGGGAGCCTTTGGGCTCTGTAGTTAAACATTAATCCTTGAGTAAAATCACTAACACCTCCTGCATGTCTCCTTCTCTTCCCTCAAAGCGGCAGTACGAAGTAAAGAAATGGAAAGAGTTACGTACTTCATGAGCAAAGAATATTAATAGGATCAAAATGAGAGGATATGAAAAACAGATTTTAATCCTGTTGTTATACACGGGGTACACAAAAGCATTCGTTTGGTGACCTCATAAAAAGGCCAGGACAGATGGTGACAGGTGAACAGGAGAAGAAAAGTGCAGATCAGGCTCAGTATGTCCATTTGTGAGTTTGCTCTCTTCCTGTACTGATTTGGGAAAGGTTTTTGTTTTGTTGTCCTTATAAACCCGCCCTAATTACTCCTAAGCCAATACCGAATGTAGATTTTATTACCATGCCAAGCAGGGGCGGAGCTTTCCACAAATTCAAAAAAAGCAACTACAAACTGCTACGCACGAGCGAGCCCCGACAAACGTAGGCATTTTCCCTTGTGGTGACAGCACTTCATTACCGAGATACAATATTACACTTGTAAATGAGTGAGCCGATCGATGGCACATGCAGCAAATTATTAAACACAAATGTTTTGACAACCTCACCAAGAAATCAAGCATGCGCCACTTATCAGAACGTTTTATTGTGCGTTAAACAAAATTCAATTCTGCTTACATTTTGGCTTTGACTGCGTTTCAGAAAGTCTTGTCTGGTGGCTAGATTTAGACCGTTACTTGAAAATGGCTCTTCGTCGAGCCCAGCTGCCAAGCCATTGGCGAAAAAAAAGTTATTATGGGAATGGTCAAACTTTTTACTGCTGCTTCTCCTTGTTGAGGCTGATCCAGCTTTTGGAATTTCAGTTACAAAAAAAGCAGTGAAAAGAACTAGACAGAGACCTTTCATGAGGTACACTGAGGTCTCTTATGAAATGTTGATGAGTTCCATGACAACATGCATCTATGTTGGTCATATTTTAGAATTAAAACAAATGCAACACAAAACCAGAACACAAAGTTAATTCTTTTGCTACTCTGTGTGCATTGTCGTCTTGTATGACATGTTAAAGTCACACATGAGAGTGTGACATTGCACTGAGGTTTTGGGCAATTTTAGAGAATTTTGATCAAATAAATGTTTGAGATTACTTTAAAAAAATGCATGATCTAAATATTAGCTCTGATTGAAAACAGAATTATGAACACAGAGATCATCGTTATTCTCCGAATAAGAAGCAAGTCAACCTATTAAGATTAACACAAACATAAACATGACATTTTGAGCAATGATTTATTCCGAGATAAGTTGTCTTAAAATACAATCAAACCTTAATCATGTCATAATTAATGCAAAATAATGATACGCTGAAAAAAAAGTTATTTAATTTTAAGAGCATGACATCCGTCAGAAGAAAGCAGTTTGAACTTGAACAACAATGCCAATACAAACATATTCAAACTTTAACCATTTGGTTTTGTGATGGTACTTAAACTTTACTCGCATCAGATACTGTAATTCAAGATGTGTATATACAAACACCGCAAAATTGCATTTAATCATTGCATCCATCGTTGAGCCAGTAGTTTTGTTCTTGCTCTGTTAAAAGCACCTAATTTTAACTCGTCTCATCCACCCTAATATTGTATGTACTGTATGTGAAGTGAAGCCGTGACCAATTCAAGCAAAGCAGTGACATCAGGCTTTTGAATTCCATATGTTCCTTATCCTCAAAAGACTCAGCCATGAAAAAATGTGGCTCTACCAAGGCCAAAGAAATATGACACTGGGCCCTTGTGAAAGTCTGTGGGAATTAAAAAGTGAAAAAGTACCAGTTTGTTCATGTAAACCTTATTTGCCATATTCTTTTTATATCTTAAACTGAAGGGACATAGTTATTGAGACCGTGCACCACATATGTGTCAAAAAGAGTTTCCACAGTCGTTTTATTTTGCCAAAGTTTCTCACCGCATGCCTATCAACACTTCTTGTTTTGAGTGTCCACCTCAGAGGCTGAGCCATAACCACAGCTGCATGTCTTATAATGGTGTCCCCCGACACAATGACCTCACTTGGGACCAGTTGTGCCCCACTTCATCATTTCAAATTGGAAGTCCACATACTGTATGAAGATTTAACGTCAACCCTTGACCGAAAACGTGCATTACAAGACAAGAGATCTGCTCTCCATCATATTCTAGAATAACCTGATTCTCTCACTCATATGCTGTCTCGCATCGAATGGACTGACCTGTGTTTCATGAAATCCTCATGTGCTTTTTACAAACACTACCAAAATTACCAGCTGTAATTGTAGTAATTAGACAAAAATATTATTGCACAAATAAACCAAATCCCACCCACATTTTTGCCACATTAACGTTTGTTTTAAAATTCAATTGCGTGGTTATATTTTAAGTGTGATTAATGAAAGTTAATTGTGTCACTATACTTCTATAAATCTTTAAAAACTGTTCCTGACCGTCGGCAGTGATGAAAAAGAATAACAAAACTGTCGTTCACACAAATAGCTACCTAAATAAAAAAGGAAAGGGGGGAAAACAGATGCATGATTTTTACTTCGTTCAGGAAAAACGTAATTACTTTAGATATGAAACATGACATTTAACAGAGATAGGAGCATTGGGACATATTAAATGAGATTTTCCACGCCGAATCGAAATTGCTGCCGGATGTGCAATCTGACAGAGATCTGACAGGCAGATACAATTGTGATGTCTTCAAGTCACGTGCAAGGCCTGTGATGGAATTCTTTTTTTCTGAGAATAAACTGTGTAGACCAACCTCAATCATACTTCTGTTTGTAAAGCGAAGAATACTGTAAAGCTCACTTAACACGACCTTACTGCAAAATAAAATGAACTTAGTACATTTTTATCTGATGTTCATTACATCATACAAATGTGATCTTCCAAAAAAAAAATAATAATTTTTTGCTGACAGCACAGTTGTGATCTCAAGTGCTGAAAGATGCTGTCATTTTTTTGTGTGTGTCTTATGGCTCAATCAGCTTTTGGTGCGTCAGGTTTCAATAGGCCTCAAGTTGCTCAATGTGTTGTGTGTCAAAGAAGCATTTATTGTCACTTTGGAGTGTTGGGAGTTTTTAGCATAGCCAGCTGCTGATTTCACACTGACACAGAGGCTGAAAAAGCTTAGTTTTACATTATTGCTGGGTTGGAATTCTCATCGAAGACTACTTTTGTGATGCATGATCCAATGCATGTATGGTCCATTTTTTGCTTTTTCCCAAAAAAACGAAAGAGTCATAAAAAGAAATTGATGCAGGCGCTGCAAGATGGCACCTGAAAAATGATGTGACCACTTACAACCAATTAACGTCAAAAGCGGCGAGAAGTGGCGTGATCTAAAGTTGGCCAGACTTTTTTTTTTCAGGGCTGAAACAGTTCCTCAAGTAATTGGAGTACCTCAGTTAAAAAAAATGCTGGAGGCTTTTTTTTCTGCTCGAGGCATTTTCTTCTGCCTTGAGTACCCGCTTATTTATGCTTACACTGTCAGGAAGAAGTCAAGCTAACCGCAGCAGCAATTCTTCATGCTATACATAGTAACACGCCGCTAACGCCAAGAAGGCTAACTTCAAAATAAACCTCAGTTAGCGAATACATGGACAGAGGTACGTTTTTTTTTTTTTTTGAAGACGTTCCCGACAGTGTGCCACGGCAAAACAGCTATCTTGACTTGGGGGGGGGGGGTCAAAAACAACATTCTCCTGAAATAATGTTCAACCGCTTATTAATCAACTCATCTAATGTTAAAGTTTCTTGTAAAATTGGAGATTGCCTGAAGACAAAGACAGAGAGAGCATTCTAATTCCACACAGAAAGTCGTTAGATGAAACTTTTAAATGCAAGGCAGATGAGCCAACCACATGCGCCACCATGGCGCTCGTATCTCTTTTGAAAAAAAAAAAAATCCATCTGTTCTCTGCATTGTTTGTCATCATGAGGATGGTGGGTTTATAACAATAGTTATTGTTAAATCATACTTTTATTCTGTTATTGAATTGAATAGAGTAGTCAAGACATCAAAGTAACAGCTGTTGCTCTCACTGGGGGTGACAACTGTATCAACAAGGACAGCAGAAAAGATTTAAAAAGCTGTTTGACTCAGATTGAGCATCTTTGCTTTCCAAGTATTCTCTATTATTATCCTGTCGCTCATTAGTGTCAAGTCCCTTTTTCATTTGCTCGCTGGTTTTTCTTCTTACAAGACTCAGAGGAATTTCCACGATGGTGTTTGCTTGCCTTCTGTTGTTAATAAAGAGCTGGAGCAACCAGCTGCACTCTTGGCTGGGAGGTACTCAGGCCTTATAGGACACCCGGGAACAAAGTGGTGTGCTTGGCCAGATCGCTAAGTGCATTTTAACACTCACCAGTGACTTTTGGGTTCCTGCATCTTTACTTGGATAACAACTCCAAACCACATTCTGAATCTACCACAAACAGAGAGTTGCTGGGGGGGGTTGCTTGAGAGAAAACGAAGCCAAGCTAAGCAGCACTTTCCACTTGTAGTAAAAGTACAGACGGGTGACAAATTAAAGGCGGAAATGTGAATACTTTGATATAGAAGTTGTCACAATGGGTGGAGTGCGGACAAAATTAAGAGCAGACTTGCAGGAACTAAGAATCTGACCCTTGATTAAAACAACAGGAAAATGAACAAACAGACACACTGGGAGGAACAAAAGAAGCTGACCCAGAGCCAAGGAATGAATTGATAAAACCAATCCTTCAGCACAAAATGGGCAACAAGAGTACACCACTTTCAACAATGAAAAGTGTAAACATGCAAACAACTTGGAAGGAATAGGGGGACAATACATACTGTATAATCCAAAAGGACTTTGTTTCAACAGTATTTTGTAGTCCTTTAAATGCAAGCTGTACCATATGCCAAATCATAACTTCCAACCACATTTTTTAATATCCATCCATTGTCTTTACTTCACGTCCTATTGTAGCTAACTTTGAACGGGAGTCATAGTGGAACCTGGTCCTGGACTGGTTGCCAGCCTATCACAGGGCGCAACTCCTTTTTTTCAAATCACTAATTATTTAGCTTGGGTGGCACAGTGGACGACCGGTTAGCACAATGGCTACACGGATCAGAGATGCGGGGTTCGATTCCGGCTCCGGCCTTGCTGTGTGGAGTTTGCATGTTCTCCTCGTGCCTGCATGGGTTTCCTTCGGTCTCCAGTTTTCTTTCACATTCCAAAAACATGCATGGTAGGTTGATTGGACACCCTGAATTGCCGCTAGGTGTGTTTGTGAGCCCGAATGGTTGTTCGTCTCTGTGTGCCCTGCGATTGGCTGGCAACCAGTCCAGCGTGTACTGTCCAAAGACGACTGGGATAAGCTCCAGCACGCCCGAGAACCTCGCGAGGAGAAGCGGTTCGGATAATGGATTGATGGATTATAAAATATTTGTCTTCATTTTTGGGGTTCTTTCAAACCTGTTTCAATGTTAAGAACCTCTTAGCAATAACGACATTTTGGTGAACTCAACATCAACGCAAGATCAGAAACTACTGCGTGCTTAATGCAGTGCATATCTTTAACACACAAATTCCATTAAAACAATGACCTCGTTTAAGGGGTTAACAGCATTTTGAGGAGGGAATGCAGCATAAAAAAGTGGGACCATCATCATGACATTTTTTATTCTGCGGGTGAGGGGCAAAAGTTCCTGCACACATCAAACGGCAAACATTGTGGAGCTCTGTGTGCGTTACATTGCAGGCTTGTGGTTCATAGAGAATGATGTCAGCCATTAGGAATAGATGGAGACGAGTCAACCATTTGCATCTTGGGGTCAGAGGAAAATGACTCAATGACTCAAATGGAAAAAAAAAACAATCTCTATCACATTTTTACCCAGACTTCCCATCCACAACTTTTCAGGGAAATTGATGATGCTAACTGGCAGGCCAACCAACAAGATGCGATCAATATGCTGCATTATTGCAGGAGGCTACCATATCATGATGACTTTTAATATTACTTTTGTATGTGTCATGATCTGTTTTGGTTTGATAGTTTCACGTTTACCTTGTGTTTCTTTGTGTCTCTCATTAGTTGGTATTTGTTTTGATACTTTGTTTCTTATGCTTTTATCCCTTAGTATTTTGTTTATCAAAGTACTTTTTTTCCTTTTTACTTTAAATTAAGTCAAGTTCACCCTGCAATCCTGCTTCCCGGCAATTTGGTCCGCTACTCCTCGCTCAAATTGTGACACTATGTTTTGATTTTATTGATCGAAAATTAATTATCTTAATTTTCTTTTCACATTTTAGTGCCATAATAGGCAATGAAAATGCAACATCCCCATACCTAATTGATGACCCGCTGACATTTAGAAATAAATGGGTCTCAACAGTGAGCAAATAACTTTGCCAAAAGCATATACGATCTGACCCACTGAAGCTGTTCTGGCAACTCACGGTGACCTGACACCTCTCAAGTCTTTGAATGTTTCCTTTATTAAGTCACTTTTTTATGTTTGTTCATAAGTATGGTGCATGCCAAGGATTTGATTGTCAAGGACACTTACCCACAAGCAACGGTTTCTATTCAGTGTGCATAATTAGTGTTCCTTTATTGCACTGCAGTTGCAGAAAGCAAATATAGCATTATGAAGTGAAGCTTACAAAGTGCAAGTTACAGCCTTGTTCGCTTAAGTGTGATTTTATACACATCAAATTAGGAGAAGCAGAAACAATTACCAGTAGAGTCCTCAAGTGACTCTCTTCAAAACCGGCTCTTGTGGTCTGATAGGCCACGTGAATATCTCTTCTTGCAATCATTGGTGTGTCACAATCCATCTGGATGTGCAGAATGGACATAATGAGAGTGAGAGTGGTCCCACAATGAAGTCAAGGTGTTGCGCTATGCGATGTAATAGGAATGAATTGCTGGACGAACGGGCCAGAAAACAGTCTTACTGTCAATTTCTCTGACTCGCACTTTTCCAGAAGGAAATGGTGCAGACACAGTTCATGTAATGGTTTGACTCAGAAAGTCAAGGCTGAGGGAGTAGGAGGAGGTGAGCAATCTCAGTTTAAATGTCCAGCTTGGTGAGTAAAAGTGCTTTGACGTAACAACAATCAGTTGCTGCGCCTCAGTCATTAGCTCACTCTCTTTGGGGACTCTGAATCTCTTAATTAGAGTTGTTTTGGAAGGGGTGAATTATAATCCAAAGAAATTCTCAAAGACAGAGGAGATTTAATTTTTTTAATTAAAATATTTGTTGGGATTTTAATTCAATATTTTAATATTTGTTGTTAATAATTGTTGTGTGATAATCTCGTGTTTTCCTCCAAGTCTGTTTTATTTGTTTGTTTTTAGCTGTTCTAAATTATGCCGGTGTTTCATTTTGATAGATGGGAGAGTTTTTAAGTACTTTTCTGTTCATTGGCATCTGAGTGTCCATATTATATAAAATGTGTCAGTCCGACTCAATATGCAATTCCCCCTTAATCGCACCCTTGATTAATATGTGATAACGGCCATCTCAGTCCCCTGACCTCAACCCCATTGAAAACCTGGCGTGGGCTAAAGATGCAGAGGAGAGGACCCAGCTCGCTGGATGACTGAAAGTAATTGTGCAAAGCGGAGAGTTCCCTCTCTGTATTCTCCCGTCTTGTGAAACGTTGTAAAAGATTGGATGCTGTTTTGTTGGCAAAAATAAATAAATGGTTGCACAAAGTGCGAACATCAAGGGGGCTAATAACTGGCGCATATGATTTAATGCAAAATAATTATTTAATGATACATACTGTAGAATACTGTATTTTGTGTCCTTTATTTTTTCATTTTTACACTAGTTGGGGATACGCTTAACAAGGCAAAATGAGCACGTTTTAAAAGTTCTGTATTATTTTATCTTTTCAGAGTGAAGAACAGAAGGAACAAGTGTTAAATCAAAGCAATAAAGTCTTCCTCTACTGCGCCTTCTTGGACTATAGGTGAGTGCGTGTTTGTGATTTGGGTCATTTACATGCCGCATTTCTTCTGACAAGATCATTACATGGATTTGTTCTAATTGTGGGATGTCCATTTCATTTAATCAGGGAATTGTGAAAAATATGTTTATCCCTGTTCTATTGCAAATATATATATATATATATATATATATATATATGGGGGTGGGGGTGGGGGTGTGTGTGTGTGTGTGTTATTTTGATTAATAAATATTACGCACCAACGTACATTCAATGAATGTGATATTCCGATGAAGGCTAGATGCATTACACATGCATTGTAACGATTCCTGGCGCAAAAACATCATTCCAAAACTATTAGTGGCATAAGCATCGGGGTGGTTTGCTGCGTTGCTCAGGCATGATTCATGAATATGCCCCTGGTGAATCGAACAGTATGTCTTTTCTTAGTCAATTTGCCACGGTTTCCACACATTGAAACAAACCACAGAATCCTTTTTTTCCCCTATGAGAATTATGCTGTAGTTTTAGCATCAGTCTTCTTTTTTTTTGCCTGACCCCCCTTTCTCCTGAAGTAAAAAAAAAAGAAAAAAAGAAAGAAAGAAAAGAAAAGTAAGTAACCACAATGGAAAAGTGTCCTGGTGAGTTCAGTGAAGGTAATTCTTTCTCAAAATAGATCACTGTGTTTAATCTCTGAAAGCAGCCAAACGCCACATAAATATGTTTAAAGGTGTTTTTTCCTATTGTAAGTAACAACAAATGGTCTTCTTTTTCAGTTCCAAGGAGGGGGTTTGGTCCAATCAAGGTTGTGTGCGTTCAGAAGGAAACATGACATACTCTGTGTGTCTGTGCAACCACCTCACCAACTTTGCCATTCTTATGCAAGTGGTTCCCTTAAAGGTATTACTTGAGTTTGGAACAATGAAGTCGCTAAAAGGTTGTTGTGCTGCCAGGCCAGTATCAAGTGGCAATGTCTCAAATGGCCTTTAGGAATGCTGCCTTTTTGCCCTAGTTCTCTGAACTCTTAAGACAGAGTTGACTTGTGGGGTGTTTTTAGAATGGGTATATGACTCATCTTTACATGTTTTAATTGGTAGGATGAATTTAGATGAAGATGAATTTAGATGAATTTTGCCATCTTTTTTATTTTATTTTTAGTATTCTTCTGTTGTAATTTCTGTGTTTAGCTGTTTGATAAGTTTGCTGCTTCCATATCTTATCCATGTTAAATACAAATTTAATACATTATTATTATTCAGGAAAATTAACATATTTTTAAAGGAATTTTTGTCCATCGCCATTATAAGGCCAGATAATTACTACATTCATTTTTAACGAGAAAAAAAAAATCCAATCATTGATAAAAATTACATACAGTAACAGTGCATTGGATATGCTGTCATTATATTTAATGAGAGTATTTTTTTCCATTATAATTATCTTTCTGCAGTGATTGCTGCTGGAGAAAAAAAATCACATATCTACTGTTTCATTGTGAGGCATATAATGTCACTTTCGATGTAAGTTTAAGTAACCAAACGTGTTTCTTTGGCCTAATCAACGGCAATAACAAAGCAACAGTTGCATGGTGTGTCTGCTTGTCGACACAAAAGTGAGGCTATGGATGAAGAGCAGACCTACATGCTTGTGCTTGCTAGATACAGCGCAAACACAAGTCCTCTTTGTGAGAACTAATGCAAATCAAAATCTGCTGCACATTAGCAGTTTTTAACCTAATTAGGCAATAATATGTAAACATAGTGCAACGATGGCCAAAAATGAATCAGTTCCGTTTCGGTCTAACTGAAACCACACGTAGTCCTCTCCCTCTTAGTGTTTTGCTATCTGAGATGCAAAACGCCTCAAAATGTGGAGGGACGTGTCCTGTTTGACTGACATCAGACGACAGGCAGCCGGGGTGGGAAACGAGAGACAAAGTAAGCACTGCGTTCGCTACAAATCATGAGCAGACAGTGTTGCTGGCAGCAATGTTGAAGGATAATGATACACATGTCATGTGCACAGACTTTGCGAGCCTGTGCAGATTGTAGAACATATTATCAAGGCTCTTAACAAACGTTCTTTAACTTCAGTGCACCACTCAGTTAATTGTAGTTTAGTGACTGATCTTAAAGCCCCATTTGTTCCCTCCGCTGCTCATTGAAGGTCTATCATAAGCAGGCCTACACAATCACAACCTTGGTTTCACTGCTGGTTTTCTAGAGAACTACTGGAGGAAACCATGATTGAATGTGGTTCCTTGGGTCACTACAACGGTCAATGGTCCAGCCCTCAAGGACCACAATGCCATAAGAGGCCCAATAATGGATATAAACAAAATATGTGGTATACCATCCAAATCATGTATTATTATGCATAAACACACTCCGAACTTAACTTACTGCATTAACTGTCTGCATCTAGTAAATGCTAAAATGCCAACTCTTTGTACAATATGAGCCACGGGAGAATGGCCAGTAACTCCGCTTGTTCGTTTTAAATAGAGAACCACTCAGTGGTCGAGTACCGCATTTAAATGCAGAAGTCTATTTGATGCTATTCTTTCCCTTTAGTCACTCTGTAATTAGCGGTCTGCCTTATCCCTCGGCTGCAAGGGGAATGTACCACACATCCTTTTTGGGGATGTCTAAGACTGCTCTACTCTCGTAATGACAAGGCACAAGTAAAGACAGTTAATAGAGAATCAAACCCAATCTCTTAAAATAGATCAGACTCTAAAATAACATTTTGTATGAAAGCTTACACCAGTGTATGAATGAGGGAGTACAACTTTGTTAATCTTCGCTGTGTTAGGAAAAAAACTCACTTATACTCCAAAACAATAAAGATAGATTTTTTTTACTGTACTCTTACAGAGATGAAGCAATATGTATGAAAATGTGTAGTCGTGTATTTTAAGTGATTGGCATTTATATTGACAGACATGGACAAAATATTTCATAATCACTATCATTTTATTAAAGCTTCATAACCGTTGGAGGGGCAACCATACCTGAGAAACGAATCTCAGAGGTTTTATTGTGGGTGTTGCAATTCACTAACTTGTCAATAAGATGCTGTACTGTAATAAATGTCTCAGATGGCGCGTTGTCAAACAGTGCCTGTGTCTCTGTGCACAGCTCACCACGGGCCACCGGGTGGCGCTGTCAACCATTGGCTACGTTGGATGCTCTATTTCCATTTTCTGTCTGGCCATCACTCTCGTCACATTTGCTGTCCTATCGTGAGTATCATTATCATCACTTAGACTGGTTTGCCATTTAGTTTGCATAAACAGCCCTTATATTACATGCGAACATTCGCTTATAACTATTTGATTTGGGTCACATAATGTTATTTGTTCCAAGTATGTACAGCAAAGATATGTTGTGAAATTGTGAATATGTTTAATACATCCCTCCAATATCCGGTTCGCAAGGGTCGCGGGCGTGCTTTAGCTTATCTCCCTGGAAATTGAGTATGTTACCAGATATGTGACACAATACAATGGAGAGTAAAATGTCAAGTTAAAAAAAAAAAGCTTGGAAGAGAGAGAAAAATCTGCAACTGACTGGCCAAAGTCAGTCGGGTTTAACTCCAGCTCACCCATGACCTTAATACCTACAGTAAATATCTAATTACCTAAAATACCTACTTTGGCAATTTAGAATCTTAATATAACCTAACATGCATGTTTTTCTAATGTGGCATGAAGTCAGAGTATCAGGATGCATGCACACCCAAAAACAACCCAGAACCTTTGACTATGCGGCAGACATGTAGTCTCATGCTCCTTCACACTGCCCCGGAATAGACAATCACAGATACACCATGATGTTGCATTCAACTCCATTTGATTATGTATAACTTTACTTCTTCCCTATTATCAGAATCAGAATGCCCTTTATTGTCATTGTCCTCAGTTTGCAACGAGATTATTATTCCGACTCATGTACTGCTTTTTGAGAGCAGTGCAGATTTCAATTTTGAATTTGAGGCCTGCTCTAAATTAATGAATGTGTGGCCCAGGGAAACATTTAATGATGAATTGAAAGGTTTGTATATTTTCTTGTATCACAAAAAGCCATATGGATGCATGAGACCGTTGCCCAATTTTGACAATTATTATTATTCAAATGTCCTAAATGTTGGTCAAATATCCTAGTAAAGTATCAATAAGATCATATTCAACCCATTTTAAGGTATTTGATTAATAACGGGAATATTTGAGCTCTCCATATGCTGCTCTGCAGGTCAGTGAGTACCATCCGGAACCAGCGCTATCACATCCATGCTAACTTGTCTTTTGCCATTCTGGTGGCTGAGATCTTGCTGCTCATCAGTGCCAGCTTCGACCCGGGAACGGTAATTAATCTATAAAATACTAGTCACTGTGGTTGGTGACTGTGACAGTGGCATTGCTAACAAGACAACAAACTGACAACAACAATATGGATGAATTACTTTTTGACCATTATTTCTGTCCCTTGTGCCAGCTACCTTGTAAGATCATGGCTGTCCTGCTTCACTTCTTCTTTCTGAGCGCATTTGCCTGGATGCTCGTGGAGGGCCTCCACCTCTACAGCATGGTGGTCAAGGTGTTTGGTTCTGAAGGCAGTAAACACATATACTACTATGGCATTGGTTGGGGTAAGTCAGTCATTAGTGGGTGTGGATTCACACAGTTGCAGGCTGCACTCGAAATGACCCCATTGTTTTTACTCCTGGCCTTTACTGTAAATGCAATGTTACTGTTTTAATCATCACATAGTATAAGTGAAAGGGAGAAAACTACAACGTTCTATCCATACAGTGTACATCTGTTTTGAATCGCATTCCACAGTAACAATTGCATCTCCGGATCTTACTCTAAAAAAAGACTCTTGGATATTTGTATACCATGGCTGCAGAGGAATGCCCCCTTCGCCATGTTGAACCCATTAATGGCAACATTATGCTTGTTTCCCTTATTGCTTCCTTTATTCCACCCCAGTAAGTCTTTTTATGTGGCCAAATGTAAATGATACTTAAAAGACTCGAGTCTGACAGTCTAGATACATTATGTACAATATGCCTGCAGTAAAAATTAAAACTAAATTTCATTGACGCTATAGAATTCTTATCTATGCCGAGTGCTGATTATTGTTTGGACATGGTGTACTGTACAAGGAACTTTTGAGCATGTCAATGTGTAACAGTTACTCTGCTGGACAAGATCTTCTGTGACGTAATAGTCAATAGGGTCACAGTGGTTGTTAACTGTCAGATAAAAATTGGAACTTATGTCATCTCAATAAACATAAGTATTTTTGTGTCGCCAACTGAAAATGTGTATTAATCAGCGTCTGGAAACTGTTACTGGCAAATGCCCAACGATATATAAAGTAGAGGAGGCTATAATGGTCTTGTCCGTGGAAAAGACAATTTGGACTATATTTGGCAACATTTTAGTTGTTGCTTTTTGTCAAACAACTGTCAAGTCAGATTTTTTTTTTTAATCTTGTATTAATGATGCCATAAGTACATGTATTGGAATTTTTAAACAGTTCAAAGTTTTGTTAGCATTATTATTATTATTATTATTATTATTCATAATAATATATATTTTATTTTCTTTTTCTTTTTTTTTTCTTTTACCAGGCTCTCCACTGGTGATCTGTGTTGTGTCCATGACATCAGCTTTGGGCAGTTATGGCGAGGTTGACAAGTAAGTGTAATCTGCATGTAAAATGGAAAAATAAACGTCATTGAAAATGAAAAATGGAATTGAATTATATTCTCCCTCATAGCTTAGTGGCATTGCATCATCATTATTTGAAGGTTGTTGGAGATTTGTTTTTATGCAGGAACACTTAGAATACATTACAAGGCAACATAAGATGCCATTTTTCCTCTGCTTTCTCAGCTGCTGGCTGTCCCTGAAGAATGGAGCCATCTGGGCCTTTGTGGCACCAGCTCTGTGTGTCATTGTGGTGAGTAAGTTTCAGTCATTTAAATGTATTGTTTTTTTTTCCAGACTGAATTTGTATTACTTGTAAAAGTCTAATCCATCGCAGCTAGCAGAAAACAGATGTAGTTTTATTTCATTGTAGTGTTTCTTTATCTCATTGGTTATTTCCTTTCTGATTACCAGGTAAACGTTGGCATTTTGATATCGGTAACCAGAATAATATCTCGTATCAGTGGAGAGAATTACAAAGTTCACGGGGATGCCAATGCAGTGAAGTGAGTGTTTCTCTTTTCTCCCTCAGGCTTTTCTTTTGTTACAGTATACCAAAACTAAAAATGTGGTTTGTACTTTAAGGCTCACTGCAAAGGCTGTGGCAGTACTTCTACCTATATTGGGCATTTCCTGGATCTTTGGAGTTTTAGCTGTCAACACGCACTCCTTGCCATTTCTTTATATATTTGCAATTTTCAACTCTTTGCAGGTATGTCTCTTTACTTTTCCCAACGTTTTGCATTTGAAAGTCCTCCTAAAGTGCCGATGTTCTCCTTCCTTTGTAGGGTTTCTTTGTCTTTCTGTTTCATTGTCTTCTAAACTCTGAGGTATGTTGCTTAACATGTGAAATGTTTTGGTCATTTTTGTGTTTTCGTTTGTTAAGCCTCTTGGGAGGCAAATCTCCTCACACCCTCCAGCAATATTGAATTTGGCCAGAAAGTCTAATGGTGTAATGTTGTTTCCTTTCTCTGTAGGTCAGGGCTGCTTTCAAACACAAGACCAAAGTGTGGTCTCTCACCAGCAGCTCCATGCGAAACATCAACGTGAAGCCCTTCAACTCTGACATTGTGAGACCTTGCGTAACAGTTGGGCTAGACCAAAGAGCTGTACACCTGTTAACTGCCAGAGCTAAATACTCTCCCACTCTCCTATCTTATAGATGAATGGAAACAAGGAGTGTGTATCCCCCACTAAGATGAACACATGGGACAAAAGTACCAACTCGGCCAATCGTATTGACCTCTCGGCAGTGTAGACCACCACAATGTCAGTGTGCGGGCACCAGTGTAGAATGACATTCACTGACCTGAGTATTTCCACACTATTTCATGCGATCAGCTGTCACCTCCGTGGAGTGAAAGGGATGTCAAATGGGGTGACGTGTAGCTCCATCTTTAAAGACAAATCCACTCTAATAACTGTGCCTTATTAGCGTCTCATTAATGACATATTGTGTTCCTGCAGATTGTGGTAGAGATTTTTGTGGTCAGTGTGGTCACAGTGATATAGCATTATTCCCTTTCTGACTACGATACTCTACTGTGCACCAGAGTGTCTTTTATGTAGACTTGTCTATATGTTCACCGCAGTTCATTTGGCTCAAGTTTATTTCATTTGTCGATACCCAGTTGCTCGCAGAACACAATCTCCTGCTTTGAAATCTTGGTCAGACAAGAACAGGGAAAGTGACCTCAGTTCCTTTGTTGTTAGCTCCATGCCTTCAAAACAATAGCACGTAGCTTTTGGAGATGTCACAGCACAGTCAACCGCAAAATAACACACAATGAGGTTGCAGTAAAATGAACAATGTGTTATCCTGATGTATTTATTTTGTGATTGGAAGATCTGTTTCATGTCTTTTATTATGTGTAACAGCTCAACAGTGAGCCTGTCTGTGTGTGTTTTGTTTCCACTCTTGAAATGAGCTGACTGGTATTTAGCAATACCTCACATCATGGCCACATGCAATATGGCATGTTCTCTTAAGAATAACAAACACGTGTGTGTTTTGGACACCATTCTGTGAAGTTTCACAGTGTGTTTAACTATTTTTAGAGCGACATTTTATACTTTCTGTACTTTGAAATTGAAATGTTATGTACAAATGGCAGCACGGTGGCCAACAAGTTAGCATATCTACCTAAAAGTTTTGAGGTCGTCGGTTTGAATCCGGACTCCAGCCTTCCTGTGTGGAGTTTGCATGTCGTCCTCATTCCTGCGTGTGTTTTTTTTCCCCGGGTAATCCGGTTTCCTCCCACATTCCAAAAAAATGAATGGTAGGCTGGTTGCGCATTCTGCATTTGCTGTATATGTATGAATGCGAGTATGAATGGTTGTTTGTCTATTTGTGCAGTGCGATTGGCTGCCGACCATTTCATGGTGCCCAATGACAGCTAGGCTAGGCTCCGGCATGCCCGTCCGTGATGGATGGATGTCTACAACAGAATGTCATAATAGGATAGTTTTTTTTGTTTTTGTTTTTTTAATAACTGTGAGAATGACGGGAATGACATCTACATGTCATTAATCTGTATCAACACTGTACCAACAACAGCTTTCGGAAGAAAAAGAAAATGATCTTTGGAAGTGTCTCAGCAAGTACTCACATGTCAAATTTGAATTTTAATATTGCAGTCATTCAATTTTGTATCCGACCGTCATTGGTTTTAATTATGGTACTATGGTTTGTGCTTTCAATTATCTTTATTAAAAATGTTTGAGGAAAGACTGTGCCATATTCTATAACCAACAAAGAGCTAACGTACTGTACAGTACTGTGGCCTTTCCTGGAACAACGTGGCTGTGCACAACTGCACACTAATTAGATAGCATTCTTTCTTGACCTCAGTCTGGTAGATGGGGAAACATGTTAACAGATAAAACACACAGCGAAGTAGGGTTTTTTATAATATTGTTTTGTTTGAGATTGCACTGGGTCAACTACCTGAAACAGTAGAAACAGTATGAATAGTGTTGCTGCAGTTACACAATGGCGCGCCAACAGGGTCAACGTCATAATATCCTCCGTGATGACACATTTCTATGTATACAGTTTATAGTTGATATTTTGATTGAGGAATACATTTAAATGTTATTAAATACAGTACTTCACTTAAATACAGTGGCGGGCCGTCCATTGCACACCTAGGCCTTCAGTGAAGTCCTACTTAGTCCTTGAATAAATACCCCTGATATTACCATCATTTATGACACCACGGCTGGACAAATAATATACAGACACACACTTATGCACTATTGAGTGAGTGTTGTATGACTTGGCTTCTCTTGAAAGATCCATCTTGAAAATGGCCTCGCAAGTGTATCTGGAATTATACCCTCACTTTACCTTCCTTTGGCCATTGTGGAATAAATGCAAGAATATATTTTAGATTTTCAAACGGTTGCCAGTTACATATGGAGGACTAAAAGTGCCAAAATTAAATGAATTAATAAATACACCATGAAATGTTTGATTAAAATTGTCATTATTTAATTAATTAAATGTTTCAATTATTAATTCAATGTGGAATTAAATTAGTGTGTCATTAATTAATTAAATTACTAATGATGTAAAAAATCAATATGGTTATTTATATATTTGATTAATTATTCATGTATTTAATTAATTATTTAGATTTTAACTAATTGTTTCATGGTCCCGCATTGCAGTGTTTCGTGAATTAATTTCATCTGTCAAAGTTTGGTGGTCAGGTCCTAACATCGAATTGGTTGGGCTGCTCATCAAGTTAAGCCAAATCGATTCCAGAGGAATGGATTGATGCCAACCGAGTGTCTGGTGAAAATACTGATACATTGAGTGACACTATTCGCCTCTACATTGGTTTGAATACTCAAGGAAAACAACCGTTCACAAGGGAGCTCATGAAAGTCCTCCATCGTCGTAGCCGTCATGCTTGTTACCTCTTCAGGCCAAAGCAACGGCTTAGACAAGATTTGAGTTCGTCAGTGTTTAGCCCCGCCCGCTAACTTTGATGCACGAGTTTGACAGATAAAATTAATTCATGAAACACTGCAACGCGGGCCCATAAAATAATTAAATACAGAAATAATTAAATAAATAGAGAAAAAACATTTAATTAATTAATGACAATTTTAATTAAACATGTCATGGGGTATTTATTTATTTATTTAATTTTGACACTTTCAGTCCTCCGTAGCCTACGGCCCGAAGACGGCTGGTATATGCTCCAGCACGCCCGGGACCCTTTTGAGAAGAATGGCAACTCCGTTAATGGATGGAATTGCTTCTCCGAGTTAGTAGTTCATTTTGGGTAGTTTACCGCTTCGGAGTCTTTGATTTACAGGGTGTCCGTGAAGGCGACGCCGTCAAACAGCTGCTTCTGGCTGTGCGCATGCTCACTGGTAACATGTTGTGACAGCAGGGAATTGGGAGCAATAAAAGGTGAGGAAGACGCCAAACAGGTTAATATGACCTCTGGTGGATTACAGATTGTACGAACGCCACACTTTAGTTGTTGTTGTGTGTGCTAGACCAACGGGGGAACTCGTCTGAAACACTAAAAGAAAAAGGCATTCTTGGTCTGGTGACATATCTTTGTTTACACCCTGTCGCACGTGTTTTAACTTTTGTTTTGTCCAGTGACAGCAACGCTGCACGTTCGTCGGCGACATTTGTCTTTAATAATGCTAACGCCGTGTGAGGATTCTACCGTTGGGCATTAAAATGGGATTCCCCGCATCCAGCGAAGGTTTTGTGGCGCTGTGTGTGTGCTTTCCTCGGTGATTCCTCACCGCTGAGTCTGCCTGGATAAGATCCACGCACCAGGTACCTCATGGAGTCTGTCGGGAAGTTTGAGTTCAACAGGAAAGACCTGATTGGTCACGGCGCCTTTGCGGTTGTGTTCAAAGGACGACACAAAGAGGTAACTGATGTTTGAGTGTCTGCATTTGTCTGATTTAACATCGTGTCTAATACGTTGTTTTGTTTGTCAAGAAACACGAGTGGGAAGTGGCTATCAAGTGCATCAACAAGAAAAACTTGGCCAAATCCCATTCTCTACTTGGAAAAGAAATACAAATATTAAAGGTATCTAAGAATTGTCTATTAATGTCCAGATATACGACATAAAATGCAAAAATCAAAAGCACTATTATTAGTGGGTATCAAAGCAAATATTAGTAAGTGTTTACCCGGTGCTCCTCTGATGTTAATTCAACATCAATATGAAGTCAAAATCATACAATTGGTGTCATATTGATGTTGAATTGACATCAGTTGTCCACTGGGTAGCTATTCCCCAATAGTTACTCCGCAACATTGGAATATTCTGACTGAATAAAGTTTAGTCTATATATCATATTAGTTATAATTGAATTTGATAGTTACTTTATCTCAGACAGGGTGTGCTGCAGAAACGTCTGGTGAATAACAACCTAAAACTGAGATAAAAGAACTAACAAGTTTAATTGGGGCAATCTATTTGAAGTATTAGTAATTGTCCTACAATGCCAAAGCATCAATGTGCATCATCATGATTTTTGTGCTCCATGACATCACCTTTGTTATTCTTTGAAGAAAATATTTTTGACCAACTGGTCATTCCAAGAATGATGATAACTTCTCCATTTAGTGTCATATCCATTTTGAAATCATGCTTGTACTGCAACTGCTTGTTTAAAACAAACACAAGACAATAAACTGATTTGTTTTCCCACCAGGAACTCAAGCATGAGAATATAGTCAGCCTACTAGACTATCAGGTTGGTGTTACTTTTTTTCCCACTTTACACAAACCACAGCATGTTTTACTATTTTATGCTGTGTAGATACAACTTTCTGAAACATTTGGTGTACAATACCATACAGAACATATTGTTCTGTATTGTAGTTTCTTCTTGCGTAAGCTTTCAGGCATTGAGAAGTTGAATAAATTTCACTCTGTACATACAATAAACCAGAGCAATGTTAAATAAAATTTAAAGTAGCTCCAAAGTAGGAAAGGGAATTTGCATTTGTAAGCTTGTCAATGAATAGCTGCTCACCTACCGGGCAACCAGAAAGCTGTGAACTAATCTCTTATTTGTGGCAGATGGACAGTTAAACAATGGCTTCTAAAGCATCAGCTCACACCACATTACACTCTGGGTCAGGTTGCAAGACACTGTTTAAGACGCATTCACCAGTTGTTAACCTGCTCTTCCATGAGTTAATGATGTTATTATCATGGAAAAACATTGTTTGTGCTAGATTTTCCCATTAGCTGTGTGTTTGCGTCTCAAATGACAAAATGGTAGCTCTTCAGCTCTTTGTCTGTCCTCCATGTGGCAAGAAGACTGACACCTTATACTTGTAACCCTTGCACTTTGCACCTTCTCAAAACTTCACCTCACGTGTGACTTTTTCAGTGTCTGGACAGAAGTGTGTGTGTGTGTGTTCGGTTATGGGAGCAATGGGTTCAAGCATCTGTTGGTCCAAAACTGTTTGAACGTGGGCTGTATTGATTACATTTTCTGCAAATGTGGAGCATCTATTGTTGGTGTCAGCATTAAATGAAAGCTGAGGTACTAATGGTACTTGAGTAAATCATTTCTAAAAATGTTATTTTATTTGTTTTCATTCACAGGAAATTGGTGGATGTGTGTATCTTGTCATGGAGGTATGTGTGAATATGGTAAAAGATAACTCATGCTGTAGATGAACCGTTATTATAAAATAGACACTCTAAACATTTGATTTCAGATTTTCATGTTTAGTATACACTGCATTGTTCAATTAATTTTATTTATTCCATGACATGGCTCCGATATCACCGTTTTTATGCAATTTCTCTTCTCTTTACAGTATTGCAATGGAGGTGATCTGGCTGAGTACCTTCAATGTATGTGTCTGCATGCAACTCATACTCTTTTTCCAGCCGGGTATTCTCAATTCATATCACTATTGCAAGAAAAGGTCAAAGCTTGATTATTCTGAAACATATCAGCAGCGGGTTTGAGTGTGGCCCATAAGAGGCTTTGTTTTCTGTAGTCGGGATTAAATGGTCCCACAAATTGACTAGAAAAATAATTACTAGTGCCACTAAATATGATGAGCTAGAAGCCCAAGAATTGCCTTGTGCTGAGTTAATTTCAATTGTATAATTAATTATTTACAGCTGTTTTTTTTTTGTTCGTGCCCTTGCCTTGTCATGTGCCATGTGATTTCTATCACGTCAATCTTCTCAGATTGAACATTACTTACTAAAACTGTGCCCGTCATCGGATTTCAAAAAAGTATGATGACACTGCTCAGCACATGGAGTTGATTTTTCATTTGCTAAAGTTAGCCAGTCAGCGTCGTTGTTTAAATGCTGATTTAAAGTGCTCGTGTAATTCTGCCGGCATCTCCTTTTTTGTAGACTTGACTGTTTTGTGTCTCTGCCAAGGGGCTTTGCCAGCTATTTGCAGCGCGCTACAGAGGCACAGTGTGGCTGACTGAGTAGCCATGTGACCTCACCCATCTGTCACACACTTATCCTTGTCCTGTGGTGGAAAAACACTGTAGCCTTTAAAATTGAGCACCTTTGTAAACAAAATTCTGTTCCACAAAGTGTGACGTTAATGTGATCGGAGTTCCGTCTCAGTGTTGCAATCATTCTGGTGTCTGCCGTGTGTAAACAAACTTGTGAAATGAAAGAGTGTCAAGAGTGGGATACTTGATACCCTGAAGTCTGAGTCTGAGTGACTTTAACACAGCTCACAATGGGTCACACCGTCATCCGGATGAAAAATAGCAAAAGGTGGTCCAAAAAATAGTTTTCGGACCAGTTTTGTAGCCATTGTTGCCCAATGCCAGAAACCAATATTACTTAATTAAAATCGAGTAAGTATTCTTTTTTTCACATCATGTTACTATGCTCACTTTAATGTGACAAGATTCAAATAATAAAAAAAAAAATCTGATCTAATGCCAGGCTTTTGCGATTGGGGGAAAAAAAAAAGATGGACTAAGCGCAGCCTCTGGGGGGGATCGCCCCTTTTCTGTTGCCGGTCCTTCCCTATAGAATAACCCCCTCCCCATTGAATGTTAGGCAAGCCCCCTCTCTGTCTCTTTTAAAACTCGTTTGATTACGCATTGTTATTCTTTAGCTTTCGACTCAACATTCTGCTGTTCTTCTGGTATCTACTGTATATGTGTTTATGTATTTTAATTTGTGTTCTGATTTCATGCTAATTTCTGTTCTACTTGATGGCTTTTAATTCTTTTCTAATCATCTCTTGAGTGATACATTTGAACCATGAGATCCCTCTGATGCTGTGAAAGCTTTCTACAGACCATGGCTTAAGATGTGACAACAAAAATGTAATGAAAAGCCTATTCGAATAAGCGAACTTTATTTGGGCTTAATCCGAGGCACTTTTAATGATGGCTGCTGTGTGTTGGCTCACGGAGCAATTGTCACATTGACGTAATGGTGGAAAAAGTTGTGAAATTATCTGTCTTGGTCTTTTTTTTGGATCACAAAAACCTGGCTATTGAGCAGTTGCATGTAGAATTATCATATGCACTGTTTAGTAATAAGTAATGTTTCATGTAACTCCAAGGTGCTGGAAATGCTTGGATTTACATACTTTGGACATTTATAAACGCTTCAAATATATTTCCAGACATTCTGTACTCTTAATGGAATGTGGTTTAATTAAAATGCATTCCGTTGTATCAATGATTTATCAGTATGTAAATATGTATTTTCCTCCCTCTGATCCACAGCTAAGGGGACGTTGAGCGAGGACACAATCCGGGTTTTCTTACAGCAGATTGCACAGGCCATGAAGGTTCTACAGAACAAGGGCATCCTTCACAGAGATCTGAAACCACAGAACATTTTGCTCTGCCATCCAAAGGGCAGGAGGTCCAGTTCCATCAACACTAGTGTTAAGATAGGTAAAGACTCCGTTGAGATGTCTAATTGTAGAAGAAAATGTTTCATGCTGTATATGTGCAGTTCTTTAGGAATGGTTTTCTCATGTAACTTCTACCTTGCCAATACAAAAACGCAATACACTTAGAATGTTCTGGTAATCTGGCAAATTCTCTCAACCTTCACAGCTGACTTTGGCTTTGCGCGTCATCTTCAGACCAACACCATGGCAGCAACGCTGTGTGGCTCTCCCATGTATATGGTGAGTTTTTCGCTTCTTTGCATTGTGTCCTCTGCTCAAGTGTTGTAAAGGCAATCATCAATTAAAGTGTTTCTGGACACAGGCCCCCGAGGTTATCATGTCCCACAGTTATGATGCCAAAGCTGATCTGTGGAGCATAGGCACCATTATCTACCAGTGTTTGACAGGAAAGGCGCCGTTTCATGTGAGTAACACCAAAGAGCATGCTCATAAGCTTATACAAACACGTCCTTCTCCTGTGTACATTTTGAAACATTTGCCGGAGTTTGTTACATAATACTTCATGACTCTGCTTTGAGATGTACACAGTTTCTAGAAAGGAAATTCTCAGAATTGTCAACGCAAAACAGAACATGATGCATCCTTTTCTAAACACAGAAACCTGATATAACACACACCAGCTGCCTGACACCCTTAATGGTGTCCAGAATGTGGAAAAAACTGAATGTTCATTCGGAAAGAGCCTGTTTACAGGGTGAGGGCATGACTAATTGGTTGTGAGCCTTGAGTAAATATTGTTGCACAACACTGCTTTTACTTTTGTGTCGCTCACGTGGCTACTCAAATGAAGCTGCTATTTGTGGATTGCATCCACTTTTATTTTTGGATGGAAGGAAGCCCTTGGCACTGAGCTTGATTTTGAAACATTTTTCATACAGTTGGAACTAACCTTCCATATTTGGAAACGTTTTTTCCCCAGATATTTAAAAGGAAGGTTTTCTTTTCTTCAGATTTGGAAAATTTGTAAAAATCCAGGCTTTGGTGCTGCTTTGGAATGACGGTGATGATGACGTTTATTTATCAAGCCACGTCAAACTTGTGAGGTAGAGCGGGTCGTCCAGAAACCAGAGGGTTCGCTGTTCGATTCGCGCTCTGTCAGAGTCATGTGTCGTGTCCTTGGCCTGGACACTTCATCCACCGTGCCTCCAGTGCCACTCACACTGGTGTAGGGCAGGGTGTCATTGTTTGATGGTCGTCGGAGAGGTTGTAGGCGCACACAGGCAGCCACGCTTCTGTCAGCGTGCCCCAGGGCAGATACATATGTAGTTTTTCAACCACCAGAGTGTGAATGTGCACTTTGAGTTTGTTACAGAAAAGTACCATATATATCTGATAAATTCTTCGTCATTATTATTATTATGCCACTTTCCCCAGGTGAATTATCAAATATTTAATGTTAGGACAACGTCCAAAAATTATTATTTATTTATTTATTTTTTTAAACACCTCCACACAAAACTTTGCAGTTAGAGGCACTGAGGAAATACAATAGCACTTTATTTAAATAGTGCATTTACAGGGTGCCGGTTTTACATATGACCACGATGCTAGTGTGGATGGATGATCTCTTTTTAATACAGTTGTATTATTGTACAGGCAAACACACCACAGGAGCTCCGCCTCTTCTATGAATGCAACAGGACCCTTGTACCGAGGTTGGTGCACCTTTTGGATTGGACCTAACTTCTCTACACACGTACATATAAAGCCTACATACATACAACTAACAGCACATGAGGTGTTAAAAAGTAATGTATTGTGCAAAAACTCCACAGAGCTATCTTGTTGGCATGACATCCTTGACTTTGCCGGTTTGCGTTGCGTTTGGCCGTGCTGAACTTGTGCTATAATAAAGCCAGTGATAAGCTTGCCAAATGTGTGAGGTGGCAAGGTTTGTTGTTTTCTTGTAGCTTTCTATATATAACCTACTTGGACCTGACATCTAGTGGTCTACACTGCTATCATTTTCCATGTGACCCACAAAGCGGCACACACACACACACACGCACGCACGCACCCCCCCACGCGCGCACGCACGCACGCACGCACGCACGCACGCACGCACGCACGCACGCACGCACGCACGCACGCACACACACAGCCTGCATTGACCATAGCCTCTAATGTCTTAATGCACAAAGGTTTTGCGCTGAAACTATAAATTAGCAAGACACATTCTATAGGTCACATTGTGTTAAAAAAAAAAAACAGATGCGACCTTTAACACCACATAAACACAGTAGCACACACACTGAACACACTAGCATGTAATACCAAACACTGTAACTCAATTAAGGCTGTGGAAAGACAGACCTCACTCCCTGAATAAACAGAATGGAATATTTTGCTTTTTTTTTTTTAAATGATGCCCCACATAGAGAAGCTCATAAGAATGTCTTGTCAACCTTAGATCAGTTTTGTTCTGTAGAGGTTTTAGATTATATAGGCATCTATGTTTGTATAAAAAGGAAATCTTTTTCTTTACCTCAGCATCCCAAAGGAGACATCAAGTAACCTCAGACAGCTTCTGTTGCGACTGCTTCAGAGAAACCACAAGGACAGGATCAGCTTTGGTAAACACCTTCCTTATTAAAATTGAGTGGCTTTTTACAATTATAATATTAAGAATGATTATTTACAAGGGGCTAAACAACACCCTTTACTGCTAATTCTTCTCATCCGTTTTAGTTTGAAATTCACTACCATTTCGGTACACTAATATCACTAATATAATTTTTTTTTTTCAAAAGTCAGATTTTAGCAGAAAAGTTACTTTCCATAGTACAATGCTGCTGTTACAAAAATCTCGACGAGCCAGTCTTTGATATAGATCATCGGATTGGCTTTTTGAGAGGCATTTTTGCAACATCTGCATTGGAATATGGCTGACTATGGCAAAAAAAAGAGAAAAAAAACTTAAGGCAGTTATGTTATTAGTGTGGCTATTACAAAAATAAACCTCTTTTAATTTGCTTTCCATAAATTTGTTCATGGGCTGTATGCCAGTATTGTAGCTTTACTTGTCCCTTCCTCTTTGCTTTTATAGATGAATTTTTCTATCATCCTTTCTTGGACACAAGCTCGGCCTCTAGACAAAGTATGTACTTGATCTCCCTTACTTTGCTACATGGAAATCAACTCCTGTTCTCACCATCATAAAACAAACACATTGTTTTTGAACAGGTTCTCCAACTCAGATGTGCTTCTATCCCAGTTCTGCCTCCAGGAGCTCTTCTAGCAGCTCCTCCACATCCCATCCTGCCTCCCCTCCGGTGTGCATATCTCTTTAAACCCCCCAAAATTCCTTTTAAATTTGAATTGACTTGTCTTTTGTATTTTTTTTCTCAATTAAATCACTTTGTATATATTATTTTTAGCTTTCCAATGGAGAGAAGCATCGCCATCAGACCAAATTGAAAAACTCTCCTTTGTCAGACACTGTTGTCTTCCAGCTGAAAGACATAACTAGTCAAGAAATCAGGAACAGTCCTCCTTTTCCGCAAGACTATGTTATGGTTCATCCTGAGTCACCCAGTAAGAATTGCACTCACGCAGCACCATGCAGAGGTGGGCGATTTACAAAATGTTTCCAGTCCGCCATTTGTCAACGGCCTGGACACCTATCCGTAATCGTCAATCTGTATATTTTTTTCAAGCCAAATTATCCTCTTATCGTCAGTCACCCATGTTATTGTAACTGCACTTCTGTGTTTATGTCGTCCAACTGATGACAAATCCAATTTGATTGAAATGGTGAATGTAGTCCAATATGTATCTACATCATACAGTGGTTGCCCAAAGACGCGCAAACACTCACATACATTTCAAATACACTTATTTGCCTATCTATTGAACTGACAGCTTGAGCGCGCTTGGTGGCTGCCTGCTGCTGTTTTAACTCCTAAAACGTCAAAATGCTCACCTCAGTTTTAAAGTTTAAAATGGCTTACCTTAACCAGAATCCCTCGCTGCAATGTGGCCAAGGGTATAATTCCCCCTGGCACTGCTACCCCTGTCTGTAAACATGAGGTGTCTTCTTTTTTTTTTCTTAGCTCATTGACAGATTACACCTTGTTGGTACATACTGCCATCTACTGTAAGGGAGGCGTTTCCATATATACTGTAGTCTGTGGAAGCAACCCTTCTTGTATTCAGCCCCGCGAACAAACATGCGAGACAGACACGGCCTGTTCCTGCCAGTCATCAGCAAAACAAGCGTCAGTCAGTAATGGACTGAGAGGTCCGTCGGTACTTGACTTGGTTGTGGTGACTACACTGACCGATGAAAACCCACTTTCATCAGTGCTTAATCCCCCTTTTTTGTTGTTTGTTTTTTTTAAGTTTCCCGTCATTTGTCATGCGTCAGCAAAACTGGCGTCCGTCAGTGACGGACTGACGGACCTTCCATCAGTACTGATGGAATGCCCACCTCTGCGCAGCACCTCACACAACAGCAGTTCATTTACCAAAAACAACTTACCAATTATTTCACTACATCACAGGTGATTACAGGTGTGAGGAAGATAGTGGATCACCCATTGAAAGTTGCCTGATATATACTGGGTGAGTCTGGAATGTTACATTCAACGCACTTTCTGTAGCTAAGTATAATACTCCCAATTTTCCATGAATCCCAAACAGCCCCACACCACACCACTTTGCTATGCCTGGCACCACACCACACGGCCGCAACGTGTCATAATATTTCACAAGTGGCGAGTCTTGGCTACTGTTTTTTGGCCAAATTAAAATATGATTTGCGGTTGCATGATGTGGTAACGTCGCATTGTGCAGCTCATCAAATTCAAAGAAGCTTTCACACACAGAAGAAAAATAAATTTCCAAGGTTAAGGCAGCAAAACAGCAGCCCGTTTATTGCCAGGGTTGGGAATAATAATATAGTATGATAGTGAATATGCACGCGGCACACAAAGCTTGCCCCCACCGCTATGAAGAGAGAGGTCACTCTCATTCGTTTGGCCGCTTTTCCCATTCAACGGCTCATCGTCCTCACTTTGCGACGTCTGAAGCCCTCTGGCGGCCACCCACAGCTGCCATCACCAAGATGGGTCGGACCGGTGTTGACTCTCATTCAAATGAGTGGTGCGTGCTCTCGCAAACTTTTTTTTTTAACCATTGAGCTTCAAAAAATGCATCCGTTAGCACAGATCATAACTATGGTTCAGCGTTGTTGTCAAACGCTGGTATGTTTTTAGTATGCGCAGTATTTTTATGAATTTGTCGACGGACGTTTGGTAGCTCGTCTAAAATCTGGAAATAGGCAAGTGCGGCAGAGTTCCTTGCTGCATCACTGCCAAGCAATTAGATAACCAATATGACAGGGTCCCGCTCGGCCCCAGATGGCTGGAGCTTTAGGACCACCTCCAAGAGAGTTCTAAAAAACGGTTTCATTGGAACCATTGGGCTCTGAAAATGTTTAATGGAAAAGCGAACATCAAGGGCCAAGCAACGCCGTCTCGGTGTGGAGGCTAATCAAAAAGTGTTTAAAATGAGTGTAGGTGTGAAAAGTCACTAGGCCACACGGAAACTTTAATTCATCAATTTAATTCCTTTTCATTTTGGGGACATATCAATCATATGATGAAAAATGCAGAACAGGAATAATTTACAGCATTTAGGGGTGTGAAAATGTTTGATTTTTTTTTTTTTTTTTCCCTAAGCAGAAGCCCATTGATGACAGACAGAGTTCTTGAAGCAATTGGGAGGACATCTCCCTCTTCTCCCTTGCTGCAGTGTCACTCCAAGCCTCCTGGGTAGGCCAACGAGGGATGGGTTTTGTTAGCCTAAAATGTGGGAATGTGTTATTCGTCACTCAATCCACAACCGTATGTGTATTTTTTGTACATTTTCATCCATACAGGAAGCCTACGCTGGGTGTCCGCAGCCATTCAGAGCCTATTCCCGTACCAACTCAGATCCAGAACTACCAGAGAATGGAGCAGAATCACCAGCCTTCGGGCTCACAAGGCTCCACCAGGTATTCAATACACTTTTCATTCTTATCTCTCTACTTATCACTCACAGGTTCTTCTGCATGACTCCTCCAGGGTCCCCCTCTGTTGTGATGGCTCTAGTGAAAGTTCCTCACCTTGCGCAGGATATGGATCTCATGATTCCTGCCCTGCTCCCTACTCCTCAAGTCCAACTAGAAGAGGAGCTCAGGCACCCCAGTCCTCGCCACGTGGTACAAATCAATCCATTGTGTCACGTCAGAATTTTACTGGTGATCAATTGACCATGATGTAGAGAAAAATATATGCCAAGAATTGGAGTGGAAGTTTGTAATTTGCATGATGCCTTCGGTGTTCTCTAATCTAGTGGGAACTACCCCAAGGACTTCAGAGCAGACTCTACCAATTAGTACTAGAACTGGGTGGCCCATGGAGTCTCCTTACAAGAGGGACAGCCCCAGCCACAAGGTCAGGCTATTTTCTTTATCCATACATACACATGGACATACATACATACATACATGAAGTTTTTAACCAATCCGAATTAAATTGATAAAATTGATTTTTGTTACCCTTTGCAGCAGGACACTTCATGTGGGACAATGTCAGAGATCTGTTGCCCCAGCCTTGCACATGAATCCCACACCAACCACGGCAGTAAACCCTCCAACAAAAACGGGCAATTTAAAAGGTCAGAACAAGTTGTTGCTATTGTCTGTCGTACCACAAGTAAGAATAGCCACAAGATTTGATAAATGATTACATGTCCACTTCACTGCCTTTCTTTGTACATTGAATGGCCAGATCACGGAACATTGGCAGACTGTCTGACATTTTGCTTAAAGCTGCATTTGGTGCTCAAATTCTTGAACCGAGAAGTAATGAAAGCCTCTGCTATGAAAAGACCATGGGTAATGCAGGTAGTTGCCTTTATCCTAATTCAACCACACAATGTTTTGTTGCTTTAGTATAATCTAGGCCAGATTTGGGCAAACTACGGCCATGGCCCGTCGGTATACGCTGTGCGGGACTTTTTATAACGGCATGCCAAACTTGTCCACATTATTAAAAAAAAATTGACAAAAAATACAATCCACATCATTCAATCTTTTGGTCTTGTCCCTGCAATGCCTGCGTTTCCCCAATAGATGGTGCAATGACCATTGGTGGACCTTTTGTGGGAGTGCATTATATTAGTCTGAGAAGCCGTTCTTTCTGCATAAAAGAAACTGGTCTTGTCATCCCACCCTCGACCGAGGTTTGCTTTGAAATGAACCTTGCAATGACGTTCAAAGTGATATATCTGTTTTCATTAATGCTGATTTAACTTTGCGCCTTAAACTGAAACTTATTTAAAACCGAAGTAATCTCCAGGTCTGCTAGTTCCCTGCATGTGAGGTGTTTTCCTCTATTTTTATATTCTCCTCCCAGTATTCCTTGACCTAAGCAGAATACCTGGATGCGAGCTTGGACACTACACGCCACGCTTTACTTTATCTGGCCCACTCTACCCAAATATTCTTGGCTCCGCCCCTCTTTAAATTTTTATAGTGTGGCCCGCAAGTCAAAAGGTTTGCCCTTCCCTGGTCTAGACACAGACAGCAATAGTTATGTATGATCAAGAATTGCTTGTTTGATATTACTGTGGCCATTTTTATCCTTTTATACAAACTTATAGCTCCACCTACTGGCTGCCATACAGGATGGGGTAGCCCACCAACTGCTGTCTTCTCCTTGGGTTCTCCAACTATTGGAAACACTCCACCTGATACTATGTTCTCAAGGATGCTGACAGGTATTGTTGTGTGAATGTAATTTGGCTTTTTGTCTTGAATATTTGTATGATTTTTTACTTATAGACAAAGGTTGGTAATTAATCTTCGAAACAAGTATGCCCATAACAAACATCCCTGCTTATAAATAGTTATGCACAATATTTTTGAAGAAAATAGTACGTAAATAGTCACGTACCATTTTCAGTGTATGAACAGTCTTTGGATGGACTAGCGGATGGACCTAAATCAGTGTGTATTCACCATTGGCAACATGCTAAATGTATTGCTGTAAAATTTTTTAAAAAATCATTCACTGCTGTTGACCGACGTAAAACCGGGTGAGTTAATGACATGATGAGAGCTCCCGATACTCCCTTTACAAGCTACTAGTAGCTACGATCTACTTAATCGGCAACCCTGAGCTTCAGTATGTATATTCTTTATTGAATTGCAGTGTCTCTTTAATTAAGCCCAAACTGGTTAACGTTAGTGTAATCACGATGAAATAGCCGTCCATGCATCTTGTCGCAAGGCGGAATTTCACCTACGTGCAATATATTCACCCATTGACAAGTTGCCAGAAGCAGCCGCATCCACTCCAAAGGGCTGGCTGCCTTCTGCCAATACAAAATGCTTGCTGGTAGTAGCGTGAGCCAGACAATAAAACAATTTTCATAATGACCATAAGAAATGTGGTGGGAATTAATCTTTTAAATAACCCGGGTTACGTGTAAACTTTTCTTGTCTTTGTGATTGAAATCATTCTGACTAAATCATCTCCGGTCAACAGTTTACATGTGACATGCTCTATCCTGATCTGCCATTTACATGTGCTACTTCGTTAATAGGGCAGCCGTTTTATAGCCGTGTGACAAGCCAAGATTGATGTAAACATTTTATCAAGATGGAGTTCATTTGTCTGTTTAGCGTAGTTGTTTTATTAAAGCAACAACTTAATTTATTTTAAAAAAAGTTAAAAGTAATTTAAAACAAGTTCTCCCGTTGCAGACGAGCTCTGGGAGGGCTCTGACTTTTTTCAAGTGTGTAAACAACGATGTCACTGCAGATTTATGCTAAGACAGCATGCGCAGACTGGATGCAGCCTGGCTTTTCAGATTGAACTATTTACATATGACGTCTGTTTGGATTGGCAAAAGGAATATACCATTTCTCTGAATTGAATTAAAATTCCAATTTGAATATGGCCTTATATTTTGGTTGAGGTGTTCAGAAGGAGCATTTTAATTCTCTTCTACTCAGAATTTAAGGCACCATGTAAACCCGGCTAATGTGTCATCACACATTATGATTTTTGGGGTTGAGGCAGAAAAATAGTTTTTGCCTAGATCAAATTGCCAAAAGACTAAATGAATTAGAAAAGGAACAAAAGTAACATCATTTTAAAAAAATCTTGAATCAGAATGTCCTAATGTTATATAGTAGTTATAATATTATCCTTATTCTACATTTGTCTAAGTACTGTGAAATTACTTGGTAAGAAAAACTGCATTCCAAATACAAGATATTTATCACTGAATATTTCATCTGTGTGTTTTTTTTAATGCAGGTTCGCCCAGGACAGCCTGGTTACTCAACAGTCCCCTTCGTTATCAAACATGCTGTAAAAGCAGTGAGACAGAAATAATGGATATTACTCCACACTGCGGTTTGGTCTTTCATCCTCCCGAGCTACCTGAAGATACACTAATGGAGGTACACATTTATTTTGCAAATATTTGGTGAAAGTTATGTCACTGAGGTAGATGAATATGTATGTGAGCTTCCTGTAGTCACAATGTTTTATGGATTTGATTCTTCCACAGCAGGTCCATACAGATGCCTTGCGTGACCTCCAGTTCATATTGGCTTTTGTGCACTGTATCATGGAATTGGCTTCTTCCAAGGACCCCATGCTGGAGTCTATCAGCAGCCCTGAGGTTTCCTTTATTGAAATCAATCTATTGACAGACCAAATAAGCCTCTTAAGTCAAGACTGGAGGTCAGAACATTTGTTTTACCATTTTCATGACATTATAATTCTTCTCCTGAGAGATTACTGAGAATGCTTTGTGGTGTTATGTTCTCATTGCAGCCATGCAGAGCAGTTGTTGTTGTATATGAAAGCAGCAGAGTCTCTGTCCACAGCTCTGTACACTGCTAAAGAAAATATCAAGCAAGGTCGACTGCTTCCTTCATCTACAGTCAAACAAGGTGAGGCTACCTTTGGTGTGGTTACCTTCATTAGCCTTGTGTCAATTATTCTATGTATAGTGATGTAAGAATTTAAATTGTTGGATGCCGATAATAATAATGGTAAGTTGTAACTTATGTCTCCTGTATGAAGTGATCAAGAAGCTGAATGAGTTGTACAAAAGCTGTGTTACATGCTGTCGCTCCCTAAGTGATCGGCTGCAAAATTTTTTAATGGATAAGCAGAAGCTTATGGATCGTTTCAATGGACTCACAGCAGAGAAGCTCATCTATTGCCACACTGTACACATGGTGAGTTCTCCCCCACTTCCGAATGATTTGCTGCTCATGCTGCATCACCGTCTCTGTCTTATTGTGTTTTCATATTGCTTTCAGGTACAGTCTGCAGCTTTAGATGAGATGTTCCACTGTGGTACAGAAATAGTCCAGCGTTACCATAAAGCTTTTCTGCTTCTGGAAGGTTTGTCTCGATTCGTCACAGAGGAACAGGACATTGACAGTATTGAAAGATGTATGTCCGAACAAGATTATATGTAGTCTTTAATGCAATGTTATTTTTCAAGCAAGCCATTAATGCTGGGGCTTTATGAACTGTTATTATAGTTGAATTATTTCTATTTTCCCAGGCAAGCAGTGTATTGAACGACGCCTCTTTGCTCTGCAAATTTAGCAGTGTCCAGGGGTTTCAATACTGCCTTCACAGAAACTGTGATGTCATTCCTCATTCACCTCATTGCAATGTAGAGGAAGGATCCTCCTGTTGATCTACACTAGCACTTTTATCTTTCCCAAGGTAACGACCACTGGAGTCCCTGCTCCAAGCACTCAGTCCAGCATCTGAAATCTTGATCTATGCACGAAAGACTGGACTTCCTTGAGTATGATCTTGAAGTGAGACTTTGTAACATTTTTTTTTGTTTGTTTGATGATCAATGAGACATGTTTTTCTCAATATCGGTTACGTATCTTTTGTTTTTTAGTGTTTTGCGCACAGAATTGTCCAATCCTAGGTCGTACTTGAAACAACGGCTAGAAATTTTTTTTTTAGAATTTACTGAAAACTTGACAAACAGGAGTAAAAAAAAAAGCTGAATGAAATGACCAACTGTTGTGATTGTGCCTTTTTCAAGTTGGATTCACACCTGATATGTCTGATAATGTTTAGAACTTCTGAAAATATTTAGAAATGTTAATTGAATTTGTGTATGACGCATTGCTGTTTTTATTATGATGCAAGTGATATTTATTATGTTTAGGTTTACTGCATGGCACATATTTTTGTATGTGTATTTTTTCATGGGAGTATGAAAAGCACTTTGCTAATATGAAAATGAACTGATGTATGATTCTTCAGTAAAACGTGAGGAATAAAATATGTATTTGTGTTTTCTCCTGGTTTTTAAATGGTGTGACTGTTTTGCAAAAGCGAGTTATTAATGCTTGTAACGTAGGCACTCATACTCTATTAAGATTTATGTATTGAGGCAAAGAACGGGGTTTTTTTCCACGGTTACTTGCGTTCCATGCCATTTTATCAAAATACGTATTGATGGCATAATTACCGAGCTAGTGTTTATTCTTAATTTTCCATAAGGATAAATATCAACGAATGCCATGCGAATATGATGGCAAAGACGATGATTGTATGTATATGTGTATAAAGACGAATTATTTTTACGGAACAACAATCGTAACTGTTATGCTCGTCCTCAACTTCCTGTAAAACAGGACTACAACCGGGTTAAGCCATAGGTCACTGTGGTCGCCATGTTGCTCAATGAAATTAGCTTCAAACATTGAATATCCGTTAGCAATATTGTAACGTTCATGTTCGCCGTATAACATTTGTTGCTACATTTCTGTTGTTGTAAAATGACGTAGATAACATTGAACGACGAAAGAAGAGCCGCACCATGTAAGTAATACAGTATGCACAGATTAATATATTATTCGTAAATGTTGGCCTTCTAGCAATAACAAGCTAACACTCATAGCGTTTGCTAGCACGCGTACCGTAGCGAAGGTTACTGTATAGGCTTAAATAGCACAAACAGCCTCGTAGCAAATCTGGCCACATATCATTCAAATTGTATGTGTGCTGTCATTAAATCATTACTATCGATGTTGGCAAGCATGCGTGTCTATAAACAGAGGACCCTTGCATATAGTGCACACCGGGTTGCTAGCGCTAACGTTACGCCCCTAAGCGATATCGTTATTTTGACAGAAGAGCGACCGAAACACTCCAATAGTGTAATTGTTTGTTTCCTAAAGTCATTATTGTGTCAAGTCTGAGTCCGACAATACAAATTTAAATGCGTTGTTGGCTCTTGCAATTAAACAAAAATCACTGTACACTATTTCATGCATTGTCTATGTAAATATATGGCTATTAACTAAGATTCCGAGACCTACGATATACGTGGATTTATTGAGGCCATCAGTTTTTTACCTTTTCATAAAACTACATTTCACGTTACCTCTACTTTAACTGGGACATAAATCAAATGTGGTTATTAAGTGTAATACCGTCCGTTGGATTAATGCTGGTGATAACATACAGCACAACATTCCAGTTACACGAAAGCTTTTAAGCATTTATAATGTTGAGCACATAATTAAGATTTTAAAAGATAAATTGTTGTAAATATGATCAGATATTTAGACTAGAAGAACAATTATTTATTATTAAACGTTTAATTTTTTTGCCCCCACCCTTCTCCACAGATTATTGAGGTTAATAGTGTAAGTGTATCACGCAATGCACCATGGAAGTGGGTCGCAGAACATTCAACGACAACTCCAGAGATCCAAGTCTGTTAGTGGCTCAGAAGTTGAGGATCATCAGCAGCAAGCGACCATGGCAGCTTCACAGCAACAAACTACAGTTACTCACCCTCAGTCACCCGTGACCACATTTTCTTCTGCTGCCAGTCCATCAGCTCCTCAATCTCCCAATTATCAGATAATCATGAGTCGCAGCCCAGTCACTGGTCAGAATATGAACATAACATTGCAAAATGTGGGACAAATGGTGACTGGCAACCAGCAGATCACCCTAACCCCGCTTCCCCTGCAAAATCCAGCATCCCCCGGCTTCCAGCATGCAACACAGCAATGGAGGCTTGAGCATGCTCCATCTTCCTACATCCAGGTCACATCTCCTTTACCTCAACCCATGCAGCCGCAAAGTCCCACTCAGCATAGCCCAGTCTCATTGCAAGGCGTCACAAGGCCTGGAGCCCCCGCCGCTACTCTTGGTGTGTGCGGACAGAGTCCGACGCGGTTTGTTGAGGCGGGCATGTTAGTGCGGCAAATCAGTTTAGGCAGTCCATCGGGAAGTGGTCATTTTCTATACCAGGATGGCACGGGGTTGGCCCAGATTTCACCCGGGACACCTGGACAAATTCAACTGTCCTCTCCAGGGGTACCAGGTTCTGTCAGGGAACGTCGTCTTTCTCAGCCTCACTCCCAGACTGGAGGCACCATTCACCATCATGGACCTCAAAGTCCTGTGACAACCAGTACTGCTCTCTCCACTTTGGGCAGCCCTGGACACATTACCACTTCTAACCTACCTCCGCAGATCAGCAGCATCATACAAGGTCAGCTCGCACGCCCTGTGATATTTGACAAGACTCCACAGGGTGTCGTTGCTGCCGTTGGATCCACATCCATGGGGTCTTTTAGTATACCTTCTACCATCCCTCCCTCCAGTCCCTCCCTTACCAGCCCATCCCTTGTAAATACCAACAATCCTCTTGCAGCCACCAACACTGCAGTAGGCACTGTTAAAAAACAGATTCCCAAGAAGTTAGAGGAGATTGCACCTTCTACTCCAGAGATTGCCCAGCTACGCAAGCAATGCTTAGAGCACCGTGCCAAGAAGATGGGCAGTCTAAAGGAGGTGTTCAAAGAATACCTTATAGAACTCTTCTTTCTTCAGCATCTCCAAGGAAATATGATGGACTACCTGGCTTTCAAAAAGAAGCCTTGTGTTCCCTTGTATACTTACTTAAGACAGAATGACTTAGACCTGGAAGAGGAGGAGGAAGAGGAAGAACAGTCTAAAGTCATCAATGATGAGGTATTGCGTTAGCCAGAATTTAGTACGTTTTCAACGAAACACTAAACTCGTGCTTTGAATAGTGCTTCTTTAAAACTTTTGCTTCTCTCAGGTGAAAGTTGTCACAGGAAAAGATGGTCAAGCAGTGACGCCTGTTGCCATAGCAACACAGCTTCCTCCCAATGTATCTGCAGCTTTCTCTGCCCCGCAGCAATTTCAGGTAATACAATACGATGCAAGATGCAATCCTTGTGTGAAAGTCTATCTGCAGTGGCTTATCCATAGCTAATGAGGACATCTCCCTTGAATTTCTTGTGGGACAGGGACTCCAAGGGCCAGCTGGCGCACTTGCCAACCCCGCTGACATGGATGCCTTCAAGAGGCAACAGGCTATGGTGCAAGCAGGTAGGGCGAGGATCGAAAACTCCTGTCTGTTGCCTCCCCCCCCCCCCGTTTGCTTTGTTTTTTTGTTCTTTTTCTTTTCTCCCTTTAATTGCTTCTGCTTTTAGATTTATGGCGTCGTCTACTTGCGCTCTATGTTGAAGTATTTTCTTCGAGGAAGGCGAGGTGGCCTGTGAGGTCTTCCGAAGGTCATTGCCCTGTGCAGAGTACTTTCTTTCCCGTTATGAGGGTATTGTGTGTTTTAAATCCCAGATCAGGCTAAAAGATCCCGGATTGACGTTGGTCGCCATGGGTTGATATTCCAGCATCCTGGTGTAGCTCCTTTAGGATCGCCTGGCGTGCCACTCCAACAGCTTATGCCAACTGTGCAAGGTAGGAGTGCTACAACGAGGCCCTCCTTTCTTCTTATGCAGTTGGATGCTTCCCTTTCTTCACATGAAGAAGATATAAGTATCTGAGCCAAAACATCCACCTCTGACAAATAAACTCCAAGCAGCATCAAGCAACCGATCTTCAGATGCTGGATTTCTCAGCAGTCCTTCCTCAGGAATTCAGGCTTAGTTCTACCAACACTGTCTTTCTGTCAGGATGAAATGGGAAGAAGATTTTCCAACTGTGAAGAATAGTCGTCACACACTGGGAAGATGCCTTGTCTTACCATTTTCCTTTCGTTGTGTTTTTGGCCATGCTTCGTTATCCATTTATTTGTTTCTTTTTATTCGTCTTATCTTCTTGACTGACTGTCATGTGATGATGGATTTTATTTTAATTTAAATTTTTTTTTTTTTTTGTTAAACTACAGTTGGATCAAAAAAGTGGGAACCCTGTGAAATGAGCTCACTTTCTTGTGGGTTTTCTCATTAAATGACTCCATTTGTTTTCACACTGTCTTTTGGTTCCCCATTGACATTTCTTGTGCAAGTCTTTCACGTTCCAGTTGTCCATGCGTCATCAACAAGGTTTCTGAGTCATTATTCCTATACCTCTTTCAGTGTCTTTATGTATCTCATGGTCACATTGAGTTGATTTCCCTTCATGTTATTTCATAGCATTTTGTTCTGACTTGGCTTCTTTCCCTCAGTCTAAGTAGGAGGGGAATCATATGGAGGAGTTGTGCTCACCGCACTGGTTTTTGCGATTGTGATGGTGTGGGTGTGTCAGGGCCAGGTGTTGGTGGTGTGACGTGCAGGGAGGTAAGGCAGGCGCTGCTTTAGATTGCACAGCTCCGCTCAGGCCTGTTGTCTGCAAAACCCAATGTTTGTCCTTTCGCTCACCTCTGTGCTTTGCTGCTTTGAGGCATTCCGATGCCTTGAATATTGCTAGAATGTCATAGCTTTCATGCATGTATGTGAAACATGCCGTTTTTGTGTGTCTGCTTTGTATTTTTAATGTTCCCTTTTCCTTTCGCTGTCTTTCTGTTGGTGTTTTTTCCCCATTTTCGTTTCCTTTTAAACATCTTTACTCTTTCAAAAACTCTCAATGCATCTATAGTTTTTGACATTTTAACCACATTCAACATGAAATGCAATGTTTTAATTTTGCATTAACCTATGTAATGTTTTGTTTGAGAGACATGTAGATGACCACATTAATTTCATTTCTTCTGTAATCATTCTGCCGTATTAGTTTATGCTATGATCATCAGGAAGTAGTGTACTTCTGTTCAATCAAGTTCATCTATTTCATTTGGCACTGTTCTCAGGAGCTCCAATTAAAAACACTCAACTATTATTTAATTTACCATTAGCTTCGATTAATCAGGGAAAGCTACCATACACCTGTATTCAATTAAAAGCCTTACTATTCTAGCCAGACCAGAAGACATTACAGGGCACTAGATGTAAATACAAGCTTTTTTTTTTTTTTTTTTACATCACCCCTTGTTAGTCCTATAATTTGTTTTTTATGTGTCTAGGCGGGATGCCGCCTACACCTCAAGTGGTCCAGATTGCAGGACAGAAGCAGAACCAACAACAGTATGACCCATCTAAAGGACCTCCAGTGCAGAATGCAGCTAGCCTACATACGCCACCCCCTCAGCTGCCAGGCAGGTTGCCACCAGGGGCCCTCCCAATGACTGGCCTGCCAGTGACACTGTCCCAGCAGGCTCAGATTGTGGAGAGTACAGTCCAGCCTGTGGGTCAGCTCCAATCGCAGGTGAAAGTGCAGGCAGGTGGCCCAATCATAGCATCAGTAAATCCCCACACACAACTTCAAGCCCAGCTCCAACAGCAGATGCAATCAGGTCTTCATATTCCGTTGCCTCCCCAGCAGCAGCAGCAACAGCAAAACCAGGCAATGCTACAGTCAGGGCAAGCGGTCAGTCTCCCTAATGACATATGTATACAATTTGCATTTGTGTTTTTATTTAAATTGTGATATCATCTTAAGTTTTGTTTCTTTCCGCATAGACGGTGACTCTTGGTCGTCCTGGTACAGAGTCCGCTCAACCCATTCAAAGGATTATGACCAACTCAATATCCCTCGGCTCCATGTCGTCTACTCCTATACCTACTTCTAACTGTGTTCCGACCCCTCAACCAACAAGTCCTCTGCGCCCACTTGCTGCCAATACAAACCCAAGCACCCAGTCCAAACTGACAGGAACCAATGGTGTATCTGGAATTAAAACGAGCGGCTTTGGTCAAAGTGCGACCATGCAGTCGTCGTTGCAGGAGTCTTCCCAAGATAAACAAGTTGAGCAAGCTAAACTGGTAAGTTTCAGAATAATCAATCATTACGTACATTTGTTAGTTTTTTGGTTACAAGTAATTAGGTCCTTTCATTTGTGATGATTATTTAGATTAGATTATAATAACCTTTATTAGTCCCCCAACGGGGAAATTTGCATTGTTTCAGCGGCAGTAATGGTTACATGAAAGAAATGTGAGGCAGAAATGCAGGCTGCCAATTGTGTGCTCAAGGACATCAAAACAACTTAAATGAACCTGCACACAGTGCAGAGGAATATAACATAAAATGGCAATAATTCAATATCTGAGACAGTGAAGTGATGTTTTTTTTTTTTAAATTCATTTCATTATTCATTCCGTTTCACTTACAGTGGTGTCTTGAGATAAGAGCTGTCAATCAGCCAGGTTTGTTTTGGTGTTGAAGTGCAAAATTGACATGAGTGCTGTATGGTGGCACTTGACTCAATTAATAACACAATAAGCAACAGTTTGGCAGATATAAGTCATACATTTTTTTTCAAGAAAGAGGCTTTTTCTATGTCACTTTCAGCTGAACGTTACTTTCAGTCTAAAAATAAAACCGAGAATTACACGTGTGTTTAAAGCAATTAAATAGCTGCCTAAATTCTACCATAAATGGGAAACTCACTCCATATGTACATGGGCAACAGTGTGGCTTTGTTGTTACCCTTGAAGCAATGCATATCTGAACACAAACAGTGCTGCTACACATCTAGACAGACCGTATTGCAGTACTTGCCTTACAGGCATAAACACCCCCCAAAATAAAAATACAAATTGAAAACAAATAAAACAAAATAATTAAAGTCAAACCTATACTTCGCAGAAAGTAATTCTATTGGTGGGGTGCTTGGAGTGTATCACCCGCGAATAATGAGGCAACACTACGGTGTATGAGTTGAATCTTTTTTTTTTCCATGTGTAATGTCCTTAGGAGAATCAAGTGCATCAACGCATCTCAGAGCTTAGAAAGGATGGCCAGTGGTCAGCCAGTCGGCTCCCAAAAGTTGTGGAGGCCTCTCGTCCAAAGTCCCACTGGGACTACCTGCTGGAGGAGATGCAGTGGATGGCAGCCGACTTTGTCCAGGAGAGGAGATGGAAAGAGGCTGCGGCAAAGAAGGTACATTGAATAGAATGAGTGAAATGTTAAAAAGTCTTGCGTCTCCAGAATTTGATATATAAAGTGAAATTGTCCTCCGACCTTCTTTCAGCTGGCTCGAACATGTGCACGTTACCATCAAGAGCAGATAAAAAGTGAAGAGAGGTCAAAGAAAGAAAGGGAACTTCATCTTCGCCATATTGCCAGCACAATTGCCAGAGAGGTGGAATTCTTTTGGTCTAACATTGAGCAGGTATGCTTCCTGAAATTGTAATGTATAACAATTGAAATGCTAGCATTCATTATGAGATCCAATTTAAAAAATGTAAATCTATCACTTTTTGACAGGTTGTGGAAATTAAACTTCACTTTGAAATTAATGAAAAGAGAATTAGAGCGCTTAACTTACAGAATGCATCAGTCAAAGGTATGGCTTACTCATTTAATTTTTTCCCTAAGAGTTATAAACATTATTCAATTTTAAACTGTTATTGTACCAGGTCATTCTTTTGGAGAGACAGCTGATGAAGAGGTATGTTCTCTTCATGAATGCAAATTTGCAAGTATAAAATCACATTTTACATGTTGTCTGTCTCTTTTCTCTTTTAGGAGCTTCACACTGTGTGTCGAAAAAGAAAATCAAATATGCCTTTGAGTGTTGAAGCTGGTATGTTTTAAATCTAATTCAAGTTATTTTTTTGTTTTGTTTTGTTTTGGGTTTTTTTTCAATTAAAAACTTGCTCCATTCACCTTGTCCTATGAAGTGCAAAAATCCTAGTGTAAACTTCTTGAGTGGCTGTTTTTTGTGTTCTAGATGAAGAGAGCACAATTGAGGAACAAGAATATATGGAGGGAGAAGCCAATTACAAAGCAGAGTTGGTTGAGCTTGCCAAAGATGGTATTACCCTCTATGCCTTTTTGACCAGACTTTGCAGCATTTGTCATGTGTTTCAGGTATCTTTATTTGCGTTAAGTTAGCCCTCACTATGGCTCCCAAGAAGTTGAAATAGTGCAAGTCTTGTGCAATTTGGAAGCCCTGGAAAGGGTTGTGGTCGTTGTTTTTGTTTCTTCGAATGCACTCTGCTTTTCAGTGCCGATAAACAGAGTTCTGTTCCATCGAGCGCAGAAGTGCAGCATGCTGTTCAGAAACTGATGAACTGAAAGCTGATGCACATAACAAAGTTACGGGATTCTGCAACCCCCGCCAAAGAGAAACGTCCCTTTTTGACTGAACTGTATGCGAGAGGGCTCCAAATCACCCTACGTCGCTTCACTTAAAATCACGTCACACTACAGTATTACAGTGTGCCTGTGCACTTTCCTGTGTTACTTATGGCACAATTACATTTATCCGCACAGCCATCTAATTATCCAAGTCCCTTCTCCTCACAAGGGTTGCGGGCTTGCTGGAGCCTATCCCATATGTCTTCAGTCTGTTGACGGGGTACGACCTCAATTGGTTGCCAACAATCGCAGGGCACTCAAAGACGAACATTCACTCACAAAATCACACCTCGGGACAATTTAGAATTGTCTTAACCCACATTTAATAAAACCAAATTTCTTTACCCTCTATTTTGATTTTATTATCTTTTACATATATTTACTGTACAGTACAATTTTACTACCAAACCCCATCAAAGAAATATTTATCCTTTTTCTGGGTGGGATGGACCACATTATTGGTATTTCCATTCACTTCAGTGGAGGTGATTTGAGTTGAGAGCATGGTCAAGAAATGAATTAAACTTATGAGTCAAGGTGCCATTGTATATCACAGTTGTATGTTTCTTGCTCTAATTCTTTTTTTGATTTGCTTTTAGCTGAGTTGCCTCTGGAGGCTTTGAGGAAGCAATATGCCGGTGCCTACGCTGATGGCTTTGAGTGGCCTCAGCCAAGTCCTCAAAGTAACCAGGATGATGAAGAGACTGAAGGTTCCTGTGTGTTCAAAATTTTTTGTTTTCTTTGGTTTTCAAAATAAAAATCACAATGGTCACTGAAATAACTTGGCAACTGACGGCTTATGGGAGAGTATCTTTTTAAAGGGTGAGAATTTGATTATTTTTACATTTTTAACGTGGACATGTTTCTTCTTTTTTTTTCATGGGGGGTTGTAATTCTGTTCTTGATACAGTTTAAAGGTATTTCATTCACCATTGTGAGTTATTCTTTACCTAACCAAGTGTACCAACAATTGTGTGCAGTTGTATTTGTCCTTTTCTCCTAAATTAGATTTCTCTGTAATTAATTTTCAGTTATAACGTGTCCTGCGAGCAGTCCACCCGAGGCAGTGCTCATAGACTCTCTGCTTATTGTGGACCAGTTTCGTAGTCCAGACAAGGCCTCTTCTTGCAATTCTGAGGGGAAACCTGCCAGAGACATATCTGAAGTGGCTGCTGCAACTGAACTCCTTCTGCCGAAGGGTACCTTCAAGACCACTTCCTCAGTAAGACCCAGAGAGACACGCAAATGAATCGTTTGACTTATTTTTGGTTGTTGATGTAATTGTTTTATTTTACCAGACTCATAGTCCTGCACCATTTTTACTACATGGCTCACTGCGAGAATATCAACAAGTCGGTGTTGAGTGGCTGGCAAACCTATACAAGAAGCACCTCAATGCTATCCTCGCTGATGAGACGGGCCTTGGCAAAACTGTGCAAACTGTTGCTTACATGGCTCACTTAGCTGGCCAAGAGGGTATGCTTAGATTGGTATTATTTGCTTGGTTTCAGGACATGTGTCTAAAAATGTCATTCTCTTTTTTCCATCAGGTGTTTGGGGACCCCACCTCATTATTGTTAGGACATGTAAATTGCTCAACTGGGAAGTAGAGTTCAAGCGCTGGTGTCCTGGCCTTAAAATCCTTTTGTATTTGGGAACCGAGAGGGAGCGTAAATTCCAGAGAACGGTTGGTGTTTTTGTGGTAATGAAAACAATATGTTCACTTTATCAAGAAATTTCGCATCATCTGGTCTAATCTGATCTCTAGCGGTGGCGGGAACCAAACAGCTTCCATGTATGTGTAACATCGTACAAGCTGATGATGAAGGGCCGCAGCCATTTTCTGAGGCAAAAATGGAGACACCTGGTTCTGGATGAGGTGCAGCTCATCAAAAATATGACTGAAAAACATTGGGAAACCATATTTGCTCTTCGCAGGTGAACTTAGTGATCAGCATTATTTTTCAGATATCTTTTTGGGGTTTTGGCTTTCTTTCACAATTACTTGAATCGATTGACTGATTTCCTGAGGCACAGTGTTGTCACTACTATGTGTGCTTTTTTTTTCTTTTTTTTGTATTTTATTTGATGAATTTCACAGTGAGCAGCGGATCCTCCTCATCAGTACCCCACTCCAGAATACTCTAAAGGAGCTATGGACGATGATCCACTTCCTCATGCCAGGAATCACCAGGCCCTACTCTGACTTCCCTGTTAAGGCAGGAACTGACCAGAATCAAGACTACTGTCACAAACTTGTCATTCGCCTGCACAGGGTTGGTATACTAATACAGATAATAACTCAACAACCAGTAAATCAGTTCTGCATTAATGTAATGGATTTTTTGAGCGAGCCTATAAAAGTGCATAACATAAAATCCCATTCATTTTACCGCTAGATGATTCAGCCTTTTATCCTGAGACGCTCCAAAAGGGAAGTAGAAAAGCAGTTGCCAAAAAAGTATGAGCACATTCTGAAGTGCCGCCTCTCCAGCAGACAGAAGAGCCTCTATGAGGATATCCTTACTCAACCTGGGTGAGCTTTTCTACTGTTGAACCCCAAAAATACCAAGTACAACTCACACATCACATTTCATGTGGTTTTTCAGTACATTTTCAGCGCTGCAATAGCAGAAGGCATTAAAAAAAACTTTAACTCAGAACAACTGTTAAAAACAGCAAAAGCGGGTCCTTGGCAAAGTTAAATTGCAGTCGTTTATTATCCCTCCCAAGTATAGGACTTATGATGATTTTTATTCCCTACATTGTACACCATAAATTCCCTTTATCATCACTTATTAATTGGATTTTAGACTTCGGCAGCTGCAAACTACAGGAATGTATGTTGCTCAATAAAGGTGTCCATTATTTGATTGTTTCTAGATCCCAGGAGGCCCTGAAGACGGGTCATTTTGTCAGCGTGCTTCAGGTCTTGATGCAGTTGCAGCGTGTGTGTAACCACCCTGATTTGGTTCTGCCTCGAGAGATGAGCAGCTCCTACTTCTGCGCTCCTCTGCCATATAATAGCCCATCACTCATTTTGGAAGCAATGCAGAAAGACTCCAGCAAAGTATACAATTTTCCTATTTGTACTCGCATTCTCCTATAACACTTTCCCCTGGCTTTTCTCATTAGTAAGGCAGATTAAAGGTCCATTCATGCCATCAGTTTATTCATATGTACGTCACCCATAATCTTTTGTAATACTGCTTATATCACTTTTCAAATCCTCTTAATTTTCATCACAAAATTGATACACTGGTCTTTGTAGTAGTAACAGTGGGGGTATTTTTGCTGTTCCCTATTTTTACAGTGCAGTACTTAATGAATACTTAAAATCACAATATTGAATATCAGATATTCCATACAATATTACCCTATTTGACACTCATACTTATTTGTTTCTTCTCTTGTCCTTGACTTTATTCTTTTAGGATACAAACCTGTCCCTGTTTGATTTGATCAGTAATGAGAATCGGCTGACTCGGTATCAGACTGAAGAAGCAATACCCAAACTAAAAGTCACACAACAGCTTATCGAGGAGATCTACAGTGGTCCCGAACCACCACCACGTCCTAAACCATGCCCAATAAAACCAATGAGGTTTGAAAGGATTCTTTTTTAATATCTAATGCAAGTATTGCAACAAGATTTGTCACATCATGATGTTGAAATGTCTTTCCTAATTAGATTGTTCCAGCCAGTGCAATATGGGACAAAGCCAGAAGGGCGGTGTGTTGCCATTACAAATGTGGGAGGACAAAATCCTCAGACAAGCTCATCTGCCGCGACCAACTCTGTTTCCGCATCCAACACAGCCCAGATGAGGGGAAAATCCCCCCTTACCACCGCTGCTACCACAGCAACTCAAGGTAAAATATAATATAAACAAGAAGTACTGTTCACAAACACTCTCTATCCATAATTATTCTTTGAAGCAAGTGCTGATTTTGAATATTTTTTGGTAGAATACTGTCAAATTATCAAGTTCTTTTTTTTCTTTTTTTTTAAGACAATATTTTTCACCCCTATCTATATACCAGTATGAGTACTCATTTATACCAACTAATCGATAGCACTAATACTTTTGATATTTAACGTTTTTATTAAACCAATGACAAACAATTTTAAAGAGTCTTTTAGTTCATTTCTGATGAAAGGCATAGCGGTCATTCTGCAATAGATAATTTAAGTCAGAAATAAATCACAAAGCAACTAACTCTAAATTTAGGATTCATTTATAATAAAGTAACTCAAGTGCAAAAATAAAACTGACAACTCACTGAGGTTTTGTCTTTGTTAAAAATAAATTAAAGTACAAGATAGCATATAACATAGGTTCAACTGTTAAGCTTGGCACTATGCAGTTGGAAAATCTTAAATGGATTAAAGATGAAAATAATAAAATACAACCCTAAAGAAGAAAAACACCAAAATATAGTAAATGTTGCCCAGTTGGCATCCATTGCAGCCTGGTCATCCTGGAAGGGGGATTCCCCCATCTGTGGTCCCTTCTCAAGGTTTCTCACTTTTCCCCTAATGAGGTTTTGTGAGTTTTTCCTTGCCCTCCTGGGGGTTAAGATCGGGGATGTCGATTGTGGCTATGTAAAGCCCTTTGAGACTGTCTGTGATTAAGGGCTATACAAATAAAATTGACTTGACTTGACTTGACATATATTAAAATACAAAGGAGTAGAGCACAGATGATGGAGTGCACTTTATAATGCACACTGGTAAAATCGCTATGTTGCCTGCACTGCATTCCGCAGGAAAAATGGACCTTATTAATAAACTGCATAATACCAACATTCTACTTTTCTCTTTTGATGAAAACGGGCAAATGTGTAAAATAAGTCTGTGCAAGCAATTGCTTTATGGAGAAAGTCAAATCACCTAAGTTGAGTTTTCAAAAAAAAAAAACATATGATGTGCACACAAAGCTTTAATCATCTTAATGGAAAGATGAGAGAATGGACATGGATGGAATTCAAAAGATAAACATTCTCTGTCAGCCATGCAAAGGTTGAGTTAGCAAATAAACATTTATTTTGATAGCAATACACTAACTCTATACATTAATATAAACCTTATAAGCAAGCGCACACATATACTTACAGAAATTACATTCTAATTCATATAAGAGAAGGTTGACATGGATACATATTACTATACAGATAATTGAAAAATGTTCTGTTAGCCTTCCATGCCATTTAGGTCCTGTTAATATGAAAACGGCTACAAGAGGGGGACTTCGTATGTAATGTCGCGAGTACCCTATACATTATAATAATACTTGCCCATCCCCTACCCATGATTTATTAGAGGGATAATCTTTTAAAACTTTAATTTGCCCTTATTCTTTATTGCTCTTTATTATGCGTCTGACTAAGATAGGTTGGATTTGTCTGCTCTTTCATCTGTCCATCACTGATTTTTTTTTTTGTGCGTCCAGAACAGAGTTCACCTTTATTTGCATTATGTTCATATGTAGCATAAAACTTGATCTAAATGATTTGTGAAAATTGCATGACTCACTTTGTTTTTATCTGAGTACTCAAATACGACCTTTTTTCCATTAACAACGAAGTAGAGCAGCTGCGCTTTAACTAAAATTTTTTATTTCTTCCACTTTGGGGAAAAAAAATGTTTCATCAGAAACTGTAAAAGTGAGGCTGGACCGTTTTCATGAAGTGTCTCCTGCAGCTGCATTCTTTTCACTAATCAACCCTTTTTTTGTTCTGTCCAACATTTCTCAAGGTTGTCTATATGTTTTGTCTTTTTATATATTATTCTTTCTTCTTAAAGGTGGGGATGCAGTGAAAATTGCCCAGCTGGCCAACATAGCTGGCAATCAGAACCGTATCTCCCAGCCCGAGACTCCTGTCACTCTGCAATTTCAAGGCAACAAGTTTACGTTATCCCCCAGTCAACTCCGCCAGCTCACCACTGGACAGCCTTTGCAGCTCCAAGGTATACTTCTTAATACTAAGTATGCGCGGGTATCACTACTAAACTTTTAATTTGTGCTGGCCTGTTGTTTTTGTTTTTATTTGTTGTGTGCTAAGATACCTTCATGGATTATATTAACAATGTAACACTTGAGCACAATTATCACAAAGTGATGTTCTTAGTGCTTGTCAGCCATTATTCGAAACACATCATTTTACTTACTGCACCTGCTTCAGCCTGAACATGTTTGCACCGTTTCCCTCTTTGTAATCGCAGACGAATATTATTATTGTTTTATTTTTTTTTTATGTGGTTAAATCGGCATCCATTGTAATTGAAAATATATCGTGATTTTAGGAAACATTCTACAAATTGTGTCAGCTCCTGGGCAACAAATCATCAGGCCCCAGGGTTCTATGGTTATGCAAACGATGGCACAAGCTGTCCCTAACTCCAATGCTTCAGCTTCACCCAGTGCACCTCATCCAGCTCTGCCAACAGGCCAGCAAGGTGACTCATCCATTACCATTCCCTATCATACATTTTGTCTTGTAAATCAGATTTTACGGCAACCATTAGCAATAGTATGCGACTTGCAAGTGCAAGGACCTGTCCTTCAGCTCATTTAGTATATTTGACTAGGTGTGACGACAAATGCCACAGCAACTTCTAACAAGCTCACTACTGCTTCTTCGCAGGTATGTACATTAATTCAGAGATCGCCAGAAAAAAAATGAAATTCATGAAAAAAAGTTTTGCAATGAATCTAAATATTTTATGGCCTTTGTCACAATTTACTTCAGGAGTCTAAAGAAGAAAAGACCATGCAGGCAAAGCAGCGGCTGAGCCTTCTCTTCGACGCAAACGAGCGACGTTGCAGCCGCCGTGTTTTATATGGGTCGGACTGTTTGCAGGCATGCACTGTGAGCTCAGAGCCTGGTCACTCTGCTCTGACTGCTGGAGGATGGATGTGGGTGGGTCGGGCGAGTTGCCTCAGGGCCCAGAACACTAGTGTGGCAACCACCTCGGCGCTGCAATCTACACTGCTGTCTGTTGAGAACCGAATGCAGGCTACCAACTGCCTTAACAAAGGGTGCTTAATGTCTTATGTCGCTGTTAAAACATGATTGATAAAGTGTATGACCAAGTTCGAAGCTTGATTCAGATTATGAATTCATCCATTGCTTGTAGTTTTACCCTTACCAATAACAATTGTGATTTACTTAATAATTTCCAATCATGCATTTACCTGTCTTATTGATCCAAGTCTAAGAAACTCTCCCCTTGTCTTCTTGCAGGCTGGTTTGTGTGTTGCCTACCGCTGTTGCGCCACCTCCTCAATTGTATGCAGCCAATCCTCCCATCCCTTACACTGTGAGACAGAAGTTACTCCACTGTCAGCTGCAGGAATCATTTGCTCCCTATACTTGTGCCATGCACCACTTGGTAGCCCGGCATCACTTCTATACACCGGAGCATCAGCTAATGCAGATGGATTCAGGTTAGTTGGTTTCTCTTCCTACCTGTTACATATACATACTGTTGGGATTCACTTTTCTTCATCGCACATTTATTGTGCATGTCATGGAGAGGGTGAAACCTCAAAAGAATACTAACTGGGGATATGTTCTTCGTCAAAAGGCAAGCTGGAAGCTCTGGCCATTCTGCTGCAAAAGCTTAGGTCAGACAATCGCCGTGTCCTCATCTTCACTCAGATGGTGAAGATGCTTGATATCCTGGAGACATTCCTCGATTATAGGCAGCTCACGTATGTGCGCGTCGATGAAAGTTACATTCCAGATGAGCGACAGGTAAGGAAAGATTGTTGTGGTGGGCAATACATCACTTGATAACGTGTTTTGTCATCTCAGTAAGATATATATTCTTTTATAGAAATTTACAAGTCATGACAATACAGTGGCGTGAAAGCAAATCACATGCTTTCAGAGACTGTAGTGGATTGTTAGAAGTTGTAGCCTCCCCATCTAACACCAGGACCTACTCGTGACAGTGTAAAGTTCTGGCTCAAGGGGATATATTATTATGCACTATTCCCTCCCTGTTGGATTATGTTCCTGACAGGGCCCAAAATTGTTGCACATATCAATATCGTTAAAATCCAACTGCTGCTGCTGTGTTTGTTGCTAGAAAAATTTTTCCCACTCACACGCTTGGTCTTCTTGCAGGAGACCATAAGGACTTTTAACAGGAACAGGCAGATTTTCTGCAGCATCCTGACAAACCACTGCTGCTCTTCAGTTGGAACTATGCTTGATGCAGATGCCATCATTTTCTATGACACAGACCTAAATCCTAGCATGGATGCCCGCACCCAGGAATGGTGTGACAAAATAGGCCACGCTAAGGATATACACATTTACAGGTGATATTTTTGTGCCAACTCAATAGTTCCTTTTTTTTTTTACATATATTTGTTTATGTTCACTTGCTGAAGAATTTGGGAGTTTACCAACGTTTTCCCCATGTTTTTTTCCCAGGTTAGAGAGTGGGAACTCGATAGAGGAAAAATTATTGAAGAATGGAACCAAGGACCTAATCAGAGAGGTGGCTGCACAGGGCACTGATTATACTCTGGCTTTCCTCACACAAGTAAGATCAGCTCATCCATATTTATCCTTGAGTGTCAGAAGAAATGTTCACCTGTTTTTCTTTTTGTTTGTTTTTTAACAAAATTCATACAAATTCATTCATCCCTTAGATTGCATATGGTAAATGGATCTCTTCTGGTCTAATTCTAGCGAACAATCCAGGATTTGTTTGAGGTGGAGGCAGGCTCAGCGGAAAAAGTGGAGGAGTTTGTTGTCCTTCCTCAGGAACCATCAGCCTCTGAGACCATCTCCCCAAAAGTGGCTAGACCTTACATCCAAGCTCTCCTTAGTATTAACTTGGAGGATTCATCAGAAGCTGATGGTGTTAAAGTCAAGGATGCGGAAATAAAAGCACAGCAGTCTGTGCTGGCTGATGAGTCAGCGAGTCAGTCTAAAGAAGAGCCTGATGAGATTGAGGAGTTGAATGCAGTTATGGAACAGGTACCTTCATTTATTGCATTTTGCCGCTGAACAAACGGAGGAGCACAATTTTGATTTAATTCATTTCTGTATTATTTCAAACAGCTCACACCGATTGAAAGATATGCTCTGAACTACCTGGAGTACCTTCATATCAGTGATGATGAAACTGCTCTCAAGGTAACAACAGTTAAAGTAATGCAAAATCATATGGCCTGTTGGTCACATGGCCCTAGTGAGGAGAAGCGGTACAGATAATGGAATATTGTGCCATATTAACTGTACATTTTTAGCAAGTCTCTGAAATACAGTGTTCAAGTTACCCCTGGGCCTTGCAAACCAACACTGCTGGAGTGTGGCGCTTGTGGGCAGTTTTGATAAACGTCTCGAAGAAAAATTCCTGTAAAGATGTCTCCATTTAGATTGTATTCAAGAATCCAAGAACGCTATTAGAACAGTCTTTGAATTAAATATACTTCATATTGGGTGATTTTGCATCAATTCCAAGATATTAATCAAGTAAATATCTGTTAAACGCTTCGCAAAAAATTATAGTTGAAAAATTTGATAAATCGCGATTAATCAGAGAATTTTTTATGATTAATTAGTTGTTTCGGACCCTACTATCAGTACTACTTGCCATCTGTCATCCATGGACAGTAAGCTGAAAGATTGGACAAAACAGCCAGAGTCTCTTCGTGTACACCGGGCCTTAGCAAGTAACAATCGACAACCTCCCTGTTATAAAATCCCCGCAGCTAAAAGGAGCATCATTTTGCAAGTGTTGAGGAGGTGGTCGGTCATAGTTGGGTCAAACATCTAATTATGCCCAGTGCTTGTCAACATACTGAGTGACTTTTTTGTGACATTTTACTCAGGAGCGATTGGAGTGTTCGAAGAGAGGCTGGGAGATCCAGCAGCTGCAGAAACTGAAGGAGGAGGAGCAGGACCGGCAGTTGATGGAAGGAGCCGAAGAGCTTTTCACCTACACAAGAGAAGATGCTTACAACATGGTGACTGCTCATTGACTCTTACTATTCACAACCAGTTATCTGCTGTTTAACACGATTGCCAAATGTTTGTTTTTACTAGGAGTATGTATTCACTGCTGAGGATGGGCACACAGAAATCATGCCGGTAAGAGATCATGACATGTATATATTTTTTTAATACACAATCAAGATACCTCTGTTTAAGAGGGTATCCACGCCACCCTAGGTTTCTCTTTGTCACATCTACAAAGATTATTCTTCTTGCATTGCAACATAGGTTTGGACTCCACCCACACCACCACAGGATGACAATGATATTTACATAGACTCCGTAATGTGTCTGATGTATGACACCACCCCCATTCCTGAGGCCAAACTCCCTCCTATCTACATCCGTAAGGAACACAAGAGACTTAAACTGGACCCCTCAGGTACTGGTCACTGAAACCACGCCACTCTCTATGCATCTTTATTCTGGGTTTGAGACACTTATTAAGGAAATTTAATATGATTAAAGGTGCAGGGGGGAAACACACACACCTCTAAATAAATAAATAATTCAATACTTTTTACAACCATTGTACGCTCACATTTCTCAATTTTCTCAAACAATATTCATAAACAGTTTGAAATACTAATTAGTGTTGCCGAAATGCATTAATTTCCACACATTAAAGGTCACGTTAGTAGTGGAAAATGTTTTAATAAATCTTGGTCTCGCTTTGTGAACAGCATTTGAACAGGGTATTTAGACATTTTATAGCCACTGTACTGTAGGAGAAACTACTGATTCATGAATAGACTTTCCAGATCAAACAAATTTGCCCAACCACCTACAGCATTTTGTTGCCTTCTTTTGCCATTAATTATCCCTTCTCAAACAAACTTGTTTTTTTTCAGCAGCAGCTAGGAAGAAGAAGAAGGGCCACGGGGAAACAGTAATCCCACCACGCTCCCTCTTCGAAAAGGCCAGCATGCTGAAGGTTCGCAGAGAAGGGAAAGACCAGAAAAAGAACTTTTCTCTGAAGCAGCAAGCACCCTTCGCCAAGCCTCTGCCCTCACTGGTTAAACCCGCCATGGAGGCTGGCCAGGACAACCCAGAGTGGCTCATCAGTGAAGACTGGGCTCTGCTTCAGGTACTCACTCCACTACCCTCTTTTGTAAGGAGTCGTATCGTGCAAGCTTCATTTGAATTGACTGCGTCTTGTTGGCACAGACTCAAATTTAAGTGTATACAAACTGCAAGCCTAATTGTTTGTTACAGGCTGTGAAACAACTGCTCGAGCTGCCCCTGAATCTGGCGATTGTGTCTCCTGCTCACACACCCAACTGGGATCTGGTGAGTGATGTGGTGAACTCCTGCAGCCGCATCTACCGCTCTCCCAAGCAGTGTCGTAACCGCTACGAAAATGTCATCATTCCCAGAGAAGAGGGCAAGGTAGTTCTCAGTTCTGTTAAACTGGTTATTGAAACTACCTTTTGTCATTTTCTAACAAATTCCTGTTACCATTTTCAGTTGATGTATGAGGCAAACCCCAAGAAGAAAACAAAGAGCATATACAAGGTGCCATGTTTTTTTCTTCCCCCAATTTTCGTTGTCACTCTTGAATAATTGGGTTCACTAAATGTGCCTTTGTCTCATGCATGTCTTTTTACACTTAGTCTAAGAATAGCCGCCCTCTAAGGACCTGTCAGATCTACACGCAAGATGACAATGCCACTCAAATTCAGCTCTACAACAGCCGCTTTGAGCTCATGAAAATTATCGCGAGCAAGAGGAGCCCACCTATCAAACCTTTGTGAGTGCAGCATCAGTCAAATTAACTGAAGCGAAGTATAATTAAATACTTGGAGGGAAAGAGATTTTGTTTCACGTATTTTTCCATTGCAGTGTTTATTTAAATTTATGAATCTATTAAATCCACTCTTACAGGCTTGGCATGAATCCATTCCAGAAGAATCCCAAACATGCCTCTGTTTTGGCTGAAAGGTACACTTTCTATTGTGTTTGTCTTGTAATTTATGCATCCAACCATACAGCACAAAATCTATGAACCATTTATTTGTTGTATACAGTGGGATAAGCTACGACAAGCCTCTGCCCCCCAATCAGGTGGCATCTCAACGTGCTGAGAGGATCGCCAAAGAGAAAAAGGTAATTCTCAGGAATGACAAAACATTTTTTGATGATTGGGAATATTGTGCGGCTGCATCAACAAATTGATAAAAATCAATGATTAAAGTGTTTGCAATTCATTTAATTGTTTCTTTGTGTCATGCGATCATTACGTAATTTTTATGTCTGTCACTTGCGCCTTTGCTGTGCAGTGCTGAGCAGTGGAGGGTGTCGGACCAAAAGTCTGCTCATATGATTTACATTGCTTAACGGATAAATATGCTGAATTTGGATGACGTAAACCCTGCTAGTTAATAAGTCGATTCTTGTCTACCAATCACAATAATCCCGACGCTTTTAATGCGTGGAATGTCTACAAAGGCATGAATGGCTGAACCGGTATTGACAGGACTGCGTTCAAAGGCATTTTTGATCAAACATATATTTATGCTCATGCTAACCAAACAAACTCACCCTATAATGTAAGTGTTACAAGCGCCAATATTCAAAGTTATTTAGGTGATAGGGCATGTAATTAACTTGATTTAATTTTTATATAGTATAAATAGTCATTCGGTGCCACTCTACAACATTGTCATTGAAATCAATTTTAATACTTTTTTAAAATATTTAAGTGTATCCATTATCTCTCAAATATTTTGACACCCTAAGGCTGCAAACTACCAGAGGTTGTACCTATATAAATACATTACTATTCCGTTTTGACCCTTGTTAACCTAATTTTTTGCAGTAAATAAAGAAATGTGTGTAGCAATGCTGTGTCAGGATACAATACAGTGAGAATGTGTGCTTGTAGGCCATGGCAGAGCAGCAGAAGGCTCAGCAGCAGCAGGCTGGAGCTCCCCAAGGCCAGACTGCACCCAGCCAGACCCAGAGCCCCGCAGTTGCCCAGGCTCAGGTCCCACAGGCTGCCACGGTGGCTGGAGCTGCTGCCGTTCCTAATGCAGCTGTTCTGGTGAGATTCCTCCTTCGCAGTTGGCCTCTTTTGTAAGAACCAAAATATGCAGCTGTATCTACATATCTGTCAACTTTTTCAGGCTGGAGCCATCAAAAACGCCACAGCCGGCACAACCATCCAGGCTGGTGTGTAGACCTGTGTAGTTCGCCAAACCACATTTGCCTGTACAATAGTTGATTTTTTTTTTTTTTTTTTTTGCTTTTGGCTTCTTCTTACAGCCGCTGTTGGGGGCAATGTAATTGTGAACACGGTGGCTGGAGTGCCTCCAAGTCCCTTCCAAGCCAACAAACGTCTGGCATCTCCAGTCATACCAGGCACCCTGTCTGTGAGTCATGATGACACAAATATCACACTGACTGTAGCAAAAGAAGTCCTAATAATCACTGTGTCTTTTGTTCTTCCAGCCCGCTGGTCCTGCGGCCGGAGCACAGGTGGTCCATGCACAACAAAGAGCAGTTACAGCTGCTGCTACCCCTGCTGAAGTGGTTGCCATAGCTACAGGGCAGGGTGTTCGAGCAGTTACGCCAGTGACCGCATCCGCTGTAGTTTCAACCACTCTGAGCCCAGTCCAAGCTCAGACACGTCCACTTGTCACTCAAGTAACACCAGGTAAGGAAGTGGATTTAGTACGGGTTTTTTTTTTATTTATTCATTTATTTTTTTATTGTATTTACTCTTAAGTAAGGCTGAGTAGTTAATAGATTTATTGTTTGGAGTGCTATTTTTTATTTTATTATTCATTTTATTTTATGAACAGATAATGGATGGTCGGATTTTATTTAATTTCTTTTTAATCGATTTTTAGCGTCTCTCATAGTTCAAAGCGTGTCCTTGCTGACCTGTACTTGCATGAACCACAAACAAGCAAACTGAGAGACCGAGAGGTGCTGTTTTATAAAAGCAGTCAGCCGTGCCAGAATAGCGAGTTTTGTGACTATTCTTCTAAAAAGCAGCCTCTAAGTGTCAGACATAAGTGAATGTTGTTTTCACAATGTGTTTCATATGGCAAGAGAGCAACCTTGGGGAAGGCAATCACGCTGAAAACGTCCAAAGATATTGTGACTATTTACAAAACAAAGTACATCGCTACATTGTGGATATTTTTTATCCAGTATATGTGCGATAACTCATGTGAAAATAACATGGAAGAGCTGGAGATGCTGCATCTGATGACAGACATATCGACCTCCCGTACTTTGACGTTTGATGGCTCATTTTAAGACATTGAATTATTAAATATTTAAAACATAAATAAAAGATTGTGTTTACATGCAGTACATATTTCATCAAAAGGGGCATATTTCTCCAACAAGAAGCATATATCGTCATTATCTGGGGAAATTAATCGATTTTAATCAAATATTTTTACAGTATTTAACAGCCTTAACTTCCAGTGTTTGATACTCGTTCACTGATCTCAATGTGCTGAAATACCCTGGCAAGCTACAGGTATGCAGCTTGCACAAGGAAAGGCTCTCACCCCGGCTCACCTGCAAATGCTTCGGCAACAACAGCTTCAACAGCAGCAGCAGCAGGCTGGGTCTCCTCAGATCAAAGCCGTAAGCAAACCCCAGGTAAACCATAACTAGAGACTGATTTAATTTATTTATTTATTTTTACAGAAACTGGGGCTGAGTTGTTCTTGTTGAGGCTTTGTGATTTAACGCCACGGCTTTGTGTTGACAGGAGTTATTAAAGATGCACAAACATAAGTTGCAGCTGCAGCAGCAGCAGCAGCAGGTTGCTGCAGCAGTGGCAGCAGCCGCAGCTCAGGGCCAGCAAGCTGCAGGAGCCCAGCAGGCCCAAGTACAGCCGACACAAGCGGCTCAAGCCAGTCCTCAGCTTGCGGCCGTGGCAGCGGCAAGACCTGGATCTGTATTGACGGGCACCACAGTGACCAACCTACAGGTGGCCAGACTGGTAAGTGTTTCTTAGTCTATGTCATACATATGATATAAATCCTACAATATAACCGTATATTGTTTATAAAGTGGATTTCTTTGTATTTGTTTATGGACAACGTGTACATACATACTTTACTCATTTTCGAAAGACATGAAGAGATGCTTGCTCCAGATTTAATAGAAAGGTCATTTACATCTTTCATCAGAGTTCTCTCAAGTGTACCGAGAGGAATGCAGTCATTCACAGTTGCGTTGCATGAAGCGGAAGCTACAAGGTCTTCCTGCAAAGTCCTTTATATTCATAGCCTTGGCAACGTACTGAGCGTGGAGATGGGACAGAAACTCTACAGATGATATCCCAATGTTTGTCCCTGATTTGTTACCCAGTCTTTCCTGATTAACTTTGATCCTCGGGGCATTTTTGTCCAGGTTTGGTAGCGCAATATTGTGTTGCTTTCTGTCTTATCTTCCAACATATGTAATGAAGCATTGACTGTATTTGGTTAATTATGTAACATGAACAAAGCATCTTCATCTATAACACGCTCGCACATACAGACATGACCTCACTCACGCATTCTATCTGTTGTTGCAGACCCGAGTACCCACGCAGGGTCAGATTCAGGCCCAGGCAGGTCAGACAGCTCAGATGACTCTCACCAAGCCTCCTGTTGTCTCCGTACCTGCCGTGGTGTCATCCGCTGGGGTCACCACACTGCCGGTCACTGTAGCTGGCATCAGTGTGGCTATTGGCCAGGCCCAGAAAACGGGTATGTTACCAAAATGCTTTCTAAGCCTTAGGACACTGTAGCCCATCGCGCTAGCAATCAGTCCCGCTCCAGCTTCTAAATCCAACTTTCTCTCCTTTGCCAGGTGGTCCTGTGCTGACGCCGTCGTTCCCGCAGATGCAAGTGCAGCAGCTGCTTCAGATGAAGAAACATCAGCAGCAGGCGGCCGTTCAGGCAGCCCAGCAGAAGGCGGGACAGCCACAACAAGGACAGGCCACCGTGCAGCAGAAGGTAAACAAGGTCTGCATCAAGGAAGCAACGCTGATTCTGCCGGTAGCACGGTACCTTGTCTAATGATTTTTATTTGCTCCAAGACAAGTCGGTTTTCTCCACTTGAAAGTAATGGTGATGCAATTTATCCAGCAGTGCCCCCCGTACCTTCAAAAAAGTGTTTTAATTACGTTTTTCAAAAGGAAATTGCATTGTAGTTTAATAAAACACTTTAATAAAACTTACTTTGAAGAAATGAATACCTTCATTGTTAAGTGTCTTCACACGACCCCATTCTCAGTTGTTTGTTTTTACTTCCCTTTCTAAAGATGTTTTTTTCCCCCTGTTGAGTTGAAATGATTGATTTGGTTTATTTTTCTTATATATAAGAAAGCATTTGAGCGGGGATTTGTAGACTGCATATTAAATCGATATATATTTTGTTATGCCAACTTCCTTAGATTGGCACACAACAGGTTACGGTGCAGGCTGCCCAGCCCACTCAGCAGCAACAGAAGGTCACTTACACCACCACCACCCAACTTCAACCTGGGATCAAGCCCCAGTTCTTTACCACATCCATTGCCCAGACCCAAAAACCTACCGGACCGCAGCAAATCCAGGTACTTCAGTAACATGTGAACAACTTGCACTTTTTGGGGGGTTTTCACCTTTGAAGGGTCTAACTTATTATTTTTGATCAGGTGGCAAAGCTCCCACAAATAGTGCAGCAGACGCCCACTGTGGCTAATATTCAGCAAATTGTGTCATCTCCACAACAGGTAAGCACCTCCTTCAGCATTGCATCTTAGGGAGGAGCGAGTGAGTTTGAGTGAGTGTGACTGGCATGAGTTTAAGCAAGCGAGCATGAATGCGCGTTAGAGCGAGTGAGAGTGACTGTGTTTAGATGTGTGTTACAGTAAGCGTGTGTGTGGTGTGTCAGAGCGAATCTGAGTGCCTATTAGGGCTGCCAAGATTAGTCAAGCAATCACGACGGCGTCAACGATCAAAATGGTTGACAATTAATTTTAATAGTAGACACGTCGTTTATTCAGATATTTCCCCATTTGGTGCTCTTCTGCTTCTCCCGCTGGCTGTATGCCTGTCTGCAACGCACATGCGCATTTGCGCTAATCCGAGTCACCCTGAGGTAAAACAGATGCATTGTGGGTGCATAATTGAGTGAGGCCAATGTTAACGTTAGTAACAGAGTTTGAAAATGACTAAATACGGTGTAAACCTTCCTTTCATAGCACAGCATGGATCAACGACTATCTAAAAAAAGGAAGCACGTTGCAACTGATGCCTGATTTCATTTCGGACATAGGGACAGTTGTTTCTGGAAGTTAGCTTTAGGTAGCATACACAGGCTACGGTGTGGGTCTAATAAAACGCTCCATGCATGTCCTCTTGTGGTCGCTAACATATTGTAGCGTCTATTGTGGATCATGTTCATTAAAATCCAAATCGCAGTTTATAAATCAAAGTGGGAGACATCAAACAGTAAAAGCGCATGTGATACCTCCCGGCCACTCGCAAGTCGCGATTACTCACCAAGTGTTGCGTTTATGAACTCGGAAATCTCAATGGCAACACATAACGCTAAAAGTGGTTGTTGGAATGTACTCATTTACAGGGCTAAATAAATCCTAATCTTTAAAGTTGCTTTCCCCATTCCAGATGCATACCACGTTTTGAATGTGTTGATCGAATTATGCATACGAGAGGAGCAAAATAAAACATTTTGGGCACAGATTAAATCAATACAAAATCAAAAACCCATACAAGTGTTTATTTTAGTTTACTTAATCACAGTGCATTCCCTCACTTCTACATAAAAAACGATTGTTGCCCAAGGAGAGTGAACTATTTAATTTACAAGTATTTTTTTTTTTTACAGCTAGTTTCATAGTATTAGTGCAACTCAGCATAGTGTATAAAATGCACTAAACATTTATAGTTAAAAATGTTACGGCCTCATTACCGCCTTCAATTTCAGTTGCTCCCATCATTTATATACATGCTGAGAATGCTGGTACAACTTGAATGTCTTAATGTCATATTTGTCTTTATTATTCATGTGAACATACCTTAAAGAATTCTAGCTGTAAGCTACAGCTGGTCATATAAAAGCATCTGCTTGCTGGTGCGATTATGGGGCGATTTACATATGATCCGATTAGTCGACTGATCGCGACCACTGTTCCCCCCGAGTGCCTGCGTGTGTGTGTGTGAGTGTGAGTGTGTTAGAGCGAGTCTGCATGTTAGAGCAATACTGTGTGTCTGGGTGCGTATGTGTTTGTATGTCTGAGTGCAAGTGTTAGAATGTGTGTTGGCGCAAGTGTGTGTGTGTGTGCTTGTTTGTTAGCGTGCGTGTGTTTGAGTTTTAAAGGCATATGGCCTGGATTGAACCACATAAGAAAACAAGTGTGTGTCTGAGAGCTGATGTTTGCGTGCGCTAAAGCACAAGCCGGTGTTGCTTGCAGCTTGTAAACGTGCATCTCCCCTTGTCCATCTCAGATCCAAACGCAGCCTCAAACCGTGACACTGACCACGTCAGCACCCGCCCAGGTGCAGATGATTCCGGCTGGCACCACCACAGCTCAAGTTGTTCAGCAGAAGCTGATCCAGCAGCAGGTGGTCACCGCGGCTGCCTCACCGCAGATCCAGACACCACCCCCCCACAGCCCCGCCCAGCAAGAGACGTCTGCGCCGCAGCCCATGCAGTCCCAGCAGCCTACCAAAGGTCAAGCTCGCCAGGGTGGCATAAGGGCCAAACCACCCGCAAAGCCCAGTGGGGGAAGCAGTTAGGGGGCAAGTGAATTCAAACAAAGTGTTTCCTCGCAGTGCACATGGATTGCACTCAAGTATTCTTTTGCAGCCCACCACCATAACGCCCGTGCATACAGAATCCTGTCACTCCGCGTTTGTGTTGTTTGTGTTTAAATCTTATTTTGACAGGAAGTCCAACCCGGTGGGATTCTAACTTCTTTGTTCCTTTGTCAAAATTCCAAGTGTTTAATTACAAAAAAAAAAAATTCTCTTTCTAAAAATGAACCCCTCAACTTTCTCTCCAACATGACGCAGTCATCGTCAGGCCTGAACCCTGACCAAGAGAACCTACCGGATATTTGAGGTGTTTTGATTTGGAGCTGTCCAATATGTGTATTCTTAAATAGTTCTTTGCATGTCAAATTCCTTTGTCGTGTTTAGATACTGAATTGAGAGTAGTGCACGTTCCGTAAGTCAGTTTTTTTTTTTTTTATTCCAACAAATACACTGTAAACATGTATGTTAGTACTTTGGGTTTCCTCATGAATCCTCCTTTTTTTTCTTTTTTTTTCTTTTTTATTGATGTCAAAGAAAATGTAAATATCAGTGAAAAAAAACATTTGTACTTGTAAAGTAGTTGTGTTTTCATTGTTTTCTTTTTCAGCCTAATTGTAATAAAAGTGCTTTGTTTTTATACACAAACATCATTTTTTTTAATTACTCGTTTTCCATTAAATCCATTGTAAGTGCCAGGAAGTGTTGTGAGTTTTTAAACTGAATGTAGCCAGGAGATCATAATCATCTTAATCGGCCAAGTATGTAAAAAAAAAACAATTTGTCTCTGTATTTTCAGCTGTATTAGAGTAAAAAGCAACTGTAACAAAATGAACATTTATGACATAACACATAGTGCAAGTACAGCGAGTCTTTATATAATGTAAGGGCTCCATTTGTACTTGAACAGCTTTCCAAATGATGCAGTGAGTCATCACCTGTCATCCTCCACCGCTTAATTTGTATGAGGTTGCGGGGCGGTGCTGGATCCGATCCCAGCTGACAAGGAGCGATATGTGCACTACTCCCTGAACTGGTCACCAGCCAGTCGCAGGATGCACTGAGTCATCGAGCAATAACTTAAGTGACAAACAGAACAGTTTGTCAGTTATATCTATCTGCTATTTTTAGTTTGAGGTTGCAGAACCCAAAACTGATCTGGTTTTCTCTATCACATCAAGTTTTTGTGCTGTAGGAGCTTTGATTGTTTAAAAGATACTAACAAACAACAAAAAAAGGAAATTCAACGGCATGCCCATGGTTAGAACGTTAAGAGAAGGCACAGCATTCCTATTTGCATCTATTGCTGCTACTGAACTATTGGGAGCTGCACCCACCTCTCACCGCGTTGTCAATTGTGACTGCACAAACATGTTGCAGTAGTTCAACTGACAGATGGCAGAAAACCTGTTGATTTGGAGGAGCTGAGTTCCAGCATGATGGTGTTGAATGCAGATCTGAAGTCCACCAAATGATCCTGGTCCCTGTGCATGGAGGTGGTCCAGAATGCACCTATCCACCAACTTCTTTGCTTGACAGGTGCGAGGAAACCGGAATACCCGGAGGAAACTCACGCATGCATGGGGAGAACTTGCAAACTCCACACAGGAAGGCCGGAATCAAACCCTGCGCCTCTGCACGGTGAGGCCATCGGGCTAACGGTGCCGCCCCGTTTATTTTATGTATTAGTTTATTTTATTTATTGTGTGTGTGAACATATGCACATTTTTTGCGCGGTAAAATGTGAAGCCCTCCTGGCCCCGTGTCACTGTACAGCAGGCGCGCTAAGCCCCTGTCCAGCCTTTATTAAATGTTTCCATCCCTCAACACAACTGATTCATAGGGTTCAGGATGGTTATAACGCTTCTGCAAAGCTTGCTGATGAGCTGATCATTGAATCAGGGGAGTTGGAGGAGAGAAATATGTAAAACAGGCTGTATAGATCTCTCCAGGACCAGACTTTGGCACATGGCAGCATGGAGGTGTAGGACATACTAGTTTGCTTTTGGAATGTCCACATGAGGGGGCCGTTGTACCAGCTTCATCCACGCTCTGCTGGGAAGGCCATCTTGTGATGTGGATTTTCCAGCTCATTGAAATTTCCCATCTGCTCCTCAGCGCTCAACCCCCACTTCTGTGCACTAGCACTCAGTATCCGGGTCACACTCTCCACTAAACGAAACTGAGACGTGGGAGGTGAACTGGAAGAGGATGCCCACATATAAACAGATGGTCAAAGCTGGTTCCTTTGGGCTGGACAAATTTGCTACTTATCTGCGGAATCTGTTCAACACCCTTTAGGGTGCTAAATATATCCTTACATGAAGCAGGGGTTTAATAATAATTTGCATCATCAAATCCATTATTCCCTCGACTACCTCCAAATTCAAACAAAACCTGAAGAGTTTGAACGGTAAATGTTCAGTATTTTCAGCTCAGTGAGTGGCGTAACGGAGGAGTGGCAAAAATGCAGACTGCCATACAGTTACCACAACTGGCCATGCATTTGGTACCTGGTCCTTCAGTGGGGACTAAATGCACTTCTTAATATTTATATTTACGCAATTATAGAAACCAACCTTGCTCCATACATCTTCCGGAGCAGCTCAAATATGAGCCAATATTTAGATAATAACATGAGAATCACATAAAAGAATGATAAATAATACCCATCATACTCAAATTGGCAATGTGAAATTATCCAGTGACAAGGCTCGTCATATAATTTTTTCTTTGCGGAGCTGTGTCGCGAATCAGTGACTTAATTTGAGGATCAACTTTCAAGGAACGGAAGCAATGGTTTCATTACTCAATAAAAATGTGCTAATATAATGAATTAATTACTTCACATCCAAACATGAGTCGATAATGGTGTAATGGTGCATTTGCCCGACCGTGCGGGCAGCGTGGGATTGGTTCCTACTCAGTGATCGTGTCTCTATGTGCCCTGCGACTGCCTGGCGACCAGTTTAAGGTGCAATGTGTCTTTCGGCCATAGTCAGCTGCGACAGGCTCCAGCACCCCCGGACCAGGATAAGTGGTGTGGATGATGACGTGACATGACATGACGTGACATCCAAACATAGCACACATACCTTCTGCATGGTAGCTTACTAAGTTGTTACTCAATAACACTGGGAAAAGGAACAAGTTCTACTAATATTGTTTACAATGTCTGTCTACATGAGGTGCTGCACCGTTTGTGTTCAAATCACCATTGTTCAAGCTTTGACCCACAGATGCTATTTGTTAGCCTGGCACTAGTGTTTTCTCATCATGTGTTAGCAATAAGATAGTGGATTTAAAAGAAATATTAATTTGACAGTGCAACTTGAAGCCTCCTCTTTTTTATTTTTTTAAACACATTTGTATTACTCCAGAGTGCCATCTTTATGGTTCCTTGCAAACTGTAACTTCCCCCCTGCTTCACTGCATTATTATGCACCCCCACCCCTGTCCCAATCGCAGCTGTTCAGTCATAATTCCTTGTGCTCTTTTCACATCATGTGTGGGAAAATGTTACTTTCACTTGGGTGGGTTTCCAGTCACATCGCTTCCTGGAAAACATGACGATTCACAACTATTCAGGTTATGATGTCTTGGACTGCTCTTTAGCCAATTTTAGCAGTTATTACAATATCCAGTGATATGACTCTTCTGAAACGGATGAGCATGTTTTCCACCATCATAGCGTATTGCCTTTGTGCATGATAATAAGAAAATGTTTTAAATAACTACGTAAATTGGAAAATGTATTTGTTTCGTTGAATTCAGGTGCTTTTTGCCAAGGCAGCGGAAAATGCACCAGGGCATCACAGTGGCAAGTGGTGAAGATAGACTCGGAAAGACATCAACCACGCTGTAAACAATTTGAGTGACATTTACTTGAAAAATCCTAGTAACGTTTTTTCAGTCAGAAATTGTAAGTAAATTTTACAAGACGATTTTTTTCAAGTAAATATCACTCCCCATTTTTTTAACAGTGTACAGCTAATTGTGGTTAATGGTTTGCGTGTAAAACATGGCGGTCCGATTTGAGAAGAGCTCATTTATTAAAGCTGTCGAATGAAACAGCTGGCAGACCTCAAAGGATTTGAGCTGCCGTCGTGTGATTATGGAGACTGGACCAATCATTTTAAACATGTCGCTGGCATCACACCTCCCGCTCATTGTGGTTGTGTGTGTGTGGGTGTGTTGAAGGGAGCCACAGGCATCGCGGGAACACTTGTGTAAACGTGCCATCTCTTTCCTGCCATTATCCTGATAATAAAAACATGAATTACACCTGAGCCATTCAACTTCAGGTGGATTTTTAAAGCTTGTGTGATGACTGTCATAATGGGAGTGAGATGACAACTATGGTTTCGCCACTCTGCATTTCCCACCGCTATTTAGGCAAAATGATTGACAGCCCCCGAAAACAGGGATGATGATTTCATTATGCGTGTTGACACGAACACAAGGAAATTGTCTCCATGTTGCCTTAGAAACACATCAAGCTGAAAGCAACAGATGCAGAGCTCCAGAAAATGAGGGGATTCGATGCGAGACGGAGCCGTGCAGAGAAGGTGTCGGCCAGGTGAGACTGCACCTTGCTCGTGATCATAATGACTGTAATGGTCCACCATTCCCTGATCACACAGCTGCCAATTATGCTCAAGAGAAAGACACAAGCCATTTAAGCTGAAAGGTTGCCGTGGCAACCATCTGTGACCCCCTTTGGTGCAAATCACAGGGTTGGAAGGGTTTGTGTTTAATGAGCTTGTGTTGCTGATGATGTGGCTCCCAAAGCTGGAGGCATCCACCGGTACTGTTTAACTGTTGCTTGGTCACAAGCGTTGCTGTTTTTAGATGAGGTCATTTTTGTCTTTGCAGCAAGCAGCACGGTAGCCTAGTGGTTAGCATGTTTACATCACAATCTAAATGACCTAGCTTTGAATTTCTCTCGCTCGTGTTGAGTCCAAATGATTGAAGTAAATAAAGGGGCTCCATTGCCCTCAACTGAGGCATTAATCATAGAGCGGCACAGGACATTTCACCACGGCGTCGCAAATTCTTCTGGGTGACAAAAGCCTGAGCGATCTCTGATTGCAATTCGAGTAAAGCCCTTCTGACAGAGCAATTTGAAAACTGGCAAATTTGTTAGAATAATGATTTTTGTCTTCTTCTCGACCACAGCATTATCAAAGTGTCAGTCAAAAACAAATGTTGCGGTAAATTGAACAGAGGCGGCTGTAATTTACATTTCAAAAGATAAATTCATTCCAAAGCAGATGTGGTGGAAATTCAGACGTAGTTAACATGATCATTGATGAATGGCTAATTCATTGACTTTTCTATTGCTCCGAATGTCACAGATGTGCTTTCTTGGTGAGCCGGATAGCCATCAAAGAAAGTCAAACCATCCAAACATAATACATACCTGTGACAAAATACCTTCCACAAACCTGATGATGGAAATTTTCTTGAGCAGTCATTGTCTTTACAAACGGGTTGCCTCCTATGCAGAGGTTGTTTTCTTACAATGCTTTGCAAATACAGATTGGATTGGTCGCTAGTCACTCATAGAAGACAACCATTTATATGCACACTGGCACTTATTAGACAATTTAAAGTCTCCAACGAACCAAACATGCAATGTGGAAGAAACGGAACGTCGAATGAAAGCAAAAACGAGACAAAAATATTGATAAAAATAAGCTGTAGAACCTTTGTGAACCACCATGTTACTTTTTTTTGTAAATAATATAAATGTGTTCATGCATTCATTTATTGAGCAGAGCACTGAGACCTAAACCAATCTAGAGCTCTACCACCAACGTTTTGTTGGTCAATGACAATCGTTTAACATTTTACTTGCTTTTAAATGTCTTTAACTCTATTGTTTTAAACGTACTTTTAATTATGTGAAGCACATTGAATTATCTTGTGCATCAAATTCACTTTATATATAGAGCCGCCTTGCCTTGCCTTCAATGTCACCCCACATAACTGTGGAAGACACATTTGTGGATGTTGCCACGCTGCTTCAGGCTTATAAGAGCAGGTTGTTGAGGCCGTTGTAAGGGACAGAGTCACTCGAAGCGATGAGTCACTGCTGTGCTAGCTGATTTCACAGAATTACAATGAATGTGAGTGCATGCGTGTGTTTGACAGGTAAATGAGTGATAGAAAATGTCATGCCTCACAGTGTAAATCTCCCACTGCTCTAATGCGCCCACTCTATTTTTTCCTCCCTGTGAATCATTCTCCGTCTCCACAGGCTTCTCTCCTCTTTTTCCTCTCTAGGCCAAATGTATCAGCGTACTATGGTTCCTTTCATCTTCCACGCAAGCTTCTTATGCAGTGCTGCTTCTAAAGGACTGGCTGTGAACCAGAAAGGGGATTGCCGTGTGTCCTATCTGTCTGCTTGCGCATGCCAGACCTTCTTTCCACCTACTGCCTGCATTAAACTCCACACCGATAATGACTCACAATTAAATGTCGCTAAAACACAGACATGATCTCGATGAATGAAATATTCTCTCTGAACATTTTCAAGACAAATGTGTCTTTTTTGTTGTGTCCATGTCCTGTAGTTGATTAAAGAAACGCGGAAGGAAAGTGAAATGAAGAATATATGAATTAATTATCGTCCATATTGGCAGTTCATTTTGTTTATATTAACATGAAATTTTAAACATATCAACCCCCCATCTCTTAAAACTAAATTTTTTTCTTCTCAGCTGTCTTCAGGCAGTAGACGGGATACCCCCTGAACTGGTTGCGAGCCAATCACACGTAGACCAACAACCATTCACACACACAATCACACCTAGGGACAATTTAGAGTGTTCAATTAACCTCCCAAGCATGTTTTTTGGAACATGGGAGGAAACCGGAATCCCCTATTTTCATGACAATAAAGGGATTTCTGATTTCTGATTCTGATTTCCTCTGAAGAGCAGTATGTTTAAAAAAAAAAAAGTCCAGTACAAATTTCAGTCTAACAGTGTACAAAGTTGGAGTTTTCTTTTGTTTGGATGGGTGCATGTAGAAAAGGAGGTTTGCGCTGTTGTGAGAGTGAACAATAGAAGCAGCTCCCGTCATTCCCTTTAAGTTCAGCGCAGTTGCGGCACACACACTCTTTGACATTACAGAAACAGAAATTGAATTGCAGAAGCATGCAGCACAAAAAGCACTTTACTGCAAACAGACCTCTACAAGTGGGCGATAACAGATCATTGCTGTGAAGTGTGACCGCCTTCCGATAGCTTGTGTCTGTCTGTGACCCCTCACCTGTGCTGAGCGGCGGTGAGTTTAATAATCTATTAAAGATGATAGTAATAATGCACTCAATGAATTTATTTCTACAAGGATTCAGAGTGTTGGATGCACGCTGTTGTCATATTTATGAATGACATTTAGCGCACAGTAGTGTGCAGTCTATCTGCCTTCCGTTTAATCAAATTCACCCAAATCTCATTACTCCACCTGCGCCACTTGTCTAGTCTACTTTCTGTCACCATATTGACAGTTGCACCAGAAGCATTTAGTGGGAACAGCGATGTCTGCCAAATTCCCCAAAACATTAAACTTGACTTGCCCTGGCACAAAAATAAAGATGTGCCAGTTTTTAAGCTTATCAATGAAAATTGAGCCCAAATCCCTTGTTACATTTTCGTTTGTGAGGCGGATGCCTGTATGCACTCCCTAATTTTTGAACATGCTTCTGACAAGTGGTCTAACGAACATTTGATCTACTGGCCTATTGCCTGGAATCTCATCCACCTTCTGGCAGCCCAGTTATTGACAGGTGTTGCCATCCATGGTGCAGCCCTTGAACAAGACTAGTGACGGGGGTGGAGGAGATGGCATTTACATTCTGTCGGAATTGTACTGATTTTGTTAACATTCAGAGAGCCAACCCTGCAATTAATACGCTAACTTTCATGACCATGTTGGATACACAAAAAAAAAAAAATTATAAACTAAGACAGTTTTTACAGGATTTGCAGGGAGGCTGCATGTAGTTAGTAAGTAATAATTATAGACGAGGATAAAGCAAAGTAATTATCCACAGTGTGTCGTGTTTGAGGAGGCGTGAATGCTTCAAGCATCTGCACTGTGTCATGTGACACATTTTTTCCTTTGTGTTTTCCTTTTTTACAAATGCACACTGCACAGAACCATTTCAACTGGATAATATACACATCCAAACTTCATCTGTGCTTTCCATCATGGAAATAGGCCTAATGTGTGAGCCCATCGATGGATGCTAAGCAGCAGCTGCTTCTTAAAGGCTGCTTGAATGAGAGCGAGCGCACCACAGGGATGGATTGGACTGGGAGGACATGCAGGGCTGTACAATTGAGATAGTTTCGAGTATATTTCCATGCAGACCTGAAAATGGATGACTGCGAGTGGAAAGTGAAATGGGATCTATTTTTCACCCTTTCTTCATGGGTTGTGGGATAAATCACGCTGTCTGGGGAGATCAACACACATACTTTATATCATAGATGAAATCTAATGATCATTGAATTTGAAACCAAGCAGCCATCATGCATGATATCGTGTTTTCTATTGAACACGTCAATCAATCGATGTATAGTATTTGTCCAACTAACACTCAGCCGCTTTTATTCTCCCACGCAATGGGAACATTTTGAAGTATGTGATATTTCAGCAGCGAGTGGCAGTTGAGTTACACAAATCTGCAGTGTAAATACAGACAAAATTCTTGACTTGGAGGCATGAAGGTGCTGAAATTTGTACTGCTGTGCGTTTTTTTTTATTAGTGTTTTGAAAAAGTTTCAACACCTCAATGGACATAAAGTGAGTCTTATGAAGCCATCTTGTTAAAACTTAAAAAGCGCTGACATGTTGACAGGTTGGCTGGAGCCCTTTCAAAGTGGTGCGTTTGCTGCCTCCAAATGCAAAATGTTGCAGAAAGGTGACATGACACTTCCCCTTTTTGAGTCATGCAGAACTCCAGTGCAGCATAAAACAATTCCAAGTGTGCATCTCCAAAAATGGCTCGGTCACAGCCTGGGTTAACAACGACCGCAAATGGCCACATTAACCTAAGACAAAGGAGAGAAGGAAAATGTGTCGTGAGGTGTGCTGTTGGTGTGACAAAGGAGTTTAGGTTGGAGGTAGGATTGCATCAGGGATCAGCTCTAAGCCCCTTCCTCTTTGCAATGGTGATGGACAGGCTGACAGATGAGGTGAGACTGGAATCCCCATGGACTGATGTTCGTAGATGACAAGCGGAGAACAATTATAAAGGAGAAGGCATGTACCGGAAAGGAGAGGACTAAAGATTAGCTGAAGCAACTATATGTATACTACATGTTTGATTGGAAAGGGTGGGGGAGGAAGAGTGAGGCGACAGGGAGAAGAAATAGCGAGGGTGGAGGACTTTAAATACTTCTGGTCAACAGTCCAGGGTGTCAAAAGTAGAAAACTGAACCAAACAGGTTGGAACAGTGGAGGAACGTGTCATTACTGTTTCTAAAAGAAAAAACTTGCTGTTTTACTTCATTACAAACAATGTTCATGTAATGCAATGCATTAATTAATCTGTTATTACTTAATTAATTAATAACGAAATCACTCGGCTTGGAGCTTCATTCTGTAGGTTTTCCCGGTATTTGATCGGTTAAAAAAAAATCAACAAATTTTCAGATGCAGGCAGATCAAAGAAATACACGGTTGTCTAATATCATACTCGATATTTTGTATCATAACTTTGTATTCGTATCAAACATTAAAAAGTACATTTTCCAGAATGTGTCCCCGTTAAGACTTTTCACAACTGCTGACATCCAAAAACCTCTGCCTGGAAAACTCGGCTGGCCTCGTTTCATGGAGGTCGCAACTTGTGCCTGCAATGTCCAGCCTGATTGTTCTGGCACACAGGTAAATCGCAGCCAAGAGCATCTGGTAGTCATTTGTAGCTGCTGCCTTCACTTAAGAATTTTGGCAGACACTAAAGTCACCCCCATATCATCTCTGCTAACAACCTGCTGTGGCCACAACGACCTACAGTTTCTGACTTTGGCAGATGTCTGAACTTCCACCAACAACCCATTTGTATGCCTTGACGTGCGCAACATATTTCATTGTGAGTGACAGCCGGTATTTAAATGTTCAAATCCATTTTTTCATCATCAGACTGTTGCATCCACCTACATGTTCGACTGAAGCTCAACTGCTGTGACGTGTGTGCGATGCTACGGGGGTGTAAAACAATGACGAGCGTCATTCTGACTGCGCTGGTTGTGTTCATGACGAGTCAGTAATAAATGGCCATGGTAAATAAGAAAAAAAATTGAGGGGAAATCTGTAAATCATCTAGATCCTAATGGGTTTGTTACTTTTCAATTTACATTTTTCGCTGCCATTGACGGGTATAGAAGAGAAAAAGTACATTCATTTTTCATAGGCTGGCAGTGAATGAGTTCAACTTTAAGCGCTCCCACACGACAAAGAAAAACATTAGCAAGTGTGTGCTTATTCTTACAGTGAATGTGTGTGCTGTAATCAAGATGAGCAACACAGCACACCACCACATAATGATGCAGTAACTCCTCATATATATATATATATATATATATATAATATATATATATATTAGGCTTGTGTAGACAAGGGGCTCAGATAATGGATGGATCGCAGGATGGATATCTTAATTGTCATGAATAAGAAGGCCACCATATTTCTGTACAATTCAAATGATCATAAGCACATTTAAATATAACACACCATTCAAAAGTAAGTATATTACATCACTTCTGGCATTGTGGAAAAAAGCTTCAATAGCAATAGATTTCCTTGCAGAGTTGTATCACACTCTGCAGAGAGAAAAGATTAGGGAGTGTGTCAGTCATATAGGCTATTAAATTATAGCTTACATTAGTCACATAAAAAATATTGTCGGAGTCTTTCAGCAGTTTTTCTTTTCCAATGACTGTTAGCAAGAACGTCACTGTGGCTAATGTTTAAGCCACCATCTTCGTAACATGCCAGAATATAAAGTATTGTTTCTGGGGAAGTGGGGAGTCTGTGCTGAAGATAGAAAGGTACAAAAAAAAAATCAGCCCATTTATCCCATATTTACAGGGATATCTTCCTCAACCCTCTTGCAAGTAAGTCTGTGTCACCCCCACATCCACCAAGTCCCCACCCCCTAAACAAACTCACACACATGTTGAAAGATGAATGCGCAACAAATGGAAGCAGGAGGTGAGTGAGGATCCCGTCCGTATGAGGCGTGTATTGTGCACCATGGTCTTCCATCCACCCCCACATGGAGGCCGATAATCGAAAGGGGCCCAGTCGGCTGGGCCGGGGGGCTTGAGAGTTGGCTCGGGTGGGGGCTGCTTCGCTAGGATGTTATTTATTGGCCTACTTGGAGGCCCCTGCTGCCTCTTGCACTCCTCGTCACACCCATTGATCTTGTCCTGATCCGCCCCCACCGACGGCTCTCCATCGCCTTCCTCTCAACATGTTCATTCTAGTATGCTGGAACCTTTGGCCAGTGTGCAGTAAGTAAAGGGTCACTATGAAGGCTGGTTTTATATTATGCTGGCGCTGTCATTAGTTTTCAGCGTAAGGCTGTAACTGAGTAATTAGGAGCTATCATTCAGGTTAATGAGATTATCAGATTACCAAGTATTTCATCCACCACAATAAAAGATTACAGCCATACCATATTTATTTCAGTCTTCGGTCTTGTCATTGCTGAGCCTTCATAGTATCACATTTCTGCCTGAACAAAAAAATAATAACTACAATAATAAATTGCTAGATCTGACAGTGTCATTAAAAATGAGCCTCGCAGTTAAATTTATTTCTAGTGCCATTATATGAGAATTCATTAGATTGTAAATGTGTTCCCATTAAATGAACATGAACAATTAATGGAACGCACCCACCACTAGGTTCATTCATTGAGAGGTGTGTGTGCACTGACTTTTGCGGAGTTTTCACTGTAAGGTCCACTTTGGTCAACTTAAAGGGAACATTACAGCATGTCTATAATTTGTCAGACTCTGCAGAGCCAGAAATGTAAACATTCAAGTAAATCTGCCTGTTGCTTAAAATGTGCCTATGAGAAAGTAGTCATAATATTTTTTTGCAATTCTTTCATACATATATTTATGATAACACTGCTCTTGGACCAACGTTCTCTTCCCGAGACTTATTAAATGGGCCCAGTGGTGAGTTGACACTTACATGCGACGACCTGACTACACTGGCCTAAACTCTATCATATCAAAGCCAAAAGGTAAACAGGTAAACATATTAGCCGCAAAATTCATGACAATCTGGTTTCATTAATGAAGTGAATCAGCGAACCACCAGATTGCCATGAGCGCTGTTGACATTCTTTGGTTGATTTGCTCTCTTTAGGTCACCAATTTGGTGCCCATGGGCCCAAGTTCACATAAATATATAGTATTAATTATTAATAATAATCAAATTATGGATGCCCTTAAGCAGTACCCATGAAGTACACTGTGGCTGCACAAAATAAAATCATCTGGATCCAGATATTTGTTTTCAAAAGATGTATTGTCTACATAAAGTTTGGCGATCCCTGTTGGGCATATCAATGTATGGGAGTTTACTTCTCACAGAATTCTAGGCAACGCCCGGAATGGTCGACCTTGATTGAAAACATGTGTTTTGGATGAGGACCTTGCCTGACTGAGATAGCAGAATTCAATGTCAGACGACTCAGGTGCATGCAGCACACGGATTATATGCCTTTCCTTCCATACTCCACCCTTCCCCCACTTGCGCCTCAGTGTAAATATCACAAGGTATGCAAGGTTGCGACACCTTCCCAGATGAGTACAACACTCTTACTCTGAGTGCACACAGAAAGCCTCTTGAAATGCATCATTGATTCTGTATGTTGCATATGGGACCTGACTCTTAAGTGTTGTTTTTTGTTTTTTTTTTGGGGGGGGGACCTCGTGAACAAATCCCACCCACTCCTCTGGACCGAGGGGTCCAACATGCTGACAAATGATCTCATAGTCTCTCTGCTTCACATTACATGAAAGGCATGCAGTCACTGTGAAATTGCTTCAGTTTAGGAAGGAGGTGTATATTTTACTGCTGCACCATTAAGAATCAGTTATTTTTTATGAGTCTAGCCGGGAGAGATTGCTGGATCTCCCGAGTGTCATGTCTGGTTCCTCTTCAGCTAAAAGCCCTTTGGGACAAACACAGGCCTAGATGACCTACTGGACCTACAGTACCTGAAATTGGGCATTATTGGGCATCCATTTATTTTTTTTATAAACTGATGTTTACCCCATTTTACTTCCGATTCAGAAGTCGTGAAATGACACCTGTCCCCACAGAGCTCTAGAAATAAACATCTTTTTGATTTAGTTCTTATTTTATTTGATCATAGTGACGATTTTTTGCAACGTGAAAGACAATTGTTGACTATTGTCACTAAAACATTAAAAATATAATGTAACAAAGGTGTAATTTTGCCTGATTAATGGCCAGTCTTATCTGCAACCGCCTATCACAGCCTTGCTGAAAATAATGTTCGGTGCACAGGCCTACAAGCAACAACTGGATCAAAATGTAGAGGTAAAAAAAATCTTATGTCATTTAATGTTACAAAACCCCAATGCATCATCACAAAATTGTATGTGGCCATCTCTGCTGATGCACACATCAACTAATCAAATATCAGAGCCATCACATCAATATTTAGGATTTTATGGACAAAGTGTTTTCCTCACATTAGCGTCTGTAGTGCGTGCCTCTATGGAGAGGAAAACACATATTGTCCATGAAATATAATTAAAAAAAATAAATAATAACCACTGGACAACAATTGAAAATCATTTCATAACAATAACCAAACCATTTGGATATCTATCATTTTCGTGTTTGTTTACTATATTCGGCTTCAGACACCACCATGAAGCTGATGGCCCATTCCGAGCGATACACCAGTGCGTCCGCCATATTGGATGCGTCGGATTAAGCATAAAATCGTCAAATTTGTAAAATTGAGCTTGAATACCGATAAAATCAAGAGCAATGGTTCAGTATTAATCCAATGAGTTCTGCGTTTATGTGTGTGAACGAGGCCTTCTCACAAAACAGCTGCGGCATCAACATACTTAAGGTGAGGTTTATCGATACATTCAGAATGCACGCACATCTGATTCCAATCAGATTCCTCCTCAAATTTGATTTTTAGAGCTGACTGTCCACACTGTTTCAGCAAGTATCCGAATGGAATCTTCAGATTGGGTGACATTATTGGCCCAATCTGCTGTGGCAACGACGTCGGAACAGAGGTGTCGTCCAACACATGTGTTTGACATCTCAGAATTAAGACAGCGACATAAACAACAAAAACAATTGATACCCTCGAGCTTTGCTTGGTTCAGGCTGATAATGCAATGAATTTCCTCCTCTGTCCAGGGACCGCTGGTTTTAATTTCTTTGACCTTCTCGATATTTGGATGGAGTCATGTCACGGTGTTTGGAGCTGTTCAGACAGGACGCATCCTGTTCAAATGAGCAATGAAACTACTAATAAAAATGGGATTTTATGTGCTTTGTCCCTGTGTACAGTTTTGACACTTTTGCTATCATGAACTGATTTAGTTAATGACATTATTATTCAATGCAAAGCACTAGAGCACTGCAGCAGAGCTGAGTATCTGGCTTACCGTGACAGTCTTGTTCATTCTTGGTGCCACAAGCATTCATTACAGCGCTCATCATCGCACCTACATAAAACAGCATGTAAATGCCACTGAGTGCTGCGGTGGGATCAATCCAAAGTGATGCATTGTGCTCCACACTGCGTTACTGTGCACGGTATGCTGCTACAGTTGATCCATAACATTCTCCATCAGCCATGGATGTTGCGAGGCAGCTGCTGCGCCGCTCCGACTTGCAGCCTGCGAGCACGTCGATAATAAGCAGCAGCCTCTCTGACACAATCATTTTCCGCCTGGAGGGCTCCGAGACCCAAGTGGAGTGTGCATGCCTTCTTGTAACCTACTTAAGACTCACACTGCCCACATGGAAGTGTTGATAGGCAACATGAGATGTCCTGGTGGATTTCAGCCTGCAAGTAGTCAGACCAGAATAAATGTGTGAGAAGGGCCGGAACAAATAATGGTGGGTGTGTTGTTGCTTCATTCATTGCTCATCCATAACACTTTCAAATCTGTTTACAGCGTTTATTGTTGCAGTATTGTAGCTATTCACATTGTTGAAGCCACAAGCTACAAAAACAACTTAAAGCTACGTGCACGCTATGCGAGCAGTTGGTGATGAATTTGGCAAGAATCTCGAGATGTATGCACATGAATTGCATTTTGTTTTTGTTTTTTGTTTTTTAATCAAGGCCAGCTTTTTGAATAGTTGTTATTGTTCCCCAGCACACAGCACATGTAAGGGGAAAAGCTCAACTGGATAAATGTGTTCATTTGTTAAAAAAAAAAAAAAAAATTGGTCCCAGTAAAGACAGTAAAATTTAAGAGTAAGATATTCAACTCAAAATTCTCAAAGTGAATTTTTATGCCGAATTTTGCACTATTTTACTCACAAATATTACTCCGTATACTGGGATGAAAACTAGTCTTTTTTTAGGAAAATGTATGCTGCAAAGGTTACCATGTAGTTGGAGGAGCGCCATCCAACTCACTACACTGGTCAACATATTTTTACCAACTTATTTGGTCAGGGACGCAAGTACCATACAATTTTTGTGATGCATTTTATCCACTGATTACAAATCTGCCCTTGATTTTTATCCTCCATTTCTGGGTTTCATAAATCATCTTGATACGTAATATGTTTTGTAATATTTATGAATAAAGGGTTAAGTTCAGCAACATGTGGAATTTTTTCATCATGCGTTATAACTACAAAAAACAAAGCATGGTAAAATCTGGATCGCAAACCTTTCTTAGGTCAAACTTATTCTATAATGGAAATATTTTGCGGGGAAAAAAGTGTGACGTTTGCATGTTCTCCCTGTGCTTGCGTGTGCTTTCGACTTGTTCTCTGCCATTCTTCCATTAAATGAAAATGAAATTGTCCATAGGCCTTAATGTAAGTATCAATGGTTGTTTGTCATGTTCCCAAGGCACCAGTCCAAGCTGTATGATGCCTTTGACTAAAAGTCAGATGGGCACACTCCAGCTCAGCCGTAACCCAGAAGATGATAAATGGTAGAAAATGGATGATTTAATGCAAAACGAGACACAATATGTAATCCTTCTCAGAACTGGTTTTGGACCAATGCCTGAGTGTCGTGATGTCTTTCTCATGTGTCTGAGTTCCTATACTTGTTCCTGCTGTCCTGGGGAATGCACAGACTCTTCAGTCCTGTGTTATTGGTTTTAGCATTTGCCAATTTTTCATTTTTTATTAGTGTATCGGGCATTTATGATCGAGCCCTATGAACTCTGCCTCTTAAAAAATGGCCACTCGTATAAAAACAACACTGCAAATCACATTACTGTGGTTACAAGGGCGTGCAGCAGTATGAGCAGAAAAATAGGCTTTTGCTAGAAGGCACCCTGAGAGACTTCGGGTGTGTGCTTCTCCCCTAAGCCGACGAGTACCAGCATAGTTTCAGTGACTCCAGTTGGCTCCTTAATTCTATTTGCCTCACGGGGGAACATCCCCCAAAACCTCTCACACACATTTCAGAGGGCTTTGTTGGGTGAGAGGGGGAGGGTGGGGGAGGCTCTCTGTTCCCAGCTCCCACCGAGTCTGGAAAAGACACATAAATCTCACACGCACAGTCATGAGGCAATGAGGTCGTAGGACCGGAGGCCTCTTGCCTAACATTGGACGGTGCTTTAGACAAGGAAGACGTGGGGTGCTCAAGAGGATGGAGGAAGAACTCAGTCACCTTTACTGGTGTAGAATTTGTCATAGTATAGCTATTTCGCTTTTTTAATCTTTCATTCACATCACATAATTAAAAGCACGCTGACAAAAAAAAGGAAAAGAGACACAACATGGGCTGCCTTGCTTTATTATACGCCTCTGCGGTACACAGCGTTTGACTATTTATATCTTTCCATTATTGTAGAGGACATATTGAGTCTCGTTGTAGCCATCCGAAGTTAATTATAATCAAATCTTTTGATATAACCAACTTGCCTCACAGTGCTTCAACCATTACAAAAATAAATTCATGGGCAGATTTCTGCAGCAACATTTGGCAAAATGAGGTTGCCGTTGGTACTTTACACCCGCTGAGGTCAGGGAAAAGTAAAGAAAAATATTTCTTGTTATTATTTGAATAATCTAATACAACCAGAGACTTTTGTAAAGCACTCTATATCTGTGTGACAGTTTTGCATTTGTTCTGTCCTGTCGAATCAGATCTTGACTAAGGAATGAAACACCCTCCCCATACACATCTGGCATGCAGAGCATTTTTGAGTCATGATTGTTTCCAGCTGATGTATGGAAATCAAATATTTACTTTAGTTTTTCGTGTGGGTGGGGGTGTGTGTGTGTGTGTGTGTGTGTGTGCCTTCTAATTCAGGAGGAATCTAGTACTGTAGACTGCTAGATTTTAGACCCTCCATGACCCTCCATCGTCCATTACTTCAAGGTAAATAAATACGCAATTGATCTTGGGCCGTCATATTTTTTCAACAATGTTAACCTTGGATTTCGGATTGTTTGAGTGAATGACTGTAAATATCATGATTGCCAGACCAAGCCCGCTACAATGCAAAACCTTTTCTTATCTTGTGAAAATCATCTAGTGAGCCATCTTTGTCAAAGAGCACTGGTGTGTATTCAGCCTGCAAACAATGTCAATTTAAGGCAACGGAATTGTTGAGGTCATGCTCAAATCAGGAATTAACTGCATGCATAGAAAATGACTGTAAAATCCCATTAGCCAGTGAAGGATAGAAAGAGAACTTGGCAAGTAAAACTGAAAAAAAAAAAAAAAGTAAATAGCGCATAATGTGCCACTTCATTATTCAAGTTATTGATTTGTGTTTTTAAGCTGATTCAGCACCTCGTGGGGCATCTGTTTCTTTCATTTTGTTTCATTCGCACTCACACAAACCTCCTGGAGGCTTAGAAGAAACATTGCTCAGAATTTCATAATGAGGATTTTACATCAAACTCAGCAAGTGTTAGTATTCCGTAACATTGCCTAGAAGACATAATTGAGGGTGACTCACAATTTTGCTAGCTGAGATCTGATGCTTTTACCTCCCATGCTGCATTTTCTTCAACCCTGAAGCCATCCGTGTGAGTGGTTTTACTTTGCTGAATAGAAGTAATAATGCTAGAACAACGTATTTATTTTTGTTCAAAATAAACCTGACTGCCCTCCAGTCCCATTTGTTGATGTGGTCTCAGGAAAAAAAGAAAAAAAAAAACCTTTAGCTTTTAAGACAGTAGCGGTATTTTAAGACACATTATTATATGTCTGTCAAGGAGCCTTCTTTCATCAACATGAGCGCCAGGGATCTGTGAGAGCTTGCAGCAGGCATTAAAAATTTTTTTAGACCTTTTGCAAATGCACAATCATATCGGACATGCTTTTCAAAAGTCACACAATTTCGTTATGACTTTAAAGAAACTAATGTTCGGGGCTTTCATTCTTGTCAGTAAAATTATTTCTCGAATAAACAATACACATCATAATTTTTGCATAAAATCCATTTTATAAAAACAGATCATTATCATCATTCACGCTTAATTACGCTCCCTCAGCAAAATAATGCAACAATAGTATGTGTAATTTGATCATGTTTCATCATTAAGTGTCCCAGCAGGAACACATGAGTGACAGAGCAGCTGTTTAACTTTATATAAGATTATCTTTTTTTTTTTTTCCTTCAGAACAAAATAATATCAAGACAAATTTTAATCATTGAATAAAGTATCTATTATCAGTTCGGCTACTAAACGTGATTATAGCCAAACCCATTTAGCTGTCATGTGCGTTCAAAATTCCTAGCGCAGCCTGACAATACATCAAAGGCGCATCATTAATTAAAATACTGCTATCAGAGCTGAACGCTGGTGGCAGGGAGATGAATAGGGCAAGGAGCGACGAGTAGATTAAGGGTCACCCAGCACCCCCAACCCTTGGAAGGAAACATATTAGAATGGGCATGTTAGTGCCACCTGGCTGGGCAAAGACCATTCCCAGGATGTGGGCAGACCCAAACTGAGATGGCGACTGCATTGTAGATGAACGAGAGAGGACGGATTAAGCTTGCAAAGAGCACGTCAAAAATACATAAATGAGAATAGGCTGAAGTATTGTCGATAAGAGTGGTGTGAGTGGAGTAGAGTGGAGTACATCTACTTCCAAGAGGATGTTATATACTGCAACTGCTTGATGAAATGAAATTCAGTGAATTCAACTAAAAAAAAATCTCTGTTTTGAGTAACATGACAAAAATATTACAAATATAATAAATCATATTTACCAAAGATGTATTAACGTGTACAGATCGCTACCACTGGGTGTTGTGAGTCAAAGTTGCCTTAACAAGTTTTGCTCTGAGCAACCGACCAGAGGTCGAAAAACTGTTGATGTCAGCATCAGCTTGCTGGCCATTTGATTGGTTAAAGAAACAGTCCACTTGCGAAAATAGTTTGCATGGCTGATTCTTTTGATCATGTGCTGATTAGATTGGCACGGCAGTCACAGTCTATCACTAATGCAGAACTAATGTCATTTCTCCAATAAATATTTACCGAATATGAAAAACATTTCTCAACCATGAATATGAAATAATCAAATGAAACACATTAGGAACGACGGTAAATTATGCCAAGAACTCCCAGTGCATGAATGGTACAATGTCATCGTCACTACTTGACTGACAGCCAGTAAAAGAAAACTTGTTTTTATCATTGCATTGCCATCTTTGAATCTGATGGCGCACTTCCCTCCTTGCTCCCACTACAAAATTGCCACTCATTCTAATAAAGGGATCCAGTGAGTTAGCATTTTCATTATTATTTTTATTTGAACATGTGCAGTGTATGCCTACTAAGCTTTTCATTGTGTACACACTATTGCCCACCACACTCGGATTCTCCGTACTCTCCGTACAAACGCACACAAAGACCCATTTACTAACTCACGATATCCTCAATGTGAAAAGCCTTGAGGACCTTCCGAGGTGGACGGATTCAGTTCTTGGCATTCACAAGAGAACGCTTGCAGGCTGGATGTGTGCCTCTAGATCATATTTATACAGCCCACACGACTCCCACTCTCCCACATCTGACCAGAATCTCTCAGATCGGATGTGACTCACTCACTTTGGCAGTCTCGAGTGAAATTCTTCTCTTGTTAGTCTCCTACCACGAAGCTCTTTCCTTTACTGCTTCACAATGGAGTCCAGTCACAATAGAATCCTTCTGAAGTGTGTTGCCAAAGGACCAGACTGTCTTGTGTGGTAGTCTAAAAATGAAATATTGATTGCACTCACCTTAGCTGTAGAGTGTCCGACACATAAATCTGTTTTAAAATAGTCTCCTATCAGAATAATGAGCTGTCACATTCATAATTTTCTGAACACGCCTTTGTGCTTGAGGAGACACGGCCAGCTCAAGCAGAAATAGAAATACTAGGAATGGGAATGCTTGGAAGCTACATCGATACTTGCAGGGTTGCTTTTATTCTCATAGGAGTGAATCGGTATCCTTACATCAACACTTTCCGAGACACATACGCTGTTTCAGTGTTTTTTTTTTTTGATGGACTTATACTCCTTCCGAGCCAGGGCTGTGTGCCTTTTGACCTTGGCGCCAGCCAAGACAGGCAGAAGCAAGCGAATAAGATCCCTCCTTCATAAATGGCTGCGCATTCCTTTGTGTGTGTTTTAGATGATTATGAAGAAGAAACTACAAGGGAAATATCGCGCTGCATTGTCAAACTTGTATTTGATCTGTTCTAGGTAGTCTGACACACATGGCGTGTGTGTGTATATATATTAGGGTTGTCAATGTAAGACGTTAAAGCATTAATAATCTGGAGATTCATCTAAAAAAATTAATACAGTCAAATATTATAACTCAGTTAACTCAGTTTTATTTACTTCAAAAATAATCGGCATACTTTGCTAGGCCACATTCAAATACTGTACCATATTAGCTGAACATCTTCAGCACATCATCTCAACACAAAACACCTTGCTCAAGTTACCACTGGGCCTTGCAAACCAACACTACTGGAGTATGGTGCTTGTGGGCAGAATTAAATTTACTGGAAGTTTTGAGAATTGTTCAATGCTTGTAAAGATGACTCTGTTTCGATCCTATTCAAAGATCGACGAAAGCTATTAGAACAGTTTTTGAATTAAAATGGAGTAACTATTTGGTGATTTTACATTTTATGCAAGCTATTGTTTATGTAAATATCTGTTACAAACTTCACAAAAATAGACATTATTAATTGCAATCAATTATGGAAAATTTTTGCAAGACATATATATATATATATATATATATATATATATATGTAGCATAACCGTTTCTTCATCCTCCGTTTTTCACATTCTAAATATTAAATATAAATATAAATATTGTTTTTGTTGTGGATTTTTTGGCAGAGGATTGTTTTTGCTATAAAAATGCCCATTACCATTTAACAGTGGGATTAGAGTCTATACGGTATTTATTCAATAACGTAACTCAGATTGGAGAAAGGATTCACAAGTTAATGATAGGTTAACATTGGAGTATTGGTGGTTATGCCACTTCAAGTTGAATTCCTTTCTGAGAAACCTAGAACTCTTGTGTCCAAGAATTTTTGTTGTTACATTATCTTAATCGCTCCAACAAGAGGAGCATTTCCATTATTTTCAGAAACTAGAGTTCAAAATATGTATCGTAGGTCCAATGTCTGAACAGAATGACTGCAAATGTTTCAAAAGTTTCTTTTGTTCATATTCGGTTCCATGCACAAAATATTTCCCCAGCCACCTCCCTAATGAAATGACTCATGGACCAATCACAAAAGAAGAGATATTTTCCCTGATATTAGTTGTTTTCATTCTCTGAGCGAGGGCGCCGTGAGAGTTGAGTGTCTGTTGAGTCAGGGACAGCAGATTGCCTTGATTGTTTAAAAATGAGAATTCTATTGAGAGAGGCTTCCCGGCAACTGGAGATGTGACCTTGTAAGTAATGTAAGAGTATCTCTCAAACAGCTGGTGAATAGTTTTGTCCAAGTGTATAAGTTCAGTGTTGGGGCAAAGCCTGCCTGTGCTTTGTTCTACACTGAGCTTTTACACGTTATCTGTCTGCAGAAGGTTGAAACAGATAAGGACTTAAGCTTAACTTCAAATGCATTGATACCACAGAGTTGGGTTTTGGGGGAGATATTTTAAGTACTATTCTACTGCACATAGAGTAGTTTTTCCGTTATTTTTTTTTTTAGACAGCAAACATACTGCTTTACTTGTTTTAGACAACTCAAGGCAATTTTGAAGCACATCACAGACAAATCAACATTCTCATCTTGACACACAAGAGAGATATCCTCAACATGATCAAAGTCAAACGTATAATTCGTTGATAGCCGAATAACGCGTGGAAAACTCGTTATTGACAAAAACGTGATTGTGTGTCTTTTTGGGGGCAATTGAGCCGTGAGCTTCCTGCTTTTCGCAGTGCAACTGAAAAGCCCGGCTCACCAGGATGGCTTACTCATCCTTGACACAAACACGGACACTTACGTGTGATCTCCCGGAAAGAAAGTAGATGAAAGATCACTCTTAACCACAAAGGGTGGCGTGTGACAGAGATTACTTGAATTACAGTATCTACTGTTGCAATCTATTCTTATCTCAGCCCTGTTAACCACACACCATAAAGCTCTGGTGACATTTCACCTCATTTCGGGTGCACGACACTTCAAGCGTGCATTATCTGTGTCACATGTCTCATGTTCTCTCTGCTGCAGAACTCGCTTGACATCTCACTCAAAGAATGCATCGTAGGCTTAATCATACTTTGTACTCATAGAGGATGTGTTTGAGGACAAAAAGGCAACTGCATCCATGTCCGTGGCTTGTACGACATGGATGCATGTTATGAGAGTGTTCTGGTCTGGGTGTGGAGCTGCGCACCTCCTGTAAAATAACCCATCGCCCCCAGCTGAGACATTTTTGCTCTGCACTTTCTGTGTGGGACTACATTACACCATCTTTCCCTCCCCCTGCCAAGAGAGTCTTCTGAGCCGGTCCCTTGGGTGGGTGTCGGTGTCGAAAGCAGGCCTTTGGCCCTGTCTATGGGATGTTATTGATGAAGTGAGGTAATGGATGTACCCGCTGTGCTTTCAGGGACATAGGGGATAAATCAGAGTGGGTAAGACTCAACCAGCCATCCCACCTCTCTCCAGACTCAAATGCCATTTCATTAGCTTTATTTATGGGGGTTCTGCACTCTTCTGAACCTCTCCCCCGGCAACCTCCCACTTGAAATGTCACTATTCTTCTGTTTCCTCCCATGTATAGTGTTATCACAAGCCCAACACATTCTTCCCCATTCCCAGAATTCCAGCTCTTTAGCTAGTCCCACACCTGAGAGCCTCGTACGATGCCGTGGGCAAACCCTTCAACTGGACTGATGATCTCGGAAGGTTCCTATTCTCGTGCTCAGTGCAGGTCTAGTGCAAAGTGCAGTCTAACTTTATAAGAGGAATTTTCTTTCTTTTGGCTTTTTTTAAGTCAGGCGCCGTTACTGCGAGGTTGTGGGACTGAAAACAGCGGACTTGATTCCCAGCCAATCAAAGTGGTTCTCTTAATTGACTTTAAATATGTGCTGGGTGAGCAGATGCAAATCACCTCTGGACTCTTGGTCCAGGCAGTGGGCCTAAAATTGCAGCCAAAACCACTTTTGTCCTTGGTGAAAAGAGAAAGGAATTTGTCTTTCTTTAAAAGGAAGATTAAGTGAACTTTGGTATTGCTCGAGATCAAATGTCACTCCTGTCAATTGCACAGAGTGTCTCTGTTTGTGTTTTCTATTTGCTTTGAATACGGTGAATAAGTGTCACGTCACATGAGTGAGAAACATACAGTCAAATAACACCAAGGATGGTAAACTTTTGTATTATTCGGAGAAGTTTCACTTCCATGTGTTATGTTGATATATTTCTTATCAAATCCCTACATTTTATATTTTCGAGACTGGGAGCCGACAGGCAGTGAATCATACTCTCCAGGCATGTTTTCTCCATTACAGCAGAGGCAGCAATGAGTTCCTTTTGTGTGTGTGTTCTCCCAATGACGGACATGGATGTCATGACGATCTTGCTGAAACCCGTCCAAACGAGATCCATGGACCATGCAAGCTAACAGATGGTCGACTGCACGCGAGTGATGCTTTGATGCTGCCAGTTTCATCACAGGGGCTCACTTGGATGTTGTGAATGTGTCTGTCATGCCCACGGCAGCCACTGATAGCAAATCTGGGAATGATTTGAGAAAGCCATGGCTGCGGGAAAATTTTAACACTGAAAATTTTAGGTGTTTTTGAACCACTGTGCTGTACATTAACTGGACATTGCTCTATAGTTTGTCATTTGAGTTCATACTTTCAATAGAAAATTCATGTGAATGTTGAGAGTATTTTTCTGCCTTCTGATTTTCTTGCTTTAAGGGGGGGGGCTGCCATTGTAAAACCACTAGCAAGATGTGAATGTAGCCCCACTTTGCAATTCCTCCCTCAACTGTGATGCCCAGGACTGTCCCAGAAATTCAATGGCCGTTCGGGAAAATTCACATATTTACCCGAAATTCCCAATAGGTAGCCCACCCCTGCCTGTGGCCCCTCTCCTTTGAAGGTAGCTCCTACTGTATATTGGACACATGTATCTTCTTTGGATCTACTTCCTTCTTTTTGACGTTACATGCTAAGTAGGGTGGGGGGCTAATCCACCGGAGTTTCAGCAAAGCTCCACAAGCCCAACGTAACAGGTAACAGCGTAACAACATGAGGCCACGGGGGTCTGCCTGCTGTGTGTGTGCCCGCAAGTGCATGAAAATCATTGAAATATCGTGGGTCACACCCTATCTCTCTGATTGGTTGTTTTTGTTTTTCTTGGAAAACTAATTTGAGGTACAAGAGAGTGCTGAATTAGTCAAAAATCATTTTACTAATATAATACTATCAGGACACTTTTAACAAAATAATAAAAAGTGATTTTTTTTTTTTAAACTGCAAACTCACCCTTTAAATCAAATGTCAAGCAGTTGTTTTGGAGCCTGAAAATGCAAATGTTTGAAACTGGCCTGAAAGTGCAAGCTTTTGGACACCATAACTATATGAACATTTAGAACATGCGTATGAGTTTGAAATCGGTGCTACAAGATGGTCGTCGATGCATGAAACTATTCAAACTATTGTTCTGTTACGAGGTCAACTGAGGAATGGTTCTGTCAAATGTGCTAAAAACAAATGGAAGAATAAGAAAATAAATGAGAGAAAAGTATTTTTGATGTTAGCCTTAATCCTTGTGTCTATAAATTCTGACACTTATATTATGTTCAGTGATTATGCTGAATTTTCAATGACAATGAAAATTATTTGATTTACTTCATCGAATTACATGCACATTAAAATCGTCTCCAACACTCGTCGCTGAAGAATAAATGCTCGATTAGTGCATGATTAAAACCATAATTCTCCAATGTATTTTTTTCTTAGCGTCACAGCAGTGAAAGATAGTCTGCATATGATTCTAATAAAAGCAAGGGGAAAAAATGACGGAAGAGCACACGCTGGCTGCCAGCCAGGTGCAGACAGACTCAGGAAGTTAAGCCGGAATTCCAACAATGCAGGCAGTTGTTGGACTTTCATACATTCACTGCTCTCAGAGATGTCTTTATTGAGGTAAGGTGGCAGAGAGATGAAGTCCAAGTGCTAGCAAATATATCGTGGCCCTGACTGCAGAGGAAACCTTGACCCAATTTGATATGACTTGCATCCCCCTTGCTGCATCTGATATGTAAACTAATCTTCTTGGATCACTTGACTCAAGCCTGCGTTTGACAGTAACAAATGCCAGTGTCGGTAGAGTGTATTATATAGCCGCTAAAATATACAACACAGCCAGAGCAAGAACTTGGCATGTAATTAAACCGGTATTATAAATGGCATATTGTTCCAGTTAAGCTCGATGACTTTCATACAAACACCAAGCTCATATATGGGATCAATTAGTTCTTTTATGAATGAATTATACATTGATTTTTAGCTCTTGGATTTTACAGTGAATCAAATTCAATGACATTGCGCCGATACTAGCCATGAAGAAAACAATGGAGTTTCATCCACAATTTGGTTTTTATCAGCCACATGTATTAAATGTGACCATGGCAAAGACGCTATGGAATGTGGCACTATTTAATTTGAAATCAAAGCCAATCAGTCTCATAAACTCCATTAATCTGCGACACCCTTTTAAGATTCCTGTTTTGATTAGGATGTTCCCTCCAGCCATCTCAATGTTCAGAGAGATTTTCGGCTTTTTTCCCTTGTCAGAACTATAATGAGTGTGAGCGATACACATATCAACCGGCAGCCTTTGAAATCTCTGTTGACTGCTTAGATGCTGCCGTCGAATGCTCAGAGGCTCCTTTTTATTTTTAACACAAGACTCCGGTGGAACACATCGTGAGAAACATTTGTGTCTTATCATCGAGTTGACAATTTACCGTTGCAGCAATGTGGGATCGATTATTCTGAAATGAGCTGTTGTTTTTGCTGCCTTGCGACGGCTGGATGAAGAGAAGGCGGATGCGCTGATGGTTAGAGGGGGTCTCCCAAACCACAGAGCAGAAAGAAAAACACAGAGAAGAAAAACAATCCCTGACATCACAGTCAGGTCTGCCGCACCAAAATTTCGGTCATGATATATGGCCTGCCGGAAATTTGTCATCGTTTCATTGTAAAGCCAGTTGGCCAAAGTTATAAACACCAACACAAAACAAAATCATTCTGCCATTCTCATTGGATAGTTTGAGATGTCATTATCTGCAACGTGTGTGGTGTTTTTGGGAGTGTGACACGGAATGGTTTCACACCATTTAGTGGCACACTCATCAACTATGTACACAGCATGTGGCGCTCTGTCTGATCTCCAAAATACATCCTTCAATGTTAAGTCGCTGTAGTCACAGCTTGTACTTCTCAGTGGGCATCAAGCAGCACAGATGTATGCACCCTGGCCTAAAAGGGCTTGTTTTGAACCCCTTTTGGAACCTCGTGTTCAGACTGTTGTGAGAGTAAATACACAGGGAGGTGAACCAAAGACTGGGTCACTGATTGTCAGAGTAAATGATGTAAAACTGTTTTATTGATGCGCCCGCAAGCGCACATTTTCACTGCAAACATTTTTTTTTTTACAAATAAATGTGTGTCAAATTGTCAGATTATATTTATTGTCCTGTAATAAATTATTTTGTGACGTCAGAAAAATTAATATCCCCAAATAGCAAGTCCTCAGTTTTTGACTATCATACAGTTTTTTTTTAAAGTTACATGTGGCAGTGGCAGGTGGACATGGTGGGGTTGGCCCACAGGAGATGCGGAGAAGGACAGATTTGAAAACAATACATGACTGTGTAAATGTTTAAAGTCAGAATTCGATTTGAGGATTTATTTAACACGGAACACAAACATATAAATAGAAATATATAGACAATGTATAAAGTGTACACAAAACTGCATGCAAAAAAATAATAAAATCACTGCGCGACCGTAAACTCCCCTTCTACCTGCATTGACACAAGATACATTGGAATACATTTAATTATTAACTGAGGCAAATGACATGACTTTGACTCACAGCACAGTAACTGTTAGCTCCCAAATACTTATGAAGTCACGGGGATTACATTTTGGAATATGTGACTAAATTGGGTGAAGGAAAATATTACTCAATGACCTCTAAATCAAATACCGAACAAAGTAATATGAAAGTGTGAATACTTTTAAGTCAGGATTAAAACCTATACTCTTCCTCATGCCTGTGATGAAGGTGATTTTTTTAGTTGTTTTTTTTTCGTAATTTCAAGCATACCTAAAAATGAAAAGTTTACATCTGTATTTTGTTTTTAAGCATCTTTTTTTCTTTGCTTTTTGAGGGAAAGTCACCCCTCCCCCAAAAATATATATTTGCAACTATATGTTCTATGTAAAGGACCTTAGAGTGTTAATTCAAGTATAAAGTTCACTTTAAAACCCACTACATCTTTATGTGACCGCCCAGGAGCTTCACGTGCAATGCGGACTAATTCACAAGCTATTATTGATTTACATGGATGGGACTTTCTGCTGTAAGATGACAGAACGGCTGAGTTAGTTGATGTTTTTATCAGTTAATTTTAGATCAATCAGCATAAATTTCAAATCAAACAGTCAAAATCATATCAACAAAAGGAATTAATAGCGGACTGAAAAGGGTTACGACTGAAGCATTGAAGCATCAATTTAAACTCAATTATGAATAGAATGTATATTTTTCTTACAAAAATACAAAATGAGCCCATGATTTATAGTGAGCCATTTTCAAATATTTCATTCTTGAGCTTTCATTTGAAACTTTCAAGACTTTTACTTTCTTCGATGGCCACTAATAAACAATTCCATAAACTGATAACGCCTGCTTTCCAATGTAGTACGAAATTTTAGTTAAAAAATTTATTTCTTCCTTAAATTGTTAAATTTCATTCATCAGAGTTTTTTTTTTTTTAGTTTTTTTTAATTCAACCAAATCATTTAGAGGATCTTAACAACATTTTAGGGATGCTTCAGCCACCCCCCCCCCCTTAAAAAAGGCCTGATCACGCCACTTGTCAATTTAAGTATGAATGCTGGAATAATGATGCTCTCATCGTGATTTCAAGACAATGGACTTCCTCTGTGTCTAATCCGGGCCTGTGCTCTTTAGAATAACGACATTCGATCTATACAATAGAACTTTATTATGTAGCACACACACAAACCCCTATACACAATATAGTGCGGCACAACCAGTTCAGGGTGTCCCCCGCCTACTCCCCAAAGATAGCTGGGATAGGCTCCAGCACCCCCCCGCGACCATTCTTCAAGGATAGGCACATCTTAAACCATGCTGAAGTATATTGCACACTGCAACTGAGTGACGTCAAGCTGAAAACAATACGGCCCACTGTTTGAAGGCTTAAGACATGGTCATGACTTGATAATTATCAGCTTGTTTGTGTTGTGTGTGCGTGTGACTGTCTGTATACACATACAAATGGGACCATTTAAGTGTACAGTACATGTAAGTGGAACTCTAATGACGAGTGACATGAGGACACCATCACTCGCTATCACATTTTGCTCGGATGCGCTCAGAGGAGGGGAGAGAGAGCATGCGGCTTTATTGAGAGAGCAAGCCAGAGAAAGGGAGAGAGAGAGGGGGTGGGGGGTAGAGGGAGGCGGTTCATTCCCTGCGTGGTGTGTCGGCCGCAGGGAGCAGCAGATCGGCGCATTGTGCAGGACCAGGCACGACATAGCTCAACCTTCAGCGGAACAAATGACAAGGAAAACTACTCTTTGGTGTGGAGTAATTCAAGGGGGACGCGCACCATCGAAGCGAGAAGCGCTCTAAAAGCGACACCGGACCGCGTTGACGCGGATTGGGACGTTCGCCGACTGTACAACAACGCCATTGAACGGACGGTCCCCGTTTACTCCGCCGCTGAGGTTAGTTAGCCTCCATTGCTCTGCTCTCAGTCCGCGGGTTTGGGGGTGGTCTGTCTCTTGTGTTGTTGGGCGACAGGGTCGAGCCATTCTTTGGAGGAGAAACCTACATAGCAGAATTGACCTTTTCCACGCAACGTAAACATCGCAGCTACTCGTTTTAGCAAACGATTGAGGGCGAGGGGGCGTCGCGTCGGTCTGCTTTCTAACGTCACCGCGGCATTCTCACTTAGCCGGCCATTGTCAGATCCAGTTGATTATTTTATAATTCACAAACACGTGCTACATGGCTAGGCTAAGCCTGCTAGTGGCTAAAGGTGCTAGCGGACCAAGCTAGCTGTCAGAGCTGCGCAGTGGCTCGTTAACGTCAGCTTTAGCCCACTAAATACGTTCTTCAACCATGTGTCCGATTTGGAAATCACGGCGGCACACGGCATTCTTCAAGGACAGGCACATTTTGAACCATGCTCACCATTTATCTTCCGTCTGTGCCATTGTGTTTGTCTAACTTTGCTAGCCTGCTCATAACTACTGTAAGCACAAAGCTCCCGGTTTGCGTATGTAAACACTGCTTTGAAATACGGCGTGTAATATATTAGTTATAACATGCCGTTTACAGAATGCAGTTTACAAATAAACCAACATACTGTGAGTTGAATGTTCACTTTGAGACACAAATAATCTAGACTGTATAGTCTAGTGGCAGCGATTATAGTATTTACGTAACATTTGGACTTGACTCAAACTAGGTTGTTGGGTGAGCTGTAATGTTGTATTGCCGTTGCCAGGCATGCTACATGTGGTTTGAACGTGATCGTTTTACTGCTATCTCATCATCTCTATTGGAAGACTGTGTGCTACCGTGTGCTTCCAATGACTTGTCCAAATACAGTGAATAAGCACAATATATTGGTCATAACAGCCTGTGAGATTCTTTAAAGATGTGTTCAGGTTTCTCAGTGTAACAAGGTAGTAATTAATGATGATTGAATGCCAGATCTTAAATCTAGAAAGTCTCATGATTGCATTTTGCTGAAGGATTTATTTACGAAAGATTTACAATTCAGTTGACGGTATTGTCACTGTACCATATATTCAATGTCAAGTCTATGTACTAGAAATGTACAGTATACCAAAACCTTGAATTTATATAACATTATGCTCTGTAACACACTTGGAACTTTTTAACAGTTTAGCAAAATTCATAAAAAGGTAATTGAATACATATTGCACTTAATAATTTAGGTGTAATATGGGCTCATCGTAATTAAATTTAAGTAGTCAACATGTAGGGTGACGACTGGTTAGGACGATGGCCTCACAGTGCAGAGGTTGTGGGTTCGATTCCGGCTCCAGCCTTCCTGTGTGGAGTTTGCATGTTCTCCTCCTGCCTGTGTGGGTTTCCTCTCACCTTCCCAAAACATGCATGACAGGTTGATTGGACACTCTAAATTGCCCCTAGGTATGAGTGTGAGCGCGCATGGTAGTTTGTCTCTATATGCCCTGCGATTGACTGCCCGAAGATGGCTGGGATAGGCTCCAGCACCCCCGCGACCCTTGTGAGGACAAGCGGTTAAGATAATGGATGGATAGTCAACATGTTTTTGAGCCTCAATATAGCTATAAACATTTGTTAGAATTGACTGTCCATCTATGACTTCAAAATTGCAGTGTACTGAATTGATTACGTTTCCTTACGCATAGGTAAACTTCCAACTTGGTTTGACACAATCATTGTGGCCCAAAAAACAAAGCAGTATTTTCTGATGGGAGCAAACTGACAAAAACAACACGCACACGGACGCACGTACACGCACACACACACACACACATACACATCCTTCTTCAAAGGTCTTAAACTTGTATAGTATATTAAGAGTGATCAAGAGCAATATGGTAATATGGTGCCACCTCACACTCCTCCCAGCTGATGTACGCCATAACATAACGTAATTCGTTTCTGGTTTCTGTCCTGTTTAGCTGTGTTGCGTAATGTATAATTTTCTTTCCCGACACTTGAGTTGCCTGCTGTTTGCTGCTTAAAGTTGTATATTCTCCGCTTCAACAAGGTTCCAGCGGTTTTAATGGTTGCAAAAAATGTTTTCTTGTCGTAATTGTGTAACATATTCAAAACTTCCTTGCGTAGTGGTTAAAATAGTTGTAGCTGTGTGTAGTAGGCCTGCAGCTATCACATATTTTGGGATTTTGATATCCTACTGACAATTCTCTTGAAAAAAAAAAAGTTATTCGGATTTAAAAAAACAATCTTGGTTCTGTTCCGTACTGAAGACCAAAAAACATTTCCACTTAATGAACGACCAACTGGCTTTATTTTTAGATATTCAACATTTTCTGCTTTAATTTAAACTGCATCGCGGCACACCATTTTCCTTTCTAGAAACATTGGTGAGATTTTAGACAAATCTCTCCCTATATTTTTTGGGGTATTAGCCGCAGTCTCTTCAGAACCACAGTAGCAATTTATTGCGGCTAAAATAAACCCTCCAGCCAGCCTGGTTTTCTTAAAAAGTGATCGGTTGGAGGGGCGACTACGTCCGACTTTCAGCATCAAAGTGTGCATAGTCATTTTCGTCTACTGCCTTTGGAAACTAATCAGATGGCTCTCGCCAGCCTATATGGGGCACTTGAGTGCTGCTCGCGCTTGCTCGTGCTGTTAGTGCTTGTTACTCAGCCGTTCTGCCACGACACGCTGATGGGAACAACTTCCAAATAAAAGCAGACCAAGATATTGATGTCCATATACTTTTATTTGGTAAGATAAGGTTTATTATGAAGTGTTACTGTCATGCAGCGCATGAACGGTTGTGGTGCGGTTTTCTTGTCTACTTCTTCATGCCCATATTCATTTGAAAATAAGCAGGTACTCGAGGCAGAGAAAATGCCTCGGGCATTTTTTTGTAACCTAGGTATTCAATTTACTCGAAGATTAGTTTAAGCACTAATATACATCCAAATCAGGTGAAAGTGTACCTCCACCTTTTTAAATCACTAAAGGGAATTGGACAATTGGCTACTCAGCTGTTCTATGGCCAGGTATGTGTCATTCCCTCATTGTTTCGCTTACAAGGAGCAGATAAAAGGCCAAAAGTTTATTTCAAGCGTAATATATTCATTTTCAATATGGAGTCGAAGCAAACCAAGAACTTAATTAAAAAAACGTTTTTTTTGCTTTTACTACTTTTTAAAAGGCTGAACTGTATTCGTATTCGGCTTTTGACCTGAAATGCAAATGTCTTCAATATACAAGAAAAACAAAAGAATTTACCTTGCTCAATACTCTTAGAGGAAACTATATTTTGGTTCTCAACTTGTCCAAGGCGTCAAGACAAAATCCCTCTTTAAGTTTGGCTCGTGTTAATGCGAAAAGATGATGCAAGGTCTACTTGCAACATTTTCAATGCTTAAATGTCATCAGGGGGAGGGGTGATAATGTCAATGTGTTGAAATAGAGATTTGCGATCCAACGATATACAGTATATTGTAGTGTTATATAAAAGTCATACAACATAATTCTCTCCTACCAGGAGATTGTGCTATCTGTCCTGGGATGTTGAAATCACGGTGAAAAGTCACTAGAAATCATCAATTAATCTGTACCGTGTAATCCAATGTTGATTAAATCCACACGATTATAGTATCCAGCAACGCAAGTGAAAATACAATTAAAAATGCAAAATAGCAACTCTTGTCGTCCAAGCTTTCTGGAGGCTGCCAGAAGCAGGCTGCCCCCGAGGTGGTGCCACGGTCATCGAGCCAGGCCGTAATAACTGCGCATCTCGCTTAAGTGAATAAGACGTGCTGCATGCATGCGTGAACATTTTTATCCCAAGTATCAATATTCCTAATACATTTTAAAATCTGGGAATTTTAGGCTGGTTGTATGTAATCACCATATATTTTTTTTTAAGTTGCCACAAACTTACACGCAGCCTAGATCCCTAGTTCAAATAAACCATTTTGTGAAAACTAAATAAGCCGTGTTAGTCCCAAGGCATTGTCAGACCAGCAGTCCCTCAGGTTTGAGGATAGCTCTTGTGACAGGTCAACCAGCAGTGGGTCAGACACAGCAACTTTTAACAGTACGTGATCATCTAATGCCGGGGGAGGGACAGTTTTACATCAAAACCTAAACTATCACCCAACATCAACTGAATAGCATACTAGCAATCAATGAAACAACCAAAACAAGGAACAAAGAAATACACAAAACATGTATGTCATGCCATTCATATCCCAATTGCTGCAAAGCATTCTGGTCGTGCAATGGTCAAAAATTTGCCTTTTTTCTGACGTGGACCAAACGAGTAACTAAATCACAATCAGTCAAATCAATCAGTCTTTATGTAGCCATTACACAAACAAAATCTTTGTAGACTTGATTATGCTATGGAGTATTCTTTCGATTAATCGAGTAATCTGTGTTAATTTACTTAAAAACACCAATCACAGACTCTGTTGTTGTTACCTCGAGCAGCGAAGAGCAGCTGCTGGCTCGTTGTCATGCGGGTCACATCCCGTGTTCAAGTCTCCAATCTCAGCCAGCGCCGCTTTGCAGTCATGTATAAATCCATAATTTTCTCCCTTTTCAGTCAATAAGGACCACAAACCTTTGGCATCTTCATCTCTTTGAACATATGTTGCCAGAAGACAGTGTCGAGCCGTCTACTACTACAAATGTTCGCATGGAAACTCGAAAGTGGTCAAGCGTGCTGCAAAAAAAAGACTAACAGTTTTGATGCGTGTATTTTTGTTTCGACTCATTTTTGTGTCTGACACAACCAAATATGTCCACTTTTTTCCCTTACTCCTAAGGATCATTATTTGCAGCTGTACTATAAATAACTTGTAAGTGGTGTAGTTGAATCTCAAGTAATAGAAGCCCTTCATATTAGTCATTGCCCAAGTATTTCTCACTTTCAAAAACATTGTTCAATGCGTCACTCCATCGTGTGGGAGATTGCTTAATTGCTGTTTATTTTTTATTTATTTCATCACTAAACAATATCAAATAAACAACACGGACTCCTCCCTAAGCCCACTTTGAGTAATGCCTCTCACGCTAAGCGCTGGACTCACCTCTCATTGTAAAAATGTTTCTTAAACAAGGAAGTCTATAAGCCGCTAGACGTAATATTCTTTCCACATGATCCTATCTATTTTGTGAAGTGCACCCGTCCTTCCTGTAGCAAAACAACAATGGGATGTTGTTCTCAGGCTTGAAATCTTTCCCCATTTCTTCTAAATGTAATGACGCTCATTATGGCGAAACAGTTCAATTTTAATTTCGCCAGACCACAGGTCATGCCTTCAAAAATTAAGATCTTTGTCTCTGTGTGCATTTGTAATCTGGCTTTTTGTGTCTTCTGGAGTAATTGATTTATCATGGCAGAGTGACCTTTCATCCCATGTCAGGAAAATACTTGTTTTCACTGTGGATGGCGACAAACTTTTCCCAGCTTCAGCCAGCAACCTCACAAGATCTTTGAATTTGGCTCTTATTTGTAGAAGTGGTTGTCAAGAGCCCGACCCTAACAGATCAATCAGTCTTGAATGTACATTAGATGAGAACACGTGAAATTCATTTGCCTTCCATGTCACAGCACTGTCAAACTGACTCTGGATGACTACTGCCGTCAGACTATTGTGCATGTGTGTATATATATATATATATATATATATATATATATATATATATATATATATATATATATATATATATATATATATATATATATATATATATGATAATTGACAATCTTGATATAAATCACACTGGGCAGTACTTACTTTCGGATCAGCAATACAGTCTTGCTGTTGAAGTATATAATAGGGTTATATATGATGTCATTTTCAAAGAAAAAAATAAGGCGTAGTAAAGACATTTTTTTTTCTTCATTTGAAACACTATCAAAGTATCGAAATACATGTTAAGACCGGTACAGATACCAAAATGTTGGCATTGTAACAACCCATTGTGTTAGCGGAACTTCCGGCTGAAACACGACTGCTATTTTCTGCGGCAGGAGACATCGTTTTATGTGCGTTTCTGGGGCGTTTACAGGCAACCATAATCTTTAAATCATTCTGAAGTCTAATTAAAAGTAAAATAAGGGGGGGGGGGACCAATGATGGGTAAATTGCGCGGGACGCACAGCACTGATCCGTCCGCTCATCCTTGCTGAGACGGTTGACATAATGAAACACAAAACTTTTGTGCGTAACTTTAAAAGTTCATAAAATTATCGTTTGTTATTTGAGGTTTCACTGTCTTAATATATAGTGTATGTAAACCTCTGGGTTCCACTGTATATATGCCCGACTACTGTTTTGAGAATCGATTAATCTTTAAAGACATTGTTTAGCTTAATATTGTCCACGTCCTATGAATTATAGCCTCTCATTTGTAAATGTTTTTGCGTTTTTGTAGTCATCCATGAAAGCAGACTGTCATCTAAATTTGTTTGTTTTGCCTATTTTCTGATATTTTGGACTAAACCTGTCATGGGCAAGAGTACAACCTGACCGCAGACCCCGCCCCATAGTAATTGTTGGCAGTCAGTTTCATGGTCCACAATCTACTGGTAGCACAACAGGAAAACGATGTGATGTCATTCAAGCACATCATCCAACAGCCACGGTGACAGGTAAACAGAAATCAGGAGAGGCCAAGGCAGAATTCAAAGTTGGGAAGAGAAAGCTTAGGTGGCGGATGTTAGTTTTCACCAATTGGATCTGCTAGATTCGTACCAGTGGTACCTCACGACTGACGACGTGCAATGACTGCAAAGTGATAGTCCATATTTGTTACCAAAATGTTATGTCTAATTATGCACACACAACAGTTGCGTGCTAACCGGAACTTACAGTAAGTCATGAATCATAGAAGTTGTTTGCTACAGCACACACCTACATCTCGACTGTTTGCTTTGTCACAGGCCGGCCCGTGTGTGTGTGTGCGAATTTTCAAAAAAGAGAACTGGTCCCAAATTATTCTGTCACTCTACACATTGTAATTCCCCAAGTAAAAATGCAGAAACTAAAGAAGGAAATATGAGGCTGTGTCATGGATAAATGAGCACAGCTAACTCATCTTTCTTACCGATTGAGAAAGAGCAGCCGTCTATTTTTTGCAGAGCTCCGAGTGGATTGTTTCTGTTTTGGTTTGAGAGCGTTTCCTCTAACTTCCGTGTGGTAACATTTTATGGATTACTCACAGTCAAAGTTCCATTGAAATGGGCATTATCCCACTTGGCTTTCTTTGGCTATGATCTGGCCAAGTTTTAGCACTTTCCTATTTTCAAGGATTACCCAATGGAAGAAACAGTCACTGTTGTTGAAAACATCTGTTCTCAGATTTCCATGACCGCTAAGCAAAGTGACCATACTTGTAGTTGAAAACTAACTTTGAATGGTGTCCTCTTTAGGGATTTCCCCCCGAGTCCTAGTCCGAGTCTCCTCTTCAAAACACAATATTGGACAATCGGACATTACACTAGGCTGCAATATCGGTACTGGCTCGAAAGTGGAAAATGTTGTATTGGGACATCCCTAGTTCTGGGGGGCCTACTTTGTGATCGTGGGCATCGTGGTGTGGTGGATTATTTGACACTTACACAAAACAACACAACACAATAGGATGATTTTATATTATCATTCTAAACAGTAAACTAAAAATAGTTAACTTGTTGAAGCAGAAGGGACTTAGATTTCGCCACGATTAAACTGTTACGTGAGGCCCACATTACAGTGGTATTTGGTTTATCTTTCACACAAAGCTTTCTATTGTGATGTTCTTGCCTGTGAATTTCAGTTGCCGTTAAAACCAGTCACCCCTTTTTAGGAGAGCAGACAGCGCATTAGCAGGGATTAGAAATGGCTCTGTGGTAAGTGATTCACTTGACTCTGTTGCGCAACACAGATGACAGCATGTTATAGGACATTACTCTCATTTGTGTCCATGCTGCAGCTGTGGGTGGCAGTTGCAATGTATTTATTGCATTTGATTAGCTGGACTTTTCTGCTTGGAATGTGTTTTACAGCATGGGTTGTATGTTATACTGTTCAAGGCACGTGTTTAAGGGCAGTCCAGGACATGGCAGTAATCTCTCGTTTATCATGGTTAATGGTGACTAGAACTCCCCCGCCACCAAAAGGTGAAAAAGTGCAATGTTGAGGTTGAATTTCTATTATTTATTTATTTTTTAATTAGAGGCTGTGAGAGAAATCATGATCTACAAGCCTAGCTTGCTGAAGCTAGCTATAACTTTATTCATAGCGGAAAACGCCATAATAACTTGGCCTTGAGTGATTTCCCTGACAAAATGCAGAAAAGCTATAACATTTTGCATCTTTGCAGCTGCCTTTTTTTCTCCTCAAACCTCAATTACTCACTTCTTCAACTCAACAAAATTAAAGTGGATATTGTAAACTTCAGCAAATTTCATACCCTGCAATTGAATATACCACACACCCCTAGCGTCAAGACATCATAAAGAAAAATAAAAAGCATGGAATTGCCTATCATTAGGCCTCTTCCAAATATGGATACAAATATGAGTCATATTGAATATGCCTATGTGACTGCAGCGTAAATAGATTGGATATACCCGGTTAATGCAAGCTTGTCATAATCAAAATGCACAGATCGGTGACGCATACCCAGCAGCATCTGCCCAAACAACACAAATTAGACATTAAAATTCATGCGCTGTCAATCTAATCTGCCGCCAAGGCACACAGTTCTTTATATAGTACAGATTTGTCATCAACTAAATACAGTGGAACCTTGATTTGACACAACCGGAACCAACTCGCTCCAGATTTAAAAGACAGAACACAGTGTCCAGTTCACTCAAAACATCCCTTTTGTACAGTCGTTGTCAAAGTCTGGCGCTCTGTCTTTAATCAACAGACAGACCGGTACATATTTCCTGCTTGTGCTGCTCATAGATATACAGTCGTCAAGAGCAGGCCCACAGACTTGCCTATGTGGTGGCCATGTCAGCACGGCCAACTGTCCCATCAAAGGTAATGGAATGCGTGGGCGTGATGGTAGTGACGCAGCGCAAAAAGCAGTGTGTCATATCTTCCAATTCATATCTATGGCTGTTGTTTATTGGAGTGAGTTCTCGTTTTGTAGTACGTGTACACGTCTCCCGAACATGCTATTTTTGGTTCAGTATACACTACAGTTGTTTTGTTGTCAACAAGCCCTTATCTGTGAAATCCAATCTTAACAGAGGTGAGCGCACAGACATCGTGGCTGGATTACAAAACCTTTTTTATAGAAGTAGTTCCCATCATTTTGTACTGCAGTGGGCATTTCTAGGCCACCAAAAAGTACAAAACGATAATGTTGTACTATATTGGGTGTTTTTCTGGCTAAAAAAAAGTACAGTACTTCAATTTAATGGACAATCTAGCGGACAAGCCCTCTCCTCAATTAGTCCATTAAATCAAGGTTCCACTGCACCAGTCAAGTAAAGGACAATAGCAGCCAGTTGATGAATGTGTTGGTTGCCCTCAATTAAATTAATAGCAAAAGAGCCAGACCAAGCTCGCTCTGATGTTGTCCCATCAGTGGTCGCCATTCGCATCATTTGTAATACTTAATTATTTATTATTGCTTTCTTGTTAATTGTAAATGTGTGGCGTTGACACTTGTGGAGTTATGTATGTACGATTTGAACCCTTCACAAAGAAATCTTTCCTGTGTTTTGTGAATGGAAACAGCCGTTATCGACTACGTGTGATTTGAAACGTACATGTAAAACAGAAATTCATAAAAAATAATTTGGATATTACTGGAAAAATCAGAATTGGGCTCTTGGATCTTCTGTTTAAACTCAGCCCTCCAAACACATTGCGCACACTCGAAGCCTCTTATGCTTAAATAGAATAACAGCGAGGCTGCTTCAAGAGGGGCAAATAACCACTCGGGTTGCATGCTTCCACACAAGAACATTTCAAAGCTCCTGAATAATTAAGTAGCATGAAGAGGAACTAGGTCAGCCCAGAAGACAAGTGCACCCCTCAGTTTTAATTCCTGCTACTTGACTTAAAAGCTTGAGTTGCAGGTGGGCTTTCATAACTCTGCTAATATGCAAAGGGAAGCTCTCATCATTTGAGACCGCAATTTTCAGCGTGTTTTCACACCAGGTCTTCAGGGGGGGGTCAGACTATTATGCATGCAATTTTGTGCCTCACTATTTCACAAGTAGCCACAATGAAATGACTATTACATTCTGGAGTTAAATATAGAAAATGAGCCCAGTGAAAGAAATATTTTATAATATACTTTATTACAGTTGGATTTTGTCTCCTGTGGGGACGACCATGAACGAATGTTTTTTTTATGCTTTGGTCAAGCTAAAATTCAATTAATTGATTTGGGTGCAGCAACATGCAGCAGCGCAGCACTCTTTAGGTTTCGCAGCTTTTTTTGTTTGGTTTTAGCAGTCACACAATCTACCTGATGCCTGGGCCGACCGGCTCTTGATTCAGGTGAGCAGCAACGACTGTACCCTGAGGTCTCTGCTGCTACTTTATGATAATATGCACCTTGATGTAGAATCATTTTGGATAAAAGTAATGGGGTAAAAGCTATGTTAAACTGTCGTCACAGTAGTTTGTTGTCATGTAGTGCCTCCATGGCTATAGGGAGTTGTCCTTTGAGACTCATACAGAAGGGGAGGGTTGAGTCTTGTAATTTCACCGTGTTGGCTGCAAAAGAAGCGGCAGGAAATGCAAGAGCTACTCTGCCGTCCACTACCATCTCTGAAATCCTTTCTATGCTTTAGAAAACATGAGACGCTAAATCTGAAGTAATCATAAACATTTATTGTATTACAAGACTCGAAATAAGCAGTTTTGCATTGCAGTTTGCGAGTTTGAGTTTCCATTGGGCACCTCATCAAAACACAATGAATGGCAAAACCGAGAAGCACACATTTATGTTTTTACGATTAAGGAACAGCAGCGACTGTCCCAAAAGCTTCACTGGGCCAGACATACTGTACGCGCTACTTACGTTGCTGCAGCTAGCTAGCAACACGCTTCGGCTGACAACTACTTCCACTAAACATGTTGCAAAGTCGCTCCAAAAACCATAATCATCGCCTCCACGGCTGCGATTAAGCAACACTTCTGACTGTATTTGTTCTCACGACGAGATGAGAAAGACATCGTAATTCACAGAGGACCAGCCATGATAATTGCTAAGATAACCGAAGATTGACATATAATCTTTTAGCACTGAAAATAATTGTTTTGGTGATTGAGTAAAACTTTTCACAGAAGTCAGGGGGCTTTTTGTGCCACTAATCACGGAAGTGTCAGCGTGCCCCTTTCTTCTTAAATAACGCTCGTTCGAACTATAACAAAAAGTGAATTTCATACACTAAAGCTACATTTTGGACATTAGTAACTCGTAACTGGTGGCGTTCCCTCCACCGTTCACCCACTAGGAATTTTAACCCGCTCCACCACCACATAACTAGCTTGGAAGCGGATCACACAGATTTATTAGCTCAGTGGCCAGGACTCCTTTTGAAGGGTCTAATGTTATACGACCAAGTAGTATTGGCAAATGGCGGATAAGAGTCAGTATCACCGTTATTGGCCAAGTATGTAAAACACACAACTAATTTGTTGCTACCAGTATGAGCTGCACTTGAATTACAGTTACAAGCAACTACGAAAACCAAAAACATGACATATAAGGAAAGAAAGTCTTCCTGTAACGCAAGGGTACCATTGTGCAGTATTACCACTCAGTGATTTGGAGAGTCATAAGAGCAGACTGATCAGTGGCGCAGTACTGACAATACTATGACTGTTGTGCATATGATGCAGATAAACGTTGCACCGTTTTTAAGTGACCAGTAGCAGGACATGTAATGCAATTTTGGGTGTGCTTTAAAGTGTCAGTGCTGTGGAATATGATCGACAGTCATCCGCTTATGTAGAGAGCTGAAGTTACAATGATCTGTACCCGAATAATAATGCCCACGGGGGTGATCAAAGTTGCAACATTTGCAAAGTGTCATTATAGCGTTTGAGTCAACGGTTGAGGAGTAAATGGCAAGAGGGAGGAAGCTGTTTGAATGACACAGTTTGGATAGAGACAGAGACATATATGCGTGCATATAAGTCCGCCCGTCTGGCGCGCAAATCACCGTTAATACACAAGCGGAGGTCAACAAAATAACCATGGCGATACTCACGGAGCCGCACGATTTCAGAACGTGGAGAAAAAGGACAGCTTTATATCTGTGGTGACTGACATGAATATAATGCGGTTGTGTTGTTGTGTTTAAAGTAGTGCTGTCAAGTGATTACATTTCTTAACTCATAAATCACAAAGAATTCCCATGATTTATTGCAATTAATCACATTTTTCCACTACTATTTTTTGTGAAACTGTTACAAATATTTACTCGAATGATATCTTGGGATATATGCAAAATCACCAAATGTAAAGTATATTTAATTCAAAGACTAAATAATAGAATATGTATATAATAATAATATAGTAATAAAAAAATAAATAACAAAGTATCGTAATGAGCTAATCTTTGATTCATGAATACGATCTAAACGGAGAAATTTGTACAGGCATTTTTCTTCTAAACATTTCCCAAAATTGCCCGCAAGCACCACACTCCAGCAGCGTTGGTTTGCAAACCCGAATGGTGACTTGAGCACAGAGTTTTGTTCTGAAATGATTTGCTAAAGATGTATTGCTAATATGGTGCAATTTTTAAAGTAAATCAAACTGAGTTAACTGAGTTCAAATATTTAACTGTGTTAATTTTTTTTTAGATTAATCTCCAGAGTAAATGCTTTATTTTGACAGCCCTAGTTTGAAGTAACGCGAATTATGTCCTTTTGCGTCACAACATTGTCCATGTGTCGCTGTTGCTTTACTAACTTAGTCCGCTCGAGCATTTAGTACGATTATGTTTCCGGATGTTTCAGAAACCGGAATTTTGACCTTAACCCGAATATTGACTGCATGTAAACATATTTACTGTATGAGTCACAGAAAGGAATACTAGTGGACGTCCATAGAAATGTTTTGTTGATGAACAAACCACTTGTTGTGAATTTTTCCTTTCAGTTTGTTTGTAGAGAACAAGTTGTGCAAAAACAAATATATAAGAGGAAAATACGATCATTAATTAATACTTAGCGGTTTGACCTTATGTCATGTTTTTTTTTTTGTTAAACCATTTCATGCAAATTCCATCTTTTATGGTTTGAATGTATTTTATTTTATTTACACTTGAAAGCCTTTTTGGGACGTTTTTGAAGTGCAAACAAGACACCGTTCTTATTTGTAAACAGAAAAAACAAGCCTTAGCTCCTTCACCTACTGTGCGCACCCCCCACTTGTATTACCTCGGCCATTCGACAATCGATTGTGAAGGTTGCATTGGTGGCGATGAGGTCTTGACAACTGAAGACCAAAGCCCACTCCAGTCTGCGAAGAGCCCCCAGAAGTGGCTAAGTAAAGCGTGCTAGAGTGAGAGAGTGAGGTGACTGAGTTCATCCTCAATGTTGGCTGTGAGCCAGCGGCTTGCCTGTGGGTGTTTGTAGCAGTGCCAGTGCATGTGTTGAGCCTCTCGTCTGGAAGGCCCCATTCGCTTCAGAGTTGATGTCAAAGACCTTTCATTGTGCTGGTCCCTTTTCTTGATTCAGGTTTGTTGTGCTCGGCAGCTCTTGTGACTGACGTTCTTATTTTTGTCCTTCTGGAATCTCTGTGGAATCGCCATGCATCAAATACTGTTTGGTTCATTTAAACCTGATTTTGCTGGGCCTTTTAATATCTTAGGAAGCTCTTTTAATATTATGCATTTCAACAACAGCAGATTCATTCCAGGACTTTTGAGTACCCGTCTAAGGAGGTACAGCTGTACTAGTTATTTTCAAGATGCAGTATGAGTTCTTGGACTAATAAAGGACATCTTATCTTATCTTATCTTATATTTGAGCTTTTATAATATTGAGCTTCAATGATAGTTAATGCCATTTTGATAAAAATGTGTTTTCTTTTAATCAAATTGCTCAAAAACACACAAGCAAACTCTGTGAAGCTTACGTTTCTCTCAAATGTAACTTTTTAATGTGCACAACCAAACGTTGTTGAAAACGCAAACTTTTATTGCCCATGATGCTTCACTCAAATATAGCAATCCGTTTACATACGATAAAATTTTGTTTAAAAACATAAACCACAAACAACAACTTGGAATACATTTCATTCAAATATATTACTTAATGGTGAAGTTTGGAGTTTTACATCCTACTAGCAAGCTTTGAATGTAGCCTTACTTTAAATAAACAAAATATTGATTGCCATTGATATAGAAATAGTGATTGATTGATTTTGTGAAGGGAAGTTGACATGGTGATTTTGGGTGTGCCAGCTGCATGCATCACGGACTGATCTGCACACAAATTGACAAGTATATTTGTTGGCTTGATGAAGTGCTTACTCAACAAGTCAAAATACAATTGATGACGTCTTGGGGGCTTGCATTTGTTCGCACTCACTTTTTACACTCTGGGCTCACAAACTAGCTGTGTCCTTAGTCATCATCATTGTAATGAAAGCTCGTTACGTCGTTAGAATAAACTAATTTCCAGCGCTAAAAAAATCATGGTCCACCTAATCTTTAAAATATTTTTTCCAGTTACATACCACATTTTAAATGTGTAGATTATATCATGCATACCAGAGAAGCAAAACAAAATGTTTTGTATTAAGGTTAAATTAAAAACAAAATTCTAAATAAATTTAGGTGGTTATTTTAGTTCTGTTTAGGACAGGACATTTCCCCATTTTTACTCGTGTGATTTACTCCCTTCTGTATTAAAAAGCCCAAGAAAAGTGAAATATGTTTATAAGTCTTTCTTTTAGTATTTATAGGTAGTTTCGTAGTATTAGTGCAACTCATCATAGTGTATAGTTATTTGTTCCATTTAAAATGCATTAAACATTTACTCGCTTGCACAAAACATTGTTTGTGATGACTGCAGCACCTCATGAAGGCTCAGACAAACATGGTAGCAATTAAAAGAATGTAATCAAATTGAAATCGGAAACTAAAAATAGAGAATCGAATCGTTACATGCCTAGCGGAACTGAATTAACTTCTTCTCTCTTTATATATTTTCATAAGAATGTAGTAACAATGCTCCTTTGAAAATATTATGAGACCAAAAATTAATACTTGCATAAGCGTGGAAACTTGTTTTGACTAGATCAAATGCGACCAAAAGCATGTTAACTCAATTATGTTCTCTTTTTCTCTGCAATTGGCCTCAGAAATCTCAGCTTTCAACTGCACAACATCAAGAATATATTTCATTATAAAAGAATCTTAGTTAAACGCTTCCCAACCCTTATTGGCTTTGCGTACCCCTGAACCTTTTTGTTATAAAGAAAAAAAATGGGAATCAAAATAGGAAAAAAAGTTCCTTTGTTATATGTCACTCATCCTCACGAGAGTCAATTAGCCACATAAAACGGGCGCTCCTTTGAATAAGTTCCCTTTAAACAGGCATTTCAACTTTAGATATCAGTAAATAAAACATCAGACCCACTATAGCAGTTTTAGTTGCTTTTCATCCGCCATCTGCACTTATATGAGACTTGAGCTTGTGATTTTGGCGTGGCTGTGCCACAGGTTATTAATCTTGGACAGAAATTATTGAATTGTTCATGTACCTCTTGCAAAGTGCTCAAGGATCGCGAGGGGTACTCATCCCCAAGGCTTTGAAAAACCGCTCTCGAGGATCTAGTCTGAATCAGTGCTTAGGGACCAGACTTGATTGATTATGATGCTAGGGAGGATGTGGGGCTGTTGTTTTCCCAGGTGTAGAGAGTTAGGAAGCCCCATTATAAGAGTTGGCCCACAAGTTGAACAAAATAATATTTACATGAAAGCAAAACAGATTTTTTCCCCCTCTTTTGTCTTCATTTAGTATTATCTCAAATAATGGACCTGTTTTTTCAGCCACTATTGCAAACTTTTAAATTAAAATATTTTTGCAATTATTATTTCTGAAGTCACTGTCAATCGTTATGTAATACAAAACAACGCTATGCCATTTTAAACAACTATCCATAAGCAAATATGATCAAGTTGTACCTCCTCAAAAAAGGGTGCGACCAAATCTTGTGCGGTGCAACCAATTGAAAAAGTTGGTCACACCAGTGCTACCAGTATAAAACTTAGTGTAAAGCCCCGTTTGTCATTTCTACTTAAAACAAATTATCCGCAAAGTGTCACACGTCTGTGACGTGTACACGGTGCGCGTGTACACACTTGCTCGTGTCCTATGCGGGAGCAGCAGCCAGCCAATCCTATTGTAGCAGGTAGTGTTTAACTCAAATACAAAGGGTACATTTGGAGAGGCGTCATTATTGCCGAATGCATCCTGTGTTAGAACCAATCATCAGTTCGTGCTTGAACTGTTTCCATCTGTACTGCCTGATGCACTGGGCGCCCTTCGGCCCACTTTGAATCGGGAGTGTGCAGGAGGAGGAGACTGGCTGAAAAAGATGGCGTGTGTCAACTATGTTGTAAACAGTGAGACTGCAGAATGAGCATAAAAGCATGCACTCGCGCTGTGACCGGTTAAAATATTTACCCGCGCACACTGAAAAATTGTGAGCATTTTTGGCTGCAATCTGCAGTCCAGTATGATGTGAATAGTAAACTTAAACACAGACAAACTCCGTCTGACATTTTATAGCTGCCAGAGTGTACACTGCCTGTCAAGCACATCCCAACCTGGCCAACTTCACGATGTTCTGTGTTTGGGTTAGATATGATTTGTTGCATGAACTCTCACTCAGGCCATTGAAAAGTTATAGAGGAGGAACCTGCAGTTACTGTCTCCAAATTTGTAAATGACAATCTCCTGGTAAAATCCTTGCTGCGAAAAAACTGAAAAATGTTCTTGCACTTTACCTGGAGCTATCCACGACACTCGCTGATCCCATGGTGCACACACAACTCACAGCATTCTCAACAACCTTAACCTTTTCACATTGTTCTTTTCTGTAGACGCATACCATCATGGGGAAGACCTATAATGGTCATACCTTAAACTGAGCTGTAAATAATTCGTGTGACGCAACGACTCAAATGCTGCCAAAAGTATTTAAACATACTCTCGCTTGCGGTGGAGTGTTTTGCCATTGAAGTGCATGAGGGATTTTCATAGCAACAAGTGATAGATTTCTTTGCTATTTAAGCGTTCCAGTACGCATTAATGTTTTCATTTCACATTAAATAAAATTAAAGCTGCAGTTACATATACTTGCGTTATTTGCCATGTTCATCATAAATAATTGTTCGTATTTTTCTCTTTCATCCTTGGTATGTTATTTTTTTCAGCTGCTGTATTTGAAATGATCTATATTGGCTACATATTTTTTTTTCTTCCCTTTACAGTGTGCTGGCTTAAAGGAAGACCCCATAATGCACATAAAAGCCATCTGCTTTGCAACCACACCTACTTCCTGTCTGTAGAGGAAGAGGCTGTGCCAGGATGTCCTCACATCCCCAGTCTGTGCCACCAGGCCGGAGGACCATGGACACACGCCACCTGCCAAACCCTGCCACCTTACCATTGCAGCTCCAGCGGGCACACACAGTAAGAAACCTGCCACAAAATGCATTTCATGCCATTTCATCCCATCCTTATCTTTGCAAGATAAACCTAAATAAAGGATTTATGACTATTGTGTTTGATACTTGCTGCTTGATGGACATCTTATTATAATAGTTTAGTCATTACTCTAACCTGTTGGAGAGTCCACGACCCCAGCGACCCCCACTTGTGGTTTTCTTTAGAAACAATGTTGTGCGCACAGCTCAGTGTCCTCATTAGTTGTTTGAAGTTCATGTTGTCGTTGTAAAGAGGATGGTGTCCACCCACACCCCGTAATTATCAAGATTATGTCATAGATATCAGAGGCGCAATAACCCGTAGTGTTTCTCTATTTGTACTTCTACGTTGGGGTAAGGCAGTTTTTTTCCCCCACATATTTGCACCTGTGGTTAATCCTTAGTTTTTGTCTTGACATTTTTGATAAATTGTGTTCACATGTAGTAAGGGCTTGTTATGGCAAGATATTATTCATCATTTTACTTGGTGAATAAATAAATAATAATAATGACTAAATAAAGCATTTGTTGGATTTCCTTCACTAGGAAGTTGGAATGGTTGACTACCACTCCCATCATGCTAGAGACTACAGCTCGCACTTGGCTCAGCCTCATCGCCGTCGGCCCTCCTTGCTTTCCGAGTTTCAACCTGGAAATGAAAGGTAAGGTTAGCATGATAAACTTACAAATAAATGACATGGTATAAATGAGGGAGCTGACTGGTTATTTCTGGGGGGATGAAGTCTTTTTTTAAATCGACTTTTTCCTTATGAACTTTAATATAAATTTCTCGAAGGTCAATTTCTAACCAGTATATCATGAATCCCATGTACTTATTTTTTTCCCCAAGAGAGCTTTTTGAGAACCTCAAGAAAATACAATATTACAGCAGATACTAAAAACATGCTACTGAACACCTGCTGATGGCCTAATTTGGAGTTGATGTTTGCATTTGAAGGAGACGCAGCAAAAACGTATATCTAATTTAAGCAGTCTACAAAAACATGCCTATATGTGCTTCATGTATCTATGCTATGGACTGGATATTAACAAACCATGAGCATTTGTGTGAGACACACTGTTTTAATTCCAATTTAACTTGTTGGCTTAAAGTTGGCATATGACATATTTTACTGGTTTACTTTAGTCTGACTTTGGTGTGATATCAGGCGGAGGAATCGGAGCTCAAGCAAGAGACAGCACAGGAAGGTCAAAGACGGGAAACTCTATCAACTTTATTTTGTGTATCCGGAAGTGTTTCATCATATTTGAGTTGCAACCTCCTTTTCATGATATTATTGTGTGGCACATGTTCCACTGAGCAGAAGAGTGGTCTCCCCCCATAAATCCTCCACCCCCACCCCACCCCACACTTTTAGTAAGCAGCCTCTGTGCCTTGTGCTGTTCTGGAGCTGTTCCCCTTTCGAGTAGCAAAGACATTGGCAGGCACACAAACATTGTCGTGCTTTCACAGTCACGGGCTGCTATCGGCACACATAATCTCTATTCTTGCCCTAATCAGAGCCAAGCCAGTGCGAATCTAATGGAGCTGGTAGTTAGGTGTTGGTGTTGGTGTTGTTTTGCACTCTCTCCTCCCCCATGCCTACACGCATCTCGTTCTCTCATCCTCCAGACAAATCCTCCCCAGAGATCAGATTATTCTGCACGCTCACCAGAGGAAGAAGGAAAATAGGGACAGAGAAATGGGTGTGTGTGTGTGTGGGGGGGGACTTGAGCTTGATGTGATTATGTAAGTGCCAGCCATCTATGAAGATGAACAAGAATGGGAATGGATGCGGGGGGGGTGCTAGGGGAAGTTTAACCATCTGGCCATGTGGCGATGAATTTTGGTCGTGTTTTTTTTCAGCAGTGGTTAGATAAGAGTGATAAATGTCCAACCTTAATTGTTCTTTCTCAATTTATACATTTCAAGTTGCAATTTGTAGGCTTGGCAGAGGATAGTGTTGATCGCACCACCCCACTTGCACCCATCATGGGATGTCGACTGTGGGTATATGAAGCCCTTTGGGACTTTCTGTGATTGAGGGCTGTACAAATAAATTTGACTTGACTAGACGGAGAGAATCCACACTTCTTGGTATGTACACAAACCACACACTAGGCCATTGTGGGCCTAGGCCATCAATTATGGTTGTGTATTCCCCTATGCTCTTCAAAAGCCACTTCCATTTTGACACTGGCAGCAAAGTTACTCACATTCTGACATCTGAGAGTAGGCCAGATTTGAGGTCATATTTTGTTAAAGAATTGGAAGTGCAGTGGGTATGTGTGTGCATATACGCACACATACTGTATACTTTACTGATGTACTTAGCTACTGATGGGTTGCTTTCCTTCAGAGCATAGGTGTCAAACTACCTGCTACAACACACCTGATTCAAATGAGCAGGAGCCAGAGCTTGCTGATGAGCGGTTTATTTGTGTTGCGGTAGGGAGAGACGGAAAACAAGCAGAAAAGTTGCCCGCCAGGACCCGGCTTTAGAGTAATCACAAACTTTGAAATTGTTACGCATTCCAAGACAGAATATGTTGTTTCCTGGGCAATTTTGAGGTCTAAGGTTTTATTGTTGTTTTCATGTCTTGTCAATTCCCCACTTAGAGTAGATTCAGAATGCAGGCAAATGTAACCCAAATCTGCATTTAGTTGTTTTTTTGTTTATTTAGCACAATTTAAAAACATTGCTATGAGGGAATGAAGCAAAAATGGCTTGTATGTGATTCTACTCCAGTTCAAACAAATCAAATGAAATTTTTTTTGGGGTGAATAGTACAAGCGAGAAGACAAATTAAAATAAGTAGATAAATACAGAACACTGAGATTTCATTCTAATGTCAATGAAAAGGAAAAAAAAATACAAACGAAAACTTAAGATAAGATTACCTGCAGTGTCAGTGACTGAGCTGTATAAGAGGATATAGATCCTAAATCCAAGTTGTTCTGAAGTTTAGGGTTTCTGAAAGAAATAAACTGATGGCAAGATGTCCGACAAAAAGCTAAATGAAAATTGTGATCATGCCTAGCTGGGTACTTATGAAAGGATGGGTGAAATTGCAAAGAAACTTTGAAATGTGCCATGGAGATCTTACATTTGTACTTATGCATAAAGAAGTAGGAATGGTAAGAATTGATCTTATATAAGGATAATATTGAATATTTACTTAAATAAATGAATAAATAAATTGACAAATAAAAGGCGAAGAAGAATCACATGTGCCATATGAAGAAATCACCCTCAAAAATCTCCCATCTCAAGGGTCATGTTGCGAGATGAGTTTGAAATTTTAATGAAGTGTTTGGGAAACGTACATTGTGGTGCGGGTTAACTCAAACGTGATGAAGTTAATTATAACCATTTTTTGGGGGGGAGCTGTTTAGTGGGAATTGTAGGTTTATCCTTTTGTCTTTCCTTAGTTTAAAGCTATTTTCATTTTTGTTTTACATAATTGTGTTGCTGTTGCAGAGGACAAGAGCAGCATATCCGCTACGAGCACATCTACTTACCGGAGCCAAGCAGTCATTCAGAGATGGACTTTGGAGAGATCAAACGGCCTCGTTTGGAGATGGGACCAGATTCTCTGATTAGACCCTCATCCCATCGACCACAGTTCCCTCTTGGAGGACCGGAGGAGCTTGCTAAGGTCAGTAGCCTCTGTGAAATAAACAATTTTGTAAACTCTCACATCTCACTTGATCACATCTCAATTTGTTACAATAATCAGTAGCTACAACAATTCTTCTTTGAAAGCCCTTTTCTAAGTACCTGTAATTGCACGCTGTATGTCTATTATATATATATCTCCTTTATGGTGGACGAATTAACATTACCTAGCCATTACCAGTAAAGGCTGGAAAATCCTATATTTTATGTAATTGTTTTTGTTTTGGACTATAGCCGACCTTGTCACTTGGGTGAGCTTCATGGTTGTCCACTCGACATACTTGTAATAAAACATGCTGGGTTATTCTCCTTAATTATCTTCCATCCCAAAATTGAAAAATAATAAATAAATGGGTTTCCCTACTCTATACACACGTCAGTCCTAATAGACTCAGTCACTCAGGCCTGATTGTAATTCCTTCGGTAGCGTCACAAGATTCAAGTCAAATTTTCTTCTTGCCTTTCTCTTTTTCTTTCATCGCATCTTTCGCCTTCAAAACAACAGATAATAATTGTATTAGACATACCCCACGAGGAATCATAAAATCGGAATCTCCGTCATATTATATGTAAAACTGTAGTCCGTGTATTCTCAGGCTCAAGGAGCTGGGAAACATTAATTAATTAATAATAGACATGACCTAAATTCCAAAAGGCTGGGGATGAAACTGTAGATCAAAACATCCCACGTGCACTGTACTGTAGAATTGCTAATTCTGTGGTATTCCTGACACCAGTTTCCAAGTTACCCAGATGTATGAACTTGAATCACAAGTACCAGCAAATAACGAACAATTTAGAGTTGTCAGTAATGAATGTCAGAGCAATGCAGGGTGTAAAGTCAATGCGCAAGTTCTGTCAAATACAATCACTAGTTGAAGTGCACAATTGATGGTGGACTAAAGGGGGCCAGCATAAGGAAGACAAGTGTAAAACAAAATAAAGGGGTGTGATTTGAGATCTGTACTGAAAAGACAAACAAAACATGTAGGTACAGTAAATTAACAAAATTTTACTGTGCACCCTTTGCTAACATATGACACAATTTGTCATGCATGGAAATATACACAGGAGAAAGCAAAGCTCATTTGAGAGCAAACATCAGCAAAATATAAATTAATATTATTTTTTCAAATCCTTTTTTTTACACTTAACTATGTTCCTTTTTATAGGATCGTGGAAATGCCATGGGGAAGCTAGAGCCAATCTCCCCTGTGAGCCCTGTACACATGGATCCTGATTTGGATCTTGTGCCAGCCCGTTTTTCCAAGGAAGAACTGATCCAGAACATGGACCGTGTCGACAGGGAGATCACTATGGTGGAACAGCAGATCTGCAAGCTTCGCAAAAAACAGGTTGGCACTTGAATGTAACTGGACTTTCACTTTGGTAGCTCTTTTCTACCTACAAGGTACTGAAAGCGCTTTACAATTATTGTGCTGTTCGTGTCAAGAAGTGTTTGGTCTCTTAAAGGGGCACTTAACCACCCCAACTGGTTATAGTTTGGACATTTAACTACGCTAATCTTTCGTTAAGTGGGAGGAGGCAGCCAGGCATCCATGTTTCCACCTCCCACGGGTTACAAAAGTATGTTCTTAATTAGCTTTTGGTAGCTTAACAGATGACGTTAGCACAACAAATTTATCTTTGTACTGGCGACTTGGTGCTGGGGGTCGCGTCCACCACTGCTTGCAGCCAATTCATGTAGCTGTCAGCGTGAAATTGGCGCGATTTCGGATAAACTCCGAATTCCATAAAACTTGGGGGTGGTCTTCTTGAACGGTGCGCATCGCAGGGCCGCTTCGGGAGCGTCAGTGTTCGGCGAACAAAAAGTTCCTGCAAGACTACGCATAGCCCGGAAATATTACGTTCCAAAGAATAAAACGGCGCATTGTTGCGTCGCCTAAGGTTGAAAAAAAAATCATTATCCAAATAAATGTGCATGTCTAACTCCGTCCCACGTCCCACTTCAGTATCTGTAAATCTCCCGATTTGTGCGTACTCACCATGATCAGCAAAGAAGAAGTGTGCAGCGTCCTAACAGCATAATCTACGTACATCTGCTCATTTCTGCATTTTCTCATTCTCATTTAAATCAGACACTGAGAGGTTAATCCTTTTGATATGTTGACGTGGTCACAGGTAGGGATGCCCACATGAATTTTGGTGCCAATTTATCACCGTTTTTGGACGTTATAAGCAATGAAAGTACGATGATTTCCAATGGAGAGTTCGTAATCTGTCCCTTTACTGACTCTTGTAGTACCGTGGGGGGAGCGGAGGAGGGCGCGGCCATATTCCTCATTTAAAGTTGGCGTTTTACAAGATGACATTTATTTGCTAATTTCTCCAAAATGAATAGATAAAAAAAGAATGATTACTAGTTTCAGTGTCCTGATTAAAAAAATTACAAACTTAGCTAGTTAGTGAAAAATTGGCCATCTTGGGTATGTCCTCCTTTCTTGTTTTAGTCGCTTATAATATTATTGAGGTTGAAGCTATGTCACAAAGCATATTTCGAGACCGGTTGTGACAGAGGTGTTTATGAATAAATTATACATGCATGTATAAATGTTACTATTGAATTTAATGAACACCTAATTAGCTAGGGAGTCAACACCTCTGTACTGTCACTGCAGTCTCACATCTCTTTCTTGTTTGCATACTTGCATGTGATGTGATGAATTGTTTTGGTGTGAGATGTAAGCATGCACAAAAATATCCAGCACGGTGCTGAAAATTGATCTTTTCAGTACTAAAACAGTATTCTTGGATTTAAAATGTGAAGTGTGTTTGAACCCTGTCTTCAAATGAATAACGTTTGACGAACCTGCGACTTTGGCTTGGTTCTCACGTCAAGGCCGCGATGCAAGAAAAATGTGACTTCTTATGTGAACGGAATGCCTTCCTGATGTGACACGCTTACGCGCAAAGCACAGCGCCTAGAGACGTGCGCCCACCCCCCCCACACAAAAAAAAAGAAAAGCTGTCATGAGGCACAGTGCTTACAAAAGTTAATATGTTGAATGGATTGTTGTTCATGCTGCAGGCGTATCGGTTACATATCAGATATTTACGTACGAAAGAGGCTCTGGGTCTGATTTGGGGGAAAAAAAATCTGAATTGTATTGTTCACACTGCATAAAACAAGCTTTGAGTTAAGTTTGGTTGCTGGTTCAGTCCACACAGTCCCTCAGGCAGCTACATTCCTTTCTGCTTCTGTCTTAACTTTTTATTTAGGAGAAGCGTAGGTTAAAAATACATACAGCTATAAATAACATCTTCCCCAGGGGAGGGGTTGGATTATGGCAGAGGTTTTGGGACTGTTAACACACTCTCATCCCTTCCACTCTGTCTTCCTTTTGGCTGCCTGCCATGTTTCGTAGAGAAACGGTATGGCCGACTTAGGCATGCCAACATACTGTGTCCTATTTTTCACCTCATGCAAATCGCACAAAATTTCTTTCCCTCAGTTACCATTTTTGAGCAGCACATTGTGTCCACCCTTGTCGGTCAGGTGGTTTTTGATTTGTACTTGGGCTGCCACAAATCGGATCATATGTAAATTGTGGCTTGTCGCTCCAGCAAGCGGCTGCTCTTATATAACAATAATTAGTTTATAACTTGAATTCTTTAAGGTATATTTAAATTAATAGGATGATCCAACATTTGACTTTGATTAAACTTTGCATTTTGTACCAGCATTTCTGAGTTACAGTTGTATGCTATCCTGAATACATAACACCGGTAGATGTATTTCCTTAAACACGACCGTGGCCCAGAAGTCCTCTTTCGTCCGTTCACGGCAAAATAATGTGAGCAAGAGAGCAAGTTGATGGTCATTCAAAATAACCACTGCATTCATTTTATTATCAATTATGATAAATTTTTCCAAGGACGTTTACCAAACCGCCTGGGACTTATCGATACTGGTAGTATTACCAGGGCTTGGTACACATCCCTAGCTAGCAATATATAAACTTGAGCCATTCGACCCAAAAGACACACGCAATTAGATTAATTGCCAAAGATGAATACGAATTTCTCCAGTTATAGTTAGTTTTAGTTAGTTTTCTAAACATAAACTGTAAATTTTATTTTGTTAATGAAAATGTTTTTTCAATTTTAGTTTTTGTTATTTTGTTAATTTTTGTTACGTAACTAAAATAACCTCGAGGGGCTTGACATGCATATCTATCCATACTGTATCTGTTGGCTTGAGTGTTGACAGCCGAAACTGTTAGCAACGTTAGAGAACTTCTCTTTATGCAACAAATGTTTGTCTAAACACAAGAAATATGTAGTATATAGTATGCTGATAATACTTAAAATTTTAAACATGTAATACATGAGTATAAATGAAAATCTGCTTTTGAAGGTAAGATTCCAGTGTGTGTCAGTATTTTGAAATTATGGAATTTGGTTGACAAAGCTCTGGAGAGTTCATTGGTGCCAGAGACATCTGGTTTGTAACAGGCGCTCACATCTGAATTTTTCACCCTCTGAAAATCACAGGTTTTATGTTTTCGTATTGTTTAACTTTTTTTTTTTTTTTTGGTGTGTGTTTGTTACAGCAACAGCTGGAGGAGGAGGCTGCCAAACCTCACGAGCCTGAGCGGCCTATTTCCCCTCCACCAAGCGAGGCCAAGCACCGCAGCTTGGTGCAGATCATCTATGATGAGAACAGGGTCAGTAGAATAAACACCGCCATTACGTAACACCAAAAGTGAGAGAGTAGGCTTGGTTATTGATAGTGCGTGTGTCTCTTTGTATGCATGCAGATACGCATTAATAATCCATTCTATTGTTAAAATGTGATTAAGTCAATAGTAGATGCCAAATGATTCTTTGATCGTTTGACTATCCCATTAACAAGCTGTCCAAACTGGTTCAAGTTATATTTAAAGTCAAGTTTTGCGTTTCAAATAAGGTTTGAAATCAGTGAATAAACCTTTTCAGTTATTTCAATAATTTCAATACCAATAAAAATAATTTTGATTAGTATTATTTTTTCCATAATCGCCAAGCCCTAGCAATGATTTGGGACGAGCAGATAGGCTGAGTCAGCAGTGGGTCTTCTCCTCTAGTAGTTTTTTTCGGTTGAAAAAAAAGTCGTAGTCCAGGTTTTAGCCACATCCTGTAAATCACAACACCTGGCTCTAAATAAGTCCATATTAAAACATGTGTTTAACCAGTTGACCCACATGTTCCATGACTGTGCTCCCAGCAGTTTATTAATTCCTGTCCAGTATTGGGAGTGTGAGTGCCTACATGACTTCAGTACCCTCCCGCTGCACTCATTGAAATCACTGCACTTCAGTGGAAACTATGGATTGCTTCAGATTTATCTGAGATGATGGCGGGTGTAACACTATTGTTGTATTTTGACCTTTATAACACTTTACACTTCCCTTTTTTTTCATATCCAAGATACATTGTGGCCTAATGTCTCTCGTCACGGTGTATCCAAACGAGCCACGGCTCACGCCCCACTACTACAGCTATATTAAGGGATTCTAACATCTGTAATGTTTAATTCTCAAAAGGTACTGTTTATGGTGTTATTCGAGATTTTTGGATACTCTGAAACTTCCTCCCAGGGAGGAGGGAGTAAACCCCTCCGCATATCCAAACTGCAAGTGAGTTAGTTGTACTTACGCAAAGCCAGCGCAGGCTAATTTCCCCAAACAATTCCCCATTCCATCTATGGATCAAAGTGAAACATTTATGACGATTAAAAAGCAAGAACCTGTAAATATTCACTTGTATTTCCATTTGTGGAGGCAGCGCTAGACTTTCAAGCCGTTGATTTACGCTCGTCAATTAGTGTAGCATGTGTGCATTGTGCATATGGCTCATTCAGAGGACGCATCGCCAAACACAAATGACCCCCCGTCCTCACATCCAAAACGTAGTCGAACATTCATATTCAGGACTCTGATCGCCGTTTGAAATGTCACATCTTTGCCAAGCCAACTATTAAGTCATGAGACTATCATTTCACACACTTAATTGGAAATACAAAATTAATGAATCTTGACTTGATTGTAGGGCTGCAACTAACAATTACTTAAAGAATTTTTTCTTCTATCCATTGGTTGATGTATCAAATAAAATGTTTTAATTTCCATCCCTTTCTTCGAAAACAGGCAAATGTCTCAAATTAACAGTGGAGAAAAAAACTGACAAAACAAATTTATGATTCAATTACTGGTTTGGTCTGCAACATGTCAGAAAATAGTCAAAAATATTTTTCAAAACAAAAGCAGATGTTTGCAGAGGTCTCATTTTGAGTCAACACAAAGATTATCAGGTTTTCAGAAATATGTCTACTAGAGGCTGAAATTCTGGATTTAAAATCAAACAAGGTCTCTAAATGATTAATTGATTTTTAAAGTAATTATTGAATAATTAATGTGGGGTTGTCGATGTATTTAGCTATTTTAACGAGCTGAAATTTAGCAGTACCGTACGTTATTGTCGTTGTGTTAGAGTTCATTTTTTTCATGGACTCTGGGTGGTTAGTTGGTGATGGGGGGTCGAAAAGGAAAGGTTGATGTTCACATGTAGTGGCAGGTCTTTGTTCTTACCTTGCCTCACCTCGCTCCTAAAATATCTCTCACGGAGTGTGAACTCTTTTTCCTTTTCATCATTTACATGAACCATCATGTTACTCCTAATATTTTGGTTTCCTCATTAGCTACCTGAGCTACACAATATTAAACGCAGCTCTCAGAATGAAACATTACAGTTCTACACATTATATATTCTTAATAAAAATATTAAAGTGCCAATCAAAGCTAGCATTAATTTTTGAAGGCAGAATTTTTGATACATTTGGAGGCAATCATGAAATCGTGGCCAGTCAGTCAGTGCATTTATAAAAAGGAATGCAAATCACTTTTGCGTTCACCGAGGGTGAAATAACAAGAAGCTTCCTTTTGCAATGGTTTTTCAAAGGCTAGTTAAGTCTTTCCGGCGACACTAAAGGAGACTTTTTCCTTCCACTCTGTTGATTACAGGAAATGCCTCATCCATTAATCTATTTCATTGATGTAAAATAATTCTACAGTGGAAATAAAACAGGTCACATAAACCATTAATAGCCAGAAAACGAAAGTTTATGTACACGCTCATATAGTATCAAAAACAATTGACAGAATCAAGATCCCATTTCCTTTCAGACAAAACTCAGCAACATAACATGCCACAATCAGATAATTTGATGCATTGGTGTTAAACACACAATACTATACAAAGAGTTTGTTGCAAAACAACAGGGCAGGAGAAGTGAGTGTTAACATTTTCGCCCTTGTCTTGGCATTGTCAATTTTCCTTACACATAGATGGATTCCCGCCTTTGACACTACCTCTGAAAAAGGTACATTTAAAAATGTGGGTTTCCTTCATTTCCCCATTCTGTCAGTCCTTTTATGCAAAACAGTGATACGGAAAGAAATATTTCTCACTTCTACAGGCAGTGTAGTAGGAGTTTCTGAGTTTCATGTGTTGTAGATATATATCTTAATATTGCTATCATTCATCAGCAGGCTCTTATGAAGACAACAAAACCCTTTTAAAGGAAGCCTTCCCCCCGCCTGCTGCTTTTATTTGACTCTTTCGACTCCCACAAGCTCTTCTGCCCGCGTGTAACCTCCTCCCTCTCTGCTCTGGAAAAGTCAGCCTTATTTTTTTTTCTTCCCTGTCAGAGGAGTGATGGGCTAAGGCAAGGAACTATGGCCCAGCTTGGGCTAAAAGCTCTAATAATAGTCAGTGTATCCATCTCTCCATCGTTGCTTCCAGTCACCCAGCCGGCTCTAGTGGAGTCTAAGCGTTCAAGTGAGCGTGCTCACTGTGTTGTCATGGTGATGACTGAGGTGCAGGCAGCCGGCTAATCTAGTACTTCTGGTTGTGTTTTCTTTCCAGAAAAAGGCAGAAGAGGCACACAGGATACTGGAGGGACTTGGACCCAGGGTAGAACTGGTGAGTTGTATCTGTCATATACCTGTTTCTATATTATTATTTTATTGCTTTTTTGTTTTTGATTTTTCTTTTTAAATGCGTGAATAAGAAAAGGTAATTGAATTGCATCATTCTTGACGATCAAGGCACAAGCGGTTGTCCAGTTGTAAAGAGGCTCTCCAAAGCTACGCGATGAAATTCAAAATCAAACACATTAGATCTTTTCTGCCAAATAGTTTGAAAATGCAATTTCTCTTGTTCCTATTTCGGTATTTAATTTTTTTTCTGAGCAGAATCTATTGTTCATGCATATTCTACTGAACATCCATCCATCTGCATCAGTCTCATACATTTGGGGAACTATAATGCTGTGTCCCTACTTTTTTTTAATTAAGTCTCTCATCTATTTACAGCAAGGCAACAGATCGATCCTGGTTTATTCTGATGCTTTCATGTTGCTGCAGAACTGAACGCTGTGAAACTGTTTTATTTTCTTTCAGCCACTGTACAATCAGCCCTCTGATACCAAGCAGTACCATGAGAACATCAAAATGTAAGTCAACCCTTGTGCATACGCCTTTTTTTTTTTTTTTTGCAAAAATCTGTTACCTTTTCTTTGAAATGCTGAGGACTTCACTATATATATATATATATATATATATATATATATATATATATATATATATATACTCCTTAACTTGTGTATTTTTCAACAGTTAATCTTGATTACAACAATATACCATTTCATCATTAAACATCTGTTTTGTTTCGAAACAGTTGAATTCATCGTCTTAATATTTGACTGCTTGACGATTGCACAGATGCGTTTTGATTTGTCGGTGCTCAAGTAGAAGTAGAAGCGTTTCTATGTGTGTGCTCAAACTTAGAACACTGTAAATCAAAGTCTAGCCTTTACAACTGCGGCACACATCTGACAGCCATCAGAGACTTCCTCACACACACGGCCCATTTTGTCTTCCCCACACGTGGGACGTTATAACCATTCAAGGTGTGCGTGTGTGTGTGTATATGTATATGCATGTATGTATGTATGTATCTGTGTTAAAGTACGTAAAATGTTGCGTCCTGTCCCTTAAGATATGTTCGAGCTGTGCCGGCAGCCCAGAATTTTAGATCATTGGTCAGCTCTCTGCACTCCCAAACCTGAAACGGGATGGCAGCACGAGTTCGATCTCTGAGTTGGCTGAATGCCCCTAGAGTAAAATGCCACCGATTAAACAGATCCGCTGTCAATAATGGATGAATAACCAACAACCTACCAGCACCAGTCTGTTGACACAAAATGGTCGATTGCGGGAGATTGACTGACTGAAAAATACATCTTGGGCCAAAAACGGTTGGGGACCGCTGCGTGTTTCTGTACCTCTGGGATTTATTGCCTCATTTTAAGTCTTAATGCAAGATTATGGCAGCTGTTGGTATCTGTCGAGCTGTACCTAGATTAATTCGTCATAGTGTTTGCTTGTGTGTTTGGTAATTTTATTCATGTTTATGTGTGCTTTGGGTAAGGTCTTTGGGATTTCTCAAGTCGTATTGCAGATATCTTGTGAAATGGAGAAATTATTGTCTTCTGTTTATTTTTTCAGAATTATATAATGTCATTTTGCTGTTGCGATAGTAACACCCTTTGTAGTCTCCTTTCCTTGCTTGTAACACCGCCGCTCAGTTAAATTGACTAATGTGGAATAAGATTACATTAATCAGCGGCAAGTGTAACCTTACAACTGACAGATTAAGTGTCAAGAATAAAACTCTGTCTTGCAGCAAAGAAAGAGACTAACTGAGCGGCTGCCTAAGGAGATTACTGGCCCTGACCTTTGTTTGAAGAACTGCGAGACAAATTTATTCTCTTGCTCCCCATGCTGTCCTTTCAATCCGAAAGCATCGACAAAGAAAGTTTTTTTTGTGTGTGTTGTAGGGTAATCCAGAACCTATAAATTTAGTGAGAAATCAAGTGGCATTATTGTATTTTGTTTTTTATCCTCTGCATTATTATTATATTTTCCTAATCCCTGTTTGTTCAACCTTTTTAGAAACCAGGCGATGAGGAAAAAACTCATCTTATACTTCAAGAGACGAAATCATGCTCGTAAGCAATGGGTAAGTGTTGAGAACTCAGTATGTTTTTACCCTGCTGGGACTCAGCCAATGAGGGATGATGAGTGTGAAACTGGGTCAGCAGCTCCTTAAAGTGAGTGGCCATTTTAGGATGACCATATATGAGACAGGGCTTGGGTGTCATCCGTTTCAATATAGTTAGTGTCCTGCCGGATGATTATGGTTTTATAAAGAAACAATATTGATCAGCCTAATTGTGAGGTATTTTTTTCCAGTCAGAAATTAATCTTGAGGATTTCTGTTGTTCAGCCTTACACTCAGAGCAACAGAGCCAACTATCTTAGATATTAGTTAAGCAGGGACCAATGGGGTGTGCCCTGTAGTATTGGTAGCTGAAATCTTAAATTCAATTGACTTTGCGTAAAAAAAAAAAAAAAACAAGTGTAAAATTTGGCTCTAAATTTGATTGCATATAAATGTTTCCATCTTAAATGGTAATGACGGCAGAATGTAAATATAATGTCCGAACGAACAGTTTTTGTGTGTGTAGTATGGGCTTTGCATTGAAAATTCAAGTTAAACGTTAACATCTGCACTACAATTCTGGCTTCCAAACAATTCAACTGCATTCGGTCTGTATTTTCCAGACTATAAGGCGCACCTGTATATAAACCGCAGCAATTATTTAAAGAAAAAATAAAACAGTGTCTTTTAACATGGAAACAACTTTGCTAATTAAAACAGAACAGACCCAAGAGAAATAAAATCAAGATTTATTTAGCGTATTTTCTGAACTATAGAGCACCCCTACCGGTGAAAGAAAAATCCACAGAAAACCCGCACCGTTGTATTAGCCCCATGGTTCAAAATCTACGAAATAATTTGCGGCCTATAGTCGGGAAAATACGGTATATAAAATTGAAAAGCAATTCCTGAACTATTAACTCATACTTTTTTCTAAGCTTTTCGGGCCAGTATGTTTGTAAATAGAGATACTTGAAAATGTCTCATTAGAGCATCATGAGCTGAGCTGTAAGCGCATGGGCTTTGGGATGAAATGGTTGTGCTCCATGCATGTCTGCTTGTGCGTTATTTGGCTCTTTGTGTGTGTTGTGCAACAAAATATATACAGCACCTAACAGAGTATGTTATTAAATAAAATTATGGAGTTTTTAATTAAAAATAAAATGCCTGCCTTTTTGTGTGACCATAAAGGAGCAGAAATTCTGCCAGCGTTATGACCAACTGATGGAAGCCTGGGAGAAGAAGGTTGACCGCATTGAAAACAATCCTCGGCGCCGAGCCAAGGAAAGCAAGGTACGGGAGTACTACGAAAAACAGTTCCCCGAGATTCGTAAGCAGAGAGAGATGCAGGAACGAATTCAGAGGTGAGCTTCATGGTTTCAATCCCAGTGACTACAACTGTCTTATTCCCCTGATGTTATAATTACTGTAAGAACTCAAATGGTGGAATAAGTTATGTATTATTTGTTTTTGTAGCCGCGTTGGGCAGCGAGGGGGTGGATTGAGCTCTTCTGCTGCCCGTAGCGAACATGAGGTCTCCGAGATCATTGACGGAATATCAGAGCATGAGGTAATCTTTTCTGTCAAAATTACGTGTTCCATGCCTCACTCTATGTTCTCTGTTTAATTATCCAAGAATCAGTCGCGGCTCGTCAATAGAGAACACCAGGGTCCAGCCCTCTCGCCCAGCTAAATCACAGTGAAAGGCACAAAAATTAAATATTGAACATTTTATATTGCAACAAAAATACACCAAACATATCCATTATCTTTACCGCTTCTCCTCACTAGGGTCGCGGGGGTGCTGGAGCCTATCCCAGCAATTTTCGGGCAGTAGGCAGGGTACACTCTGAACTGGTTGCCAGCCAATCGCAGGGCACACATAGACAACCATCCGCGCTCACACTCATACCTAGGGGCAATTTAGAGTGTTCAATCAACCTGCCATGCATGTTTTTGGAATGTGGGAGAAAACCGGAGTACCCGGAGGAAACCCACGCGGGCACGGGGAGAACATGCAAACTCTGCACAGGAAGACCGGGGCCGGAAATAAACCCACAACCTCAGCTCTGTGAGGCCATCGTGCAAACCAGACATCCACCGTGCCACCCGACCAGATATATGTACCGTATATCTGTTCTTTATATGAGCAGGTTAAAAATTATACATCTATTGATGAATAAAATTAATTCTCTGGCATCTCAAACGATGACGTACTTCCAGTTTGGGTGCTCAGAACATTGTGGCTACACCTTCATAAAAGTCTTCAGATGCATAGTGGGTCCTCATGTAATACGCACGTATTTTGCATTGTTTGGCGCTGAATTCCACCGCCCACAGCCAATAACGTTTAAACGGAGTTACCGTTAAAGCCATCATTTCCTGTCCGTCTCCTGCCGATCTCTTTGACGGGAACTTGTCCCATCCAAAAATTTATGCGGGTCAGCCAGGCGTCTCAAGTATTCAAGGAATTTTATTGTCATACCAACACACATCGCCACATGATATGAGGCAAAATAGGATACCCATGTTCAACAAAACAACTTATCTAGTTATGTCTTCATATTCAACTCAGTGACTCTCGTAAACGTGTTTTGAGAGGAGAATGTGAAGCCTGGGCCAAATTGGTAAGAAAAGGTATGGTAGCTTTATGAACTTTATGAAATGTTTCGCAACAAAATTGGAGACATGCTACTGAGAGGATTACCTGTCAGTCTTACTGGCTGTCTTGAGAAGGCATTGGCTGGGTATTGTGTATAGTAGGGGTACCTCACTTTTCCTCACTCAAGATCAACATTTCATTTCATTGCGGCATCCATGGATCGAACCTGCACTTCCAACAACTTCCCCGGTTTTGGAGCGCTTAACTAAAATTCCAGGCAGCCGGCCGAGCATAGCATATTTGAAGGGATAGGAAGTAAGATTGACGTTTTTTTGTTTGTTTTTTATGTGGGCTATAGCATAATAGGGTGGGCAGGTCGTAGCGTTCACTAGAGCTGGCTGATATTACAATATATATCGCAACAACGTGTCATTTTTATCGTGTCTATCGCCATTTGTCATCTGCAGCAAACTGCGTGTAATAAGAACGTCAGTGGAACCTTGATTTGATAAGCAAAATCTTTCACTTATCACGCTTATGCCAATTAGCTGCCACCAGATGGCAGACTGAGCATCATTACCGGAATGTGAATTATACACGGTCATCCTACATTACCAATTTACGGTGCAAATTTAGATTAGCAGTCAATGAAAATGAATTAATAATGAGGTGTATAAATGCAAACCATGAATATGACTACTTTGGGACAGAATAAACATGTTCTTATTAATAACTATTTACAGGAAAAAAAACCAAGGCATGCTGGGTAGTGTGTACTCATCGCTCCACACACACACACATAAAATGTTCATTTTGAACATCACAAAGAATAACAAAACTGAGAATTACATGTAATTTTTCCAATACTGAAAGCTTTGTTGGAGTGCTTTTGTCACCTATAGCCGCAAAGTCGGCTGGTCGAGGGAAGATGCACCGCAGCTAGCAATGGCAAATTTAGCACTGAGCTTTGTCAGGCTGCTAAACATGTTGCGGTTACGCTCCTAGCTCAGTAATCGCAGCCTCCGTCATCTCGCCTCCATGGCAGTGAATAAGCTACACTTCTTACAAATATCATTCTCACGAAGGGATTACTGGAATAATTAACGTCATGTCATCGGGAAAGACCGGAGCTAAAAGTACTTCGTGACTGAGTACCAGTCATAGAGGTCTCACTGGAACACCGTTAAAGCGTATCCATTATGATAAAACATGTAGGCTACTTTGCTTCTGCTTACATTTGATGAATGATTTGATAAATAGCAGCACTACTGGATGCATTCCTCATTTAATACAGATCTGTTGAATGTATTTTGAAAATGAAGTGAGAAAAGGTAAGCAGTCATAGTTCATTCATTATCCAAGCCACTTGTCTTCACCAGCGTGCTTGAGCCTATCCCAGCTGTCTTTGGGCATCATACTTAGTGACAATTTAGAGTGTTAAATTAAAAATTAATCCGGAGTACCCGGAGAAAACACACACAGGCACGAGGAGAACATGCTATCATGATATAAAATGGCAGTCAAGGGTGCTGATTTTTCTGGCGTGAGTTTGAGCCTCAGCCAGATGAACATTGCGTTTACATTTGGCTTTTTAAAAAAGAAACATGTCGTTTTAATAATTGAATAATTTATAACTCAGCTCAACTTTATTTATACAGCACTGCACAACAACCACGGCTGTAAGAAAGTGCTAAGGCAGCAATTAAAATAATAAGGCTAATGTAAATAACTAAATAAAACGTTATCTTTTAAATTAATCTAGCCATTTTGAATGGGAAAATAAAAATGAATTGCTTACCATAAAAAGCAGAATGGTTGAAAGTGAAGAGAGTGAGGTTTCATAGTTTGGCAAAGTATGATATGTGTGTATTATGTCACAATGCATACGTGTAGTTGTGTGCACACGTGGCATCTTTTGCTTTTACATGCTCACATATATGAACATGAATCAGGGCTGTATTTACTTTAGAGTGTAGTCTTCAATTGTGAAAATATTTCGTTGAATGTAATTTTCTCCTGAAATCAGGTTCTGGATCAGTTCATTGATCTAGAAAATGCCTTGGAACGCCAACCCCTACTTCTAGAATCACTACATTAGGATTCACTTTATCAAAGATGTGAACAAAGTATAATGCTCAATTTCACTCAGGAACAGAATGAACAGACTTACAGACGGCTTTTTTTTTTGCACAGAACTCACAATAACACCATTCACTCTTTCCCCTCATTGCTCCTCCTTGTTCATTAAGAAATATCTGCTCCACTTCTTCATTACATGAGTGCCTGGTTGCCATTTAAACTGCAAATTTAAATTTTCTTACTTAACTATCCAATAGTATGACACAGCTGCCATTTTGCAGAAAAGGTGTGCCTTACTGCAATTTGCAATGCACAATTTATATTGCTTGCATATTTCATTCATTTTTCTGCACTATTTTTCCTTTCTTGAAACAACCCTGAGAATAACACCCCAATTACGGTATATATATGGTTGTATATGGACAACAAAGATTTTCTGTTCTGTTCTACACGTGGCAGTAATTTGTTCAGGTATTGCATGTAACTTTAGATGGACCTTTAATCACTGTCCCTGCTGTGTAGAATTATTGACTAAAAAGTCAGAGGTAAATGTGTGTAGAGTTCACATTTGGTGTGGAATTTGTCTGCAACAGCTGACATTTCTGAGGAAGCTTAACTTCCTATTCTGCCTGCTGACCTCTGTAGTGCTTTAAAACAGCTGTAACATTACTTCTTCATGACAACTATAAGCTCAGTCTTAGCTCCCTTCCCGTTTGTCTCATTCCTGGATGCTGATATATGTTCACTTGTGTTTGTGTGCGTGTGTCTTTTGTGTGGCACGTGTGAACATCAGAACACAGAAAAGCAAATGCGACAGCTGGCAGTTATCCCCCCAATGCTGTTTGATGCTGAGCAGCAACGCATTAAGTTCATCAACATGAATGGATTGATGGATGACCCTATGAAGGTGTACAAGGACCGGCAGGTCATGAACATGTGGAGCGAGCAAGAGAAGGACACTTTCAGAGAGAAGTAAGGTCAAGTTAGCATGGTGAATGGGGGTACACATATTTGGCACATTTTGGTGAAATGCTTGACAGTGTTGCATTGTCTCTCATTCATTCATTTACTGTTGGTGGAGGTTACCATGAAATGTGCCAGCCATCAAATCCTGGGCTAACCAGGTTTTAGTATCTTACGCAATTATGTAGAACAGTGTTCCTAGGGTCACTTGGGGCCAAAGCAATAACTAAAAATATGGCCACTATAACACCCAAGCATTGTGTCCTCGTGGCCCACAGCTCGTCATTACTGTTTTTTCGCAATTTCATTGATTAAAAGAAACTATCCAACTGAGGGGCAAACATTTGCAATTGTTGGCAAAGGTAGCAAAATGCGCGTTTGCATCAGAGCCAACAGTTTGGATGTTAACATCAACGTATACTGATGAGAACGCAACATTTGCTCTGCATTAATTGCCAAGCATGACCATCATTTAAGAATTCTCAGCTTCTTCTCAATCTGAAAACATGACACTAAAAACATTCCGATGACAAAACGGCACTGATGAAACTGTGTCAAATCAAGATACAGACACGGCATTGTTCCTAAATTCAGACAGCGTCTGAAATTAATCTTAACTAATTGCCAAAAATTACCGTAATCAATTGCGATTAATCACATTTTTCATTTACTATTTTTTTGTGAAGCTTGTTACAGATGTTTACTTGAATAATATCTTGGAATTAATGTAAAATCACCTAAAATGAAGTACATATTAATTCAAAGACTGTTCTAATAGCTTCCTTTGATCCTTCAATATGATCTAAACGGAGTCATCTTTTCAGGCATTTTTCTTAGAAACAATTCTCAAAACTTATACAGAACATTTAATTCTGCCCACAAGCACCACACTCCAACAGTGTTGGTTTGCAAGGCCCAGTGGTAACTTGAGCCGGGTGTTTTGGCTTTGCAAAGTATGCAAATTATTTTTGAAGTAAATAAAACTGAGTTAATTGAGTTAAAAAAAAAAAAAAAAAAAAAAAATATATATATATATATATATGTATATATACTTTTTGTGATACGCTTAGGTTTTAGAGCTCAGTGCTTAATGCAAATAATATTTAACATATTTCTTATGTTCTGCTTCCACAGATTCATCCAACATCCTAAAAACTTTGGCCTGATCGCCTCTTTTCTCGAAAGAAAGGTATGGCTCTTGTGTTGAACTGAGTAATCCAGTCTTCTCTGGACCTACCTTTTTCAGGAGAATCACATTTATTTTGTTTTGCAGACGGTGGCAGAATGTGTGCTCTTTTATTATTTGACCAAAAAGAATGAGAACTATAAGAACATTGTTCGAAGAAACTACAGACGCCGAGGAAGAAGCCAGGTATTGTCAGCTTTCAAGCTTTAACACTCTCAATCATGTCCTCTGCTCTTTCAAATAACACGTGTTATCTCAATGACAATATTACCTTTAGCTGATTACAGTTTCTGAGGTTGTAGTAGTCACGCACTGGGCAAAATGCCAGAACCTCTTGCTGAAACACGTCAGGCAGGAATAACCTATGCTAACCCTTCCTCTACTTTCTTTATTTATATTGAATGTTGCAATATCTTGTTTTATTTTTGAACATAACATTTTAAGATGATGAAACATTGAACAAAACTTGTCAAAATGTGGTTAATGTGAGGGTGGTACAAAGTGTCCCATAATGATCGCAATTATCACCCCTGCCACTGTCACAGCTGTATTGGGTTATCTCAGCAGTCAGTGTGTGTGATATTGATTGATAAATTGGCAAAATTGACACAATCTGGCAGTACGTTATTGTCACTGACTACAAAACTATCATATTAATGAAGACAGCTACACACAGAAATAGAAGCGCTGTTGCTCTCCAATTGAAGTGTGTATGATGACTTATTAGAATGTGTTTCCTCAATACACAGTAGGGGGTGTATGCTCAAAGTTCGGCCCATGAGGTATCGATAAAACATTTTTGGACCTCTCATCAAAATTGCTTATCCCTTACGTCATCTTTTTAACTCTGCCGTGTATTTCCTGACTGCCTCTAACACTTATTGTCAGTCCAGCTCGCACATTAAAGCTCCTGTATTGAGATCATCATCATAAAATGAATGTGTTGCTTTGGCCTAAGGCAGTAATGTCAAATGCATCACAAGTAGCAGTGGGTTGTCATTAGTGCAAGCATAGTTGTCAGCCTGGAGGTCTGTACTCATCTGAACTCTCACCCTGAAGCCCAGACAGGCAAGGCAATGGTGAGGAAGTAGTACTGTTTGCTTAAAAACTAAACGATATACAGAGCAGAACAGTTATTCTGTGGTTTCTGAACTTTCGTATCCTGTTTTGTTTTGCTTTGGCAGGCATTCTTTGTAGTTACGTGAAATTCAGTGAAACCAGATTACTTTGTGTGTGTTAGATAAACAATGGTGTTATCAAATAGATCTGTTTGCCATTTGTTGATGTCTGTAAAAGTGTATTTTATCTCAATTATGTTGTGTTGTCGCAGGTCAGTTTAGGAGTATTTCGACACCAAAAAAATTAAATGATAGGATTTTGAAATATGTAAATTATGATTTTGCCAAATTACTTAGCGAGAAAATTTTTTGGGCACTTGTCATTTCACTAATTACAAACTCAGACATGGAAGCTTCAAATGACAACTCTGACATTGATTCTCCATAGCATGGCCAGCAACAGCAGCAACAGCAGCAACAGCAACAACAGCAGCAGCAACAAGTCAATCGAAACAGCCAGGAAGACAAAGAAAAGGAGGAGAAGGACAAGGAAGGAGAGAGGGAGGAGGATAAACCGGAGGCTGAAGACAAAGAGGATGGAATGAAGTAAGTCCAAGCGACTATTAATTCAACAGAGAGAGCATTAAGTCAGCAATCGACTTTAGAGTCATCATCTTTATTACAGTATATGAAAAACTTTTGAAGAAGCAAATCTTTGTAACTTGCTTTTTTAAAATGTATTTATTTATATATTTATTATGCATTCGGGTGACGTTACTTCCATTCCTTGCTTTCTGTGTCAAACGACGGGGTGAAAGTATGTTTTAGAGAGAGAAAGTTCATCTGGAAATCCTATTGCTCTTTAAACTTAAGGCCTGGTGTCTCACCTCCAGCCAAACTTTCCACCAATGACAAGTTGGAATTGATTCGCTTTATTAAAACAGCTGTTTTCCTTGGAAACACCTTTGGAGGGCTCTTCTGTTCTATGGTATTGCTATTAACAATCTAAACGGATTATGTCTGTTTATGTGTGGGTGGATGGCTTTGTGCAATATTGTCAAACAGTAACGGATAAAAAACAGTTGGAATACCACTCTTTCTGTTCTTGGAAATCAATAGGTGAATGCACACAATATGTGTAGGCAGGCACTCTTATGATCTAATCTGAGGTTGTACTTTGAATTGTAGATGCAATGTACATTCTTGAGCATTTGTGTCAGACATGAAAATGCTGACAAGGCATTACCTCTTTTCTGTCTGTGCTGAGACATTGCCGGGTGATTCCAAGCAGACCCCGCTGTCTCACGGTCCTCTTTCGTACAGCAACAGATCAGCAAATTTGAATTGACAGTGTTTGCGTTCACATTTCAGTGTGTGGTATTCTGTAAAGTTCCAGTTCTCATGCTGCCCAAATTTGCCCAAGATTTGTTCTTTTTAGCCCCATTTCCATCTAGCAGTATTGATGCATTCTGTTTTCGAATTTTTTGGAATATTGTTTTCCGCTTAACAAATCAAATTACCATTTAACAATGCATTTTATTTACTTGGATTATCTTTGTCTTAATCTACATTTGTTTGATGATCGTAAACATTAAAGTGGGCAGACTGCAAAAAAAACATAAAAGAGAGAATTCGAGAAGGAGGCAAATACTATTTCATCACTCTCAACTACCATCTTAAGTAGACTCCCGGTGGTGGAAACAAAACCCGGATAATGGTTTACTATTACATATTGTGCAGTGGCAAACTCTGCTAAACTTGGAAACGTGACTTGTAATTGAATTAACTGAGCACAGACTGTATGTCAATATTTGTGGATCCATTGAACCATCTCCTACTTTTACCACTTATTATACATCACAATTTGTTTTTTTAAATGTTGTTTGAAAACACAATGCCATTTCTAAATTTGCAGAGATGAAACTTCTGGGGAGGATGCAGAGGACAAAGAACCTGCAGTGGCTGTCAAGGGTCGACGAACTGCCAACAGCCAAGGCCGGCGTAAGGGCCGAATCACCCGTTCAATGACCAGTGAGGTGGAGGAGACGACCACACCGCCTGCCAACAGTGAACTCGGTCAGTCTTGGTGGTTTAATATCAAATCACTTAAGCTAAGGTTGTGGGGTGATGGTAGCTCATCTGTTAGGTCTTTGCACCAAAGGGCCATAGTGGACGACAATGAATGAATTGCATTTCTCCATGTCATCCATCCATCCGTCCACCCATCCATTATCCAAATCTTTTCTCCTCACGAGGGTCGCGGACGTTCTGGAACTTATGCCAGCTGTCCTCTGACAGTAGGCTGGGTACACCCTTAAGTGGTTGCCAGACAATTGCAGGGTGCACATAGACAAACAAACATTCACACTCACAATCACACCGAAGGTCAATTATGAGTCTTCAATTAACCTACCATGCATGCATTTTGAAATGTGGGAGAAAACCGGAGTCCCCGGAGAAAATTTCTCCATTTCATCATTAATGTTTATTTGGAAGCCACATTAATGTTGTTCATTGTCCATTTAAAGATATTGTTACATCAATGCCCGTGAATTAATAAACAGTCGTTAATTGGGTCAGAAATAAAAAGATGAATACTGGTTTAAATCAAGGTTTACTTCCAATTTTGACATTGAAGTGGTTGGCCATTATTGTATTCAGCACATTTTTTAAAGTTGGGCCCCAGTAGTTCTGCATGTTACTTTTAGTGAATGTAGAAATGATCAGTAATTAATCGTCTTGGACAAACTATTAAAAGATTTGACAGGTGTTTGGACTTTAAGACCATGGTTGAACTAAACCAGGGGTAGGAAACTCTGGTTCCTGTTTAACCATATCCTGGCCGTTTTAAATCTCTCCCTGCTCAACACACCTGATTGAAATGATCAGGATCGTTTAACACCTCAACAAAGCTCGATGTTGCTGATTGTTTGAACCAGGTGTTTTTGGAGTAGCGAGATATCTAAAACAGGCAGGATATGGCTCTCAAGGAACCGAAGTTCCCTACCTCTGAACTAAACATTCAGCGGCAGCCATTGGGCGGCAGACATAACATTTTAACATATATTTTAAACATCACCCACCTGCAATATGACAAAAAAATAGCCAACTGTTGTCGGTGACTCACTTGCACTCCAAATAATGATATCTTGTCCCATACCACCAGAGTGCACTGTTGGCCCTTTAGTCCTCGTCACACTCAGTTATTGAAGGGCCTGCTCTCTCCCCATATGGAGTCCTTGCTCGTTGTCAGTTAGTTGTACTCACACCATTAATTCTGCTATTGATTAAATATATCACCTGTTGTGCGTACAGTATATTCTGCATGTTGCATTTGCAGTCACTTTAGTCACACAGACTTCCTCAGTGAGTCAAGCTGCTGGGACTGTGCACAGCCTCCCTCTTTCCTTGTGCTGTTGCTTAGAGCAATGCTTGGCTGGCTGCTTTGTCCTTCACATGTCCATATAGAGGACATACAAGTACAAGATCCAACTTCTCTGCGATGGGCAGGGCCAGGGTCACTCTGGCTAATAACTCGTGCAGTGAGGGAAAAGGCAGTTGTTGTCTATAATCATTAACTGACTTCTCTCCTTCGATTTCCTGCTTCCTCCATCTAAAACAAACAGTCCCTGGCGACCTAGGCAACGGTGCCTTTTTAGCAAGCTGCAAAAATACCCTCCCCCCACAGATACTTTTTTTTCTTCTCCAATTTGTCTTCGCTTTCTTCTTGTCAGTCACTCCCTAACTGACGTTGTCACTTGCAACTGCCCACTCCCCCTCCCTCCTTTTTCTTGCTTGTGTGTGGGTGTGTGTTTGTGTGTGTGTGTGTGTATCTGAGACAGCCAATCTAGAGATGAACGAGAGTTCTCGCTGGACTGAAGAAGAGATGGAAACTGCCAAAAAAGGTAACAAGCAACAAACTTTTCTTTCCTCTGTGGCTTTGTTTGCAGCATTATCGTTCATTATAGAGATGCCACACGTGGCTTTAAAAGCACACCAGACAAATGATGAGGATGTGCCTTCCTGTTAGTGCGGCAGCAATTGCCACATGCTTCGAAGTTTTCTCTGCGTGTATCAAGTGTGGACCGTGGCTGCTGCTCTTACTAGCCATTTCCTTTCTCCGGGTCAAGGCAGCCTTTCTTCTTATCGTGGTGGCTGTAAAGTCTGCCCCTTATCAGTTGACCTCTGCAAAATTGTAGCAGTCATTAACCTGCATGTGTATTATCTCTGACAGAAGATTACCCATCAGCCCATGGCTGATTCACATAGGTCTCTGATAGTGTGCTCACTGTCTTCACACTTTTACAATTGTAAGTGTTGTGCAAAGTACATGATTCTCATTAAGTGTGTCACTCGCAGTGGTTTATTTCTCACTCTTCGCAAGGGATTCCCCACAGATCATTAACACCAGTTTGACAAGCTTGCTGATATTATATTTTAAGAATGAGTAATCAGTGTTGCAGATATTGAAATGTTGTCGTGCATTCATACAAATGTAATTGCTAAGGGCTGTCTTTATATACGACTTGCTGTCTGCATAAAGATGATTTGGGTCAACTTAATGTGGCTTAATGTGATTTAACTTTTCATTCTTCCTTTCATCCTTCCTTTTAATCATAGTTGATTTGGGGCTATTTTTTCTAGTGCCCAATATGACCCCTGTAACCTCTTGGCTACATGTGCTTTGGCCCCAGCAATCTGGAGGTTTATTTGTACATAATTTGTCTGTTAAGGGGTTATTTTTCAATATCTGGCACTGCTTGTTTTGAACACAGGCCTGTGTAGTAATCCTGGTTAATGTCTTCAGTTCCATTCTCCTGCGGTGGGATTAGTGGGGTGCTCCATCCCAGAGGATTAGCCTGGTAGTTCAGTGGATGCAGGGCTTCTATGAAGTGCTTATGTAACCACAGAACCCCGGCGACAGCAGCCAGAGCTGAAGGACTAGTCTTTCCATTTTTCAGAAATTATAACAGCCCATCCCCCCACCCAAAAAAAAGCATCTCACCCTCCTGTCCTAAATGCACGAGAGTATTGGCCCAATTTGTTTAACCCCCACAACTACTATTGTACAACTTCATCAAGGTGCTCACCGCTCTTGGGTTCTTGACGTGTATCTGTTTGAGGCTTGGATGTCCACAATCTTAATTTGTTCTTCTTTAGTTAAACAGATCTAAAAATGACATTTTGCCACCATAGCATCAGCATAGTATCGCAACAATAACTTGTCTTCATTCCTGCTCAAACACCCGTAGCGCATACAAGAGTTGTTCTAAGGCTGCTTTTTAAATCCACTTACTCAACCTCTTTGTGTGGGCCTGTTTGTTAGATAGATGTCTTGTAAAGGTTGTATCGCTTGGATCTTGATCCAAGTTGTGTGTTTTGATGCGCACACTTCTTGGCTAGCTAGCATTCATGGAAGTGCAATAATCTGTAAGGCTTTGTCAGAGTGCAAGCAGCCACCTGGATAAAGGTCTCTTCCCTACTTGCTGGAATAACCCACACAAAGGAGCTGCAGGTAGAAAACCACAGATCAGCTTTCTTTTCCACTGTTGCTCGGTCTTTGCTTCTCTCCCCGTCCACTTTTCGGTTTGAGAGATGGCACCAGCCCAAGTTGGCAAGAGCTGTGGAAGATTTGGCAAGTGAGGGAACCCCTCCGCCCCTCCCTCCCCCAACCCCCCCACTTGCTCGCTCTCCTTACTCTGTTTTATTATAGACTGGAGAGGTCACATTCAAGATGAAAAGCAGGTCAGTTAGGAAAATTTGAACGCCTTGATGCTTTCTCATGGTATCAACATCAACTCTGTTGCCTCCCCTGTCCCCCCATCTCTTTTTGCTTACTCTCCACTTCTTTATCCCCTACTCAGACTCCTCTCTCTCTCTCTCTCTCTCTCTCTCTCTCTCTCTCTCTCTCTCTCTCTCTCTCTCTCTCTCCTCCCCCTTTCCTTACTTCCCTCCCCCTCCTCTCCACTCCCTCTGTGTTTACACTTGGGCTGCCTGAGTGTGTGTTTGTGTCTGTGTGTTAAAGTATTAACAGGAGAGAGAGAGGGATCGAGAGGGCTCGAGTTAGTGTGTACTCATGCATTTGTGTGTGCACTGGTCGATGGTGCCTGCTGGCAGAGTGAGGTAGGGGGAGGGATAGGCTGACGGAGAGAGGGAGGGGAAAGAGAGAGAGATAGAGGAAAGATCAGATGAGGGAGAGTGAGAAAGAGAAGAGTGAGTGAGCACAGAGCACAGCCTCATAGTCCCACTTTCCTGTGGAAGTCTTCCTTGACGGCCGCCATTGAAGAGAGACGCAGCAGAAGAACAAAGCTGCAATAACTGAAGCATGTGGAATAGCTGAGAGATGGGGAACGACCAGGAGCATGTGCTGTTTTGGAGCATGTCAACCTGACCCCAACTCAAGTATCAAGCCAGCTGGACGTAAGAGCGGAGAGATTGAGCTGTTTTCATCTGTGATCCGGATCTGAAGGCCCAGTGTTGACGAGCATTCCAGGCTCTCGCTGCAGAGATCAGATAGCCTGATCGTGTGATCCAGAAGGGCCACAAGACGACGGCTGAAGTAACAGGCATGTGACACAGTGACAACCACGTTCTGGCTACACCAGCTATTGATTGGACTTCTCTGGGTGGTGCTGAAGGCCTTTCAGGGTCCTGATTGGATGTGACGCAACCACCTGCTTCTGTATTGCTGCTGCTGATTGGATGTTTGTTGCACGTGTTCTCTCTGCCTCTAAGGCTTTGAGTGAACTGCAGCTACTTTGCAATGCGCTTTGTACACTCGCATAGAAGGATTAAACTAGGTATTGATATTTGTCATTACGTTTCATTCTGAGGAATTGCTTTCTTAAAACTTTGAATTCATGGAGTGCTTTTATAGGTTTTCTAAAATGGTGACTGACTGCAGTCATAGTCTTACCACTTAAAGTCCACAGGTTGTCCTGCAGTTTTTATATGAAGACAGGTCAGCTGTTGCTTGTTTAGTGTTGTCATTAATGTATGCTTATAAAGAGGAATACAAGTGTGGTGTTCTTTAACTTGCTAGATGATGCATGAGCTGCTTTGTATATGGAAGATTAGTTTTTAGTAGATTTCTTTTTAGAATCTCTGCCATTTACAGCTATATTTGTCAAAGGTGCATTGTTACTCGGAGAGATGTCAATGAATGAGTTTTAAGTATCAAGTATCATGACCACAATCTCAAAGTGTGTCTGCTTGTTGGCTTCCTTTCCTCATTGAATAACGAGATGCAAAGACCTCTGAACTATTGTATAAGGTTACCCCCTCTAGGTGTTGGCGCCGCACTTGTTCTAAACAACCCCCAAAACCCTCAGAGAGAGTGCCTTGCCAGGATCTGTCATACTGGCACAGGAAACAAGTGGGTGGTGTAGGTTAAGCCTCTTAGAACACACGCTGAAGGGGAACCACCACAGTAAATTCTACACTATCTGTCTTTGGGCCTCTCTTGCACAAACACGCTGACCGCTCCCTACAACAATTCTTTGAGCACATGTGATATGTGAATTTCATGACCGCTTTTTCTATCCTTCTCTGGTCTGGCGGGTGCATGTCAACTCTTGTGAAAGGCACAATCATGTGGTTGACTGAGTAAAGGACCAGGATTTCTTGGAACTGGGTCACATCAAAGTTAGTTAGAATATAACAGAGTGTGACCTCAGTGAGGGAGAGTTAGTGATGTCATTGACATAAGGGGTGGTTCAGCTGCCACATTACCACTCCTCTTACCATTTCTATGGTTTGCGCATTTCAGAATATAATGTCAGCTTGCCAATGCTCCTTTTACCCCCAGTGTCTATGATACTGTGGAGTCAAGTCCTAGTTGTAATATAGTTGAGGAAGGACAGCTATTAAGAGACACTTACATGTTATTGCTGATAAATATTATTTGACTGGCTGTTCTCTCAAAGTGTTAATCATACATACATTGGAATTTTTACAAGGCTACGCTAATATGTGTATTTTTTTTCTTGACTGCATTTGGGCTGGTGACAAGAATGTTACCTTGAATTTAAACATCACTGGGTCGTTGTTGCAGGTCTTCTTCAGTATGGTAGGAACTGGTCTGCCATTGCCAAGATGGTGGGATCAAAAACTGTGTCACAGTGTAAGAACTTCTATTTCAACTACAAGAAGAGGCAAAAACTGGATGAGATTTTGCAGCAACATAAAATGAAATCGGTAAGCAAAAAAAAAAAAAACTGGCAGAGGTTTTCAGAGATCACAAAGTTGTGGCCTATTTTGTGTTTATTTAAATAATGTTTTGTGTGTTTGATCTTAACCTAGGAGAAGGAACGAAAGGCTCGCCGCAGGGGCAAAACGCTTCAAAATGAAGAGACAACTGCACAGTTCACTGCAGAGGAAGAAGAGTTGGAAGGCTCAGGGGCGAGTGGCAATGAAGAGGAGGCACCTGAAGATGGAGAAGGTAGACTTAATTTAGAGAACGAATAAAAGTTTTAAGATAATATTGGCAATGTGACATTAGTTCCCAAAAATGAAACCACCACTTAAGGTGGAATGGCCACTTCAACCTGTGCGCTAGGAATATCGAAAATCGAGCGATGGGCTTGAAAAAATGTATTCATTTTTTTTCTGTGTTGGAAAAATATGACCTTTTTGAGGATTGCTTTTGTGTGACATCACTCATAGAGTATCTGGGCGAAAAAAACAACTTAATCTCTTCAACCCTTTCATTTCCTTTTCTACTCGATAACCACATTTTTTGTCTGGCTGGCATGGCCAGTACAAAATCATGGACTTCAGCTGTCACTTGTTGCCAATTACTTATGGAGGATTTGATTTTAAAGGCATTTGAAGTGTGCCTAGCATGTTATTTATTTATTTATTTGGAAAATTTCACAAATAATGGCTTGTCAAATTCCTAATAATTATACATTAGGTATGGGCACTATACTCCATTTCCTTGATTTGGATAATTGGTAACAGTAGATATTGATTAGCTTTACTTATTTTCCTTTTTTCCAACAATTTGTTTGTATTAATGATATATATTTATTATTAAGCCATACAATTGGGTCTCGACAAGTCCAGATTGTCCCCAGCCTATTGTACAAAGTCAGCGTGGGTAGGCACCAGCTCACCCGTGACCCTTGTGAGGACAAGCGGAACAGAAAATGGATGGATGGATGAATGTTGTTCTCTGAAGGAGCTTTGCCATTGGAGAGGCCCGCATTGAATTCAACTTCCCTTATCGCACGTCATTGTCTTGGTGACAGTAAATTAGTGACAGAATCAACAGCACCTATGCTGGCTGCAGCAAAATATTGTAGTGCATTCAATTTTGCTTTCATTGCTTTAGGATATGACTCATTATTTTCATACAATCAATCAATTTCTAGCCATGTGCTCATCAATAATTTTCATTAATACACCACATGCCTTCAAAAGTATTTATACCGCTTTAATTTTTTTTTTTACATTTTGTGAGCTTAACAATGACAAACTTGAATTCCTTTTGTTGACATTTTAGACTGACACAAAGTAGCACATAGTCGTAAAGTGGATGGAAAATGATATACGGTTTTCAAAAATGTAAGTCAATATAAATCTAAAAAGTGTGGATTGCGTTTGTATTCAGCCCCTTGTACTCTGATACCCCGAAATCCAATAGAGTGCACTGCTGTGTGGAAGAAAGGGCTTGGTTAGACCACGTTTATTATTTTAGGTATTTGTCTAAATGCAAGTAACAACTAACACTGCTCATCCACTCTGTGAAACATGATGTGGCAACATTGTTTTGGGGATGTTTTTTTATTCATCTCACAAAAACGGTTAAATGTGAAAAAAGTTCAAGAGATATGAACACTCGTTCAAGCCAGGCACTGCACTTACAGTATTCTTTTAAGATTGTTTTACCTCAGTCACACGATAGGTAAAACTATGTCGTTTTTACTTTTCTGGATATGACTAATTAGGCATACACAACAACTGTTTTTTTTCCCCCACTAATACTGATAATCAATAAATTATGCTTCTCGAAACCCATACCATTAATTGTTAGCATTTTTGGCAGGGTACTTGACTACAAATATATCTGTTGTTGCAGCTAAAAAGGATAAAACATTTCAATTCTGCTTCTTACTAATGTAGCGGGGTCAGAAGATGATGTAAAAAAGTGGTCAGCAGCAACGTACAGTGGCAAGTTTTGTTACATTTTGACCTCTTGCCACTTCAGACGATGAGGCGATGAGCAATCTCACAAGCTCAGAAGGGTATCGTTACTCACAAAGTTATTATTATTTTCTTATCTGTGACTTTTCAACAATGCACGTTACTCACAAATAAAGGCAAGCCCCCAAACATTTTAGCAGTACTGACTATTTTGCGAAGACATTTTGAACAACCAAAATTAAAAACAAATCATTAAAAATATCACTCCACATAGCTGCAATTCAATGAGCAGTCGCCCTTTTTATTCCTACAAGTATTAATTACTATTATGACAGAAGAACATAGTGCGGGGTCAGCATTTATTATCCATCCATTCATTTTCTGAACCACTTGTTGGCCATTAGCATTTCTTGGCTCAGTTGCCCCACTTTTGTTTACGTTGTCTCTGCTGCCAGACCCGACAACATTCTATAGATATTCCCACTGGTCGCACCATCTCGTCCGGTATGTTGAAAATGCGGTGAGAGACTTCGGCTTTGTGTACGTGTACAACTTAAAAAATATAAATAAATCAGTCGCCGCATCGTGAAATTTGGAACAATCACCAGACCAGTGTTGGTGTAAGTGAGGGGGCTTTCAATACCGGCCTAATTTATTGATACTGATCCGATACAAGTGATGTGATTTTTCTTTTCCTAATATCGGTCCAATAGTTATCATGCATCCCTAATTAAAATCTTTCACTTCATCTCCTCATAGAGCTTCATTGTTTCTCCCAATTTACCCTCCAGCGAGGCGCGCGTATTCTTCTTGTCAGAGGACATGAGATTGTTCTGTGGATGCCCAATTTTTATTTTTTGTGAACGTTGAAACATCTAGCAGCTTTTTCTTCATGTTGCTCTGCAGTGACGACAGCTGTAGCGTTCCCACCCTCTTTCCTTAATACTGTACCTTTCAGATCCTACCAGAAATGTCGATGTGAAATAAGGTTTTGTTTTTGAATAATTAAGAGAAATTTGGATATACTGCTTTTTTAATATCTGATTTGTCAATATAATCAAGCAGCTTATCCATGTGAGTGGCAGTGGAATAGGTACCGGCCGATTTGACTGAAGAAGGGTCAGTGTCTGAATAGTCAGCATAAAACCATGACTGAAACACCCCTAAGTTACAGGTAATAGATTTTAAAGGGTGGCACCGCATGATATTTCTGTTCCTGAGGGTGAAAAATGACGTCTCTGTTTGAATTACGGTCAGCATTATTGTATTCAAGTGGATGACAAATTCTAGCTGAGGCCACAATTTGACAAAAGTATTAACATTCCTGATTCTGTTTCACACCAACTCTCTCACAATTCACTGGCTTTTCTTCTGGTAGGTGGTGCCAACAACAGCTCAGACACCGAGAGTTTGCCATCACCACATTCGGCTGACGATACCAAGGCCAAGGAAGAGGGTTCTAATAAGTCGAAGGCTGGCTTTAATTCTGGAGATAAAGAGGTAGCTGGAGCAGACACAGAGCAAGCTGGAGATTTGAAATCTCCAGTAAAAGAAGATGCAGAGGTCTCCATCAAGCAGGAGATAAAGACTGAAACAGGAGAGCCGAACAAGGAACTGACTCAACCATCACAGAGCAGTGATGCAACAGACAAGAAACCTTTTACAGTAGAGGCTGAGGATGTCAAGACTTCAAAGAGTTCAAAGAAGGACCATGGGGCCAAAGTAGGTTCCCATGGGGACAGCGACTCCAGTGCCACTTGCAGTGCTGATGAAGTGGAAGAGGACAACACAGAAAAGAACAGGTAAAAAACACACAACAGGTTTTTAGAATTCATATATGCATATTCTAATTTGCCAATATATTTCAATGCATTGAACAGGAATCAAGAATAAATGTGGCCTACATTTTTACACCCCCCCACCAAAAAGAATTCTAACATGAATCCATGCTGCCTGTGTTCATTAAAGTCAATTCTAGGTGCTTAGTATTCGCTCTACAATACATCTTCATTTATATAGCTGCGGCTCTAAAATATGCTTATATTCGCTGCTACAAAGCCACGTAACGCTACGCACACATACATCCGCATTTCTCAGACGGGCCACATGTGTGTTCCAATTGCAATGGCTGATGAATCCGCTGTAATCTGTTCACTATTTTCATTGGTCAGATGCGACGAGGCTTTGGGTAAAGCGATTGATGGCTTGAAGCTTTTCAGTAAAAAATCAAAAATTGATACATGCATTAAAAGCCGCATGAGTCAAACATCAAAGTGTTTGAAAAAGTAGCGGCTAATATTCTGGTAAATACTATATCTGTTTTTGGGTGACTAGGAAAAATAATATACAGTTATTGATGAACAAAATTGATTCATTTATATCTGGCATCTCAAATGATGTTGTACTTCCAGTTTGGGTGCACAGAACACGGCTGATCAACTGAATAGACTCGTGTGACATGCGCCGTAAGATCCTCGTGCACTACACATGTATTAGGCACCACAGAGCGCTGAATTCCACTGCGCCCAGTCGGAACATTTAAACTGAGTTACCGTTCAAATCATTTTCTTTTCGCTCGTGAGTGGCCTCCACGTTCGTCCAGAACCACATTCAACATGGCTACCTCACCACCTTGGTATCAGGCATGTCGATGTGGTGGCCATATTGGATGTAGCTCAGCCAGGATGCTAAATTTTATTGTACCCAGTTTTGCCTTCAACTGTCTACTCGGTGAAGTCACTTAACAATATTTCAAGAGGGGAACGTGGAGACCAGACCACATGGATAAAAACAGATGTGGTGGCTTTATGGACTTAATCATAAGTTTCTCAACAACGTTACAGACACATAAGTGCAACTACTTCAGCAGTGAAGGGCTATGATTTTTCTGGTGGGAGTTCAATCCAAATTTCAATCCAAACTGTTTACTTTTGACTTAAAAAAATTGACATGCCTTTCTTCATTCAAATGTTATTTAATGGTTTAGTCAAAAGTGAACGCAGGTTTATTTATACAGCATGCACAGCTGTAAGAAACTGCTATACATAAATGATAATAGACAATAATTAAAATAATAATTAAAAAATTGATAACTAAGCAAATGTTATCTTCTAATTAAAATGTACTATACAATAATAACTCCCTCGGGGTGCAGTTTTATTCCCTCTTGTAGGACCTTTTTAGGGTGGGGTTGGACTTCTTTAGCAAGTCTTGAAAAATATGGGGGGGGCAATGAATTATATATGTGTGTATATTTTATATATATATAAAAATATATATATATATATATTTGCTGAAATATTTGACCGCTGCAGACCAACATTCAACTAATTTCCCTATTTTTATTGTTTTTAAAACAAGTAAGAATTACAAAATTGCTCCTCTAATGAATTCAAGTAAAGAATTCTTAACATATTTCTATATGGTTCTCAGATCAATCAGCCACAGATGGTGATCGGCAGATTTCCATCACCTTTCCTTAACAGTGCACATTTCTGACCAAACCAGTAACTGAGTCATGATGTGTGCTTTTGCTGCATTTTTAAATTATGTCCCTTTTGTGTAAGTTTGCATGGATGTTTTTTTTTCATCTGACTCATCAATTAATCAAAATAAATAATTGACAATTTAATCACTTCATAAAATAATTTTTGGTGCGCAATTCAAAAATGTGCAACTAATCTATGTGATCAGTAGTGTTATTGTCTTATCTCACTCATGGAGGATTACAACCCAGAGTGGAACTTTATTCTATATATGTATATGTTTTTTTCTCTTTAATAGCCCCCCCACATCCTCCACACACTCACAACAACCTAAGCCCCAGCCCCCCATCCTTGTGAAATGTCCACCAGTCACCACTCGTTGCATGTACTTGCATACTTGGCCTCGTCTGTCAGTGAAATAGTTTCAGTGGCACTTAATGCCTATAATGTGCATTTTTAAGTGTAATTTTTCTATGTGCGTGCCTGTGAATGAGGCCACAAGAAATGGGTGTCAAAGTGCGTGGGAGGAATGATTAGTCGTGTTTGTGCTGTATTTGTTTTTTATTTTCCATGAGTGCCGATTGAACGCGCTGGCAGAGCTGAGAAAATTGCTGCCCTCTGCCAAAGAAAACAAAGAGATGTGTGTGTGTGGGTTTTCTCACTTGTGCTATTGTCTTTCTGCCACTTCATACTGAGTACAGTGGTCCCTCATTTTTCGCGGGGGTTCTGTTCCAAAAACTACCTGAAATAGTAATTCTAGTAAGTAGAGGTCCATTTTTTTTGGGGTCCATGCCTCTACTAAGATATTATGAGCTCCAATACATAGTTCCCACCCTTCTAAATACTTGCGACACGTAATAAATCTAACAATTAAAATGTGAAATGAAGAATAAATACCATGCTGCTAAACTACTAATCTGACCGGAGCGTGCTCGGCACTACAGCAGCGGATGACACAAAGACGACGAAACGTCAGCTAGTTTGTTCTTCTTTTCATCTTAAAATGGCTTAAATGCTCTCCTAAGCATCTGGCTTGTACGTGTATGGTCCAAAGAACAAGATATAAACACGCTCCACTTCCTCCAACTCTTCAAATACCTGGATCCCCTCAGATATGTTTGAGGTTTCGCTTTATGAGTGAATTTCTGACAGGCTTATTACACTTTCTATGTTGAGCTCCGCAATAGGTGTCTTGGAAGGACGTCACACTTTCGGGTTTGTCGCTCGGTAGAATCTAACTTTGGGTAAACTATTATTTTGTCAAATATACCAAATATTTTTTTTCATGCTTTATTATTTTTATTTTGTGTATTTCCTTTACACACTAGGTCTTTAACCTAACCAGAATCCCGCATCGCATTGTGGTCAAAAGTACAATCCTGGTGGCTTAATGCGCGTTGTCAATTGTTGTACAAACAAAGTTAGTTGCCTGTCTACCGTTGCTTCTTATTCGGTGGCGGCATCTTCTTCAGCTGCTGCGTCATTTAAACAAGACAAATAACCAATCACTGTTGTTTATTCTGTATTTAATAAAAAAACTAACCAACAAAACAATATCTCGAGAGGTATTGAGGTCTGATTTCGATGGAAAAAAAATAGCAAGAAAACCTGCCAGAAAGGTAAAACTGCAATAGATTAAATTATTATCAAAAAAGACAACCCACGTTAGATTGAAACTGCAATAACTGAACCGGGAAGTAGCGAGGGAACACTGTCCATATAAATTTTTCAGCTGTAGTTTAATAGTTATGCAGTCTTTTGTTATATTGTTTTCTGTGGCTATACATCCGTTTCTAAGTTTCCAATGAATTATTTTTGTGTTGTTATGTTCTAAGGCCAAACGCCTCTAATATTTTCGTGTTCTTTTAAATATCTCTATAGAATGACTTCTCCCCGTCCAAGCCTACTGAACTACACTCATGATGGGGTCATTTCATCCCCTCTGCAGAAGCCCATGGACCTTAAACAGCTCAAACAGCGGGCGGCTGCCATCCCGCCTATTGTGAGTCACTCTTTCTCCAACCTCCATGTTTCTGTTTGCGGCCGTCCATCAAAGCAGTGTTATCAAAATAGCAAAGTACTTTTCTGACTCAATCATTGGAGTTTTAATAATGCACAAATGAAATGTTTGGAAACCTGTGCATAAAGCCTTTCTTGCTTTCACCTTGATTTCTTCATAAGAATCTTTCATATCGTATGCCAGACAAACAAAAAATATCAGCTCGCATAAGCTTTAAAATCTTTAAATGACTTGAAATTTTATTTGATTATTAAAAAGTTGCATGAACCTTGAGCAGGTGCAATTGTATGCTTTAGTTTATAGAGATTAAAGCAAGATAATGTAACACTCTATTTCCTGGGGGGTGGTGAGTGTTATTCCGAAATCGGAGTTGTGGGAGAAAGAACGGCACACGGAGAGGGAATCGCTCCACATACGACTTTTATTCAGTCGGCTCACTCCACCTAACATAATGTATTTCAGTATATACATAATCATCAAGATGTTGCATATAGTTGCTAATCATATGTTGAATACATAAAGGACGATTTATGTTTTGTGTGCAAGTTCATACTTAACATAGAACATTTAATTCCCTCTCATCCTGTGTGTAGATACCAGAAGCGTCAGTGCAAGGCAATCAACGGAGTGGGGTTTCCAAGGCTGTATTGCCGCCTCATGCTTTGGCACTGTACCAGCAGCAGATCACCATGGCTCATGGGGAGTCGTCTCAGGAGGTCAAACAACAGCAGCAGCTTTCAGGCCAGCCGGGCAAACAGCAGCCTTATTCCCAACAAACAGAAAGGGACTGGGAGGCTCCTCATAGCAGCAGCCCTCGCATCCGCTCACGCAGTCCTTCCACTGGTGACAAGGATGGTACGCCTCTTTTATTGCCTACTGGATACTCAATGTTTAACTTGCCAAGCAGTACAAGCTTTTTGGCGAACAAATTGATAGTAAACTGTCACGTCACAACACTTTTTGGGCCCATTTATTTACAGCTGTGTTGGTGTGCACAGAATCATGCATGATGCTTGGCAGTTTATTAAACACATTTAAGAGTGTTTGAACAAAATTTTCATAGTTGGCTGCTGACCTTGAGTCTGTGTTCTCTAGTTTGTTCTTTGGTGTACTCATGTGTTTCTGGGACACTGGCAAAGAGGGAGCTGATAAATGATTGTATCCCTACTGACCCAGAAGAGACTCTATAGGCTTTTTTAGTGCACTTGACTGTGAGCTTGTTGCATGGGAGTTGCAGATCAGTCATGTCTTTGAAAACCCAACTTTTATATTTATGGATTTTCAAAACAGCATTAAAACAAAACATGTAGCAGAAATGCATGATGACGGAGAGTATGTGTTGCTTTTGTAGAAAAGTCGCAGGCTTTCTCTTTACATGGTGAAGTCAAGAGGCCCGCACTGGGCCCGGATGACCTGCGGTCCACTAACTTGGGTCGACCAGTTTTGTCCCCGTTCCCCATGTCCCCACGAGACTTGACCAAGATCAGTCACGACCAGCACCTGCTCCAATTTAACGGTAAACACTCTTGTTTATTTCCTCAGACCCATTTTTTTTTGTATCATCACGCTATTTCTCTGCTCATTATTTCATTATTTCTGCTGCCTCTCAGCATTCCAGCAAGTGGGCCACCCAGTGCTTCCAGGTTTACAACAGGATAGTGTCAGGCAAGCTGCAGTGAGACCCCTCATTATGCCAGAACCACCACCTCTCATTTCTTCAACCAAACCAGGGGGCTCTATCACACAGGTATAATACAACACAGTTGCATGCTCTGAAGAGTATGAATGATTCAAATTAGAAAGCAACACAGGGGTCCAACTCCAGTCCTCCAGTGCCACTATCCTGCATGATTTCGATCAGGAGCCTGATAACGATCTTGATCATTTGAATCAGGTGTGTGGAACTAGGAAACATGCAGGATTGTGGCCATGGAGGACCAGAATTTGACACCTGTGGTATAAAGCAAAGATATGCTCAAGTATTGCGGATACTATTAATTAAGTGAATTATTTTCCAGGGAACTCCTGTCCAGCTGCACAGCCCAGCTCACGGATTTGAACATGGAAAAATGCCTTCTACTCAGATGAGTTTGTCTTGGATTGATCAGAGGAAAGTTGGTGAGTGAATTTTTCTGGATAATCACATTTACTTCTTGCCCCTGACTAAATGGATAGCAAAATCCATCTTTAGGGTAGAAATCAAGTTTCGTTTTTCTTTTTCTTTGCTTTCTTTTACCAAATTGCTGTGGGTTTATAGGTGGTCCATTCCCTGTGGTAAAGCAAGAACAGTTATCCCCCCGCAGCTCTTCTTTGCAAGCTGAAAACCCATCTACCCAAGGCACACTTCATGATGGTGGAAGGGGTAGGTTTTGGACTTCATTGTTTTGTTTTTTTATTAATAATCAAAACAATAATAATCCTGCTTGTCTGAACAAACACGGCCCCCACTACCAAGTATTTCGGATTATAAATCACACTTTTTCATACTTTGGATGGTCCTGTGCAACTAAAATTAGAGCTCACTGGCACCCAAAATCCCAGTTCAACAAATACTTTTATTAACCCAAAACTGCCAACCCAAAAGAAAGAAGACAAGTAGAAGCAAACTTTACCGCCTTTATAGCAGAGGCTTTCTACAGAATGTTAATTTTCTCTATTGACATCATCGAAATCTTAAAGCTCCTACACAAATCATTTATTGTAAGTATACGCCACTTCTTTTGCTTCTTCTGTCAGAAACCTGTCTTACCTTTGTGACTTCAATTCTAGCTGTACAAGGAGGTAGCATTACGAAGGGTATCCCAGGGACCAGAATGCATCCAGATTCCTCAATCTCCTACAGAGGTGGCTCCATCACTCAGGTGAGCTTCGATTGGTGGCCAAGAGAATCACAAATTGGCTGACGAAAAGATCTCTGGCTCGAAACAAAAGCAGGGGGCAAGGTGATTACCCAAACCATCAATGGGAAAATTGATAATTGGTTCTAAAACGATTATGATGTTAATGATTTCTCAAAATAATAGGGAAAAAATGCCACACTAAATCTTTTCTATTGTTTACAATTTCAAATGGTCAGTTATACAACATTCCTAGAAAATCACAATGCTCCATCATGAGTGATGATATTAATTTTTCCCTTGATGTTTTTTTTTGTTTTAGTTTTTTCATTGCCCTCCTGCGGGTCAAGATGAGGGGAATGTTGTTAATACATGTCAACTGTCGACATGTGAAGCGCTTGAAAAGTTTTTAGTGAATTAGATTTGCTCACCATGGTCAAAACAGGATGGTCGTAAAACAACGCAGGGGTACGAGATGGGAAAATGATACAGGCTGTGATTGCCGTGCATATCTGATTGACAACAGCCAACTAGGTTTCTCATCCACACCATGACTGCATAGCAAATGTTTTAACACCTTACAAATCCTGTCAGGCGTCTGTGGCAATCCTCTCCCCCTCACATTGTCACAGGATCATCCTGTTTTGTACAAGGTAAGCTAAAACGTGGATGTCGGGCGCAAAGTGTAAATGTAGCTTTAGAATACAATGATTGCTCCAGGCGTTATACCGTTGGCGCAAATGTGTTCCGCAGCTGCCCTTTGTCTGTGTTTTACCCGTAGAAAGTGAAAGAATGCGGAAAAACGTGTCTGACCTTAATCAGAATGTGAGAAACATGAGTGCAGCAGCAACTGGATTTCCCAGCAGCTGTGACATAACCACAGCTATGACGGGTCGTAGTCACCCTAGCAATCAGGACATGATGTGCTGTGTCTGTATCTATAAATTCTAACCAAGCCACCGTAATGTAATATCCAATGGCCTGATTCAGTCTTTGGAGACAGATTAGTAAAGAAAAAGTGAGCGGTGCACACGCTGTTGTCTTGTGGCAGATCAGTTATTTGCTATCATTCATAGATTAATTTTAATTTTCTTGCGAGGAAGTAGATAAACAAATCAAGCACTCACAACTCCACCCCTCAGCCACTATCCAAAAAGATTCATGAAACTCCTGGACAAGCTGAAATGTGTTCTCGGTTCACCCATCCTGATGTGGATCTGTCTACTTATTTCTATAAAAAAATATTAGCCTTACTCAGGGTAAGTGCATGTTTTGAACAAACTTTGACGTGGTCACATAAGTTCATGTTGACAGTAATAATTGAAAGTAGGAGTAGTAGAATGCAATTTTTAAATCGCAACGGCTCCAGTGTTGAAGGGAAAAGATCAACCTCAATTTTATTTCAGTCGCACTCCAGATTAGAGTTCAGTATTAAACCACAGATTTTTTTTTTTGTATTATTTACAGTTTGTATTCTGATTTAGGTTTACACCAGCTTGAATGGTCGAATGTCTTGAAATTGTCATGGTGAATGCTGAAAAGACCAAGTCAAAGTGTTTAGAATGTTAACAACACTATTTGAAGTTGATAAACGGTCTTAGTGTCTCTCATGTTCAACTAACACACAGGACCAAAACATTTACAGTATGTGTAATAAATCTGATATTACTTTGATATAGATCAATAATTGATTTAACTCTGTTGTTTGTTTAAAAAATATATGGGAAGAGGACGTTTTGAAAAAAATAATCTTATATTAAATTGTGATCGCAAAATTCAGGGGGATTTAAAAAACAAAAATTAAATCACCAAGCACTCGCTGAAAGTCAAGATTAAGTTTTGCTATCTCAACCAAATTATTATTCGACATTTGAGTTTCACCTCATCAGTTCAACCATCTGTTTCCCAGTAAAATAATAAGTATGGCTCTTTTTTCTCACTGTGTCCACAGGGGACACCGGCTGATGTTCTGTATAAGGGAACTATAACCCGTCTGATCACAGAGGACAGCGCTAGCCGTGCTGACAGAGAGCGGGAGGACGCATTGTCGAAAGGTCATGTGGTCTATGAAGGAATAAGTGGGCACATCCTCACATATGACCGTGAGTATTTTCAACACAGAGTATTTAAGGCCTCAATACTGAACACATGTGCACTGAACAAAGATGTAGTTTTTGCTCTCATTTTTATTCATACTAAATTCAAAGGTCTAAGACTTTATTATTTCTCTGTCAAGGTCCATGTAAGTGACCATATCTCCTTTGCCAAGCATCCACCTCAAATGTGTGGCATATCAAGATGCTAATCAGACCGCATAATTATTGCACAGGCATGCCGCAGGTTGCCCATAATGAAACGCCACTCTAAAACGTCCATTTTTACTGTTGTCAGGGCACGGGACAATGCCCCTAACCCCCATCCAATTGGCAATTAACTTTCTGAGTGTGATGTCCGCCGTCCACTTCTATAGTGTCATGTCCACCATAGCAAGATTCATTTGTAAAGAGAAAACCTCTCCAAAGTGCAAGTCTTGCACTTGTATACTTAGAGTATGTAAAATGATGCCTGTTGTCTAGTACCACAACAAAATTCACAGCCACTAGTTTAACTGCAAGACATTAAATGTGAGTATTTGCCCCCTCAAGCCGATTACAACCACCTATAGGAGTCAGGTCCAGACTCAAATGAGAATGACGAGCCTGCAGATCAACTTCCCTGGAACTGTTTTTTAGTTTGGGCGCAATTTCTTTCTTTCTTTTTTCTTTTTTTTAACCTTTATTAGCAAAGTACAATAGGCCACAATTTGTTTGTTTATACAAAACTGATTGTTGCAGCAGTTGTCTGAGTGGCTGGTGTTGGTCGATCTTGAGGTGAAGATTTACAGTTGCACTTGGTCTTCATTGTGAGGCCGGCTGGATGTGCTGCCAAATTCTCTGGAATGCCTTCGGAAACTGCTTATGGTAGAGAAATGAACATTCCATTCACAGGCCACAGCTCCAGTACATTCCAGCATTCAGGTTGCCAATCGCACGCTCCTGCAACACTTGCAACATCTGCGGCATTGTGTTGTGTGATGAAACTGCACATTTTTGGAGGCCTTTTATTATTGGCAGCCTAAATACACCAAAAATCAGCATTTTGATATGCCACGCCTGCATGGTTGACGGATTATCTTGGCAAAGGAGAAGTGCTCATTAAAACGCATAACAGATTAATGAACAATGTTTGAGAGACATGCCTTTTCTCTGCATAGATGTCTTGGAGTCAGCAAATGAAAAATAGGAGCAAAAACGGAAATATTGTTGATATTTCTGTTGCGTGTACGTAAATAGAACAGAATCGTAACTTCTCTTTTGAATGTGTAGGTCCACTTTCTCAAACCTCTAAAGATGAGGGTAGAGGGTCAGGCCAACCTGGTGAAATTCTTGGCGTTAAGCGTCCTTATGATGTTATGGAGGGAGGCATCTCCCGAGGTCTGCCGATGAGGGATTCACTGTCTGCCTCCAACTGTGAAGGTAACAGCTTCTAGATCTGGTTTTGTTTAACTTTGGATTTTTCAGGGTCCACCCTTAGTACGAAAATCATTTTGCCACTTGTCCAATCTTAGGTCTTATTGGTCGAGCCATGCCTCATGACAGGGACAGTCCACACCACACACCTTATAAAGATGCTCACCACATCCGTGGTTCCATCTCACAAGGTAAAATAATAAATAATTGATTGCTCTACTCCAATCGTTCTTAACACCAAGGTCCTTTTCTCTATATATGCCATGTGTTTGTGAGGATAACCGAAGATGATGATGATGGGTGCATGGGTGGAAAACTAACAATAAAATGATTATGTGATCAATGATTATCAACATAATCTGTCAGTAAATTCCATTTTCTCATGGTGTTAGGTATACCACGTCATCTAGACCCTCAGGATAGCTACTTGAGAAGGGAGGCGAAGCAAATGAAAAGAGAGAACTCGCCGCCACGTGGGGCCACTTCACTGTCGGACCCGATGAAGGGCAGGGAGGCTATGGTGCCAACAGTCAAGGAGGCTGGGCGCTCCATCCACCTCATTCCCAGGGAGGAGCTCAGACAGACAGCCAAGGAGGGCATTCTAACACCGGTGCGCACACAACATTAAAATGCATCCAAGTACATTGTAAACCAGACTTTTTCTTCCAATACCTGATTGAATGTTCCTGTTATTACCTATCTTCAGGGAACACCCATGAAGCAGGAAGCTGCTGGCTCAGGTAAACGACATGATGTCCGCTCCATCATAGCCAGTTCACCACGTTCCTACCATAACACGCCCCCACACCTGGAGATGCGGGCAGAGAGGGCACGCTATGAAGAGGCACCCAAAGGACGTCCTAGTGCAGTGGTCAGCACCGCCAGCCCCATAGCACGCTCTTCTCCCCTTACACTCGCGTCAGAGCAGGGGGGTAAATCCCATCATAGCCCAGTGGGCTACGATGACAAAGGCACCTTAAGAAACCCTTACCCTGGACCATCACATCGTGGCTCACCTCTTTCAAGGGAGGCAAGTCAAAGGCAACATGATGGTGAGGACATTTATATTTTTACAACCACCTCTGGAGGGCTAACTCAAAAATGACTTACCAATTTCAATTTCTGTAAGAAATTGCATTAATACTTTGTTTTGTTCTTTTGTCTACAAAATGAAGTCATATTTCACATTCAATATTTTATCCTTATTGTTAGTTTCATATATCTGTTTTGTTCTCTCCAGGCTGTAGTAAGAAAGAACCTCAGGAGCGTAAAGCCACACCGACCCCAAGGGAGATGAGTTCTACCAAATCCCCTCTCCCGGGGGTTCCTGACCAACAGACCTATGAGCGTTTGTTGCAGGGCCGTGGAGCTGATGTTTACAGACAAATTCCTTTGTCCTTTGATCATTCAGCTCTGCCTCGTGGCATCCCCATTGACCCAGGTAGAGTCACAGCAATTGCATTGTACACCACACGTATGATGATGGAATGAGTTAAGGAGGAATGATTGAATCAGAAGAGTTACTGGACAATATCAAACCTCCTCATTATAGATTTTAAATGACTTTATTGTGTGTGTACTTTACAAGCCTGCCTAAGATGAAATGGCTAACTTCACTTCCACTTCTCCGGAAATCATAACAAAACGTGTGATGTTTCATTTGATGATTCTTAGCCCTTTCTGAAGAGGTATTTCTCTTTCCTTATTCCAGCTTACTACTTGCCTCGCCATCTGGCCCCCAACCCGGCGTACCCTCATCCCTATCCCTACCTCATCCGGGGCTTTCCAGACACAGCAGCCCTCGAGAACCGTCAGACATTGCTCAATGACTACATTACTTCCCAGCAAATGCACCAGTGGCCTGCAGCAGCTGCTATGGCTGCCCAGCGCTCAGACATGCTCAGGGGCCTTACTCCACGAGATCAGCCCCTTCCTCTGCCTTACTCTGCAGCCCCTCGTGGTAAGACCACTTTGTTGGTGTTCGTTGGCTAAGAGATTAAGGGCACTCCAGCAGTTTGTACACTAATGAGTCCTAATGTACACAAAAACTAGGTTTGGTTTAAACGAAAGCATATTATGTATGACCTAGTGAATTGTTAAATTTGAGCCTCTATACCGGCACCTTCCACAAATCTTTGAGAAATTGACATATTTCAACTTTTGCTCATTAGCCTATTAATTTCCACATTTAGAAATTATAAACAATCACACAGGCCTACACCAACTGTGGCAAAACGTATGCTTGATGTGCAGTTGAATTAATGAAAAGGTTGATTTGGGAACTATTTAGGTGGATTTGAAAATGTCATGACGACACATTGACCATGCAGTGCATCTTTAATTTAGTTGCTGAGGCCAATCATAATGCTGATGTGAATCAAGTTTAAATGAGTTTGACCCCCTCTGCTTTAAAACATCATGACCATTTGCCATTAAAAAAAATTCGCTCTTCTCTTCTTTCCTCCTCTATTTTAGGAATCATTGATCTATCTCAGGTGCCGCACTTACCTGTCCTAGTCCCTCCCTCTGCAGGGACAGCCAGCTCCCCAATGGATCGTATCACCTACATTCCTGGGGGAAGCACCACCTTCCCTGGCAGGCCTTACACCACTCCCCCAATCTCACCCGGTATGATGAGTCATATCAGTAACTGTTACCTGTCACACCAATAAGACTAGTTCATGTAAATATTGCTTCTCTTTTTTTTTTTTTTTGCCAAGTTGGCTCCTCGCACATGAACAAGATGCAGGGCTCTTCTTCAGAACGCGATCGAGAAAGAGACCGGGATCGGGAGAGAGATCGAGAGCGGGAGAGAGAACGGGAGCGGGAACGAGAACGGGAGAGAGAACGAGAGAGAGATCGCGAGAGGGATCGTGACAGGGATAGAGAACGGGACAGAGAAAAGGGTGGAACGAATGTGGAGCATGCCCCCATTTGGCGACCAGGTGTGGAGCATATTGTGAATTTTATTTATTCGTAGAAATCCAAGTAGAATGAATAATGTATCTGTGAATGTGTGTCTTCCTTTTTGTGCCTCAGGTACAGAGCACAGCTTAGCAAGTAGTAGCAGTGTGAGACCTTCTCAGCCATACAGCCATCAACATTCGCCAGTGTCCCCTCGCACCCAAGAGAATGTGCAGCAAAGGCCAAGCGTCCTGCACAATACTGGAAGCAAGAATCTCTCAACTGAACACTCCAATTCCTCCGTGTTACGGTAAACTGCTTTTTAGAATTTCAGGCTTTCAAACAAACATGGAAATTAAGATTGAACTAAATGCACAGAGACATTCACAACAAGAATTTCATTGTTTTTTGTTTTTTTTCCCTTCTCAGATCCATCCCCTCAGGAGCCTCTCGATACCAAGGTTACCATAGTCATCTTCAAAGGACTGGTTTGCCCCCTGAGGCCTATGCACCTGCACTGGAGTCAAGCATGGCCAAAGAGCAGAGTCGTGAAGGCAAAAACAGGGGACTCCCTAAGCAAGTCCAAGACCAGCATGGGCCCACTGGCAAATCAGACCCCAAGCTTTCCAGTCCCAGTCCAGGAGGAATGTACCCAGGTCCTTATTCCTCGATGTCAGGACGACCACCACACCTACAGATGGATAACCCTCCTGGCCGTGGGGAAAGCGGTACACCTAGTAGGGAAAAGACTCTAAACAAACCGATGTCCATTCAGGAACAAGAACTCAGAGCACTCGGTAAGACCACTATGACTGCGGACAACTTCACAAACGCGATTATTATGCGTCAAATTTCTTGTGAAACGGGGATGGTAGAGACGGGCTCGCTTGTTGCCAGCAGCGCCACTGATGGTAAGATGCTGTGGATCCTACGGTGCCGTTATCACCCAGACACGCCCCCGTCAGTCTGTGGCCTTTTGCACGCTGTGGTAGTTGGCATTATCAAATCAGCCCTATTCATTTACTTTTTTGTTTTCTTTAATTGTTATACGATATTCTTTCCAAAAAAATGTTTGCAAACTCAAAGACCACCAAGGGTCTCTCCTCTTGCATACCTATATTGCATCAAACTGGATAAGATTATTAAATGAAGAGTTTGATTGAGAACTGATTGAATCTAAAATTGAGGAAGAACAATATCCCAGGTGTCCTTTAAGGTATCAGCTTCAAATCGTGATTGATAATCAGACATCAAGTCAGAAGATCTCTTCATTGTCTTTGCATCAAAGATTTGTCGAAAAATTCACACGTAGACGCCCCTCCTCCCTCGCTTTTGGCTCCACACTTCAAGCATGCTCATTTCAAAGTGGCACTAAGATTAAATTTAAATTTCGATTGGGATTCTTTGCCTCAGATATTCTGTCGGCCCACAAATCTATATTTAGCATGATGCATGTGTCGCTTGACTAAAGAGTTCTAAATAACGTGGTACTAAAATCAAATGCTGTTACTCCAAGTGAGAGTGACAGAAGCGCCACGTGCTGAAAGCTATGCCAGCCACCAAGGAGACCACTGTTGTTGCGCATAGTCTGTGACTCAAGCAGCTTGAAACCTGTCAGAGGGAGTTGGTGTACGACTCATTCCTGCCCTCTAAATCTTTGCATCCTCCTTGTTTCGGCATAATTTACTCCCGAGCTATCCTCCTGCGTCCACCCTCCCCCAACACACACGCACACACACGCGATCAATCCATATTCTTGAAGTGTCTTCACCATTTTAAATGTGCTTTTGTTACTGTTGCGTCTTAAAATCTGGCTGTTGAGGTCTTTATTAATTACAGTACTTTTGCTTTTTTTTTTTTACTCTAAGAATATTCACTTTGCGCTTCAGTGACCTTTTCATATAACAGTACCCAATATCCTGACGCAGCTGTTGTGCGCCACTAAATTTTAACTTAAAATGAAGTTTTCCTACGCAGATACACCTACTTATTAGAAGCAGTATACCAACATCTGTGTTACCTGAAATTGTGAAGCGCAATTGCTGCTTTTATTAAGAATGTTGAAAATAAATCAACATGGACATCAATACCATTGGTGATTCTGATGCTGTTAATTGGCTTTCCACCAACAAGTAGAAAAGTCTAGAGGGAGAAAGGCCGGCTGGTTTAAGCTGTTGTTTAGATAAATTCTTGTTATTCATTACTTGCAAACAGAAGCCAAAACAACTGTCCCTTTGGAGGATGTGTCCTCTGAGGGATTCCATGCAATCATTGCAATCCCCTGCGCACAACTTGCGTCATCATCCTCTTGCATTCATTCTGTTGGAGAGATGCATTTTATTGCCACCTTCATAAATAATTTTTCTCACGATGCCCTGCTTAGTGCGTAATAAAAGCTAGCTCTTGGTTGGACATAATCTACAGAAGTCATCCAGTACGTGTTTCATTAGTAGAATTTTAATAGCATCCGTTGAAAATTCATTTCAAATGAAAAGTTTTTCTGAGGGATTTTAAAATAAAGCCTGACTATGTGTTCGTGTTTTAATGCTGTATTAATGTTGTTGAAAAGAAATATTAATTTGCACCTACGCTTTCCTAATCACGCGACATTTTTAAATGTGACATCCACCAAATATAAAGATTGTTTTTAATCCTGCATGTTTCATTAGCACATTTGTCACATTTGATTGGACATACAAAGCACATGACTTACGTTTAGATGTGGTTTATTTATTTATTTTTACCTCAATGCTTTTGTTTTTCACCCTCAGCTCAACAAAAGATGGAGCCTCATGTTCTATACCGTCCTCCATCTGAGGAGAGGCTGTCCCCAGGTCAAAAGCCGCCTTCTCCTTGTGTGAAAGGTAGCCAAAGGGTCGTCACCCTGGCTCAGCACATCAGTGTAAGTCCAACAACAACATTTTCGGAACTGTTTGTATTGTGTTGACTTGAGCCCGTGACATCTTTCTCAATGCTTTTTTGCGGCAACAGGAGGTGATAACGAAAGATTACAGGCAGAGTCAGCAGCAGCATCAGCAAGGTTACCATGGCTCGCCCATCCTGGACTTGACCCGTCCTTCCAGTGCCTCACAGCCCCAGCCCACATCCCAGGAGTCTCCCCAAGTGAGCCGCTATCCCGAGGGCCTTGGGGGAGATCGCAACAGAGACCGGTAAGAGTAACTACAAAGCAGGATCACCGGCAGCAAACATGATCAACTGTTTGTGGTTGTGCAAGGAGAGCCGGCATGACCCCTTACCGGTTTATTTCTGACTTATAATAAATGTATTAATAGGCTACAAGTACTCATGTTTCATGGACACATGAGTCTATGTGAAGAGGGACTTATGTCTACAAAAGGTCACTTATCCGTGTGCGTTCTACAGGTCTCCACCTCAGTCCAAGTCTTCTCCGATCAGTGTTTCCAATGACTGTATTGAACCGGTATCTCCGGCTGGAGCTAATTCGGAGCCTGAAATCCAGGGAGGAGTGTCCTATGCTAATGAACAAGGAGAGCAAACGTAAGACTTTGTTGCTGTGGCTCTCTTTACAAAGGAAATATTTATTTGCAGTCCTTTGTTCGTATTCCACCTAATTTCGAGTTATACTTTTCTTTTGAGTGTCTGATTCGCCAGACTTCGTGTGTGGTTCAAGTTTGCTTTCTGTTGACAAAGGCTTTCTCCCTCCCACAGAATGGGCTCCCGTTCGCCTCCTAACGCCTCCCAGCCTCCAGCTTTCTTCAGCAAACTCACTGAGAACACCTCCGCTATTGTGAAATCAAAGAAGCAGGAAATGATCAAGAAGATGACAGTTGTGGGAAATGACAGTGATTTTAGTGAGTATTACTCAAGCATAGCAACTTTAACAGCACGTGAACAATTTCTAAGTGTACATACTTACACTTTCAGATGCAGGTCAGCCTGGAACAGAAATCTTCAATATGCCAGCATCTACAACAGCAGGTCACTTGTTTTTCTTGTTTTGGCCTCACTACACAAACAAAACTAATAACCTGAAGACACTTTCTCAATTTTTTCTTGACCAAAGATGTCTTTACGACTTTCTCAGGTTTTTGAACAATCTCAAACAGAAAATCAGTCTCATTTAAAAGATGCAAGTGCATCGAATAGAACTGAATCGTAACGTTCCACTTTAAAAGATATCAATCCATTGCATCATACCCCTTTGAACTGAGCTCTACCATATCAAACTAAATCGAATCATTGCCCTTTAAAATCGACCCATTGTCTTACACTGCATGTATTGAAATAGGTATCGAATTGTCTTTTGTTGTAGATATGCAAACCCCTACATGGCATGTTGGTTGGCGCCGTTTCCTGATACCTTACAGTTTTTGCTTACTTTGTCTTTATCCAATAAGTTTCAGTGTTAAGATTCCATGAGTCAGCATCTTCTCTCATCCACTATTTACTATTTGAGTTGATTGTTTATTTGATTAAAAAAAAAAACACGCACAAGATGAATGAACCACCCCCTCTTCAACAGGATCTGTGAGTGTCCGCAGCCACCCAGCTCCAGAGACACCTGGCAGCTCCATAGGTCTGGAGGCCATTATAAGAAAGGCTTTAATGGGAAAATACGATGATCAGCCTGAGGAACGCTCCCCAGCCAATGCTGCTAACCCACTCACGTCTGGTCTGTCTGTTGCTATGAGCGGAACTGATGGACGACCTGAGGACAGTTTCTCACAAGGTGATGAGTTTCTCCAAAAGTACAAAAGACATCAAAATCTGCTAAAGTGGCTAGCGATCGAAAGGCACGTCAATCAAAAGTAATCAAACTCCAGTTTATTTTTCCACTTGGTGCAGTCTGTTTCTACTGGTGTGAAAGCAGTTATTGAACTTAGTGCGCTGCAACAGACAAATAAATCAGATTTGACCAAACGTTTCCAGTATAACATGTAGAACACGTGTTTAGCATCTTTTCAAGCATCAGGATGTCATATTTTTACTGCATAAGATGGAAAATTCACTCACGATGTCTACCAGGGAAGAAAAGGACAACTTTTGTAAATGCATCAACTGATCTGCTGGCAAAGGCACCTTGACGTTTGCATTAAATGAGCCTTCAAACTAGCAGGCTTGACTCTGTAGTTCCTATGGGTGCGGTATAGGGAACATTTTGAATTATTGCTTTGACTGAGAAATATTCCCTTCAGGTTTGGGGAAAGAAAATGATGCTGGTAGTCAGCAACAATGGCGCTACTTTGTCTACTATAGTATTTGGCAAAACAAGACTGGGTACCTGGACTGGTCGCCACTGTTTGGCAAAGTATAAAGATAAACAACCGTTTACTCGTACTTTCACGCTGATGGACAATTTACAGTCTATAGTTAACCGAAGAGCCATGTTTTTGGAATATGGGCAGAAAGTGAAAACACCCTTTGCAGAAGAAAAAACTAAATAAGATAACTGGAAGAACATGGGAGGGCCTCTGCCAACATTCACGCCCAGGACCTCTCAACTGTAAGGCAGGTGGGAAAATTACTAAACTGAAAAGGTCCTATGTAAAAAAAGGATATGTTAAAAAATTTTAAAAGAAAAAACATGGCTGGATGTGCACAATTAGCGGCATCTGTTATGGATTGAAATGCTCTCTCAGGTTCAAGCTCCATCATCTCTCTTTGTAGGTGGTGGGAAGGCCTCAAAGGGCGGCGGGCGTTCAAATGGGCGCAAGGCCAAGTCTCCGGGACCCGGGCTGTCAGGGGGCGAAAGGCCATCCTCGGTGTCCTCAGTCCACTCAGAAGGAGACTGCAACAGAAGAACGCCACTGACCAACCGAGTCTGGGAGGACCGACCCTCCTCCACAGGTGATTGTTGCCACCTCTAAAAAGGATAAGAATTGCCTGAGGATTGGTCAAACGACTTTTATCTCAGTGAAAATTCCTCACTTCAGTTCAACATAGATGGAGGCAAATCACTACTTTTGTCTAAATAAAGCTTCAACGTAGTTCCTTGGTACCAAAGTACCACGGGACAGTGCCGAAGTAATACTTTGAAATGTTTTGGCCTTGAGCACAAAACAGTGAATGGGTGGGTGGAGGAGAATGTTGTTTTTAAGAAATACAATAAATTTACAATGAGGTGAATGTGTGTGGATTCACCGTAGGTTGCACAAAGACTGCCCTCCCGCAAATAATTATCGCCATGTTCTTCTTTCAGGTTCAACGCCAACTCCCTTCCCGTGCAACCCGTTGATTATGCGTTTCCCTAGCGGGACGGTTTCAGTTCCCTCCCCATCGTCGGGGCAACCGGTCGGCCACGTGCCCGGTCAGGGACCGGGCCGCACCTGGGAGGAGGAGCCCAAGCCGCTGCTCATGTCTCAGTACGAATCCCTGTCTGACAGCGAGTGACCCGCAATGCCACCCTAGTGCACATAGGCGACACATCCCGCACCATTCTACCCTGCGTTTCCTTCTTCAGTTCACATGCTCACTCCAGGATTATCTGAACAACTGCTCCTCTTTTTTCAAACCGTGTTGCACTGGCCTTATTAACTCGGGCACGTTAACCTTCATCTCCCTCAAGTGCTTACGCTTTCTTTGAAGGATGGAATTCTTGGCTACATCAGTTAGTTCCCAAGTGTGATGGCTGCTTCTCCTGTCTTAAGCGAAGCAGCGCATTGAGCAAGAGGCCCCGCCTACATTTCTTTACAGTGTCCATACTGTTGCAAATGCTCAAGTGTATGCAAGGGATGGGACAAAACTTACTTGCTATTTTTTCCCTTGATTCTTGGTTCTTTTTCATTAAACTCACTCAGTCCAGCCTTGCGATTAGACAACGATTGCAGACAAGTTCGTTTTAATGGTGAAGGTTCTGTGGTTATAATCTGTGTGGTCCTCGATCTGCAATGAAGAATGGTTTTAGGGGAGGGGGGTGGGGGAGGTGTTTGAGCACAGGAAGGTCATATCATTGGTTTACAGGGTAAACATGCTGTTCATTGCTGATGTCGTCATATTTTTGTGAGGGTCCAGAGGGACAGCCGAGGCCTGCTGATATCAGGTGTCCCATGAGACGTTTAGCCACAGGATGGCACGCAGACAAGTGACACTTTTCTCGCTGTTTTTATAATTAACCGCATCTGTGTTTGTTGAAATGGTTTTTGGATATGAAGCACTTAGTTGTTGGCCTGTTCACATTGGCATTGTGGAGAATCCGGTGACAAATGGACCTGAGAACAGCATGGCAGCCCGTGATGGAAGGTATCCCCGAGCTCCACCGGTTTAACTTTGTTCTCACCACCAGTGATTTCAAATAACACAAGCGACAATCACATGGGAGTGAAGGAGAGGTCAAGCTGCTTCTTCACGTTGACAAGGCGTGCTTCAGTCCTTTGCATTGTCTTCAGCTGGCCTGCCAGAATCTCATCTTGGAGCTTTTGTCACAGTCTGACCATTGACCTTGTACTGTATAGAGGAAGACCCTTAGCTTCTCTTCTGTGCAGCTTTTGTACATTATAATATATTCTTAGTGTTAAGTGCCATTTATTTTACACGCACAGTACTGAAGTTACCAAGTGACGCACAATTGCTTTTTGTTTTTGGCCCCTCCCTTGCCAGGGTTTCTACTGTCCATGCTGGGAATTGTGCTAATTTTGTTTGTGCAGTTGTCAATCACATACGACACTCGCTGAGCTTTGAAACCACAGTCGGAAGCAATCAGTCCTGCATTCAATGTTTTTCTGTGACGGTCGACTTCACTGCGCCCTCATTTGCCCGGCTTCAAGTTAGTTGAGGGGGAACGGTTTAAAAACACACAAAGTGTCATGTTGTTCTACTCTGTGTCAAGTGTCCAAGGTTGTATGCCATCGTGCAAGTGTGGAGTTTCCTCCAACTTGTTTATTTGAGCACAGCAAAGTTCATGTGTTGACTGTTTTCGGACTACCTCCCCTTCCTCCTCCATCCTGCCTGTTGATGGTGAAGCATGTCACGCCTGCACAATGCTCATCCCAGCCATTTCTTAGGTGGGATTGGGGTGGTTTTTCCCAGGTGAAGACACGTGGGGGTTGTCATTTCAACACATGCTGTACAGTATAACTGTCTCCACGTTTATGTCATGAAATCCATTGATGAAGTTGAAGAATGTGACCTGTAAACAGACTAAGCCATATCTAGCTGTTGCTTTAACAGATGACAGACTAATCCATTGATTTTAAAAAGTATACTAAATTGAATTTTAACATGCGTTCTTTTTGCCTTTGCTCACAGTTTTGTCCAACCACCGTTTCTTTACATCTCAAAATATCTGATGTGGTCCCTGGAGGAAGGGAGGGAGGGAGGGAGGCAGGTCAGGCTTGTGGGGAGGGAATTATAACATTGTTCAAACATTTTGTTCATAATGTTTTTTATATAATTATAACCCACTGTATAATAGCAAGGATTGTATATAAAACTAAATAGATGTAAATATTTATGTGGCTTGCTTCTAGGTTGGTATTACAACAAAAAAACAAACACATGGTTAAATTCTACATGCCCACCAGCAAGCTTTGTGGATAGCAGTGTACAAATGGAAAACAAATAAGACACTGCCTTAATGTTTAAATAAAAAGCTTATTGCCATTCAGTCTTGGAGTCACTTTATTATGAGGCCTTACGTGGACCGCAATTGAAGGTCATGTGCCACTAGGTGGTGTCATAAGTCTGCGTTTGCGTGTTTCGACTTTGTCACTGGCAGGTGATTCTTGGATTGTACAGGTTCCACCCTTAGGACACAGTTGGAAAATGTCAGGCCCGGCTCAACAACAACATGTCTTGGTTGGTTCATACTACTTGTGGTTGAGGTCAAGGTTCTCATTCGTTTTCACCCAACCCAACCAAGTGCCTTTCTAAAAGCAGACACTGCCTTGCAAAGGTATGAGCAACCCACGCCCATCCCATGAGTACTGTGAGAGACACGAGAACACGCAAACCCCACACAGGAAGGCCGGAGCCGGAATCGAATGCACTTTGTGCTAACCAGTCATCCACCATGCAAGGTGAAGTACCTAAATTCCTTGGAATTGTATCTTAGGGCTATTCTCACGCAATTGTTCATAAAGAGGCAAACCTCATCCCATCATTGCTTGTGAATATCAAAGCAATTCAGAGGAACTCCATTTATATCCAATCATGGCACCCACCCGCTGCCAATTGGCCTGTTCACCTGTGGGATGTTCCAATGTATGTTGATGAGCATACCTTAACATTTTGAATTTTCTTTGTACAAATAAAAACGTTTTTCGCTTCAAACGTCACTGAAGAATTAATGCCATTTTCAAAATGACCAAGTTTTACCAGCATGGTCTGCAACGGTACTGGGTTTGACTATTAACTTGAGCCTTACTGTGGGGGCTTTGGATGTGCTCCTCCAAGGTACTCTTGGCTTCCTCCTGCATTCCAAAAAACATACATTTCAATTGTGCTGTCAGCTCGGACAGCTCACCTGTGATCCCAATGAGGAAGAAATATGGAAATGATCTGTTTCACTATTATCTTATGTGTTGATTAGTACACATTAAATTATTTCCATTGGTATTTACAAAAAGAAACTTAACAATAGCGAAGTCTGGAAGGAAACTTCTTTTGTTGTGTTACCTTTATGGTGTTCATTTTTCCAAACTCTCAAGAAAATGACATCTAGTCCAAAGCGTTGATACTTTTTTTTAATTCAATTACAATATACATCTTTAAATTAGATCAGAACAGGAACAACGGCTGACGTACAAAAATATAAAGAGAATTATGAAGTGCCTCACGTCCACATATACATCAGGAAACTATTTTACAGTAAGAAAATCAAGTGTTGGGAAACACACACTTGAACTCACAGACCAGCAAAGGACTAACAAGTTCACATCTAACCAGCTCTTCCCATCCTTCTCATGACACTTCACTCACCATCAACACATGACTGCTCCATGCACAATCTTTGCACACTCATTAATTTCCACAGCTGAATATCAGATTCAGAGTAACTGTTGAAACTGCCATCTCTTTAATCCCGACATACTGTTCCCTCGGTTAATCTGGGCACGCATTCACCACTCGTACGGCTTCCTCACACTTGAAGGCTTTTTTTTCCCAAGTGACTTAACTGACAGGTAAAGGTCCAAAAATCAGATGTGTTGTACACATTTGGAAATGCAATCGAACATTTGATTATTTCAATCGCTTCGTACCACAATGATTGCAAAAAATCAGATTTAAGTCAAGTAGTTTTGACTTACAGATTCACTATGTGAGATGTGTTAAGGGCTCTTTACTTTTAATTGTTGGCTTTGCCCCTTGGAGCCTGATTCACCAAATTTCCAAATAGTGGGCTCAAAATTGCATGTTCACTTCTTGTAACCGATTGTGTGCGCTCTCTCTTTCCCATTCTACGTGACATTGCATTTCCAATTTGGGACAGCACACCGGGAAAAACTGGTCAAGACCAGTATATGTCCAGTCACCTCAGAAGACTGAAATGACCCAGTCGCAAAGATTTGGAAGAGTTGATGCAGTTTTGTTATAGGTTACATGACTCCTTCTTGTGACTCCAGTCAGGCCCTAAATCATTCACCAGCTCCAGGATTGCTTTGCTCAATAGACGGTCAATTGTTGTATCTGGAATATCAAAAAGTTCTGCCTGCTACCTGTTCAACGCTATTAACACTGTATGCACATCTTAAATGCATTTTTTTCCACGTAAAATCCTTTAATAAATCACGCTCTATTTTAATTGGTTTGATAACAAATTGCAAAAGGAAAAAAAATGTTGTCAACCTTATCCATATCCAATAAAGCCATATATTCATCCAGTTAAAAACTTGGGTTTTGCATTAGGCGATGCAGTTCGCGACATGCCACATTTTCGTGTCCACCTGGAGTCAAGCCAGGCCCCCACACTTTCATTTTACCTTCATGATCACAACAAAAGTTGACACTGGCTTTAAAAAAAGGGCTCTCTAAGTGTTACATATCCTGAAATTATTTTTGATTCATAATTGTACAAAGGAGTATTAGACCACACTCATGGCAATACAATATTTGAGTTTTCAACACAAACAGCAACCGATTTCTCTCAATAGACCTGCCATCCATTCATATCTGGGAAATATGAAATGTTTGGTGAAAACACATCTAGATCATGAAATTATCCCAATACGAGATTTCAGTCACTGCTTCTCTCAGCCACATTTTTTTGTTTTCTTTTTCAGTGTGGCACTAATACTGCAGCGTAGAATTGGAATAATTGAGTAAATAGCATGCCTTGTTAAAATTGAGTCAGCTATAAATACGGTGAGAAAATGGTATGGTAAACCAATGTGCAGCTTGTGTGGCTGTTAACTGACTTTGGTCCAATCGTTCACACACGCACACACACAGGATGCTTTTCGTAATAAGGAAACAAGTGCATTGAAGCTGTAATTAGAAAGTCTGCACCAGCTTGCATTATTAAATCGTCAGCGCTTCGTTGTGAAATTTTTGTCCTCACTCGAATGACTGTTTTCACCGCGGTCCATCCTGCACGAGCGAAGGCGCTTTGTCAGCTCTTGTTCTCTTGAAATAGTAAGACATTAGCCAATGTGGTGCAACAAGAGCAACTCCCTTGTTAAAAACGGCACCAGTAAAACGTTGAAAGATTTCCTCAGGGGCGAGTTGAGATGAGCTAAAGAAAAAAAGGGGGGGGACACACCTCCAGTTAAATTGTCTTGCCCTTCTAATATTCTGTCCTCAAGTCCTAAAAAACACAACAACAAGCTCATGTGTGGGCCTACAAGTCCTCTGTGTAGATGATACAGGGACTCGAATCTTCGCTGGACTCCAGACGCACTCTTGAGACAAACCAGCGACGTGCAACCGCAGCCTTGTAGGTGAGCGTGGTGCGGTAAATGTTCTTGGCGTGTTTGGGGTACACAATGGTGGTGCTCTGGTAGCTGATGGGCTTCTGCCGCGGCTCCAGGTACACTTGGGATTTGTAGCTCCTCCAGGTGCAGTTGGGCAGCGCCACCACCGTCTCGCTGTACGAAGTCGCCGTGGGGACAGGGACGCAGTACACCCGGTCTTGGTAGTGCTTGTCTGAATCGTAGCGGACCGCTGAAGTGCACCTGTAGGAGATGTTACACATGAGTAAAGGCAGATTAGGACAAATCTCATCTTTTCCTGTATGTTTCTTACTTGACTTGTTGCTGCGGCTTTGGGTCAACCTCGATGCTCTCCCCATAGAAGACAGGATACATGCGAGTCCTGGGGTCTGTTCCTGTGTTGTTGAGCAGCAGGTAAGGCAGCTGGGAAGAGGAAAGAGTCAGTATCACAACTAGGAAAGAAAGAATTTTGAGCAGATTTGGGCGCTTCTAACATGTCCACTGTCAGAGCTCAGTAATGCTTGGGGGCTTTAGCGGAGCCAACAACCTTAAGAAAAAAAAAGGCTGCAGATCCCACTGTGTTCAGTTTTCATTGTAGTTAAAAAGGGGAGCAACATTTCTGGAAAAAGCAAAGATAGTTCCCTCGGTATGCGTATGAGCGCGGATGGTTGTTTGTCTATGTGTGCCCTGCAATTGGCCGGCAATCAGTCCAGGGTATATACCTTGCCTACTGCCCGAAGACAGCTGGGTTAGGCTCTTGAACACTTTATGAGGAGAAGCAGCTTAGATAATGAAAAGATGGATGGGCTTCACCGTGTCATAAGCATTGTAAAAATCTTCTGTGCACATGGAGGAATGCACGTTGCATGTAACAATTGCTTAGCAGTAAGCAATGTGCTACATGCATGTGTTTGAGGATTAGCAAATTCAACTTAAGCTGCATGGAATCAGGTTTTACAAATATACTCCCGACCATATTTAAATTCCCTATTCAGAGCCAAATTTCAATTATTCTCATCCCATTTATTCCCAAAGAATGTTTCCAAATGTGTGCCCTTTTACCTTTAGTCGTCATTACAGCTGTGCCAGACAAAGAGCCCCGCCCACATCTATAAGCCAATATGCGTTACAGATGTTGAGTCCACACACAATCTCATCTAAGAGCAGCTGGAGTGGAGATGGTGCTCGTGTGAAGTGGGGAATCAATACTGGAGGAGAGGTTTGGAGTAGAATTTTAGCAGCTGCAGACTGCAGCTTTGCTTACATTGCTCTGTGCTCACATGGCCGCCAGCTCCGGACTAGATATGAAGAGACATTTTGAATGACTCCTAATTACACACGGCACATCACTGCAATGTATGATCTAATGTAACCTTCCCTTTCCGCAAACAAAATGGCCCAAGTCTGTTCCTTGCTTTTTTTTGTTCAAAAAAGAAGCTGAAGATAAAAAGTTCCTTGAACTTATTACAAATCAATCATCTGCCATATTTGAAATGCATAGTTTGGTTCTTTGCTGGATGAGATCTAATCTCAATAGTTTGCTGTTTGGTTATGTATTATCTCTAGTAATGCATGGACATGGAGTACATTGTACTAAGCGTGCTTATGTTTTTTTTTTTTGTTGTTAGACTTTCTCTAGATCATACTGTAGATTCATTTGAATGAAAAAGTTTTTTTTTTTAAAGTATTAGTGCTGTGACTATTGAATATTTTTGGAATCAATTAGTCTATGGATTATTCCATTGCATAATCAGATAGAATTTTATTTTGCATTAAAGTATATGAGAAAATAAAGTTTTCCCTGATGACTCAACATGTTTTTTTTTTCATTATTAGTTTTTAACCAAGGTATTCAACTCTGTCTGATCTTGGAAATGGTTGATGTTTAAAACAATCATAACTTATACTATATATACATTAGATGGATATACGTGTATTAAATACGTAGTTAAGGTATTAATACTTTGGGAAATTGGAAACATGAATTTCCTACGACACCATTTTCATCTTTTGCTAACTGGGGCTTTTAGGTAAAAAATATAGCCATCTACCAAACAAAAATATGAACTTGAACTGTTTTGCCAGAGTATGACTGAATCTGGGCTTTATTTTATGCCACATATTCTTTTTCTTCTGACTTCCCACTTTTGAGTGAGTATTATCCATCGATGTTCATTCCCTGATCATCCAAACATTCACTTATACATTCAAAAAAGTCATGCTTGTCAGCCAAGAAGTAGGATATCTGCTCAAATGACTGAGTAAGAATCTGTACATGTTGAACTCAGTCTAATACGGAGCATTTTGTAATCCACTAGCAACCTCCGCCGTCACAGACGCTGCAGCCAGACTTGTGATCGATGGCCGCCTTCGAATGTGGACCTGATAGGGCCATGTGAAGCGTGCGCTTGCCCGGCCCCGGCTCCTCTCACATTCCAGTGGGAGGCGGTCACATGCTGCGGTGTCTTAAGCGCACATGCCAGGACGGGGAACGGGCGAGAGGGGGCCAAGGGCACGGCAGATCAGTGCTTCAGGCTCGTCTTACCTATCCAATGCCAATTGTTGGAACCAGCAGCTGTGTTTAATGTTCATGGGCACACTTCTTAGAATTTTTACAACTGAACGGTCATCATTGCGACAGTGAACCTCGGCTAAAGTGAGATTCAATGTTCGCACCTCCATGACATCACGTATTTTTAAATGTTAGTTTTTTTAAATAGGTTTTCACAGTATACAGGCAAGTCGGAATTGAAAGTTGTACAGCATCAGTAGAGTTTTGACGCAACGTGGCCGGTAGCACTAAGGAGCCCCAAATTTTTCAGAGGGGTGTCCATAAACGTGCGCACACATCATGTCATGGAGAGGTCATTATTTATCACACCATCCACAGTCGGGGTTTCATAAGATAATACGTACACATCCACAGAACCTTTCCCAATACATTCACAACACAAGCACAAAAATGTCTACATAAAAAGCAACATTTTGATGAACTTTATTTATTAGATCACGTCATTTTCTTTGCCAAGATTGACATGTGTGTGCCCTTTATTCCCTGACTGTGGATGGGATGATAAACAATGCCTTCTCAGCAATGTTGTTCACTTATGGTTATTTAAAAAGTAAAATTTTGAACAAATTATTTTGATAGTGATCTCTTTATTATATCTTTCCAATTCCCATTTAAATTGATTCGTCAGCATGTGTATTCTTAAAATACGCAGTTGCAAGAAGTGGCAGAAAAGCTCAGCAATAGTCATTCCCACATTTAGCATCTTTGTATGCATTGTTGCTACATGTGTTAAAGTAAAAGTTGGCTTAAGGTTTAAATTACCATAACATCTACGCTAATTTCTGTTAGCCCATTTATGGGATTCTGCATTATGTTTGCATTAAGCTAACATAATTTTCCTAGTAGAAATTATAACATTCGGTTGAACAGTTAAGTTTAGAAATGGACATACTTTTCATTTAATGTGTGAGTTTCACAACAAACTTCAAATGGGAGTTTAAAATAAACTTGAAAAATTAACTTGTTTGGATAATGTCGAGTGTGAACGTGTCGTCCTGTGATAGTTTTCTGTTTCTTGACAACTTGTGAGTGAGAACAGGCCCAAAGAAATACTTGAACATGTGGGGTTTAAAGCATGTGGGAGGGATAAAAACGAGCAAGTTATTTTTATATGGTCTCTATATGGCAGAATTTCTTCTAAGGCAGGTGGGTGTGGAACATGTGTCTTATGATAAATGGGGATTCACTGTACTTCTAGAATGTGTGTGCTCTACATCCTGTGCAAAGTAAACACCTGAGTGGAGGTTAGGAGGCCTCCAGGAAGAAGCCGAGGTATGCACACAAAGAATCAACCCATCCTGGAAGAAGCACATTGATGCCCAGGAAAACAGTGTGCTGCTGACAAAGCCACACAGTGTCCAAAGAACAACGGCGAGCCGCTGACAGTCGACAAGCCAACTCAAACATTTCCCACCTGCAGCCTCGAGACATTTATGTGAACATCAGCGGGTACACGGCGAGAACACTGCTGCATGTCGCGTCCCTGTCAAGTCGTGTGCCGGCATGCAGACAGACCGACAGACAGGCGGTCTGAGCATTTTGCCCGTGTTGCATTTAGAAATGAGGGCTCATCCAACGCTTATGCAACAGCCTCTAACAAGCCGCCGCGCCTCAAAATAGAGCTTGACGATTGTTCTTAGGTGGCATAGAAAAACAACTCAAAAATAGATTTGGAAAGGGGGCGAAAACATCAGCGCCAGTGTACATAAAGCCCCCCCTCATTGTGCTGCAAGACATACACTCGGGCCCTGATTGAAGGGAATGTTTTCTGTTGGAAAACTGTCATTCTTTCCACACTTTAAGCCGGAGACAAGCAACGATCAGGAATCCGCTTAAAAATGGAAACCACAAAGCAAAAACATTCAACAAGTTTGAACCTCAAGAGGATTAGTGGATCTGTGTGTGCATGCGTGAGCTTGCGTGTGATTGAGAGAGAGTGTATCTCAGGCTCATGTAGAAGAGCATTTCTGAGGCCTCCATTAGCCATTTTAAAGGCCACATCAACCTGAACAGACATCTCCTCTGGATTTTTGGATACTAGGACTGACCTGGAGATGATTTTTGATCAAATATGTCTGGCGAGGGGGGGCGGGAGGGGAATCGGAATGTTTGGTATCGTTTGGCTGTAAAAGAAATATGCACTAAGGTTATTGGTGTCGTCAAATAGGCTGCTCATGTTTTTAGAAGTGATTATCCTATTGGATATTTCAGTAAACACTCCCTGACCTGCACATCCCTTAGTCAACGAACGCTTTTTGTTTTTTACTTCATTTTTGAGAATGTTCCCCGTGATAAGCTCACCTCTGCAAATAAAAAAATACCCAGCCGCGACTATCATGCCCACCTGCTCTTTATTTAGTTGTCATACACAGGCCATCACTGTTTAGCAATGTGTTGATTCGAGACACAGGCAGGAAGTGATGCTAAGCTAAGTTAGCTGGTGAAGCGTCAATTTGCACCCAGGTGAGTTTAACCGGGCTTTACAATTTAACTCATTTACTCCCATTGACGGCTAAAGACGTCCATTTTTTTTTGTGTTGTGTTTTATGTGCACTGCGATTGGCCCACCACTTGCCTAAATTAGATGGGAAAGGATTCTAATTCGGAAGCCAGAGTACCTGGAAGAAACCCAAAGACAAAGAAAACTAGCGACAGATGAACCCAGACCCCGCAGCTGTGTGACAGATGTTCAAAGCAATAAATACGTAATTCCACACTGCCCTAGACAAAACATCTCAGACTCAATTGTCATTTTTCATTTTCACGTATCCCTGCGCAGAGGCGAGGTAGACTTGATGTTGGTAAATTCGCAGAGGAGCGCAAGCAAGCGGATCTGTTCGAAGGAAAGCTGCGGCACAGTGGGAGTGCACATAGCTGACTTCAATCATGGCCAATAAAAGTGGATCCTTGAATTCCACAGCTGTTCACACATTTATCAAAGCAATGCATACATCTGCCATCCACCATACTTTTCCACGGAGCTCAGAATCTGTTTGCCTGTGACCCGATCAAATTTACAAAACTCACGTTAGACCAGCTGCGCAAGTATTTAGACGTGGTCTGAGTAGACCTAAGTTTAGAATGACTTTCTGTCACCAAATTGTCCCTCCAGCCGGTGCCCTTGTACCTGCAATGACACGCAGCCAATCAGCTCACGGGATAAATCCACTCGTGCTCTCATTGATGCGCCAGGAAACCTTGTATGAGTGCCCCGTGTGTTTGTACAAAGCCTACAAGTCAATTCTCTTTGAAGCAATGCGTCTTGTGTGTGTGAGCGTACAAGGGCGGCATGGTGAGCGACTAGTTAGCAAGTCCGCCTCACAGTACTGAGTTTCTGCGTTCGGCTCCGGCCTTCCTGTGTGCCGTTTTCTTCCCGTGCCAGCGTGACTTGTTGGCTGTACGACATATTTTTTTATAATCATTTTAGTACATTAAAAATTAAAACCAAATGAATACTTCTTTTTAATAATAAAAAATGCAGACACTACATAACTGGTGAGCAGTCCAGGGTGTATTCCAATTCCACCACCCGTTCACACTCCCATTGACATCTATACTGAGTGGGAACTGAATTCAGGCCTTCTGCACTGAAGGTAAGCAAATGTGCTGCTATACTGTGACTTATGGACAATGACACTGTGTGCCAAACTGGTGAAGACAGACCTGACCAATTGCCAGCAAGTCTGCTGGTGGCCACGTAAAGACAGACGGCAACGACGGCTTGGCTATCTGCAACTGATACAGCACATTATGAACCTGTAGGGGGTTACTGGGTCCCACTTTGGATCCCCCATAAAACCAGTTAAGTCAGATGCAGTAAGTCATGCAGGCATTTAACTTCGAAGGATTCCTGAGCAAGTGGCATCGTCAACATGAGAAGGGGGAGGTGTTAGGGAGAGAGAGCTTCCAGATGGAAGATCTTTTTCTGGCTGGGCAATCAACGATTACACATGACACGTTTTGGATGCTAATTTCATCCAGTGCTTTAAACTCATAAAAGTATCACACAATCTCAACCATGCAATTGTAAAATCCATCAACTCTATTCAAAAATAGCACAAATTTATGCAACAATCATTTCGAGCAGTTCAAAATCAACATTGATTGACGGCAATGCTGCATGTCACATGTTTTGCTCTGAACGGCCAATCAGATGATGGTAAAGTGCTGATGAAATTGAAGGCGAGCACGATCTGTTCCCTTATATACAGTAGTTTAAATTACATTGGCCAGCGCTAACAATTCGGAATGGTTGATTGAATTAACATGGCAGCACAGCGGCTGAGATCTGATTAAACAAAAACTATATACATACGTATATGGGTGGTTCTCAGAAAATATGGAACAACCGGATGTTTAAACACTAACCCTCTTCGAGAGTTATTATTTTCTTCCCGTTACAATCTTTCACCACATTTCATAGCTTACAATATTGCGAACAGACTGCAGAGATAAAATCAAGAAATTAAATCAACAATCAACCGTCGTTTGTGTGTGAGTGGCTCTTTGTGACATCCCAACACATCAATGGAATTAAGCCCTTGATAGTCTCAAAATGAATCAGTTTCAAAAACAGTTTGCCATTAAACTAGCAGAATGTAAATGCATCACAGTATCATGTAATAGAGTGCCACGCTTTCCATTGTGTGATAACATGTCGATAAAAAATGTTAAGTTTGTCTCATTGCGTATCCACGAGGTGGCTCCCACGATCTACGACTGTAATGTATTTTATACTTCCACCGAAACAACTTTAGTAAGTTGAACCAGAGGTTCAATGGGTTCCTTGCAAAATGCAATGTTAAATTTTCAAAACTTTTTTTAATGCGATCATGACTGAGTATGTTATGTGTCAAATGTGGGTCCAGTTTTACTTGTGACGCAAATTCAATAAAATAGCTTGTCAATAAAATAGCTTGAGACTTTATTTCATGCTCGTTGCACGAACTACACTCTTGTATCCCTGGGTGTGAGGACAGAGGATCGTGCACGTTAACTGTAGGCGTAAACTAAGAAGCCAACGCCGATCATTTGATGGTGTCTATTGGGCCTCGAAAGTAATGAGGCTAACATGACGCCCATTGGCCTTCCGAATGAATCTTCAACTATAATTAGTCATTTGAATCAATTTTTCAACTGAATATCTTTTGTATGAAGATCATGACGCAGTCTAAGTGTAAAAATTGTAAAATATATATTTTTTTTACCTAAGTTCTCAATGTTTGGAAGTACTTCAATGGAGCATACCACGACATTCAACAATCTCTTACTAACAAAGGGTAAACAGAAATATATTAATTTACTTGTAGGGCACTGCAGGAAGGTTTAATTTCCCCAAATAATATCATTTTGACCTGGTTTTGAATGAGTTTATTTTGGGCTCACATGTCACACTCCTGGACCATATTTTGAGAATCACATATATGTATGTATGTATATGTATATGTATGTATATATATATATATATATATATATAGGGAGTAAATGAATAATTAATAATAAGTCAATTGAATTGAATTATAATTAAATTGAATGATTTAGGTTATAAATGTAGGTCTGAGGAAGCCTTGCTTGCCCTGACTGCTCACCGCTCCAAGCAAAGGATGATGGCTGCATCTTACCAGTTTGCCTTCCCGACTCGCCTGCTTCTTCCATGCCGCTTGCTGCTGGCACTCCACGGGCGTCGCACAGCTGCTGGAGCGCGACTCGATGAGAGCGGGAGAGAGGGAACAGAAGGGTGGACTGGGGCTGGGAGGCAGTCCCGAGTCCGGGCTGTCGAGCAGCCCTTCCCGGTTCTTTCCTTTCAGACTTTCATCCATCGCTTGCAAGTGGAGGTGGCCCACCATTTCTGGGGACGAATTCAGGCGAGGAAAGAGGCAAAGTCGCACTGAAGGAAAAAAAACTCTCCCCACTTTCTCTCGTTGAGATTCAGCGTCGAAATGTACTAATCCGCAGACAATTCCTTCCTGGGGGACTCCTGGAAGAAAATGAAAAGTTAAATTATACGTTTACTTACTTTTTAAAAATCCAAGAAGATGAACTCCTACCTGTGGCGTTAAGTAGCCAAGTGAGCACTCCACTAAAATGCTCAAACTTGGCTTCCCAGCCTCAACCGTGCAAAAGTTACATCGATATTAATGGAAATGTCACACGTATCGCTCGACACAAAGCAGACGTGCGCCTGACGCAGGTCTGGAGGAAAGCTCCTCTGTGGGGCTCGTCACTGCTCACACTCCAGTAGAGGAGTGCGCGTCACCTAGTGTGTGCGCGCGCGGCGCTTGTGTGTGCGCGTGAGTGTATGGGCTGGTTCCACACATGGCCAGCAGGGGGAGAATGTAGCAGCGTGTTCTGATTCTCTGTGCAAGTCATTGCAACGTCGCGGTTCTCATCCTTTTCACATTTTTTTATTGCTGCAAAAAGCAAATGTTTTCCCATACAGTGAGTAAACAATTGAGCTCCTGAAAAGGTAATAAGAGTATTTTGACTCGTGGAGGCAGAAGTACATACATACCAGACATTCCCAACCAATTTTCTGTAGGAAATGATTAACTGCGGAAAAGCGGTTCAGACTCTGAAGTACAGGTTCGATGCATTTTGCGAAGTAGTCAACTAACTGAGTATTTACTTGGTTGTTTAAATGTTGTTTAAATTATACTTAATGTGTGAGCAGGCACCCCACAGACCCAAAGGCTTGTATACCAGGAACTACAGAACATTTTCAATATGTCTGCTATAAATTATATATATATATATAGCTGAGGGTCAATTTATTCATTTGGTTTTTGATTTTTAATGTACTGAAATGATTTATTGTGACAAAGAAAACAAAAGACATGATTGGAACATTCAAAACACTGTTTGCCAAGAAAAAGATAGTCCTCATCAATATAACTGATTGGAGGTTTTCACTCTGCTGTATTTAAAAAAACGCTTTCTTCTTTAAAAAAAAAAAACATGTTGAAATGAAACACAAGTCACACAGAAGACACAAATGCATTACAATTGTCATTTTTAGCCACCGATAACATCAAATTGAATATTAACATTAACACAGAAGCGAGAACTGTTTAACTGAGCGTTTATACCACAGTTTCTAGCACATCTTCTCTTTTAACAACATTGAGATATGAGTTATTGGTTATTCAATTGTTACCAAGCTTCCCCTTTTAAAATAAATTAAAGAATTGTTGAATGAAAAAATTACTGCCTGGCTTTCCAACAATTTGTTATGTGTATGTGATAACGTTTAGAATCCATAAGAAATGCCTTAGCATTAAAGCATTGTATCTCATTCAATGCAAAGCATTTGGTATTATAGAGTGATTTTGATATAATTGCAAAGGTAGTAAGATTGTTCAGTGCAGTGAGGGAAATAAACAATCAATAACTGTTAATACGGTACTGGAAGGATCGGTACAGATACACTTCGTAAGGCTGGTGAATGCACGTGTGCGTGTGTGTGTGCATGTGTGTGTGAGTGTGTGCGTGTGCGTAAACAGCCTGCTGGTGTATTTCAGGAATGGGTGGAGGTGGGTGGGAAAGCTTTGCATCCATCCCTTGCTGAATGAGTAAATGTTTCACGCATGCACTGAGAAAGAATTGAATGTCTGTAGCTGCTTTCCTCGCACATCATGTTTGGCCTCTCTGTTGGTGCTCTTACAAACAGCAGCTCTGCCAGAAAGGAAATCAAAAGGAAAATAAGAGCCTGGCTATGTTGAGGCCACTGTGTGATGGTCCAGCAGCTCTCCATGGTGATGAACACACGATTGCTAGGAAATCATGCGTGATGTTTGTTCACTTCTCATTACACATGTGCAAGATACACTTAATGGCTCCGAACCTTTTACTGGGCTGCCCTTTCCCTCTCTTGCGTTATTGTTTGAGATTCGCATCAGCAAGTGGCGGAGAGGGTGTCAGATGTGTTTTGGGTCCATCACGTGTGTCCTAAAGAGTCCAGCATGTTGATCTTACGCATTCGGGGAATTAAAGCTGAGTTCTGCACCAGATTACCCAGAAGACATTGAGATACACATGGTGTGTGTTTGTGGGTGTAGTGGGCGTGTCTGTGGGTGACCCAATTGCAGCTTCAAGGAGAAAGAATGGCAAGAGGGAGAGCTACGATGATCGTAAAGACATGCATGGAAATCTGCAGCATAATTGAGTGTTAGTAACTTTTCACAGGGTATTTATTGAAACAATTTTCTATTGACATTTCAACCATTTGACTTTTTCCATTTGTTCTTATAAATTGTATATTTTATATATTGTACACATATTATACAACATGTTTATATAATGCATTTTATATTTTGCTAGTACTGACTGTCACATGTCAATTATATTCAGCATGAAACCAATACAGTTCTTTGTTCTTTCTTCTTTTATTTATATGTTACCAACATGATCATCAACAGACAAAAACATCCATACAATCGAAAATGACACGAAACACCAAAACCAATACGTTTCTTTGCAGCAAGTGTTTTGACTATAAATATTTATATATTAAGTTTTTACTCCAATTAACCCATTCCGCTTTCAACTTTATTGAGTCATAGCACAGTTTTTCATTGAACTAAACCACTGAGGAGTATTATCATTACTTGCCAATGGTCGCCTGTTTTGTTTCTTCAGTTAATACACTGTTACTGAAACCTTTGACCTTTTCCATAATGGATTGTGGATGTGAGACATTGCGGAACAAACACTTTCCACTTGGCCGAGAGACTGCCTCCATTATGTAGGAGTTGATGGAAGAGTTCTGCAATCAGGATTGTGTTCTTGAGCACTTTGAGGTCCCACAAGACTTTAAGCGAGACGCATGCTGAGAGTGGAAGACAAGTTGTCCGCTGATCATTCATTTTCTGTGCTTCATATTGGACTCTCATGCTCACCTCAGCTGCAGAAACGTGAAAGAAAGGAGAAGAATTTTATTTATCTTTTTTGTCTAAAATGAGGTGCTTTTCTGAGGCACTCATGTGCTGTCTGGCCTGACTCTAATGTAAACAAACCACAGAGAGGCCCGGCTTGGCAGGCAGGAAGGTTGTTTTGAGTCGGCTGGGACGTCAGCTGTGGTTTCCACACACATAACGTTCTTCTTCAGCCTTCCAGGCAATCTTTCTCAACATCTCGCAGCTAGGTGAACATTCTCCACTTTGCTTTTCACACAATATACACATCAACACTGGACACTTGTTAGCTGACATCCTGGACGTGCACCTCTGCTTTAGGATTATGGGAATATTTTTGACGGATGACACTGGTAGGGTTCAACCTCAGAGTTTGATCCATAATTCAACGAATCTATTTGCATCTGGTTTTAAGGGATCGGAGCCCCAGTTGAAGAGAGGGGACTTTGGGTCCTACGTTCGTTCCTGGCAGGAAGCGCAGTCGAACTATGCACATGGGCGGAGTTTTCTTTCTTTTGGTATTGACTTTTGTATGACATCGGGACATAAAACTGCAATATCTCCCCATTCAGGTGAACGGTTCGTGTGACGTGCAATTGGAGACTGCCTTGCACGTCCCGACCGTGCGTCTTTGGGTGCTATTATATTTTTAAGACGCAACTGATTATAATTCTTTCATGAATTTATTTATGCAATAATTCACAACAAATTGTCCAACTCTGGTGTCATATTTATGAATTAAATAGCATGAGGTCCACAGCACACACAAATCTGTGTGCCTGCACCTGACCACCGGTAAAAAAAAAATGTAAAATTGAGTATCTTGAATAATTGAGAATCCGCTCGAGTTTTTGTTGTTCCACTGCAGCCATCAGGATAAACCTTTCCTTGCTTTGCATAAATGCCAGTTTGAGCAGTTACGTTAAAAATGTGTGTTTCTAACCTTAATATTTTATTCATTCTTGTCTCAAGTTGGTGAAAATGAGTAAAGCTATCATATACTATTCTGACACTGACTAATATTATTACCACTTGCAATATGTGGTTGTAGTTTGCAGTGCTATGGAATTGCAACGCATAATAATAAGAGCCCAAATATTAGGAACATCTCTTTGTAATGCTGTAGTAGTTGTACACCACTGCAAACTGCAACAACAATAATAAACATTTTGTTAAAGTGTCAGTCAAAAAAAAAAAGTTCCAACATGACCTTTGTAAAGGAAAACTATTTGTTACAGCTCTTGTATCGATTATGATATTGTGCAAGTGGTCATCATTTTGTTGCTGTCTATTGTATTGTTCCCCTTTATTGTGAACCAGTTGTGCAGGCAAAAGCTGCAACTATGTCATATTGCTAGATAAAATCTTTCCAATTTGGCTTTTCTGTTACTGTGTCAGCAGGATTACACAAAAGCAACTAACCACAAACTTTGTTGAGAGATGGAGGACGGATCAAGCAAGGAAATAATAAACCTCGGGGTTGATCGCAATAGAGGTACAGGTCCAGGAAAGTTTTTTGTTTTTTTTGTCCACGTTTATGAACTGTGGTCTGTGCACGGTAAAGAGTGATCAAATGTTTTTTGTGCAACCTGACACACCACACACACCACATATTCACATTTATACAAACATACACAAAAACAACAAACAATATTTTACCATTGTTAATAGTTTGGCCTTGGCATGGGTAGAACAGAATGGAGGAAGATGGTTATTTTTAATTACATTAATTAACATCAAAACCTCCATCAACTTTATTGCCATATTGAAGACATCTAATTCCCCACATGAACATGCAGAATGCAATGAAGTACACGTAACTTCCGGCATTCTCTCATCCAGTATCCGTGCATGTTGTTAACAGCTCCTACACTTCACCTAACCTCACATTTCACTTCCTCCTGGATTCATGTGAACAGTCAATAGTTAAACATGAAAATTGATTTGGGTTAATGTGTAGGCATGTAAACAATCAAACATGTAAGACAATCTTTAGTGATATGGTTGGCAGCACTGATTTGTCCATTGATTTTTTGGGGAGTGGGGGATCAGATATTTTGATTGATTTTTTTTCTTCACATTGCACACAGAAAGGGTTTGAGACGTTACAAAAAAGGCAACATTTTAAAATAGGAAATGTATGTTTTTTCAGTAGGTGAAAATATTATCTCCATCAAAATAAAGGGACGGCAGAAAGGAAGCATCATTCTGCACCTAATTTAAATTCATACCACAATTAACAATTGAGAAATGGAAAAAGCCAGTTGTCTAAGCGTATTAACAAGTAGAAAAGCATTGCAGAGAAATTTAACATTAAATAAGGTAGAAAGATGGAGAGAAGGGATACAATAATAATAATGAACTGTTTGCTAGCCAATCGCAGGGCACATGAAGACAAAGAAACCATCCGCGCTCACGCTCATTCCTAGGGACAACTTAGAGTCCTCAATGAACCTACCGTGCATGATTTTGGAATGTGGGAGGAAACCCACGCAGGCACGGGAGAACACGCAAACTCCACACGGGAAACCCTGCACCACTGATCGTGCTAACCAGTCGACCATCGTGCCGCCCCTGATAATAATATAAATGGGTAAATAGATAAACAAAATAGTGTATCCCACCCGTGCGTAGATTCAGACTGCGCCTTGTGCCAGACTACCGATGGGCAAGAAATTAGAGCCCTCAGAATTGGTGCACAGTGCTAATTGGCAAAGAATGTACAGGATTAAGTATCTGTTCCCACTTTGGCCGGAGACTTTAATCTTGAGGCCCTGGTTCTCGACAGCTCCCAAAGAGTTGAGTGTGCTTGAGTTTATAGTGTTTCAGTTTTTATCTGAAGGAATAAATATGACTCTACGCTGACCAAGACAGTGAGGAAAATAGTGAGTGCCCAAAAAGCCCAGAAGGAAGTGCACAGAACTGTCAGTGACATCTTTTGTAGGGAAGTCCCTCGGGAACCACAGGGACACTACAGAGAGCCCTCTTAAAGTGTTCCAAAAAGGGTGACTGTGCCAACCAAACCTGGTGGCACACCTGAACCAGGAAGGACAATCCACGCCTGTGGTCCCTAAACAAGAGGGCAACGGTTTGAAGAGCCGAGTCACTAAAGGACACCACAGCCTTCATATCACCCCCCCTGCAGCACAACAAAGAGAGCAAACAAAGGATGAGCCAAGGAGTTACCGATATGACACGCACACGCATCATAGTTATAGGACCTCATAAGAAGGTTGTCAGTGCACCTGACATTGAGGTTTTTCTGTAACCTGGCGCCTGGTGTGCAAAGAATAAATATCATGTAAGCCCACTTGTTAATGCCAATGCTCAAAAGCTAAAACAGCTGTTATATGCTTCACTCCATCTAAAAAAGCAGATTTAGATTCTACAGTCAAACGTGTCTTCAAACAGTTGATCTGTTCTGACTATTGTATGTGTCAGTACTGTGCTCCATAACAATTATGTACTTTTAAATTGAAATTATCCTAAATTCTCATGACAACATGTGGAAGTGAGAATAACAGGGGACAGCACTTTGAACAGTTTTGACGCAACAAACGTGGCGATAGATGCAAACTGTGCTTCGTGTTGGTGTGGTGATACTTGGTGTTATTTATTGAGTGAACAATGCGCACAGTTTTTACTGGGTGGGTGAGGCCGAGCTGAGGAGAAAGCAGCTGAATGCAGGGAAAGGTCACAGTGGGGTACTGGACGGAGAGATAAGAATTGTTTATATTTCTTGTCCCATTCATCTCACTTCAAACCCATTTGTTTGGACATTGGAGAGAAAAGGGCACCTTGACACATTCTGTGTTTTTTTTTTTGTGGGTAAACAAGCATCACTCTGAACTGCAGCTTGGCCCATGAATTACTGTACTTTTGTTGTGCTTGTGGTAGCAACAACAGGAATATGATTTAAAATATACAGCAGAATTATAAATAAGCATTCACTTGACCTGCAAAAATCGGTGAAAGCACATGAGAATGTATTTCAGTCAGTGTAATCGTGGTGATGTCAGGCACTACGTATGGCCGGTAAATACACTCTGTGAAAATTTCAAATGTCAAAGCATGCTTGATAGGTAGAACGCATGGAAATTCTGTTGGTATGCGTATGTATGCATAATAGTCCTGGTGCATACAATTATATTAGTATTGGAATATTAACATTTTGTTGTGGCACTTTTAATGATATTAAACATCCCGTTTTATTATGGACCTATGATGACAGCGCTATTGTTTAAAGATGACATCAAATTGACTGTATTTTAGTGTGGTACTAGTTTCAAACATGCACCGGTAGTACAAGCAAGTTGATGTACTTCACAGTGACTTTTATAATCTCCTATTTAATGTCATCACGTCAAGCGTTTTACAGTCGGTTTGACGTCAAGCCAAAAGATACACACCACAGCTCTTATTTTCACTGGAAGTCATTGCAAGTTCATCATTTCATGCGTTGACTTCTTCCAGTCTGACAGCACCTCCAAGCACTCTGCATTCAGGGAAGGTTTCCCATGAGGCTTCGTGTTTGCTTCCTTGCCTGCAGGGATATTATAATGGCAAGCAAGGACCACCCATGTCTGTTTTACTCTAGATGTCATTAAAGAACTTCCCTTTGCTTCTCTATGGGCGTAAAGCAGAAAAAGAAAATCTATTTGATCCTTTACTTTAAAAGGTTGGCAAGGAATGCAATCATATTTGCTTGTGCCATTTGAACTGCATAAAACACAAAAAAGCCTTTATTCATAAAATGAATATGAGTTTCATCTATCACCAAATTATGCTATCCAGTGGTATGCAGCACTTTCCTTGCAGAGAAGGATTAGATCCAAACGAGTGTTCCCTCGCTAAGAGCCAGCCCTATAGGTGGGAGGGCTGGAACTAACTGGAAGTAACTTGGAGCAAAACCAGACGCGGAGCATGTGGGCGGCAATGCTATTGGTGTAGACTGCTGGCCTCAGTCTGTCACTGTGGGAACCGCACAAACTCCACTCTATAGGGGAGGTTGGGGGGACTCCAGAGCCCAGCCGAGAAGGTTCTCATGGAGGTGATATGGCCCAACAGTGCAGCCCCATCTCAACTAAATAACCAGACGTCCACTTTCTATACCATTTATTTAGATGGAGTCCATTCCATCTGACTTGGGGGGGGGGGCAGCCTGCAACATGGACTGATTATCTGTCGATCATTTGGTGATTGTAAATGAGCGATTAAGTGGGAACTGATTCCAGATAAGGGTGCCAAAGGGTGCGATGGAACAAAAGATTCCATTTTTTTTAAGCTTGGAAACATTTCAAGTTGGACAGTTCTGATTGTTGATGAGAAGTCGTAATGTTTTTGTCCAGGTAGTCCGGTTTCCTCCTATATTCCAAAAACATTCAGAGTAGGGCTGGGAAAAACAATCGCTCCACTCAGTTGTGTCGACCACAAAAATTAGTCGAAGCAAAAATGCATGCCTCGAGTACACAAACACACGGATGGCGGATCTCCCTTTCTAATCTTTATTGTTTTGCTTTTAATCTGTGTATTGTCCCCACTGACTGGACATTATACTAATTCAGGCCTACGAGACATTGGATCGCACTACAAATTGACCGTCTCTACCAACTTTCACTGCTCTTCCAACATCAAGGAGCTAGTGCGTCCGCATGGATTGTTGTCTGAGCTGCAGACAAAGCGTGGCTGCTGAGTGGGGCTAACGGCTGGATAAAGAAACAGCCACTCATTCCTTTGTTTCGGAGCCTCTACCTTTCCAAATCCAGATCTCTGACTCACAAGACGGACGATTTGAAACTACAGCTGGTGGGGAATCTCCACGTTCAAGACTGAGGCAACTTATTAACTACGCAAACTTGGCTTCACACCAAGATTACTGTGCAGCTAGTGCGTCGGATGCTACATAGAGTGGACAGGAACATTGACTCTGGTAAGAAAAGGAGGAAGGCTCTGTATCTAAATGCATGAAGGCTGGTGTAACAACAGCACAGTGTTGGAGACACATTGTTCCCTGGACCTGGACTACATTGTCGGTCCTACCCAATCAGCTGACTATCGTGATAATCACGTCTGTCAACATCCCTATGGATGTTACTGTAATGACAGCACTCTGCTCCAAGACACCATCAACAAGCACCAAGGAGCTCACCCTGATGGAGTCCACATCATAGAGGGAAACTTCAACAAGGCAAATCCGAAAACTGCATTGCTAAACTTCCACCAGCATTTTAGCTGTCCGACTAGAGGGGAAAATTTTGGGGCTCATGTTTATTTCAACATCAAGCATGGATACTGAGCCACTTCCCTCCCCCACCTGGGATTGTGACCACCTCTCCCTGCTTTTCACCCCAGTTTACAACAGAACAGAGCCCCTAATGCAGACTGTTACCACCTGGCCTGTGGATGCCCTCCCCCAACTACAGAACTGCTTTGAGGTTACAGAGTGGGACGCCATTCACCATGACGACCTGGTTGTATTCGCAGAGACTATACTGGATTACATCAAGTACTGCATTGGGAACTTCATCGTGGAAAAGACCATCCTGCAATGCCCAAACCAGAAACCTTGGATGACGAGCCAGGCCCGTGCACTCCTCCAGGCACTCAAAACAGCTTTCAGTTCTGGCGACAAAGCCTTCGACACCACCAGGGAGGCCAAGGCTGACTGAAACAGAGGAACACCCTGACAGGTGTGGCAGGGCATTCAGACCATCACCAATTACAGGACCCGTACCGTAACAACAGGAGTTCCAGGTGCACGGCTTAAAGAACTGAATTCTTTGCACGCTTTGAGTCAATGTGTGCCCTGTGATTGGCTGGGAACCAGTTCAGGGTGTACTCTGCTTACTGCCCGAAGATGGCTGGGATAAGCCCCAGCACCCCCACGGCTTGTGAGGAGAAGCGGTTCAAATAATGGATAGATGCTTGATGTGGCACTTAGTTAAGGGGGCGTTTGCACTCCCTGCAGGATGGGAACTGCCACTGATCATTCGTTTACAATGCATAATAAACACAAACGTTATATCAAATCTGATTAAATGCATATAATGCTGAAAAGTGTTTTTTCTTAAATCCTCAAGCATTTCTTATAGAACAAAGCAAGAAAGTGCTGACTCTTCACCAACTGTTCATTTTTAATGTTTTGGACATCAGAATAAAGACTAAATGATGTTGGCTGAGGTGAAACGCATCTTTCATTTGATTCCGTGATATATTTTTTTCCTCCACTAATGTCTTTGTTCTATTGCATTTTATTGCATGTTTTGTTCCTCTCCCCACACACAATTTTCCATTTCAGTGAGGTGTCGACCTTTCACCTGACTGAAATGGAGCTCTTTTCCACTGGATGATGCTTCCTCACACGCTCTCTTCCTTCCTGTGTGGGGGAAGGGGGGATGCTTATTAGGAGACCTCCGCTTGTCCATCTGTGTTTTTTGGCACATGCGTCACCTCAAACCGCTTGTTTGGAGACTCATGTTTATGTGTGGAGAGGATACACCAGTTGGCAACAAACCAAAGCCCTGTTTTACATCTTGGACTGTCTGGAAAAGCCTCGCCTGCCAAGTGAGAACATGAAAAGAAAAGAAATTCCAGACATTTTTCCTTTTCCATTGTCAGCTCCAGTATGAAAAAAATGCAACCAGCTAGAATTACTAATAGCGACTGAGAACATGTATTACATTAATGCGTACAGTTTAGAATCAGAATCAGAATCAGCTAATGTTATGTAAAGACATTAATCATTTATGAAATGCTGTGGATTGTAATTGTTTGGTTTGTCAAAGTCTTGCTGACGGTAGCTCTTGTTTTCTTCCGCCGTTGTCTGGCCTCAGGCTTCCCCAACTGACTCATACGCGCACACACACGCGCGCGCACACCTCAGAATGCTTCCTGCAGGTAAACAGGCCTTGTTTAGATACCCGTCTCAACCTGCACACACACAGACACGCAAAAGGCAACAAACACATGGAAGGTGGGAGTGTGTCTTAAGGTGCCACACCACACACTCTTGCCACGACGTGTTCGACAGAGTAAACATACATTCTCAGACGTTTGCCAAAGAAAAAGAAGGAAAGAAATCATGTAGACATTTTTACCCAGCTCCTGAACCACTCTCCAAACATCTGACCCGGAGTAGTGGTAAGAACATGCAAGATTAAATATCCTGTATTAATCCACAGTCAATGTCAGTCCTGCAAACATAAACATAGCAGTGGACATGGCTTGTAAATCGCAAGCATTGTGCTGCTGACTGCTCAAGAATCCTGCTGAGAGATACTGGAGTAAAATATGATGACATTCACATATGTAGCAGTAACAGCCTCCAGTTGACACCCACTATTCATTCCCGCATTCCCCTTGGGAAAACATCTTGCAGCCGCCAGGTGTAACATTTGCTTTTATCTGGATCGCTGCATGGACACAGCTTTATAATGATACATATATCATATGAGAAAATACTCAGGGAATCTCAGGAATGTGGCTATTGTTATCCATCCAGCCATTATCTGAGCCGCTTCTCCTCACACGGGTCACGGGTGTGCTGGACCCTATCCTATCCTGTCAACACATCTGAACAAAAAAATAAAAGTTGGGCTTGCTAATCTTTGTAGAAAAAGATACATTATTGTCGATGGTCTTCATTTGCAGATCGGTCAGTTCGTCAAGTTTGTCACAAAAGTCAGCGAGGATAGATTCCAGCTCACCCTCAACACTAATGAGGAATAGCGAAAACGGCTGGATGGTTATTAGTTGTGCAGTATTACAATTACAAAGAGGGTTAGCATCAGTTCATGTCATGTCACACTCTGGGCCAAAGAGGCTGCCCTGAAAGCAGTTGCATGTTTGCCTTTGCATTGAGAGTTCTTTCCTGAAAGCAGGTCAGTGAGTGTGGCCCACAGCTGCTGACAACAGTGCCCGCCGAGACCCACTGTGGAAGCAACATTCACACCATGCTTTTCATCTGGTGCTAATATCGGCCAGAGATGGGCTGGGGAGCATTGCATAAACAGTTTGGAGTGAAGCGTGCTAAATTAATGGATAGTATATCAAATACTTGACATCAAGTTTGCAGCTCAAAACCATCTGGTGGTAGTAGTAAAAAAAAAAAAAATAACACAAGTCTGATATTGTGCAAATGTTGGGTTAGAACCTGACCGGGTTGCTCTGTCTAGGCAGACCACAATTACGGATTGTTTGCATAAAATGTCAAAGCTATTGTGGTCCGTTTTACACAGGCTAGGAGTGACAAACTTTGCTAGAGTCTGCTTTTGGCAGCTGTGTGTTACTGGGCTAATGTCAAGTCCGAACCGCTGTCCCGACTGACCACGTCGACCCCGAATGACACGCCATAAGCAGCCAAGAGCAGCTGCTGCATTCAGTCTGCGAAAGTCTGAAAACAAGCCACCAAGCAGCCTTATATACGTTATTTTCAAAGAGCCTCACCTTCATCTTTCAACTATTGGGCCCTATTCCTTTGGCAAGGTGAGACTTTGGGGTTGATTTGCTGCTATTGGCTGCGCTGGGATGATCATTTTCCCTATCCATTTACACAGGCTGCGTTCGTCAATCATGGAGCCAAAATACCACAAAGAAAATGATCCGGTCAGTCCGTGTGGGTAATTAATGAAATGAAAGATGACCTATTTTGTCCAAGATTGGAAAAAAAAGAAAAAAGGTTGTGTTCTAGCGATATTCGTCCTCCTCGTGGTTACAATAGCAAATTCGTCTGTCTGATGTGACGCATTGCTGGTGAAATATTGCGTTTAGGTTGCAACATGAAGGTAGCTTGGGGCAGCTAAGTGACAGATTGAGAGTTTGCATTGGTCTTGGGTTTTTAGATGAGATGTTTATGGCAGCAGCAAATTCCCGCTGTCATTCATTAGGCTGACAACGCAGTATTTTCTATACACGCTCGCACACCCACGCACACCCACATGTCCATTTGCAAAGATTGATGATGGCAACATGTATATGTATGTGTGTTACATGCAGCATCTATCACTTGAACCTAAAATTGTGATTATACACTACAGGACACTCACTGTTTATTGGAGGTCACAGATTATATAGTGGATTATTTACTTCACTTCCATGGCTTTAGTTCCCATTCAGTGACAGTTTAAATACAAGTACGAATGGTTGTTTTTGTCCATATTGACCTGTTCGGGATTTAGTCCGCCTTTAGCTCAAGGTCTGCTGGGATTGGCTCCAGAGAGCTTGAACTGGAAAAGTGCCAGTGGTATAGAAAATGGATGGATGCAGAGTTTTTAATGCATAGGGGATGATTATGTGACCATAAATCATTGTTGCAAACTGCGTGATGCATTTCTTCAGTCTATTACCGAGAGTTAGGGCCTTATTCTCTCTCGGCATAAAAACGGGTGCATCTTCAATTGATTTTTGTGTGTATCGCTTTTCGGCAATTTATGAATATGGTAGACAGTGCAATGCCTCAATAGGGGTTCCGGCATATTTGATGACAAGCCTCTTTGTTGGTGACCAACTGGGGTGGTACCCCACAATTCAGGATTTGTTGTTTTTGTTTTTGTTTTGTTTTAATCATGTTACGTTTTTTTCTGGCCTTGGTGGAGTGTTTCTGTGCTATACTCAGCTCGAAAGCTCTACTCAATTCTATTCTTGTTGTGGTTGTACTTGGCAGGGTGTAGGTACCCTAAAATGTACTCTAATATTCTGTCCCTCTCATTTAGCTAAATGTGGTAACCAAACACCTCTTGGCGTTATGCAGCGCAGTTTCTCACCATCATATATACCTCTCAGAGAGTGCCATTCAAAATAGAATTGCATGACACTTAGTGGTGTTTCTAATTTTTGGTATTTGTTATCCATAAATATTTTTAAAAAATGAATAAATTAATTAATGATGCAGTTTAGTTCGACATGACTGTTGAATTCGTATTCATCTGAGAGTTTATGCGAAATGATAATTGTTGATGTTTACCTTCTATTGAATTTCATTAGATGGTGCAAGAAGCAGTGTGGATGAGTTTGTTTTGAGGAGCACACACACAACCATACACACCTGCACAACTGAGCTGGATGACGTCCCAGATTCATGATGACTCTCAGCTGTGTGTCAAACTAAACGGGCTCAGCTTTCTAATGATTCCTCCAAATGTGACAGCATGTGGCTCCATTTAACGAGAGACACATAAAACTACAAGCATGACGCTTAAAAGTGTGCAAACTTGCTTCTCTTTTAAGGGGCACATACCAGCACCCACGAAGAAAATTCTTGGGTCGAACCTCCTTTTCTATGTGGAGTTTGTATGTTCTCTCCATTCTTGCATGGATTTTCTCCAAGCCCTCAGCTGCTAAGTCCATTTAAGCCTCAATATTGTTAATGGGTGTGAACGTGAGCACAGAGGGTTGCCTGAATCTATCTATCTAGGATAGATTGTGATGTTCTCTGGTGGACCAGATTTGGAATGTCAAAATTCTCAGAAGTGAGTTTTGAACCAACTGCAATTTGACCCAGCCATGTGCAGTGCAGTGGATATTTTTCATTTGGCTCAAGAGGAGCGTTAACAGGACTCCCTCATTGGTAAACAGTCATAAAGAGTTCAGGATTCAGTTGCACAAACACAAATAGCTGACTATTGATAGCACCAAGCAGAGCGTCCAGGGACACCAGCACGCCATGAGACTCATTGCTGCCAATCTCGGACCTTTGGAATCAATCATTTGTGGATTTTGGTATGGGAGTAAAAGGGTTTCAATACAACCACCTCTTTCTGGACTCTTTGTTGTCATTTTGTTCCATTCACTTTGTCTTGGCATATTCCCCCCAATGTGCAGTTGGAGGAGAGCAGAGTGTATTGTGGAGCTATCAAGTGTGTCACAGTCAGGTGTTGTTTTCATAGTGAGAAATTAACTTGCAATTACCTCCCACAAACCACAGCAGGGGGTGTGTAATTTAACATTGCAATGATTGATTGGTCTGTTTACATTTGACTTTGGCCTGACAGGAGTTTCCCAAGTTCAAGTCTCAAACTCCTAGCAGATGGACCAGCCAGTCCTTTGAAGGAAAACCGTAATTAACCTTTGCAGGAGAATAACAAACTGGAACACGGGAACGCTGCGGCTTGGCTGGGGCGCTTTGATGTGGTTTCTGGGTTTGCTCCATCGTGCTCCGGATGGAGGTAAACTTTAGGGAACTGGTCTGCCGAGGGGCATGTCTCACTCCATGGGTCCACTGGCAAGCAGTCCAATCAACAAGGAAAAATCAGGGCCTGCCTATTTCCTATGGAGTTTGGTCAGATAGCCTTATTTGCACATGAGATAGCATCAGTTATAGATTGAAGATTCCAAATTAAAATATGTCTGCTTTTTTTCCCCTTTACATTTATTGTATATCCCGAAAAAAAAAACACCAAATGCAAAGGAATTGTGGAATGTAGTCTCAATCACTCTTACGCACATACTTGCATGATCAAGTATAGCTACTTGCTCACCTTAAAGGGGAAGTCAAAACCTAAAAATGATTTGCAATAAAATGTTCTATGCGTCTTCACTTGGATTAATATTGTGTTTGAGGATATATGAGTAATGCAGCAAAAGCTCAGGTAACGATCAATCATGACTCACCTGTTTTGAAGCCGTCTGATGATTGCTTGTTACCTGAGCCCTGTGCATCTGTGATGTCATTCAGTTGACAGCAAGTGGCAAAATGGCCTTGTGACTTTATTTTGTTTGTTTGTTTGTTTGTTTTATTTGATTGATATTCAAGAATGATGCACAGTTAGTGCTGGTTGTAAGATTTTTTGGGGGGATGACGTGCTAATGTTAAATAAAGTTAAGGCAAAAAAAAAAATGGCCCTGTGACTGGCTGGCTGCCAATTTGGGGTGCACCCCACCTACTGCCCAAAGGTAGCTCGGATGGGCTCCAGGACGCCCGCGACCCTCCTGAGGAAAAGCGGTTTAAATAATGGATGGAAATTTTTGGATTGACTTCCCCTTAAAAGTAAACTGATGACAGTAGGATTGCTGAGCCGGGCAGCACATGCTACAGAGCTACCATGTTATGATGCGTTATCAGGCGAAAGAGCCCAAGTACCATCATTTGAAATGTTTTTAAAAGGAAGCATGACACATGCTCCTGTCCCAGCGTTTTGGAATGTTTTACAGGTATCAATTCCAAAATGAGTGAATATTTGCAAAAAAAACCCCCCAAAAAACGCTGTTTTTCAATTTCAAAATTATTTTCATAATGTATTCAATTGAATGTAGGGTGAAAATAATTTGCATATCATTGTATTCTGCTGTGCTCAAAATGTGGCTGCTTGGTGTAAATTCTCAATGAAGGCTGTATTTCCTGTTCCATAATCCTTATAATTAAATATTTCATTTTTGCTGACAATGATCGTGATCTGGATTGCATAATCAATGGATGCAATAGTATTTGTGAGAAAAGAAGTGTAAAACCATACAACACTCGAGCTATGCCTGCAAGATTATCACTTTGTACCTTTAAAATTCATGTGAAGTCCTCTCATGCCACATTATCGGTGCAAATTTACTGCAACTGCAATTGTCAGATTAAAGAGTGCACACTCCAAAAGACTTCATCAAGCAGTAGGCGCTGCAGGCAATTTTGACTCTCGGTGGTAGCTTTTAATTTGTTGGATTTTTGTGGGAGCTCCATCACCAGCAGACCGTAGAAAATGCAATGCTGGTTCTCTGCTCATTAGCCCTGCGGTGCAGCTTTCCACACGCCGGCCTGAAATGCTGCAGTGCATTGCAGACACCTTCTTTGCGCTCTGTATTGATGACCTCAACGTTTCTCACATTCACTCACTGGATTGGTGCTTTAATTGTCAGAAGTTTATTGTTCAGGTCATAGAAAAAACCAGAGTGGGCGGTACCTTGTATGATATGTACTTCTGAGCGAGTTAAATGCTTTGAAGCAGATACATGCTGTTGAAATCGATCCGTTGTGGACAAATAACATGTCAAATTCATACCTTGTCTTAACATGAAAGCACATTGTGCCACGAATATGTGACAAATTCTTGTGGAGTTAATGCTCAACAAACCATGACCGCTTGAAATCTTTCCACTTGCTTGTTTTGCTTCTTACTTAAAACTGAATGTTATGTCAATGCCGTAGAATTAAGATATTAAACGGCCTCAGGTTTGTGCCAACGCTCTCTGCTTTTCCAAGGAAAAAGTAATAAATGTTTTTTACTAACTACTAATTAGTACTCCTTAAAAATATTTTTATGGTTTATAGAATAGCGATAGTTTAGTTCTTTATGCAGGAAAGGGTAATTTTTTTTCTTAAGATGTTATCTAGCAGCAGCTTTTAGTCTCACCCACAGAGCTACAGTATTTTCCTCCCTTCGACAACATCTCCATGTGCATTTTTAACAGGCTGAAGGAACAATGTGGGCCTTGTGAGGGCTTTTCATGAGTTTTTTTGCTAAGGACGTGGCATTTCAGAGAAACGGCTTCCTTTCACTGCTTCACAATGGAAATGGATTTTATGTGTCAACACAGTGCTGAAGAGGAAACACACATTCTCTTCAATTTGATTCACACATACGACGAGACTGACAACTTTTGACAATTTGTATGTACGTACTTCCTTCCTTTAGTTTTAGTGTTAAAGTCTTTGAAAAGATTGGGGTGGAGAGCACTGGTTGGAACCTGTGGACAGACTGCTGCTTCTATTTGCTGTATATAGCTCACATTTTCACTCAATGAGCCATTTCAACACCTCAACACCCAACCCACACGGGGTTCAGTCGCTCTGTCATCTCATCACGCTCTGATTTCTTTGCCGCTACAAAAATAAACACATTTTGAACTCCACTTGGTTTGTTTTTATCTGTGGTCAGCAGTGTTGTACCTGAACAAGTTCAATGAATGAAAGTTCATGAACTCATTCATATTTTGGGCCAATGTGAACTGAACATAGTGCATTTTTGCTTCATGAACGTTTTTATGAACGAGCTCATTCTGGGGCCAGGGAATGGTGCCGGACTGCCAGGTATTAGCGACAGAAAACCCGCCCTAACATACTGTGAGCAAGCCTTAATTAGAAAAAAAAAAAAAAAGATTCACAACAGCACTATTAGCAACCCCACTTCCGCAAATGATCAGATATCTTCTTACAGTTATATTTAAAAAATATATAAAGAGAAAACCAGTGAGAATTCAGGTGGAAAATAAACCTGATATTTTATGTAAGATTTGCCCATCTGGTTAAAAAAAGCAAAAACACACCAACGACTTCAAAGGCCTTGTCTACACATAGGCAGGCTTAATTAAAACTGAATATTTCCCCCCGCCTCCACACCAAACCGCAAACGTACGTTTTTTTCAGTGCATTTACTAGCACGTGTGTAGACAAGGCCAGCCTTTGAATAGAATCCCTGGCATTCATAAAATTATTTAAGGGCTTGCAATCTGGTTGTTTGGGCCAACAAGTCAGGAAATAATAAAAAAATAAATAAAAGGGACTTAAAGGAAATATGTTACTTTAAATCAGGGGTGCCCATTAAGTGACCTGCTAGTAGCTCGCAAAGTGTGTGTCTGTAGCGTAATCACTGCCAGCACTCCCAATTTTATGCTATTGATATAGCTGCCTGTCAATGGCAATGAGTGAGTTAAAAAAAAAAAGAATAAAGGCGACACCCACCTATCATCATGTGAAATTTAAATCTAATGAGTGGTGAGCATTTTGTAGTGTAGCATCTGTACTTTTGTATATATCCATGACCTTCACTCCAGTCTTCAGGAGGTTGATCCTGATGTCACTAACAGCTGTATTGGGGTAGTTCTTTACAGCTATCAACATTTTTCCATGGTCGACTGCTCTTTTCTTCCAAGGTCTACCCTTCACGACATCTGTTACTTAGTATACAAGTGATTTGTTTGTTGTTCAGGACATGTCAAATGGTAGTACAACATTGGCTGACATGGCGTTGATTGATTTTCATACGTTCTCTCAGCTTCAATTGCTTGCTTTTCACACTTTGACAGCATCGGACCAGTATAAATGTTATTCACAATGGCAAACCCAAATCTGAAATGGAGTTGTCGCGCATGTTCATATTTGGATTTCAAATTGAAATTCTTTAGGACTACAACAAAAAGGAAGGCTTCATTAGTTCAAAACCTTTGGAGGAAAGTACTGTACCTATGCAATTCCCCTGTTCACTTTAAAAGTTGTGTACTTAGTATTAAATGCAACAAGTGACTATAAGTGCAATGAGGGACCATTCATTTATTTGTCAAGTGTTACATTCAAATAGAGTGCTACATGAATAAGAGGCTCTTTTATTTTAATTTTTTTTTTTTTTGCCTCCTGGTCTGCTTGCCAGGTTGTGCATGTTGCCCTGTAGCGAGACAAGTTCCCACCTGAGCAGTTATTCCGCTATGTACAATAACACGCAATAGAATTTATAGCTGAAAGGCTCAGTTGTAATCAAGTGGAATTTTTCCTTAAAGTGATGACGGTTTTAGTTTAATACAAACATGTCAAGTCGTTTAGAGGCCAAGGGGTGATATCACATCCTCTGCAGAATAATTGTGTAATTATAACATAGAACGAGAAATAAAAGTGCCATGTTCTATTGATGCAATGTCCAGCGCTCTCAACTGATTAAAAATATATTACTTTCCAAAGATGAATGCATGTTTAAAGTTTGCATTGTGAACAACAGTGTCGAGTATAAAACACAATAGTTCATATCATCTGTTAACTGTGCACAAGACAATGAATTCAACACTTCAGTGTGAGTCAACAAACATTCAATTAACACTAATTTCCACCAGACTGGGCACTGAGCTACTTAATGGAGGCCAGTACATAAAAATGAATGTCCAGGTCATTGTGGATGGATGGAACAATTTAAAGATGGATAGATAAGACACAAAAACAACCCATGATTAATTACTGTCTGAAAGATAAAAATGACCTGTACAAGGCAAATCTTCATTCACCAAATTTGATGGTTATATTGTGATGTATAATGGAGCCTTCCTCCAAGAGCGTGAAAGTAAACTCTTGTTGTTGTTTAAATCTTTCAGTAGACCAAAAAAAAGGACAAACGCACCCTGCTTGCTGAGTCTGTGCATCTTATGAGTGAAGCTAAGACAGATGGATTGCTGGCATGGAAAGACCCGTTCTGGTTCCCCATTTTGACCGGCCTCTGTTGGCAGGACTCAGGTTCTGTATCATTCATGTTGACCTGCTAAATCAGCAGACCATCTCTACCCGTGCGTGAGCTAACACTGATGCAGAAAATAATCCATCACCACACTGACGGCAACAACAACCGTGAATGGCCAAACCACTGGTGCGCTGTCTTCACAGCCACCTCATCTCTCTATTTGTGTCTTTTAACATCTCCTTTTCCAGAATCACTCATTGCAATCATGCCTTTTCTCCTCATCACGCACTTCTCATGTGCCACTGTGTGTATTATGGGAATCCGTAGCATGACTTTACTGAAACTGAATCCTCCGAAGAGGACCAGCAGAGGTTTATGGTAGGTCATGGTCACCAGCACATATCAAACAGATAGATATGTGTTCTGATCATGTGCCGCCACTGCTGCTCCAGCAGGTGCCCTTGAAGAATTTCTTACGTTATGTAAGGACCACACATATGGGCCAGCCCGGTGTGGCAGTTCTGCCTGCAGGTGTGACCTGCTGTCCCACCTCAATCTTGTAATGACAGACCATCGGGATGGCGGTGGGGCATTTGAGCCTTGCTTAGAAGGTGACTCCTGGTGCCAGTGTTGAATTTCAAACTCGACTTACAAAGAGAGAAGCCATGCGCTGAAGCTGTCAGACCCGCGAGGACGATACAGAGGGTGATGGAAAGGGCTCGAAAAGAAAACAGAGAAAGAAAGAGAAGCTCACACTTTATAAGCCCCCCTGCTGTTGATGTTCATGCTGAGAAATGCTGTCTTTCATCAGAGAACCCAGTCGTCGTCGCCAGGAATGTTGATGGTAATATGTTGTTTTGTGCAAGTGCCAGGAGTGTTGTGTCCCAAATGAGAAGGCAACATATTCTGGAAAAGGTGCCATTGTCACCAGTGATCTTTTATTTCAGTAATGATAACATTAAACACTGACAACGCCAACTGCAAACATAAAAACCAGATGCAATATGTGCTGATTTGTTACGCTCCTAAGAATAAAACGTCACATTGTACTTACGTCGCCTCGAGTCAAAAAATCCTCATCCAAATAAATGCGCATGCCTACTCATTACCACTTCAGTCTCTGTAAATTTCCCGACTGGTGCTTTTATGCCATGTGTCCTCTCACCGTGATCAGCAAAGAAGTGTTCAGCGTCCAAACAGCATAATCTATGTACCCGTGCTCACTTCCACAGTTCCCCATTCTCATATAAATCAGCCACGGAGAGGTTAATTCTTTTAACATCTTGACGTGGTCAAAGGTCGGGATGTCCACATAAATTTTGGCGCCAATTGATCACCGTATTTGGACGTTCTAAGCAATGAAAATAAATGATTTCCAATGGGGGGTTTGGAATTGGTCCCTTTACTGACGCTTGTAGTACCATGTGTAGAGCGGAAGAGGGGTTATGGCCATATTCCTTATCAACAAATTCTGTTGTTTCAGTTCGAATAATGATTTAATTCATTATAATGAAAACATTCCATTTGTAATCATCAGCTCAACAGCAAGCTCTGCAGAGGCTGAAGAACAATCCTGATCATTTGAATCAGGTGTGTTGTAGGACAGAGACCTCTACAACAGGCAGGACAGCGGCCCTCGAGGACCCGTCTAGACAGGTTAGTGGGGTGCATATTAGTCACATTGTCCATTTATAAACAGCAAAGAGAAAGAGACAGGGATATGGTCGTGTGATAAATTGCTGCTGGTGACAGATTGGATGACAACACTCTGCCACCTCTATTGCCTGGCCACCCACTCCCCGCGGGAGTTGCCGGCTCAACTGGGCTAAACTTAACTCCAAGCGCAGTCTGAATTGTGGACGTTCATTACCACACCCTTCCTTGCCAGTGCCGCCGCCTTCTTCCCAAACACGTGCATTTCTGTGCTCGCAGCCAAAGCAAAGAAGCAGCTGCCAACCTGCTGTTGCTGTCTGATGGTGAGTCTTGACACGTACAGAACCGAAGAGAAGAACATGCCATGTAAAAGTGAATTCTAAATAGGGCCCGTCTATAAATAAATAGCACCAACTAGGAGACCAGTGGCACCATCCCGAAATATACTGTATTGTTATTGATGAGGACTGTAACCTTCCCTATTGGACTGGGTGTTTGTGTGGGTGTGAAGGTGGAAACAGGGCCTGGTTTCTTGTGATCTATGCAAACAAGTTGGACGGTTTTCACAGAGGTTTGAATGAAAGGAACTTTGCAACCAACTTTGACAAAATTCTTCATTCTTTCACTTTTTAGATCTTAGCTCTGATTTTACAAAACATTAACATTTCACTGTTTAGCAGTTGAGTAACTGGGGAAGAATGGAGTCATGCTTTTGTGTTTTTTAACTGCATGATCCAGAATACAATTTGTTACCCAAACGCTCTCTGTGGGTTTCTAAATGCCAAGTATTTCATCCTAAATCTTACACTTCAATCATCTGAACATTATTTCATTTTAAGCTTATGACTGGTGTGGTAGCCTCAAAGGTAGCCTCAATACTACTGCTTGTTTGCCCTTCATACTTAAAGGGACACATTTATGAGCTTAACATTACCACTTATATAATAGGATTGCTGCTCCTGCTCCCTTCCTGTTCACCCTCTACACCTCGGACTACAAATACAATTCCACAACCTGTCACCTGCAGAAGTTCTCTGATGACTCTGCGATTGTCGGCCTCATCACTGACGATGACGATCGGGAGTACAGAGGGGTTACGCAGGGGTTCGTGGACTGGTGTCAGCAGAACCGCCTCCAAATCAACGCTGGGAAATCCAAAGAGCTGGTGGTGGATTTCCGCAAGCGTCGGCACTCTCCACCTGCACCAGTGAATATCCAGGGAACAGACGTTGAGAGGGTCTCAACTTACAAGTACCTGGGTGTTCATCTGAACAATAAACTGGACTGGAGCGACAACACAGACGCTCTCTATAGGAAGGGTCAGAGCAGACTCTTCCTACTCAGGCGGCTGAGGTCCTTTGGCGTTCGGGGAACACTCCTCAGGAACTTCTATGACTCGGTGGTTTCATCAGTCATCTTCTATGGAGTGGTCTCCTGGGCAGGAGGCATCTCGGGCCGAGACAAAAAGAGACTGGACAAACTGGTGAGGAGGGCCAGCTCTGTCCTGGGCTGCTCCCTGGACTCTGTGGACTCAGTGGGGGGCAGAAGGATGACGGCAAAACTGTCATCAATGCTGGACAAACCAGCCCACCCATTCAATGACACTCTGAGAACACTTTACAGCTCCTTCAGTGACAGACTTTTACACCCTCGCTGTACCAAAGAGAGATTTCGCCGCTCCTTCCTGCCAACTGCTGTCAGACTTTTTAACAAGAACATTGGGTCAGGCCTACAAACGGGAGGGCATTAGTGCAATTGTGCAGTCCTAGGATGCAATATTAACTACTACTGTACTTTCAGCCAAGGGTGTACTTAAATATTGACCAATGATGTATTCTGTTTACCATTACAGTATTCTTATTACAATACTTCTATCACTGTAGTATTTCTACCACTGCAGGATGTTCACTATTACAGTACTTTTATCATTGCAGTACTTTCATCATTGCAGTATTTTTCTATCGTTGCAGTACTTTTACTATTACAGTACTTTTACCATTGCAGTATTTTCTATCATGCAGTACTTTTCTATCATTTCAGTACTCTTACCATTACAGTACTTTTATCATTGCAATATTTTTATGATTGCAGTATTTTCAATCATTCAGTAGTTTTTATCATTACAGCGTTTCCCCCTCCGTATAATGGACAAACATTAGGAGTGTTTCCTTACACTTAGATACGTTTATACTGTGTATATTTGCATGCTTTTTCTGAATGTCTGCTGCTAATGTTATACATTAACGGCTACATTACGCCGCCGACTCTGTGTGATCTATATCTTTGCTGCTGTAACACCTCAAATTTCCCCATTGTGGGACTAATAAAGGACATCTTATCTTATCTTATCTTATCTTATCTTATCTTATGAGCTTAACATTACCACTTATATAATAGGATTGCATGTAAAAATTACATCAGAACTAAAAATGCCCCCCCTTAAAGATTGTAGTGATTTAAGTTTTTTTTTTTTTTTTGGGGGGCGTGATGAGATTTATGACAAATTGGCATGCCCCCTTTTGGAGCTTGGCTTGTTATTTTTTTCCGGTTTCAGCGTCTATGTTACAGCAGGGAGGCAAGCAAGGTTATATTGCTCGCTTTGTGTGTGTTATTGTCTAAAATGGTGACCAAAATGCAAATGCCTATTACTACTCTTGTCCACTTCAGCCTGTGAAAGTAGAAACGGGTTCTGCTCAATCGTTTGGATTTATTGACATCAAACATGAGCTCATGTGAACACCTCCACAACATCAAAAATACTGCGCAAATCAATTGTCCACTTACACAGGTTGAAGTGGCCAAGAGCAAGAATGCGCACACGAACCCCAACTGGATTTAGCTACACTACAGTTGTGTTAACTCTCTAGAGACAAACGTCAGCTGACAGTGACCAGCAGGCGGGCATGGATATTTATCACCCCCCCCCCTTCCTTCCCCGGGTAACAGTAGGATAAGGTCTAATAACAATTAGCTTCAGGCCGTTAAAACTTCATGTCAAGGGGTTGCCTCCCAAGCAGTCGCATGCGTCGTCCGACATCGCGTGCAGTTGCCAGCTTCGGCATGAGAGCGAGTGGGCGTCGATTTCAGATAAAGACCTCTTCTTGAATGATGCACATCGTGGAGCGGCATGTGCTTTTAGCCGATCCCGCTTTGGGAGCGTCAATGTTCAAAGAAGCAATATACGCTCCTCCCAGCAGAATTCTATGTAGCGCTGCTCACTTCCCCAGCTCCTCATCCTCATATAAATCAGCCACGGTGAGGTTAATCCTTTTGATTTGTTGAAGTGGTCATAGGTATGGACGTCCACATGAATTTGTTTTTGGATGTTGTAGGCAATGAAAGTCCAATGATTTCCATTGGAGCGTTTGTAATCTGTCCCTTTCGTGACTTTCCCAGAGACTTGGCGAGAGTGCAGGGGATCTGCAAACACCAAACCAAAAACACTTTAGCATACATATGCTAGGACTGTCGTTGTAAAGAAACACTACACACATGCGCACCAGCTGCGTGTCCTCCCGCTGTGATATGTGTGACATTTCAATGAAGACTTCGGTAAGTAATGTTCCTTCACTGGCTACAGATGCGCTGCAGTAAATCTTTCCTGGAGATGCACAAATGCTATTACAGCCCTGTCTTCCACCATTAGTGCTTTGTCTGACACTTAATACGCACAAATCGCATCAGTGAGATGAATGATGATGTTGACGATGTTCACTTGGTAAATGACCAAATGATTGAAAACCAATCGTCCCCTGACTATTTTCTTCTTAAATCTCATGATTGGGCAATTATTAAAATACTTCAATGCTAAACTACCAAATGTTAAAGGAGAATTGTATTTTTTTCCCCTCCACAATTTAAAAGGATTCCCAGGTGTCCCAATAATAGGATGTCTGTGACACGCTTTTGTCAAACTACTCCAAAGATGAATACAGTAATTATAGCCATGGGGCCTGATTTACTAAGATCCCAAACATCTGCCACTAAAATGCGTGTCCACTCTCTCTAACAAATCGTGACAACAGCAGGTGGAAAAGTGGTGGAGACCAAATGTATTTTCAAGAGGTTCTGTGCTTTAGGTAGCGCTGCATTTTTTTTTTATTTTTTTTTTTTACATATTACAGAGTTACAGATAAATACATCAGTACAATAATTTGGAGAATTTATTTTGACCTAAAGATAAAAGCAAAGATATCACTGGTCAACAAATTAATATTTTTTTTAAATCAGGGATGCAAGAAATGTTTTCTCCGACCTAATTTTTTTCTCTAACACATTAGGTTGTAATAATAATAATAATAATAATAATATTTTTTAATATTTAGGAATTAAGGATTAGGTTCAGCAACCGCTGGAATTTTTTCGGTGACTTCATAGGTATAAATTACAATTAAGTTTAAGTTTTTTCAAGGCCAACTTTAAACCCCAAATAATGAATGAAAGTCCTAGAAAAATAAATATATTTAAAATGAGCATCAGAAACATATTACGGGACTCATAAAGCCATGTCTGATTAAAATTTTCTGTTGACGATGATGCAAATCACAATTTCAACATTGAATAAAAAAATAACAAGTGCTGTAAAATGAATACCTCTCTGGCAGTGACAGTAATATTATCTTTGGAAAGGCAGAATTCTTGACTCAGCTCTTGTTTTAGATCTCATTAGATTAAGCAGCCTGAAGAGATATTAGCACTCACGTAATCCCATTACCAAGTGTTTTAGTGTTAACACCAGATCTTAATAATACCTCCTGTTGATGGAAGTAGTCATGCAATTTCTTTTCTATGAATTTGAGCTGCTTTTCTATTTTCAAAACATCGACTGAGCTCCCAATGAGAGCAACCTCAGCTTCCTTTGTCAACAAGGTTTGTCCGGTCCAACCATGAGAACGGACGTCCGCCGGACAAGTCAAACGGTGGTCACGGAGTGTACCCCTTACTCGACTTGCACTACGGAGAAGAAGCTTGGCTACCTGGAAGCTTCTGTGATGTTATTCCCCTGCAGTGGGTGTCTGAGAACTGGAGACAGATTGAGAAAGCAAGCAGCTGTGAAAACATCGATTGCAGCAGGTTTGAAACAGATGTAGGTTCGATTGCGCATCGGAGATCTTTGCTACCTAATGCTCACTGGCCTGATTAAATGCTCTCCCAGACTGTGTGGGCACGGATTTAATCAAAGTATGGGGAAGTAACTTTTACTTAAATGGCTGATGGCTGCGTGAATATAGGAGAGCCTCTTAATGTTCCTTGTTTGGAGGTTTTGATACCTCAAGAAACTGGTCTACCATACATTCACATGTATGAAAATGGCTACTTTCTGCAACATATTTAAAAGGCGAACAGGATGAGCCCAGGTGCAATCAAATATGCACGAAGAAAAAAAAAAACTCTCCGGCATTTTCCTTTTGCTGATTGCCAGATTAACTGTGGTCACCACGGTGCACATTTTCCCTTTAATCATTCCCATGCATGCTCCTGGGACTGAGAAAATTACTGTCATAAGAGGTATACAGAAATATTCTGCCCACATGTTAAAGTAAACACAGGGGAAACTCACTCTCTTTGCTTTTCCACTCAGCAAACAAATACTGCAATATCCATAATCAAATCATGGTGAAAGTGCAAATGATTGTTGAACAAAAGATTTTTGTTATTGTTGTAAATGTAGGTGAAAAAACAAAACAAAACAAAAGATTAGTCAGAGGAGTGCCTCGTTCTCGCTTCCTGCATTTTCCTCTCTTTTCAAGCTGCTCATCTGTGCAGCCTCTCGTTTCCCCATGGCCATTAATTAGCGCACACTTATAGGAAACATATGACTTAATAGATTAGAGGCATGTTTCAAATTGCTTTAGTACCTCCATTGTGGTTCTCAAGCAGAAACAAGAAAGCATTCCTCGGCCCATGGGCCACAATTCACAGGGATTGAAGAGTGACAGGACAGCTGCGCTCGGCCTTGTGGACACGTTCAAAAACACAGCCGTCCACACCGCAGTTTGACATCCTGCTTCTTTTTTTTTCCAGGCACAGAACTGTGTTGTCCCACTCACACAGGCTAATTCACGGCATAAAAATAATCAGCGTCTTTACCTAAAGAAGTTCCCCCTAACCTTTTCTGATGTGATACTGTAACTTCACTTACCTTACTTTACTCCCTGCACTTAACTTCTTGCAAACATTCTGTAGTTTCATCTCAGGTTCTGCACTTCAAGGAGATTTTCCTGATTAGTGTCACAGAGCCCGGTGGATGACATGCCTGACATTTTCCTCCCCTTCAGCCCCCGTGCAGCTCAAGCCTTGTGGTCTTCCATCATATACTGTACATATACAGGATTAGTCACGCATGGCTTGCCCTATTTTGGCCCCGACAAGGAGCAATACAAACGCAGCTTTAATCCTCCTCGAAGACTATCGATGTTATGTGCACTGCTCGAGTCGTAAACAACCCCACTCACTGTCTTTCATTCTGCTGCTGTACTTGCGCTTCCACTAATATTGCCTCTGTCAAGCCCAACATCACACAAGTGGACTGTTTTGATGGTTTGTTTGCTGGTTGTTTAGTTACTTAGCTACTAACCACCCCCGCCTCAGTGGAAATGATATAACCTTCAATCATTTGTACCGTTTTATGTCACTCTTTATGAACAAAGAAGCAGCCAGCTGAGATGATTATCTAGCACAAGAAAAAGAGGACTTTTGAGAAATGTATTTTCAATTTTGGCCATCCACCAACCACAGTATCAAGTTATACAAGACACTGAAAGAAACATTGGAACAAATATTGGACCCTCCAAAACATTCTCATTTAAAGACCAAGTGTTAACTTAACATGGCCAACCCCCTTTTGAGTAATACTAAAGGCTAAAACTATTCTGCCATTTTTTCAATGCTACAGACCCAGATTCATAATTAGACCCATTCAACACGCAAAAATGCTCATGTTAGTCAGTCTCGACTAATGACTGTCAGCCATTCTACTGCATTGTTGATCGTTCCATTAACTGCTCTTTGCCATTGTTCTGGTCCTTTTTGGAGAAACACCTCAACGCTGTGAGGCAATGCATTTTTCACATTCAAACCAACTGTTGTTTGAGCGGCCAAAAGGTAAGAATAGGGCACCAGTTTTAATTGACCAGTTGCGAGAATAAATAGACCGGCATCGTGCAAACAATAGTGTGAAGCTGATAATCGCAGCTTCTCACCATTCTTCCAATCTCGATGGGTCTCGTCACCACTCCATGTCTGGTCGTTAGGGACCAACATTTTTGGAATTCTGAGCATGGTCCAACATACATCATGCCAACAACTTTGTCTTCCTCCAACTCTTCAAACATCTAACTCTACTCAGATAAGTATGAAATATCGTTTTCTGAGTCAATTTTTTACTTGCTTTGTACACTTCCCATTGTTGTTCTTCAACATCACACTTGAGTGTTTGTCGCTTGCAAGGATCTCACTTCCAAAAATTGATTACTTTGATGCCACATAAGAATGACTTTTTTCATACGTTATTTTTTCATATTTTTGTTTAATTACTTTACTTTGATTTCATTAGACATTTTATCACAATTACTTCACACTTGATCTTTAAGTTAAGGTAATCTATTTTTCTTTATACTATTTGAGTCATGATGGAACCATTACTCCTCCCCAGATTAGAAAAAAAAAATCCATTCTCATCATTCTGCAGGGAAAATTTGAATTGAAACAAACAAGCAATTTGAGTCTTGAAATTATTGCCTCTGTAATACTATCATGAATAAAAGCAGTATATATGAACTATAGATTTAGAATATAAACACAAATGTAAAGTAGAACATACTGAAAATAATACAGAATGTGTATTAGTGCAATATAGTAGGAATGCAATGTTTTTATGGAACATAGTGAACAGCAACAGAAGAGAGCCAAATTGTGTGAATTTTCAGAGCCACATGCAGTAATCGTGATACAAGTGAAGTGGGCAAAATAATGGTAAAGTGAACTTCTGAGTCACTTATTTAAAAAGCTAATGGCAAGTGGGAAGAAGCTGTTGAGACTTGTTGTGCTTTTCGTTTGACGTTTCAAACTTGGTGGCGGTCTGCCCGCTCCGATCTTTACTGCACTTGGTCACTTTCAGCACTGGTGACACTTTTTTTTCTAATTCAAATAATACAGATAATTTCTTGGCACAGGTTGCATGTGGTTACACTTTCTTCTCGGCCACCTTTGGGCCCCAGTTTTTGCCATTTGAAAATACCACAAACCATTGGAATTACCTTTAAATGCTTGCGTCATTAACATTTGATTTGGTTTACAAACTATTATAGAAGCTTCTCCTTTTTCCTATTTCTCGGTGCCGTGTGAATCAACAGCTTCTTTACGTTTATGACCCTCCATATGTTCTTCATTAAGGTAATTGAAGTTCAAACTGTGTATTTAAAACATATTCAAGATTAATATTAATTATCTCACCTCCTCTATGTGCGCTCACAGAACTGACGCTGGTAGCTAGGCTGATGTTTTTGTTATTGGTGGTTCTTACCAAAATGATTGCTTCATTTACCCTGTAAAAATGCAAATATGTGTTAACAAGTGATCTCTAAATGTAGCTGAAGTAAGTTATGTGAACTTAATCACTATCAGCTGGCATGCTAATGTAAAAAAATGAAAAGGAAAACGATCCAGGATCGACTGTCAGTCTCGCCTGGTCTTTATTAATTTTTCTTACACATTTCCCACAATAATCACATCACGTTACACTAAAAGTCCATCACTGTTTAAGCAATGTAGCTTCGGAGCAAGCTATGCTAAAATAAATTCGCGAGTGAAGTTTGAACAAGAATTCCTGGATTGATAATTTGTTGCCAGAAGAGTGTTGCCGGAAACGACCGCTGCAACAAATGGCTTAAACACTGGCACATTGGCTCCAAGTTTCGCAAAAGTAATTTAAAAGATAATAATAATTAATTGACAAATAGTTTCGAGGCACACATTTTTGTTTCAACCAATTTTCATGGTCGACACAACCGAGTTGGTCCACTTTTCGCAGCCCCACCGTGCCCCCCCATGTACTGTACTTGTGGGCCACTGGCCAAATTGAAAACCAGCAGGCTGGTTCTTGTCAACACTCTCCTCTTCTGCCTAGCTTCTACTTGCGGAAGCAGCACGCCCTCGACAGTAAAGCATTTTTGGGATGCATGGATGATTTACTCGGTTGTTTAATTCAACTCTCGATGGGTAAGCAGGAGCTTCTGAGACCCTGTTAATAAGCAAACAGCACAACAGTTCAGTTAAAGAACAGAGAAGTTCATCTCTGCTAGCTCTCCCCTTTCATTTATTTTTTCTTTCTTTCTTTTTTTCAAAGAATCGGGAATCGTTTGGAACCGGAATCCATTCAGAATGGCCCAAATTCAAACAACGCCCAAGCCTACATAAAAGAGTGCACAATGCGCAATTACAGGAACAGGAACAAGCCCAGTCCTCCAACTCTTCCTCTCCCTTTGATCTTCACATTGAATCTTGGCAGCCTCACAGTGAGCCAATATTCCAGCCAATCTACTCCTGCTTTGTTTCCTATCCCTTCCCGTGAACCTTCTCTGACTCTGATGTCCTTCACGTTGCACTCAATGTCTTTTGTGCTTCAACTTTGCAGCTAGCACAATAAACACCTCACGAATGGGTCCAAACATTGAGAGGTTGCGCTTCCTGACAGCACAAGGTACTGCAAAGAAAGAACAGAGGAATGACAGGGAATGGAACAAAAGTAGATGAGGTAGTATTAATGTAAAAGGAGAAAATGGAGCTAGCAGAGAAGGCGCTCGGAGGCAAAGACACGATTAATTAATGTCTCTGAAAGATTATCCTGCACAGTAAATTTAGTTGATTACAGTTTACTCTAAAAAGACAATATTTGTTACCAGTAAGCAGTAAAATTTGAAAGTAAAATATGCAGCGTAAAATTATCAGAGTAAATTATAGCATATTGTCTTTATATAATATAATTGTTCCTCCCAAGTCATTCACCACAAGAAAAATGACTTGACAAGTTAAAAGAGTTTTTCGAAAGTCTATGTGACTTTACAAAAACTCAATTCTCTCCTGCTGTGGTCTTGTCAGGCCGTCATTACATCGCAAGCAAGGTTTTGGTTTTTGTGCGATTCCATTGCCATATACTGATGATGCCGGTCAAGAAAGGAGAAGCCATTTTTTTCTTAAAGGGAGCAACCAACCGTTTTTCATTAACAACATCAATTCACGTTTTTATCAGGGAAAATGACATTAGATTGCATTTTCAATGTTATCAATTTGTTTTGGTGAAATCTATACAAAGCTAAGAAGTTTGAAAACGCCTCTTGGTAATGAACGATATGGCCACGCCCCCCTCCATGTCTCGGTGGGAGTCACGGGAGGGACAGATCACAATTTGTCCGTTCAAAGAAAAGAGCAGCCTACTTGCACCTTACGAGCTTTTTCTGTCACGTCTGTCGTTTTCGGTCACCAAGATACTCAAACACAATGTGTTCCGAGAGGCTTTTTGTAAGCTGAATTTCTCATAGGTCATTATAGAATGTTTCTTGAGCTCTTATTGAATGCTCTTCGGCTGGCTGTCACCAAAATTTCTACTATTGTCCGCTCCAGCCTGTAAACATAATTAAAAAAATAAATCTGCACAATATTTTTTATTATGTGGATTGATAGTGGCTTTTCTTCATAGGAGCTCACATTTGATGTCAATAAATCCAAAAGATTGTGCAGCTGGCTTTTACATTTTCACGGGCTTAAATGGACAAGGGTAGGAATGTGAATATGATTTTTTGCAATAATTAATCACTATTACAGACACTAGATGACAACAGAACGTGACAAACCAAGTGGTGTTATAATGGTTGTCTCCCCGCTTTGATATAGACAGCCTGAGATGAAAGAAAAAAAAACTACGCACCAAAAGGGGGTGTGACAATCTGCGGCTTTAGTCGTGACAAAAAAAGCCCTTAAATCAATGCAGATTCTTTTAGGAGGGTGAATTATAGAGCTGACATCGTTTTTACATACAGACCCGATTATATAAGGGCCAATGTTCATCCCAATCAAATGTCCTTTTAAGACTTTGATAAGAATGAGTCATGAACATGTGTTAATCGCACACTTCAGAGAGAATTTTCAAGGCAGCCACCAGACATATGTAATATAATGGCTTGCGACATTTAAGAAGTGGTGCTTTGTGCCACTGAAGATCTGAATGCAAATTATTGCAACAAAAAAAATCCACATCAATACCTTTCAGGAAATATAACTCTTTTTTCTTTTTTTTTATCTGCAACAATCATTGTGACACAGACTTACGAAACACCCGCATAGTTACCAGATTTGTATGCTAGAAGTTAGGCTAGCTTGTTCTATTTCTATTTGCACTGACGCATTTTTTGTTGTTGTTGTTGTATTTTCTTAAAGTCTGGAAGCCCGGTGGCACCTTGCTGCCTCTCACAGTTCAGTTCAATATCAATCGTGATTGTCGATGGAAACATCAGTACAATACACTGTGATGGTCTTTTTGAAAGCAGAAACCGCTTGTTTTATCATGGGTGCATTTTTGAAATGTTAAAAATTGGAATGCATGCACCCTGCTGCAGGGACATGCATTGGCATCACATAAAGGAGATATGTGCAGTAGCTTGGTACCCTCCCAATCGTATGATGTTCACTCCAAATAAGTTGCAGTTCTATTTGCCAAGCATCATACTTGGAAGCCTGATCACATTTTACAACTCAGTGTTGTCTGATGAGATATCAGGTAAAGATGTGCTGTAAAGTCTGGCTACTATATAAACCATCCATCATCTGTACCGCTTGTCCTCACAAGGGTCACAGGGGGTGCTTTGAGCCTATCCCAGCTGTCTCCGAGCGGTAGGCGGAATACACCCTGAACTGGTTGCCAGCCAATCGCAGGGCACACATAGACAAACAACTATATGCACTCACACTCACACAGAGGGGCAATTTTAGAGTGTCCGATCAACCTGCCATGCATTTTTTTAGACTGTGCCCTTACTATATCAACATTTTGCTTTTGATTTGGTATTTATGCTTCAATAAAGCCTTACATCTTTAACAGTGAGGAAGTGTTCAAAGTAGATTGGTGGTATTACTTTGAACAAAATTAAATACTGTTTTCTGTCATCCAAGCATGAAGACTGCTGAAGATGTCCTCACAAATTCACCTACCTGACATCTATTTTGCCATGTTTATTTTTAGACTGAGGATCAAGAATGAGGATCACTGATGATCACAGCGCATGCTTTTCAGGATTTACGATGCCAAGACTATGCAGGGCTGTATGTTGACTCCCTCTCGTCTATGAAATCTCTGCGCACATCTTTAAGATTCCATTACTAGGCAGGCAAAGCAGGGAAACCCCAGCACTGGAATAAAGCAGTCAGCAGTCTGAGGTCAGACAAGCTCATATCAGCTCTTCAGTTCCTGCCAAGAGATGAGGTCCAGACGAATGACAGGCCTGGTGTGGAGAGAGTTCATTTCATTATCGTAGAAACTAGATGTGTTTGTGTGTGTGAGTGCATACAATGCGTGCGTGTGTGTGTGTGTGTGTGTGTTTGACTGACAGCAAGGCAGTTCCAGCTGTTGTGTGCTTCATAGGCTATTAGCTCTAATCAGCTTTCGGAGCACGCTGGGTGTTCTGAAAAACCTCCACACGCTGGCACTCCTCAGGATATCATTCAACACACACCCACACACGCACACCCCCACACGCACTCACAAGCACTGGGTTTTACCTCGAAAATAGCTAGCAATATGAATAGGCAATGTATCAATTTCCTGTGGTTGATGAAAATTTGGGAGAGCATGAAGTTTTGTGCTAATGTGTGTGTGTGCGCGCGTGTGTGTTTGCGTGTGGGAGTGTGTGCATTAGAATGTGGTTGTTTGTAGCCTGGTTTGAGCAGGCTATCCAGGCTGTGGCTCTTACTGTGTTCAAGCCTCAGCATGTGTTGCACACATGTTTCCAGGCCTGTGAATCAGTCTTTGTGCAGCGCTGCATCCTTTACAGCAGTTAGTGTATTTCCTCCGATTACAAACCTGCCTGGATGAAAGCATTTTGAGCCCTTTATGGGTCCATGTGTATGCTAACAAACCTTGAACAGGGAAACAGGTTGGGACGCTCACAGATGCATACAGAAAAACACACACACGGACACGTGTATGCAGACATATGCACATGCGCACATGCACTGATCCTCAACCAACTTGGACAGTGACTGATCCACATGGGTCGTTGGGGGCTTGTAAGCTGGCCATGACACCTCTCATTCCCTCTGTGTGTGGGCCCATTCAGCCTGCTGAGTCTTCCCCAGCAGACGTGAACCACTGCTGCACTGCAACAGCTGTCCAGAAAAGTTGGAGCTTAGGAATTCCACTCCAACTTCAAAAGAAATAATAATAATAAAAAAGATTCAATTACGACCATTTTGATTGTGCATTGAATAGCACACGTTATTTTCTTAAAGGGAATGCCAAGTCAAAAATTTTCTCTACATATATGTTCGATGCGCCCTCACTAGTCTAATCATGGCATTTTGATCAATATTGCTTTTGTGAAATATGAAATAATATCTCAGGGGTTGGCCATTTTGCCAATTGCTGTTGAGTGAAAATTAAATCACAGTTGCTCAGGATTCACGGACAGTTGTAAAACAGATGAGCTAGGTTTGTAAAGACATTTTATTTACTTGCCTCGCACTTTCGGTGGGTTAACAAGTCTGTCTTACAGTACGGACGTTCAGGGTTTGATTCCAGGCCCGCACCTACTGCCCGAAGGCAGCTAAGATAAGCTCTAGCATGCCCGTGACCCTCATGAGGATCAGCGGCTCGGATAATGGATGGAAGAACTTCCCCTTTAAAAAAAAAAAAAAAAATATATATATATATATATATATATATATATATATATATATATATATATATATATATCTCCATAATCCATCTATCCATTATCAGTCTATCATCCATTTATCCTCGCGAGCCTCGCGGGCATGCTGGGGCCTATCTCAGCTGTCTTCGGGCAGTAGGCGGGGTACACCCTGAATTGGTTGCCAGCCAATTGCAGGAATCCAAAATTGAGGCAAGGTTTTATATAATGGTTTATGGAAAGAAAAAAACCCCACAGATAATCATTGTAAATTTTATTGATTAATTACACATTTTTTATTAAATACCCTGTTTAATTAATAAACGAAACATTTAATTAATTAATGACAATTTTAATTCAACATTTCACGGTGCATTTGATTTAGGCACTTTCAGTCCTCCATATATGTGCAGCCAAGTTCTGCCTTCAATGAAACAGGTTAGACTAATATTAAAGAGAATTTTTTTTAAAATGAAAACCGGATTGATAATTTGCACATTGTCACGACACTAAAAAAAATACAGCTCACCCATCTGATCACCAGTCTGCTCAATTTAACCGAGCATTTGGCACCTCCACTGTGAGAAAGGCATTTTTTACACCACAGCCACAGTATACAATATTAAATAAAATTTGCCAAAACCTAAACCTATTCACCACACATCGAGAGTTATCCATAAGGATCAAAGATGATCTGTCGCACCAGCCAACTAAAGTTGCGGTATCGCTTACCACAGCTGCACTGGGCGGGTCTTGGATGCTGTTAATGTCAAGTCCTGCTGTCAACCTATCCGCACATGCACAATTGATCTAAATGGAAACGTTAGAGGAAAGAGGCAGTGCAAACAGTCTTTCCGAGGAAGATAAGGAAGGGGCTTGATGTCTTGCTCAAGAATAAACTAGCATTTCTCCAGCCGTCGCTCCCAATTTCCATGCTTGGACTACAATGAGTCTTTGGCTTTTTCCCTCCAAGATGAGCGAGCCAAGTCCTTACAGACTGAGCTACTGCCCTAAAGATACAATCAGAAAAGAATGTCTCTATCGAATTTGAAGTGATTCATTGTTTGCTTAAAAGACACCTGCTACCATGGCAACAACGACTCAAAGTGTCGTTCTGTGACAGCCACAACCTAGATGTAGTGCTTTCTGAAGAGCAAGTTCACTAGTTACTTTTAATTAGCAGCAGCAAACAACGTCCACAACGTGAGAGCCTCGTCTCACATCGCCTACTTCTCTTCACATAAACATGCTGTTCCAGCTGACTCACCCTAAGATCCCCTCACACACATCTACACACTCTCATACATAAACATACACACAAGCCATGCACACAGCGACTCTTGGCCAGGGCGCAGCTCAGCACATTCTTGCGGGGCATGTTGACACCCCGACAGGCAGGATCTATGAGTACTTTCTGGCATGGGGAGAATTTTGTTATTCCAACAAATACTGACTCCCATAGTTTACAGCCGCAGAGCAAACGAAGAAACAGATGAGTTTTTCTGTGGCACCGCACGCAACATTGGTGGCTATTGATACGTGTGATGATGTTTCTGAGTCGGAAAGCTTCATTTCTTATTTAGTCACAGAGGTCTCTGCAGACCACGTGAAGAGAGGCAGATAAACAAAGATTCCCCAACGCTTTCAGGCCAATAAAAACAAACAATAATTTCAATGCGAATCAATTATACATAATCAAATGCAATTGTGAAATGTAGCACATTTTTTGAGTTGTTATTGGAATTTTCCTTTTGTCACAGTGTAGTTGTCTGTGGGCACATTCAAACCGAATGCATATTTTGACAAAGCTGGCTAACATTGTAATGTAATCATTCTCTTTTATATTATCCAGAGAAATATATCGAAGGGAAAAACGTTTTCCCATAATCAATAAGGTGTCTTGTCAGTATTGTAAATGAACAATATCTGAAGTATTTCAGATCGCTGGTGTCATGATCCATGTTTTTGTTGATTTGGTTATGATTTGCTTTAGTTTTAGCACGTTCACGCTCTGCCATATTTTTTCAATGTTTGGTGCGTCTGCGTGTTCTTGTCAGCCCCATCCCTTGTGTCTTCCAATCAGCTCCCTCAGCCACTCGTGTCGTGTCCAGGTGTTCCTCATTGTCTCGTTAATTTGCCTGTATTGAGTTCTCTGGTTTCTTTGTCTTTGTCAGGTCATTGTGTTTGCGGTCTAAGTCCCCGTCAGCAGGAATGGCTCAAAGATTTTTTTTCCTCTCCTGAGGCTAAAGTGGGGCTTTACCGATACGTAGAGGAGGGCTGGAAAAAATATAAAATAAAATTCTGGAAGTGCTTAATTAAGTCTACAAAGATTTCTGACACCCCCTCGGCCTGGTCTAGTGCCATCCTTGCCTGTCAGTCATCATGTCGTCAAATTATTTCAAGTCTTATCCTTTTGTTTTGGACTTTTGCCAATTCAGTAGTTTTCATTCATTCTCTGACCTTGTTTGCCTTTTTGTTCTTTTGATATACCCGTCCTGCTATGACTCCTGTCTAGCCTCCCTGCTTCCTGCACTTGGGTCCTCAATCACACACATCCATAACAGAGGCATTCAAAAGCAATATCATCCGTGACAATCTCTGGTTTAGGGAAGAAAAAAATTCCAAACTTAATCTGCTTGACAGCTTTCACTACACCTTCTGCTCTAACATGCAATGTACCAATTATCTTGCTGTGGTCTTTTCTGCTTTCATAAATATACTTTCTTCTGCCTGAGGCTCCTTTTCAGGCTCTTTTAATGATCACAGGATGTCTATTCTGATGTGGAGCACAGGACTGCTAATGCTGAACACATGCGCTGAGGGCTTTACAGTGAAGACGGCTCTTCTTTTAAGTGATAATTATTTGAGTCCTTCTCTGCTTCACGCAACATGTGCCTTACATGTGAGTGAGGCTGCAAGACAAGTGTAAAATGTTGGAACACTTTCAAAGCCACAAGTACGCGTGTCTATTATTTCTTGGAGATTAAGAGAATCGCACCTTTCTTCATTTATTCCGCCCTTATTATTGACAGTTTTCCTTCACCTTGTGTGTGTCTATGTGTGTGTACAGCCCACTTGTTCTTGGCACGCTGAGCTCTGGCTGGAACATGACTCAGATGCCACTGGAGCAGGGTGCATCTCCCTTTGCCAACTGCACATATTTTCAAAGTCAAGATTTGCAAAGGCTGATCAGAGTTGTTTGCAAGGTGACGATCATTAAACAAAAGACATTAGTGCTTGAGCACGAACTGCAATATTTAAATTAACGATATTATTATTTTGCGTGAGGTAAATGCAAACGAGAGCTCAAAAGGCCACTGAACATTGCAAAGACTGATTCTCAGGCCTTGTGTGCCTCCAGCCCAAGTCCTGCCTAATTCTTCACTTCCCACGCAGTTTTCCTGCCTTTGAAGCCGGTGGCCTTTTCTTTTCAGCAGCCAGACAGGATGGCCCACATCCTGCAAGAGACAGGAAAGAGCCCTTTCCGCACAGCTCTCTGGATGACCAGCACAGGTAACAAATTCAAGGCCTCATTTTGAAAGCAACCCCGTGGGTCTACTTCATGTTTCTTGCGCAAATCTGTCCCAAAATTGCAAATTGAGACATTAAATGTCTAATTTCACTGGCATCTGATTTCAGAACTAGTTATCCATTCATTTGTTGAGCACCGTATGGGGAGTAAAATTATAGATTTTATAATTAGACATTAGTAAGGTTTTACTCGTCATAATGACCCTCTGATCGGAACCAGAACTATAATGTGGACCATGACAAAATTTAGTTTAACACTCAGACCTACTGCAAGAATGACCTTATAAAAATAAACATTATTGAAGGCTCTTTTTAATATTTGTAAGACTTGCGCAGTTTATGGCTGACCTGTTACTGGTGCATTTTAAATCAGCAAGGATCATAACAGCTCACACCGGTTTGTTTCATTGAACACAGGCCAAACCTTCACGTTCATATGGAAAGCTGCTTGATCACAAGCAGTTATAAATTTAGATATCATTTTCCCCAAAGCTTTCATCAATGCACGTCTGACATAACATATGAGCATCGCATTATAGATTCAATTATTATTTCTAGACACCATTTAAAGGAGACACTAATATACACACTGCAATGGTGAGCTGGATGGTTTCAAAGCGAAAGATGGAACAGGAGACTTTATTTTTAATCAGGTTATGCATTTAGATTTTACTACCAAATTTGATATGCACTCTCCATACTCATTCTTCACCATCATTAACCCAGCTATCATTTTACTACGCCCTACATTAGTGTCTGCGTTCCCATCCGTCTGCAGTATGATGTTAAAAGGACCAAGCTTTAGGGCGCAATTCCTGCCAAACCCTTTTCATGCCCAACTGTTGCTTTTTTGGACATGCAGGCATGCCACTTTGCCAGATTATTGCTTTTCAGTGTCATGAAAGCAGGCACCCGTCCAAAATGCTTGGCCTCCATCCAGAAAGCAAGAGTGACAGTGGCTGTTGTGTGCGCTAATAGTTCCACAGTTGAGGCCAAAACTCTTACCATGTATTCTGCAGCAGGAGTTCCACCTCTGGCAATATGCAGCACAAATCAGACTTTCTGCCCAGTCAGCGGCCAAGTTTTAGAACCTGTCTCTGCCAAAAATACAGCCTTAAATTAGACTTTCAATATACAGGACAGCCCTTTTGGAGCTGCAGCACCGCAAATAGAGGCAGAGATTCATAAAGAAAGAAACAAAGTTAGAGGTAAGTATCAGCAAGTTTATAAATATTATATATATATATATATATATATATATATATATATATATATATATATATATATATATATATATATATATATATATATTAGTGCTGTCAAGCGATTAAAATATTTAATCATGATTAATCACATTTTTTCATAGTTAACTCGTAGTTAATCGGACATTTTATTTATTGTAAAAAAAAATCCCTCACATTTTTGGGAATATTATGAATATAATTCATTCCTTTAATATATGAAAAGTGATTTTTTTGTTTTTATGCAAATACTTTTTTTTTAATTGGAAAAAAAAAACATTGGATCCGACTCACACAAACAAAGTCACACAAAACAGCATCTCAACAGCCTTTCTAAGGGATCAAATTGGAGGAATATAAGAAATATAAAATGCCAACAAAGTGCAAATGAAATGGGTCAAAATAATGGGCTGTAACACCGAGGTAGTTGTGGTTACTGAGAGAAGTCCAGTAATCACCGGTGAGCGCGAATGCTTCCGCCTTCTCCACTTCCTGCAAGTCTTGAATGCGGGTTGCAATGGTGTATCTTGAGGACAATTTTAAGTGCAAGTATTTAATGTTTTGTTTTTGTTTTTTGCAAATATATACTCGTGCAACAAGTTCCAATAAAAGCTGGGGCAGTGATAACAAAATATTTGGAAAGTTGAGCAAAGCTAAAAAAAAACAAACACCTGTCAGCAAGTAAGAGAATTCTCTTGTCACTGGAAAAATCATTTTTGTCTGAAAAAATGAAACTTCAAAGTTGTTTGGAACATTCCACAAATCAGTATTAGAGGAGCATCCCCGAAAGGCTCAGTTGTTCACAAGCAAGGATGGGGCGAGGTTTTCGACATTGTGAACAACTCAGCAAGCAAATAGTCCAAAAGTTTAATGTTTCTGAAACATTGCAAGGAATTGAGGGAGTTCATCACCTATGTTCCGTAATATCGTCAAAAAGATTCTGAGAATTTAGAAACATACTTTTAAGAAAGCTTCTAGGCTGAAAATGAACATTGAATGCCCGTGACCTTCGACCCCTCCGGCACTCACTCTTATTTGGGTTTTGGGTTAGTGTACTACCTATTACAACACTTGCCATAATATGCATTATTTGCAGTTCTAATTTCTGTCTTTACAACGGGGTACACTGCTTGAACACATTGAAGTCCTGAGCAATTACATCTGTTGCATTTTGTTGACAGTGCAGAACAACAGCTCAGAGCCCACTGTGCGTGTACAGTTTAGAAACGACAAGAGCCCCCTTGTGGCAGTGGTCAGCTTGTGATTATGTAGCGCTACCTAGTGCCCATGAACAGAAATTGTTTGTCAAAATCTGGATTTGATTTTTTGTGGGATTAAATATTATGACGCTAGTGAACCAACAGGCCTGCGGGTAAATACTGCAGGACACGCTGACTTGAATCGCTACTTTGGAAAGACACAAGTAGACGGAAAAGGCTTCTGGTCTGGAAACTGTGCAGTTCATACTGTCGCCACAATACAATACAATACAATGTATGATGTGGTGCAGATTGTCCAAGAATGCATCCTTATGAGAAAGGAGCATTGAAATGTATGAAATAACTGGCAGTGCAAACTCAAGCAAAGTCAAGAGTTTTTCCAGAAAGTTGCTGGGAATTGGCAATGAAAGTTAAACACCTGAGGGGGTTTCAGGAAACAAGGCAAAGTGTTGCAAACGTTTTGTTTGCCAAGTTGAGGTTGCAGTGGAGACGTCGGGGTTGAACGGACTGAGAAAGTGTGGATGGGTGTGTGGATCCAGTGATCCTCTTCCTGGCACTTGTCACTGCACGCCCCAGTGAGGAATATGACTAGAACAGCTGAGTGACTAATAAAGCAGGATTTGGCCATGTGTGTTGTTTTTGGAAGGCAACATTATATGTTCACTCTTTTAGGTATGTCGATCATATGGTTTGTTTTACGAGGGGAGGAAATTATATTCATCAAAACTGAACTTCAAAAGATAAACCCTCCTCTTCACTTGCTATCGATGTTATGTCCTGCCAATGAAAACTGATTATTTTTAAAAAAAATCACAAGATGGGGAAAAAAATATCTGCATGTTCTCCCCGTGCTTGTGTGGCTTTTCTCCGGGTAATCCGTTTTCCTCCCAAAATCCAAAAAACATGCATAGTAGGTTAATTGAGCATGCACTCTAAATTGTCTCTAGTGATTGTGAGTCTGCAATTGGCTGGCAACCAGTTCAGGGTGTACCTCACTTATGTGTACGAAGCCATCTGGGATAGTTGAGGATTAACGGTTAATGATTATCTATCTATCTGTCTATTTCTTTTTCTTCAAATATATTATCAAAAATTTCAAATAAACTTTTTTTTCACTTCCATTATGGAGTGTTGTCTGTAAACTGTAATTGACGACTCAGTGGTTCTGTTGAAGATCTATGGAGTTAGCAGGGACAGAATACAAATATTTTACACCAAAAATCATCCATTTTGTTTTGCTACTTTTCCACAATTTGACGTAATCTGGGCACATGTTACTACTATGTTAATTAATAAAATTGGCATAGATTAATGAAATATTAACATTCTATACTCCAGGGGTCAACAACAGGGTGCCCTCGGGCCACTTAGTAGCCCGCGGGCATGTTTTAAAAATAGCTCACCCCTGAGATGATCTAAATGTTGCCATTATAAAAAATGTGAGTCATGCCATTTACATATAAGATGCATTTTTTTCATACCTTTGATTAAGGTTGTAATTCAAGAAAACAACTTGTATTTCTTTACTTTCATTTGAAATGTGTTTAAAGTTAAATGTTGTCGATGTACGTTCCTTTATTTCTTTCTAATTTTGTTAAGCTATTTTTGTTTTCTCAGCTTTGCTCCCGTGTTTGTTAATACTTTTCGGTGTTGTCTCTGTGAGGTTCATTGAGTTGCCTTGTGTATGAAATGTTCTATATAAATAAAGCTGAATTGCCTTTTAAAACTGTATATTAGTATTGCATAATTAAACCATTTCTTTTGTGTAGACAACAACGATGAGATTTACGCCATTTGAGGATTTAGGAATATGTTGCGTTATCAGATTCTCATGAAGTTGGGGCCCTCCAGCCGTACTGTATGCCTTCATTAGGGTACAGGGTGAACTGGAGCTAATGCTTATCCCGGCAGCCAACACACATGACTGGTTGCCAGCCAACTGAAGGGAACACAACATTTCTTTTTTTTTTTTAAGAACACATGATGCCTCATTGAATCCTGACAGGACCACATTTTGAAAACATTTGTATACCTCAATACATTTGAAATACAAACAGAAGCATATAAATATCTGGAGCATGCAATGAATCAATGAGCACAGAGAAAGGTGACAAGGAGCCATTTGTTGCTCTGGCTTAGAGTCTCAAGAAAGTGGCAGCAGTGCCCGAATGCCAAACAGTGCTCCAAGTGGGCCGATGCTCAATCACACAGTGCCTGTATGATTTACGCGCTACATAATAAGTGCACCTGTGCAAACATTCAGAAGGAGAGGCTGCAGAGGCATTGCCCCCTTTGAGTAAACCGTGTTTTGCACACAATCATACTCTATCTTTCTTTTCCTTCTCTTTAGTTGTGGCAACAAATCTGAATAAAATAGTCAATAGTGGCTGCTTTATGGGTGCTAAATTAAATTATAATTTGTCAATGGGCGATGTAGACTAATCTCATTAAATTGCTATCTGACTGGGAAGATGAACTTCTTCCTATCATGACTGCCAAGACTACAGCAATTTATTTTATAGCCTCATTTGCATCCTCCGGTTTATGTTCTTTGTATTTTATGGTTGGCAGACTAGTATAGGTTTCGGTGACTCAGCCCCTCTAAAAAAAAAAAAAATGTTTAAAAGATGCTGATGCCAAAGCACTGCGGTGTGAGTGATTGTATGTTTAGGCGTGTCCAGAAGGACCAGGGTGTTATTTTATGTCAAAGGTCTCTCCATTGATGGATGCAGAATAGCCTCAATTAACCAGAGCCAAAGGTTTCTTTTATAACTTAAAGGGGTGGAGGCTTCATACAAAACACCATTATTTTATTCTAGAAACAACAAAAAACAAATGTAAAATTTAATGTAAACGGAACAAATGGAACGTCTGACAATTGTAGTGTTCTCTGGCGAAGGCAAACTGGACCGCATGCCCGGCTGTGAACACTGCAGGCCGTACTTGTTGATGTCAGACCTGGAGTCTGTTTCTAAAAATTTGGACTAGTTGTTGCCGTTGTCAGTGCCCGGGGCTTCTACTGTAGAATCAGCTAGTCTCTTATGTGTCTCTCTTTCATCGCCACTCATTTAAGACAGTTCATAAGGATGGGCCATTATTGACACTTTTTTTTTTTTTGGAAGGCGGGGGCTGTATATGAACTATGGACTTCAGCAAAAATGTATGGTTGATTATATTTTCAAGGAATAAATAGACAAATAAAGCCCAAAAACGTTTTGGGTCGAAGCTTGATAAATTCCAGACATAACAAACGATGAAGACCAGCAAGTGTCACTGTTAAGTCTGCAATTCTGGATAGGGTCAAAATGGGGGCGGTCATATTCAAGTCGCTGCGGTCTTTCAATAAGGTCGCTCTGAATTGATTTTGATATAACTGGGTGGGACCTGCGTGTGTTTGACACAAATTGCGCATGTTTGAACACACCTCTATTTTCATATGCTTTATTTCTATTTATATCGATCTGTCCATATAAGAAAATGTACATAAAAATTGGGCAAAGAATGTTTCCAGAGGTTTAAAAGTGGTGGAAATATAATGAACTCCATCTAGTTTATAGAGAAATCAATAGCTTTACATCAGTGTGTCAATATTTACAGAATACAACATTATTGGAAGTGCCACTTTCATGGTTAAGCAGTATGTATGAAGAAATGACTTAACAATTGTAAAATTGAACAACTTTGTTTCTCATTTGCGCTTTGGCTCGCATTCAGTGTGGAAAATGTGCCATGGTGGTTCGCTTGTTATGAATGTACGTGTGCTCATAAACATCGTTTTTTTTCTGCTGAATTTTTCCAAGGGCTAGACTCTTGGGCCAAACTTGCCAACCCGTCATTGCGGGAAGTGGACGTCTTAAAAAGTGGTTAATTAAAAGTGTTTATAACTCCAAGTACATTAGGTAGCCTTTTATTGAAAACCACATGTAATTATTTTTTTTCAACCACACCATAGCATAAAATGGAGAATGAAGCCAGAGTAAAACAAGATGTTGTGCTGGTGAGGGTGATTTTTTATTCTGATTTGATAGTTTCTCTATATACTGAAAGTTTTCTACCACTTACATTCGAAATCCTGAATAAGCAGGGGGCGGGGGATATAAAGAAGGCTTGTTCACCCGACCAAACAGCTGCTGAACAAACAGCCGTTTGTGTTATAATTTTGGTTTCCCCATCCCCACTTTTTGAGAAAGAAAGGTAAATATACCGCTTCAGGCTATAAGCTGCACCTGAAACAGCCCAGGGCAAGCGACTGTTCTCCAGTTCATTGCAGCAAGAAATCTGGCAGGTAATACTCAGCTCACAACATGATGGAAATGCCATTTTAGCATACACAGGCCCTGAAATTCACCAAAATGCCGGTCGCATATCGCATATCCATAAAGATCTTCAATATGCTGTTGATCAGAAGCATGACTAACACACGTTGATACATTGTTTTCTGCGTTGGCAGACGCAGCCCTTCATTTTGAAAACTAATAATAATAATAAGCGAGTTCACATGCTGCAATCATCAGCTATGTGTCTGCATGGCCGCTGCAGGTGTGTCATCTCTGCCCTTGGTGGCTTTGTACTGTGGGAACATTGAAAACCTGTCTGATGATGTGCTTTCAAGAAGACCCCCGACAAACATTATGTGACTTCAAAGTATAGAACGTAGGGAAAGTTTCATTGTCGTTACTCCTCAGATCTACATTATGTTGAAAATGTTTTGTACAAGAAGATGAAATTGCATGTATATACAATTTATTTACTTTTTTTAATAGCACTACAAAGGCTGACAATTACACATAATTTTGCTGCCACTGTTGATTTTTAGGTCAATTTCCTCAAGTCAAAATCAGATACACTTTTAGTATTCATAGTGATGAAATACTCCAAGTTCACCCCAATAAGATAATCCAAACGTACTTGAATGGATGTAGTCTGTAGTTACAAGAGGCCTCAGAATTCCTTACAAAATGCGCATGAAATTAGGCCCTAAATTAAAAGTATGTGGCTTAAATAGTTCTGCATTCAGTAGTGTGCTGCGTGTGTTGGACTGACAATATACAATATCCATCCATCCATTATCCAAGCCACTTATCCTGACAGTTGTCGGACAGTAGGCGGGGTTCACCCTGAACTGGTTGCCAGACAATCGCATGTAGGGCAAACACAGACAAACAACCATTGACACTCACAATCATACCGAGGACAATTTTGAGTGGTCAATCAACCTACCGTGCAGGTCTTTGAAATGTGGGAGGAAACTGCAGTACCTGGAGAAAACCCAAACAGGCGCAAGGAGAATATGCAAACTACCACACTGGAATCGAACATCGCACCTCTGTACTGTGAGGCCATCGTGCTAACCAGTCGTCTACCGTGCCATCACAATATACAGTACAGAAAAGGAATTCATCTGATTGTGTAATTGAATCGGGTTGATTTTCTGTTGTGGATTTTGCATAATCCCAGTCTATCATCCAGATTTTCCATTGTCCCATTGAGTCGTTCGCAATCCACCAGTAGCTCGCGAAAGGGGTGTCTGTCGGTCGATTAACTCAGTCACTCCCAGCCCCGCCTGCATAAAGGGGCGCTAACTGGCAAAACTAGCCGTTTGCATTTTGTTTCATCTATTTTCAACTTAATAATAAAGTAAAAGAACGATTAGAAGACCAAGTAGGCCAAGTATTTCCATACAGAGTGAGAGGATATTTGTGATGCAGGGGCATCTCGGATTTGCTGCGGGAAGAGCAGAGGGTCAGTTTCCCCGGCGCTAGGGAATGACCTGCAGGATGAATCAGCCGTCCTCCCAAACACCGGCACAAGTCCGGATGCCTTCTGTTCGTGTCGCAGCTGTCGACTGGCGTGATGGTGCTGGAGCTGTCTTATTTTGATATATATAATCCGACCTGTTTTTGTAAAACACTTCACAATATTTTCGTTGATTTAGAAGTGTCCCCCCTCCAACGCACCTGATTCAAATGATTGACTCATCAGCAAACCCTGAGGAGCCTGATTACAATAATGATCAATTACTTTGCACACACATAAAGTCAATCATCAATAAACTTTTTTTTTTTTTTTTTTTTTTTTTTTTGGTCATTTTAGCGCCTGGAATAGCAAGAAACTCGAACCAAAGCAACTCACCATAGTGTACCGCCATTAATGTGGGGCCATGATGAGGCCCGACTAAGTGGCTTCTGCTTATTTATGTATGAAAAATACTGGAATATATACAGGCTGGTCTACAGACACACAGGCGCTGTAGACCTCCTCTGCCCAATGGCAATGAAATCAACCGGGCCAAAGAAACTCTGACACCACAGCTTTATTTTTAGCCGAGTGTACTCATTCATGCTCATGCAGTAGCTAATATTTCTGTCAGTGAAAGAAATAAATCATGACATTTACGACTTTAATGCTTGCTATACAATCCTGCGCGTATTGTATTTAACTCAGGCATGTGTGCACGTGTGCATGTGTGTCAACTAAATGGTGAATCCTCAAAGGGGAATACTGCATACCGGTTTAAGAGAAGAACGTTAAGGCCAATCCTGAAGCCTCTTCATAAAGTATCCTGTGAAAAACAAGAGCTCTGCTATTTCAACAACATTAGAACATTCTTCAGTGGCATTAGAAAATATTTGGAGAAACCCAAGACATGAGCCTGTGGTGCTGGGAGAGCTATCGGGCATGAGCTGCCAGGAGATGTGGCTTCGAGGAATGTGCACAAACACACAATTGCTCCTTTGCTACATTATAACTGCGCCTTTCTTGATGTGTCTGGATTTGTACTTTTCAAATTAGATTCACCAACTTTACTAACAGAATCAACCTTTCACCACAACCTACGCTTTTGGTGTTGTTAAAATGAAATGATCCCAATTATGACGCCCTAAACACGTTTTGATATGCCAACATTAATAACACTAAGAAAATCTGCAGTTTACAGATACTATATATCATTATGCAAGGAGAAATTCAATTGGCATTTTTCTGTATATTTTGCATTGCACTTCACGCAAAGAACCAAATCACACAGACGCACGCACGCACGCAGGCTTGCAAGGAGAGATACCAGAGTGAAGGGGTGTGCAAACAATGCTCGAGTGGGAAGCTCGCTGTCTAGCTCAAAAGCACCTCTGCAGTTGTCAGAAAGCAGCTTTGTTTCCTTTTTTTGGTCCACAACTGGCATGAAAAGTGACACTCAGATTTCAAAGTTATCGCAGATAAGTTGCTGGCCCCTTCTTTTTCTTTTTTAAAAAATTAATGCAGATGAATTTTTATAAAGATAAAGATAAAGATGTCCTTTATTAGTCCCACAATGGGGAAATTTGAGGTGTTACAGCAGCAAAGATATAGATCACACAGAGTCGGCGGCGTAATGTAGCCGTTAATGTATAACATTAGCAGCAGACATTCAGAAAAAGCATGCAAATATACACAGTATAAACTGTGTAAGGAAACACTCCTAATGCCTGTCCATTATACAGAGGGGGAAACGCTGTAATGATAAAAACTACTGAATGATTGAAAATACTGCAATGATAAAAATATTGCAATGATAAAAGTACTGTAATGGTAAGAGTACTCCAATGATAGAAAATACTGCAATGATAAAGGTACTGCAATGGTAAAAGTACTGTAATAGTAAAAGTACTGCAATGATAGGAAATACTGCAATGATAAAAGTACTGTAATAGTGAACGTCCTGCAATGGTAGAAATACTGCAGTGATAGAAGTACTGTAATAAGAATACTGTAATGGTAAACAAAATACATAATTGGTCAATATTTAAGTACACCATTGGCTGAAAGTACAGTAGTAGTGTATATTGCATCCTAGGACTGCACAATTGGACTAATGCCCTCCCGTTTGTAGGCCTGACCCAATGTTCTTGTTAAAAAGTCTGACAGCAGCCGGCAGGAAGGAGCGGCGAAATCTCTCTTTGGTACAGCGAGGGTGTAACAGTCTATCACTGAAGGAGCTGTGGAGTGTTCTCAGAGTGTCATTGAGTGGGTGGGCTGGGTTGTCCAGCATTGATGACAGTTTTGCCGTCATCCTCCTGCCCCCCACTGAGTCCACAGAGTCCAGGGAGCAGCCCAGGACAGAGCTGGCCCTCCTCACTAGTTCAGGGAAGGCTTTTTTCTGTTCTTGCATGACTCTACCACAAATCTGGAACGTGAATGTTTGATGTGGAAGAACTTGAAAGCCCTGACCTCAACCCTGTGAAACACCTTTTATGTGACGAACTAAAGATTGTGATCGAGCCCCTCTTTTCCAACATTAGCCACCATCCCTTTTTGGCCATATTTTGTTAAGGCAAGATGTCCCAATACTTTTAGCCATGTAGTATTGTTAAAGACCACAAAATTATTTTTGGTCACCTCCCAATTAGGCCTTTCTTACTATTTTGAGGAGAGATGATGGCTTGCGGTTGTTGTTTCTGGCCCTTTTCACTTCACCCTGTCAGGTCACCAGCTGCCCTCTCAGCAGTTGAGGCGGGGTCAACAAGCAGACAGCAACTGTGTTTACACAACCTCCAACTCCAACATTTTCATCTGTCAAGTCTGTGTAAATGAGTCAGTGCGAGTCAACCTTGACGGCAGTTTTTTTCTTCTTTGCACACCACGGTTACATGCTGGATTGTGCGCACACAGAATCCTACCTTTGTGGAGTCACACATGATGTACCGTGCACTTTGCCATGTGCTACGTGGTGGGTCTTGTTTTTGTGACTGCTGCACCATTTTGATGCAGCATTATTATCCAGATTGCAGAATTGTCAGAGCACTTTGTGAGGCATATGTGCACTGAAAAGATTATTGACGCATGTGTGAAATATGTGAAAATGCTGCTTTAGATTTTGTTTTTGATTAATAGAAGCTTTTAGTAGTTCTGGCAAGGTGTCAGTCATGGTAATATGTTGGAGTGAGTGGCAGATAAAGGTTCTTTTCACTGCACACCTGGAGGGATTTGTAAATTGAATTTCAAGGCAAAGCTGTGCCCTTGCATCAATGAAAATATAGCACGGAAGGAATTTCCTGAAAAAGAAACTCAATGTTATTTGCCACTGAACAGCATATGCCCTGCAGGAATCATTAGCATACGGTAGCATGAGGCTTGAGGTTTCTGCAATATCGAAAGTAACAAAAGTAGTTGGGACAGTTTGCATTAAAAGTGTTGTTTCTTAGACAACGCAGATCCTTCGACTTTGGCGTCAACAGGCAGTCAAGGATGTCAGCGGCTTCGCTGACGATGGCTGAGGAAAAAGAGTAAGTAATCCATGGCTTTCCTGTGCGGGTGAGTCTCATGGAGCACAGCTGGTGTTGAGTTTCCATTCAAGCAGCTGGGCCAGGGTGTTGTTTCGTGCATGGTCGTCTTCAGCCTTCTTTTGAAAGAGGATAGTCAAGCATGGATCCTTCTGTGAGGCCCTTAGGACTCGACCACCTCAGTCCCCAAATCCCTGTTGTGGACACAGGACCTGTGATCTTGGGGCTAATGTGGGAACACAAGACGGTGTCAAGGCGGTTGAGGTGTGTTGAAGGAAGACAAGGCGATGACAATAAATGTTCTCAGCTCAGACAGAGTGTGGTGTACGAAGCTGTGAAGTAGCTGTCCTGCTGGTAGAAGAGCTTCACACTGACCCCTAAATGATTAAGATGAACTTTGACGATGTGTTGATGGGAATTTCCCCAACCTGGGAAAACTTCAGGATCACATTTTTTCCCTTGTATTTTGTCTGGACACACATAGTAGAAAGTAATTCTGAATTTGGCTTTGTTTGGCAGGCCTCTTCTGTTTTATTTGGAGCCGTGAACTAAAGGATGAGTAGCGCAGTTAGACCAGACGGAGCCCCGAGACCACTGGAGATCTCAGAGGCACTATAAATCCAATGTGAGACGTATAAACAGTCAGCCTTTGTTTATTTGCAGCATTTGATCCTCCGGTGCACCCGAGAGTTCTACCATTGGCGGTTCTAGTGGACAAAGGGGTGCAGCATCCCCCTAAACTCAGTGTCTGGTCGCCCTTGAGCCCCCCTCAGAAATCCCCTGATAGTAATTTAGTAACACTCATGCACAACTCAAATACGGTTCGGGTATAAAAGTCCACACACAAGTGTTTCAATCAAAATCAAAGTGCATGTGCACTTTAAGAAGTAAGGAAGTAATCAATCATCATAACACATGATAGAGTACATCCAATATGAAATGATGTAATAGTTTCTTAAAATAATGTTGTGTAAATGCTGTCAAGTAAAAAAATAATAAGGATGAAATGAAAACTTTCTTGGGACAGCAAATGGTTTTGTTATTTGAATGTTCTTTCTGAGTTTGAACTTCACCTGGAGAATGGTATCGTCATCTTGTGAAAGTCATCATTTTCCAGTTTGACACTGAACATTAAATCCACCAGCTCAAGTTGATAGCCAGCAGTCAGAAGGGAAAACAAATTGCTGTAGAAGAGTGGTTGCTGTTGAGAAAGTGCACTTCTCCATCTCATTTATTCTTCAGGCTGTCAAGGATGTAAATCATTGACAGGAAGAATAAGTGAGGTTGAGGCTGTAGGTAGGCCACATGCCAGACACACTAAAAGAAAGACACTCGAAGAATTTAAAAACTACCACAAACTAATGCTATAGCAGGAAGAATTCCAACCGTTTTTCCTCCAACAATATTTCGGCAAGTGGACAATCACTATATTTAATGATTATATGGCTGGTTTCATGTTTTAAAAAAATTATTACTAGGATGAGGAAGCTAACCATTTTGTTTTGGTGTGTATCGTTTCTGATACTGGGTACTGTTTAAAGGAGGACAAGATCCAAGATGGCCCATTTTTCACTAACAAGTTCGGTTCATGCATTTATTGATCAAGAAACTGGAATTAGTTATCATTTGCTTTTTCATCTATTCATTTTGGAATGGAGAAACTAGGAAATAAGTGGCGGCTTGAAAAACGCCTACTTTTAATGAGGAATATGGCCACGCCCCCCTCCGCTTTCTCCATGTTACAGTCAGAGTCATTGAAGGGATCGATTACAAACTCTCCAATGGATATCATTGTACTTTCATTGGTGATAACGTCCCAAAACGGTGATCAATTGGCGCCAGAATTCATGTGGACATCCCTACCTATGAACACTTCAACGTATCAAAAGGATCAACCTTTCCGTAGACGTGAGCAGAGGTTCATAGATGAGACTGGGAGGAGTGAACACTCGCATACACAACCCTCAACACGTTGTCCAGTCTGAAACGTAACAGCGGAAATTATATGTTCCAATTCGGCCACACTCGGCTAAGTAGCTTGCTGGAACTTCTTATTTTTTTCTTTGTTTTTTCCTTTCGCAGGAACGTTTTGTTCGCTTAATATTGATGCTCTCAAGGCGGCCCAGACTAAAAGAAGATGCTGTTCCGCAAAGCGCACTATTCAAGACAGCCCTGGTGTTCGATGAGGTCTTTATCTGAAATCGACGACCACTCACTCTCACGCCGAAGCTGGCGGCTGCAAGCGGTGTCCGACAAACATGAAGAGTAGGCTGGACCAACAAGGCGCTAATGTTGTTGGGCTATATGAATGAAGTTGTATTGTATTGTACTGTGCTAAAGCCTTTTGTTTTAACGGCCTGAAGCTAATTGTTGCTATTAGCCGTGCCGTTATCCTATTGTTAGCCGGGGAGGAGAAGGGGATGGGAAAAAATCCATGCCCGCCTTCTGGCTGCCTACTGCCAGCCGCAGTCTGCCTCCTGAGAGTTGAAACAACTTTAGCGTAGCAAAAGGTCTGAAATAAATGTGTACGCATCCTTGCTCTTGCCCGCTTCAACTTTTGTAAGTGGAGAATCGATCAGCAGGGTATTTTTGATTTTGTGCTGGTGATCGCATGAGCTCACGTTTGACGTCAATAAATCCAAACTATTGTGCAGAATGCTTTTATACGTTCACATGTTGAAGTGGACAAGAGTAGTAATGTGCATTTGCATTTTAGTGGCGATCGGTCACCATTTTTGACAACAGAACTGACAATTCGTGCAAATTATCTGCATGCCTTCCTGCTGTGACATACACGTTGAAAAAAATTTAATAAGCCGAGCTCCAAAAGGGGGCGTGACAATTTGTCGAAAATCAAATCACAAAAAAAAGCCCGTAAATCAGTACAGCCTTTTTAGGGAGGGCATTTTAGTACTGATGTCATTTTTACATCCAAACCTTTTATTTAAATGTCAATGTTAACATCAATGAAGCGTCCCTCTAACCTGACTGGTCGCCAGCCAACCACAGGGCACATATAGACAGACATTCACGCGCTTATTTACACCAGTGGACAATTTAGAGCAGAGGTCTCAAACTCAGGCCTTGATGTTTTCCACCGTGCTGTTTGACATCATAGTTTACAATTTTTCGTCAGTCGCTTAGGTACATATCCCATATCAGAATTGAAATTTGCAAAACAGCGAGTGCATTTCTCAAAACAATCCAGGTATTTTTTTCTTTTTTTTAAATCACGTATGGCTGACCATAGCGCTGGCCCATGATACATTTCTGCGTAAACTAATTCTGAAGGGACACCGAGTGTAAAATATGCTGTCACCCAATCGTGGCTTTTTCATAACCTGCCCAAAGAGAAAGATTGGTGAACAGTCCATTTCTCAAACAAGAGACGGACCGATTTTGTTTCGCACAAGTGGAGCTCGACATGTCTTGAATGCACAGAATAAATTGTTCCGCTCAAGAATTCGGACATAATTACCGAACGACTTAATCTGAGGAGTACGCAAAGCACCATTTCGATCAGAGAGGCCAGGTTCACCAACCATGTTCAGTTCTGAAAAATCGTTAATGTTCTTTTTTTTTTAATGTATTTTTTTTATGTTATTTATTTTTATTTTTTTTTGAATAGCTTGCTTGATGTGACATACCCGGAATAATCTCCACACAGGGCAGTTGGAGTTCAGATTGCAATTTTGTTACGCTATTTAATGACATAATCACCATTTTATATAATATACAGCATAGATGATTTAAATGTTTTTGTTTAATTATGTATGATGCGCCATGTAGACCCTCTCTCTCACTTGCTTTAACTACAAAATTCAACTCTGCCACTAGATGGCAGACTATCATCACTTTTGAACACGTGACGGTCTGTTATGGCAATGACGCTGACAAGTGCAAACCGTAACGCCTCACAACATCAGGTTAAATATAATTGTCATTTCACCCGTGTACATGTCTATGGGTCATTTGCTTATAGTGCTGGTGTTGTTATTTCTGGTAAATAAGATCATAGCAAACGTGCACTAAATACTTTCAGCTGAGGTGGTCTCTCGTGGTTTCCCATAATGCATCGCTTTATTTAGTGCTGTCGCTTAGGGAGATGATAGGAACTTGATCCAGACGGCCAGACGGACACAGCAGTCCTCATCTCTCACCCTTCGACAGCATCAGCGACATGATCGGAGAGGCGTAACGGCCTTAAGCCGCTGTGGCTTGTCTTGTATCGCCGCGATTTACCCGTCTTTGGTCAAATTGTCCACGGCCGGGGTTCGTTTTAGCCGCAAGGTAAGAAAGCACACGACGTCATATGTAACGAGGCGTGGGGTGTGTTATATTATGTCGTTAGCTAGCCAGCTATGCTAACATCCTTACAAAGCGTCACACGGGAATTTCCCATTCTATGGACGCCTTGTTTCATTCAAAGACTGTCGTTATCGTCTTTGTCTTGTGTTGAAATGAACCATGCACTTGCGAAGGTGTAATGGCAGTTGCGCATTCTTCCAATCAGTTTGCCAACTCTCATGTGTTCTATGCGAGAAAAAGCTTTTTATTTCGAATGCCCTTCATCAGTGAATTATTGATAATGGCACAGTAGGTGTCCAAAATCCTCATTGCTCCCGTGGGGTTCGTGGCCACATAATCGTCCACGATCCACAAACCTCCTTTGCACCCGTTTCCTTTTCAGTAATAACTAGTGGTTGTAGACATGACCAGGGCGTATCATTTTACCCTTTTGAATGAAGACAACTGTGTAAGATCTGCTTTGTTTTAAGGCGTCTTTGGTGCCCGATAAACAAACAGGAAGCAATCTGTTGCAAATGTAGGTTAAGATGTGCCGCTTGGCACGGGCATTTTGTTTACCACTCATGCAACTCGATCATTTTTAGATTGGTACCGATAAATATGCTCGTGTGGTCGCTTTGGACCTTGGCAGGACTACGTACTTCGCGGCCGGGTTGATGTGTGCCGCCAGGCTGCAACGTCACTTTGTCAGGCTTTGGGTGCTGTCCGCAATGCAGGTGCTGAAAGTGGAAGTGCAATGCGAAGTATGCAGCATCCCACACACGTGTTTACAAAATGGTAAAAAATGAATAAAATGTTCCACATGTCAGTGGGAGACGAAATGAGTTCCTAAAGTCGACGTTTATTTTTCTGACGACATTTTGACATTCAAATGTAGATATTTTTATATGCCTTGCTTTGTATAGATTGCCTCATAAGTTACAAACATATTTAAGAGAATCGTTTGATGGTGTTGGCTATGAGAATGATTTGTTGTGAATGCATTGCTTGTGTCAGACTAAATAACAATTAAGCTTTGATCATTCCAAAATCCCCTTTCTATTCAAAAACACTACAGGTAAGATGTTGGTTGACCTGTTGTCGTTTTCGATTTTAGCTTGAAGCAATGTTGTATCTTGCCTGAGTGAGCGCCATCTACGACTGTGTGGGAGTGCCGTGCTGAAGATGTTAGCTTGTGGCTAATGTTTCATGTTGCTGCAGTTCATTGATTATTAATGATGTATCTGGAATATTCAACAGAAGTAGGTTTCGGAACAGAGCAACTCCCATAGCTTTTACTTGGATGCATGCTTTACTGATTAGAATCACTGAATGGGGATGGTAAACACTCCTGTATACTTTGCTTTTATTGCCACGCAAAGAACCACATCAGGCACGTACTGCATGAGCACACTGTCCTGTGCTGTCCGCCACAATTCTCCATCTCGAGTCACCTTGATGTGATGGCATGACTCGTGTTAGTGCCGACTGAGGTCAGGCCTTCGCAAAAACACGGGAAGCAATCTGAGCTATTCTAGGAAAGGGCTGGGATGAGGGCTTTGCTTTACTGGAAGGACTCAACATTACTCATCAATAATGGATCATCTCCTCAGCCTTTATGTCTCACCAATGCAAATGTATTTTTTTCTGTCTTTGTTTTGGAAGGTTATCCCAATGCTTCCTTCTTTAAGCAATACAGTCAAAGGTGTGTGTCCAGACAAGGATCTGTTATGATCTCTATTATTTATAGTATAGTGATGTTGTCAGAGAGTGCAAGTTATGTAGGAAGCACATATCAGGAGGTTGACCTCACTCTCAGGCGGCCCTTTACATGTTTGATCAATGTTTGTTAAAAAGAGGCACAATGTTCAAAATACCTGTCTTCTTCATGGTAGAGAGATGGTGGTTCAAATCAACTCCCACATTCCAAAAATGTGCACCTCAATTAAGAATACATGGTAATTAGGGCTAATTAGGATTTGTCCATAGGTGCGAATGTGACTCTAAATGGTGGTTGTTGTAAATGTGCTCTGCGACCAGATGGATGGATGATTCCATTGTATTAAGTCTAAGGAAATCAAGTTGACGGGAACAAGGCTGCCTTCCTTTGAATGTCACAGGAGAAGATGTGAAAATCTGATAAAAGGATAGTTTATTCCATTGTTGTGCATGAATTCCATCTCCCTGCCAAATGGACCTTGACGCCTGCGTATTGACTTGGAGCTGGACAAACTTTTAATGGTGCTGGATCAGCATTATGATATCTTCTATCTATAGACTAGTCCAACATCTGACTATGAAATTATAAACACTTCATATTAAGTCACAGTTGTCACCCAACTGTGACATTTTTTTTTTCAGAACTTTAATGGGCGTTTACGGATGAGATCTGAGAGGTGTTATGCCCGTCTTACTTGCCCGAGACTCCGGTTCAACATTTGATGTTTCCAGGTTACAAACGCCGTGCAATGAGCTTGTCTCCACAGTGACATCATAATGACATCATGCAGCACAAGAAGGCACCCTCGCTTACCGCTGTACTTGCTGCTTTTCATTTGATCGTCTTCTATTCACAGTCTGGAAGTGATTTTCATACAATGACTTTGCTACTGCGTTAACTGTGAGTTATGTTTAGACTGAGTTGCATTCTGACTAAGGTAGATATTGTGGTTACATCACAAACTGAGGATCCCGACCGAGTACTGATCAGACGAGAAAACCATTGCATTATTGTAGAGGCTTCATTTGCTATTAGAGGGTAAAAGTGTGAGGAAAGAGTGTTTGTTTATTGGATGTGAGGAAGGTCAAATGGGGGTGGAAGTATGAAAAGGTTTTTGTTTGTGTTTTGTTGCAGGGCATGATAACTAACTGAGAGTTGCAAATTCTGTCTATTCTGTGGTATTGGTTGTGATTCATTGTGTCTTAAGGCAATTTCGAGAAAATAGAGTGAGCTGAACCAGATCAACAATTTAAGAAAAGCACGATGGCAGCTACGGGAAGAGATGAGTTTCATTCACATCATGGCAACTCCTCCAGGCATCATTATTTTGCTCCGCTTTTACATGCCACGGCTGTTTTGTGAGATCTCTGCATAGGAGGCTTGAGTGAGCGTATCCCATCCCATCAAAAATAATGTTTAATAAGTAATAATTCATCTATCACTGATGCTCCTCAAGAAGTCAAATCAAAGGCACTCAGACTAATTGTTTGTCCCTGGTGAAGGGCATGGAAAATGAGTCCATACCTCCCAGAGTAATTTCATTTGCTGGGTTGCCTCATTTCTATTATTCCTTCCATCGCAGACAGATTAAGAGATCAGTCAGATATCAACCAAGGCAAATGGCTGTTGAATGTATTTTTCACTCAGTTAAAATGACCCATGTTTATATTCTAACCTTTTCCTTTTTCTTTGTACTGCGCGTGTGTGTGTGTGTGTGTGTGAGATCAGCCATGGCATCGGCCAACGTCACGCTGGAGAATCAGCTGCACAGCGCACAGAACAACCTGCTGTTCCTCCAGCAGGACCACGCCAACACACTGAAGGGGCTGCACGCTGAGATCCGAAGATTACAGCAGCAATGCACAGGTGACTCTCTCGCTCTGTCACCAAGGGGACACTCAAGGGGGGCATGTGGTGCATCTGCATATGCACGCAAGGGCAAATATGATAGCGACTGGAACGTCCTTAATCTTATATTATATCCATATCTCAATTTGCTAAACTGAACTGTTTTTCGCATCATATTTTTCTCGATATGCGACCTGAGACGTTGTATTCGTTTAAGAACATGGGGGGGAAAAAATTAAGAGATTGATGATAATAATAGTAATGATAGCCGCTGTAAGCTGCCTGATGATCACCCTCTTGTATTTTTCACAGACCTGACATATGAGCTCACCGTGCGCAGCTCCGATCCTTCAGGTACGCTCCCGTTACAAAGCAGGTTCCTCCATTTCTACGTCTGTATTATCCCTTTATCATTTCAAAGCTACTCCTTTGAATCGTGTTTTTTTTTTTTTTTAATACAAAAAGGTAAAATGGTGAACGTGTACAACATGGTATTGAAAGACTGCAGGCAGCGAGGTCTGAATCATTGCGCTGTTGGACTCCTCATTGTTGATTAGATCTGTCTACTCATTGCCAAGTGCCCAACCCCCACGTTGCCATGGCCGTGACCCCATGTGACTTGATACCAGCTAACAGCACAGTTGTTTAACAGCCAGGGAAGCTCAAGGCAGGCCTAATACAGCTTTAGTCCTTTTGCGCTATTTATTTGTGTACAGCCTCATACGGCGTGTTGTTGCCTTTATGATACAGGCCATCCCAGATTTGTAGCGTATTATCACAGGCTCACTCAAGAGAGGGTGAGAGAGAGGCACTATCATGTCAATGTGGGCCATCGGAGATTGGAGCACAGGAAATGAGATTAAGTGTCACTGCCCTAATGCATGGCTTGCTCAGCATCACGACGCCTGAAAACAGACCACAACTACTTCAAAACATGGATTTAACGCGTCATCATTTGACCTCAATGTACAATATATTTCACCTTGAAAATCTGCAAGAAATTATTGTAATCAAATTTGATAGACCGTATAAAAGCAGCACTTGATGCACCGTAGTGCGTCTGGGGCGTCGCCTTGTTGAAAAGCAACAAAGGTCATCTGAGAGCAAGGTCTTTAGTGTAATGTGAGACACGAGAAGGAGAGCACACAGCACTAGTCTCCATGCAACCGTACTCTCATTTATTATCTTAACTGAGGTTCACGTCATGATGTATTTGTCACCTTAGAAATTTTGCTTCTTCACATGGTTAAAAAGGGGAAGGCGCTCTTCTCTTACTGGTCACAAAGAAACACAAGTTGTATTTTTTTTTTCATCATAATATTTAAGTGGGGTTAAAAAAAGGTTTATTTGCGAGTGCTTGGGCCTATGATTTCTTTTTTGAATTTATTTTGGTTTTTTTTAGATAGATCCATGCAGAACCGTCACTTTTGCATTTCTGGTCTCAAAGAAACACAAGTTGTATTTTTTTATCATAATATTTCAGAGGGATAAAAAAAACATTATTTACAAGTGCTGGGGCCTATGATTTTTTTATTTATTTTACGATGCATCCATGCAGGGCCATCACTTTTGCTTTTTTTCACACTGTAAACTTAATCCATTACTGGTCAGATTTTGCTGTAAATTAGCCTTCAGTATGTGAAACATGCAAGTGATTGCGCTGGAAAATCTTGAAAATTATGCGCATGCAGTTAGCTACACCATCGTCAGTCCTCCCTGAAATTAGTCTTGTCAGCAAGTGTTGAATTTATTTCAAAAGGGAGGAGTTGGGTACAAAAGAAATGCTTGCAACCTAGGGTTCATAAAAGTGAAAACAAATAGCATTTTTGGTCCATATTTTAGCAAGAATTCACAAAGCAGACGTACTTGCTTTAAGGGGCCAGATAAATTGAAGTGGAGGCTGGATCTGGTCCACAGGCTCTGAATTTGATGCCTGTGGAACAAATGTGAGTGGCCTTTCACTTGTTTAGCACTTTTTCTAGCTTCAAAGCACTCTAAATATATATAATATGTACAATTGTTTATTTTAATGCTAAAATAGTAACTATGCACAATTTTTATATCAAAATTAATCATAATTTAACCAATAATTTTGTTAAATTATGTTAACTGGATTATCTATGTAAGTAACATTTTTATTTCATTATCTACAGTAACTTAACCAAATATAAAATTAGCTGAATCAATGGAAAAATGTGTAAATACATTTCAATTAGCAAATAAAATCAAATGTGACTGTTGGTAAAAAAAAAAATGCTAGATGCGCTGGAATGGATCAGAGTGGATGTACTTTGCTCTCGTCTGATTTGGCCTGCGTACTCGATTAAGATGTATATCGCTGGCGATGTTAATGCCATTTTTGGGGTCTCCTGAAAAGTGACAATCTTTGGAGATATGAGGATTCCGCCTGACATCCGCGATCCGTACTACAGGGTTCGATCAAATCATACTTAAGTGTCACTGTTGTGCTTGTTCTAACTGGTTGTTGTGGCTGGTGCAGACAGCGGCGAGGTGCGATGCCGAGAGCTGCAAAGGAGGTGCGAGGAGCTGGAGACCGAGCTGAAGAAGAAGGAAGAGGAGAACACAGAGCTGCTCAGGGACCTGGAACAGAAGAACGCCATGATCTTCGTGCTGGAAAACACCATCAAGGAGCGGGAGAAGAAGTACCTGGAGGAGCTGAAGATGAAGAGTCACAAGCTGGCCGTTCTGTCCGGAGAATTGGAGCAGCGAGCAAGCACCATCGCTTACCTCACGTCGCAGCTTCACGCCACCAAGAAGAAACTTCTGGCGGGTAGCTCCTCGGAGGCCAGTCCCAACGTCAGCCCGGTCACCTCCTTTAAGCCCACGCCTCCTCCGCCCAAAGACAGGCAACCTGAAACCCCGCGCCGCCGTATGAGGAAGAGCCTCTCTCAGCCGCTTCACCCCGAGCTGACTGAGGTGTATCGGCTCGGCGCGGACGGCAAGCGGCTGGTACTGCGAGAGGCCGTGGACGCTATGCCCGACCCGACGCCCTTCCTCCAGGCGGGGAGAGAGTCTCCGGACCTGCAGGTGGTACGAGAACGGCCCGCTGTCATCCCACCTATCGCCTCGGAACGCCCACCCGTCACTTCCTCTGGGGCTACGGCCAGCCCCCGTAACAGCCCGGCTCGGGACCGCCAGTACAGGGCTCATGTGGGGGTGGCACACCGCATCCCCCATGGGGCACCTCCCTTGGTCCTGCCCCAGGCAGAGCTGGAGACTCTGGCAGTGGACCAGGTTAAAGAAGAAAAGGTTGTGCGGAAGCGTTCCGGGACTGACAGGACAGTTTAAAGCCATTACACACGCACATGAATGCACACATATTCACTACTCACAAACTGGTACGGACATTCGGCTGTACCGAAAATAAAATGAACTACGGTGAACCCTCTCATATTCACGGGTTGGCGTTTGACAAAAACACTTTCTCTTATTTGCTGAAACTCACCAATTCACTGTTTTTGGACTTAGGCCAAAGTCATACCCAATATATAAAAGTACTGCTTTAGTGGCATCTTGGTGCCAAGCAATTATGTGGAACTTAGTGGAGAAACTTTATTTTGTAAGGACAGTCATTTTTGGCCTTGTGGCATCTTGAGGCAATTGCAAACCCTTTTGGGGTCAGTTTCTCACAAATAACAGGGGTGACTTAAAACACTTTAAACTCAATTTGACCTCTAAAATGTTCAATGTCCCACTTGAATGTTTTGTTTTTTCCTTGCATAACTTGCTGTTCTCTATCATTAATCACATTAATCATAACAGCTGTTTTAACCCCGAATGACATCCACTTCTATGCCTTTCAGTTTCTCTTTCAGTATCTCTTCATCTCTTTTGTAACCAGTTGGACACTGACACGCCAACTTTTGTGGCCGCTTGTTTGAAGCCTCATAATGACAATGTTTACATGCAGTCAATAACCGTGTTTTCAAAGGCATTGTTAACGTGCAAAAACCCAAATATGCTCATTTGGGTCTTTAAAAACCTGAAATATACCACTATTCTAACCCAAATATTTGGTCATAGAAATGCAATCGGGTTACTTCTTTTGAACGGAACATTGGTTTGCATTGTGCACATGCTCTATGTGGAAGGAATCTTGGTCCTTTAAGTACAGGAATTACTTATATGCACGACGTCTGGCGCGCAACCCAACTGAAATACACAGGCAGAGATAACTAACATGGCAAAATTCAAACACAACACAGAGCGACACTTTTGGAGCAAGGAGGAAACTGCTTTATTTCTGTGGTGAGTGACATGTTTTATTGATGGTAGAAATTAATAGAATAGAATAGAAATAGAAATAGAAATCCCTTTATTGTCATTGTACTCAAGTGTGCAACGAGATTAGAGGGCTCCCCTCTCCAGTGCAATACAACAATAATACAGACAATATATAAATTAGATAAATAAATAAGACAGTGCAATGGAATTCAGAACTGAATAGGGCATATAGAAACACATCACAATGCTGTTTTGCAAGGTTAGGGTGGTCTCGTGTGTGTGTGAGAGTTCAGTATGGAGATGGCTCGTGACATTGTGCATTTATGTGGCTGGTCATACAATCCCCAAACGAAATTATCGTACGTCTTTGCAGTATTCATTTTGCATCAGGCATTATCGCGATATTGATATTTTGTCGATGCACTTTGCAACCCTAATTCCATTTACGATGTACATACGAATAACTGTCCAGTCACGCGTGTAAATGTGTTATCCCAAATGTTTCAGAAACTGACATTTTGACCTTAACTTGCATATTGACGGCATGTAAACGTAGTCAAGGGCAAGACACTTCTGATCAATGGTTAGGTTATCTCGACGTCCTAATGTGAACAACATGTTTAAAGAGCCGTTCCCATGAAAGAGGAAATTGGTCTGTTGTATTGATTGATTCATGGAACAAATCTGTTGTCAGTTTTGCAATTCAGTTCCTTGCTCGCGAACAGCAAGTTGTGCGGTAAGTCGTGAGACATTCAAAGTTCACTTGTAAAAATCCATTTTAGGTCTGTCCTGAAATTTTACCCGGAAGCCCGATATGCCAAAAATGTTGTGAGTAGTGTATATATCCTATAAGATACAGAAAGGGCAGAGAGGAGCCCAAGCACTGTGTAGCCTGCTTTCTACGCAAAACACTGTAATGTAAAGTGAAAATGACGCGATGGATCAGCAAGCGTTTCTTCATGCACATTTAAAAAGGACGACTGTACCGCAAAGCATGCCAAATGTTACTTCTTTACAACCCTACCGAGTGTTGCATTCCGCGCAGCATTCTGTTCTTTGTGGTGCAATCAACACATCCTCAGCCAAATATATGCATCAGTGCCTGCTTGGTGCAAAGGCACACACTGCGTAGTGTAGTTACGGCGGCCAGTTGTCACTGGAAGTCACGACAAACTATATAACCAGATGTCTGCAACCGCTAAGGACAACAGTAATGATTCAGCTCATAGTCTCTGAATGTCTTTCACACCATTGCAATGTCAGTACACTTCTGTCACTGCAGGTTGCATTATCAAGGTGAACTGGTAACTGCACATGTATTTATGCTTCAATTTGACATGAGCTAAAAAAAAAAATAAAATCACGTCTTTCTGAGAAGAAGAATAAGGATGAAACCTTTCCATTATCTCTGTTATTTGTGATCAAAGGGCATTTGGAAAAGCACTGCTATCATAGACTTGTGATATGATTAGTCTTTATAAAGGCTGTACATTTGTAGGGATTTTTTTTTAATTTAGAGTTTATTAGGGACTACAACAACACCTCGAATGGTAATTATTGTCACTTTATATCCCGCTTTTCACATAACACGTATCCTTGAATATTAATATAAATCCACAAAATAAAGCTTTTTTTGGTTGCCTACTTGTCTCTTGTAGATGTTGGCAAGCATGTTCAGCTTCATCGGGTTATGTCAAATACAGAAGAAAAATAACATCATTCACCACTAGTAGCACAACAGGCACGTGCACGTGTATGTAACGAAAGGTGTTTTTATTTTTACTTGCGCAGGTGAATGTGATAAGGAAGTTCTCAAGTTCAAAAATAGGACGACCAAACATACTTCACGTGTGTCATGCTAACTAGCATATGAGCTTCTCGCTTGGTGTGTTTAATTTCACCAAAGCACTTTTAATCATGAGCATACAAGACACTGCTGGTGAATATGGTTTGTCATGTCTCGAACAAAGCATTGGTAACAAAATTGTGTGCTAATAAGCACTAATTTGGATTTACATTGGCTTGTGAAAGTATTCCTTGCCCTTGAACGTTTTGACCTTTTGCCACATTTTAGGCTTCAAAGATATAAATTATCATACAAAACACACAAATGATGTCACAGCTTCATCTCTTGTTGCGCTTATGAATCCCAGTGAAGACTATTGGGTGAAACATTTCTGTGTAGCCACATTATAGAAATCTGTTGAATATTCAACAATTCTATGAGACTAAAGGTACTGAAAGAAATAGATATGTCTGAGCTGTACTATTTATTTTTGAATACACTGTAGAATACAATACATCCCATTATACATTTTCACCGGAAGGCTTGTATTTATTTTACAATGTTTAGGATTGATGAACATGTAAATATATAAAATGTAATTGTTAAATAATAGACACTAATGACATTATTTGATACCGCAAATCTTTGCTTATATTCTAAAATACTATACGTGTATATTTTCATTGGAGAAATCGATGTTCAAAGCCGGGCCAAAATAAATAACTGTGGAATGCACACCAGTGACCCCTGGTGGTCAAAGTCGTAAACGCCTGTATGCCCTGAATATTAGTATGTAAAGAGGGCAAAGAATGAGTGGAGAGAATACATCCACCACTAACGCTCAACATTGAAGCTCACAAAAAGACACCAGTATGTTTAAAATACATTTTATTTGCAGAAAAAAATATGAAAACTTACTTCTCTGTCTTGAACAGTACACTCAAGCGATACGTGGTTTGATATGAAACATTAAGGCAAACAAGATTAAGACATGAAAAACCAATACATAACATTTAATACAACTACACATTCAAAGACAAATTGCTTTTCTTTGTTAGAGTAATTTGAAATTAAAAGCAAAGCGGTGTCATACCAAGAATGCAGTAGAAGTTCAGAAACACCGATAATTAAAATGTTGACTTCACACAAGCTTCACATCCAGATGAGAGAAAAGCTCAACATTTCTTCTTTGGCATGCATCCACAGCAAATGAATTTAGAATGGGACTGAATGAAGTAAAGTGCCTTTATACTTTATTTTTTAATGGTTACTTTTTTAAAAAATATTCTTTACTTTGTAACAACTTTAGTTTTTCACTTCTGCATCCAGCCAACAGGTCACATTTACATAGTAAAAAATCCAGGTCACTTTATTTGCCTTGGCAATGCAAAAATCTCCTTTTCTTGTGCTGCAGGAGTCCTGCATGGATAAGAAAACACCTTGCATAATTTTTACATTAGAGGTTATTATTCCATTTAAAAAATGATGGAAAATGACAGCCCACCTGAATCTTTATAGAGTCAACTGCTTGAGTTCTTCTTCCAGCTGCTTGGTGCTAATATTCAGGTCCGTGTGAGGGACGGCGGGCAGTGAATCCAGCAGGTCGTCACCCGGGATGCTTGGCAGAAGCTCGCTTGGAATGTCGGGATTCGTGTTGGATTCATCCAACAACGATTTCAGTTCTTCCTCCAGCTCATAATCACCTACAAAAATAAATAATAATAAAATACCATATATCCTCAAATAGTTGCATGCTTCAATTGTGCTCTTGACAGATTTTTTTCAGTCACGCTGCACTTTAGTCTTCACACCGCTGTCCACATGCCAGGTTTGTGTGATATTAAAGACGACCAAGATAAACTCGACAGTATGGTTGCACAAGTGTGGACGCCCTCTTATAATTAAGAATATGGCTGTGTTCCAAATTAAACATATTATATATTAAACAGGAGTCAGCACACACCTGCCATCTAAAGAGCCTCTGACTAACCCGAAATAGTTTTTCTAGTAGCTGCAGCAGGAATGGAACGAAGACCCCGCCTCGTATAGTGAAATATTTAATGTGCATCAGAGTCGGACTTGTCTTTTAGTTTGAAACCACATTACTATGTCAGGCATGCATCAGCAGCAGCATTATTATGAGAGATGGAACAGTACATCCATTCTCATATTCAGATTTTTCTGGCTTTAGAAAACCTTTCTAATACTTTTTCTTAAAACCACTTCAAATTCAAGACTTTGACGTACCTGCACTGGTCACTGCTCCAGATATGGCTTGGCTCACCTCATCTTGTTTGTCACATAACTGGTTCAATGACAGAAGCTTTGTTTAGAACGTGACATGCCAAACGGAATCAAAAGTATGCAATAATAGTTTTCAAATTAACTTGCCTCCTGGATTTGATCAAGAAGGCTTTCAGCACCTTCCACCGTCACATCCTTGAGAGAGAGTCTGAGGCTGGCCATTCCCGCTTGGTACGCTTGAAGAACCTTCACAAGGACACACACTCTTAGTCTTGACAGATAACCTCATTGGCGTCAATGTTGACTTTCAGCTTATTTGTATATTCTAACAGCCGACCATTTTATCACTCTGTGACTGGGCTATGCGATCCAAGATGCCTCTAATGGACTCGAGCTGTCCGAACAAGTTGTCCGCTCTCTTCTCCACCCTTTTCCGGCCTCTCAAACACCTCAGTGCCTGTTGAGGAGACAATAAATAGGAACACTGAACGTAATGAATTTGCTTTGTTTGTTGTTGCCTTTAATCATGTTTTGGAACACCTTAAACGTTCACCTGTGTTTTTTTCCCTTCTCGAAGTAGAACTCTTGCTTCGTCTCTGCACCTGATTATAATAAAGCAGCTTTAAAAGAAATTGTCCTCTGCAATCGTGTGTGAATGCTCTATGAGTGGCTTTGACCAAGCAGTAAGTCAAACAAAGAAATGAGGACTACATTGCTGGTCAATACATCACAGCATATTTGAGCAATTACCAGAACGGAATCAGCAGGTGTGGCGTGGGAAAATTATACAATTTCACTTATCGTAGCTGATCATTATTATTCTCTGCAAATGCATCTTTGCCTATCTTGCAATGATGGTGACATAGTGGCAGGGAAAAAAAATAAATGCTCTTTCATTAATTGTCAGAACAATCAATTATGTGTGTATCCACTTGTTGGCATTCATACAACAGAATGGCAGGTTTGTGTTCAATTAAATTGGTCCAAATTTCACACTGAGGAAATACATTGGCGAGTGAATTGTGACAAAAATCGTCACTTCTTCACGGCATTAGACAGGTTGGTTAACTTAGTGATTTTAAGTCCTCTCATGAAACACACATTTTCTCTTTGGTTTTTTAACACATCCTAAGAAGTTGCCTCTTATTATTATTAATAGTATTGTTTTATATTTGCCATAGTATTCATTATAAGTTATTTCACATGCCAGCACCATAACTCAATTTATTATTCTTTGCCGTGTTTTAACCTCACTGCTGTGTACAGCACACTGGTCAATTGTATTGTTTTAAAAGTGCTTGAATTGGATATGACTGTATTGATTGGGTATTTCGACAGCACAAAGTCAGGCACCTTTTATTTATACACTAGAGAACTGTTTTGAATTGTAAAACATGTCAAATATATCTCCTTTAAAACCAGAAGGGATGCTCAAGTCCTTGGAGCTGTTAAAAGATCAAGTACTTATCAGCCTCTAGCCCCAGTTTCTCCAGACGCTCTTCCAGCAGTTTCTCACTGCATTGTAGCTGGTAGATTCCGATATCAACTTCACTGACAGTGGAGATGCGACTCTGCCCAGGTTGGCAAAATTTAACAATCTGTAAAAAAAATAAATAAATACATAAACAAAACATAACATGATTTGTAGAGTCATGCATTATGTAGTTTACCTTGTCCCCCTCATGCAAGGAGACGGCCACTTGTTTGTCCCTCTGCAGCTGCAGAAGTGCCATGCACAAGGTACTTTCATCGGCACACACACTGGAGCAGAGTGTACACAAATCTTGAAATGATATGACAGTGCGGCTGGCGAATTCACTGCTTTGGTAAATTGTGAGAACTTCAGCTGCTTTATCCTGGAAAGAACAACAAAGCTTGGCGTTACCATGAAGCAGCATAAAGGGAAAAATTATATTAGCCTCATCTGATTGTTTGTGGTTGATGAACTGGCACACAAAATTATACAGCAACTGTGCTACAGTTAAACAATTATGTCGAATGGTGTATTATGATTCAGTAAGAGAAATATAGCAGAACCGCTAAAGTTGAACACAATCCTTTTACCGACAATGGATGACTATTACTATTAGTTATGTAATCACACAAAGGATTTTGATTTTTTTGGGGTGGGTAACGGAATTTAAACCATGTTTCACAATTCTTTTTGCACAATAAGCATGTAATTTGGGTGACATGTTATCTTGTAAATTAAAGATATGGCATTCTATTTCTTTTGTATTTAAAAATTGGAAAAGGAGGAGGGCACATAAAATCTCACTTATTGAGTGTGGCCCTCTCTACAAAAACAATTAAATCACCACAATAAATAGAAAAACAAAGGGAACTTACAAGATGCTCTGCAATATTACATAACATCACCTATGAGGATGGTTAGACTTACCAAGTTATGTTCTGAAAATGACAATCCAACTCCCAAATTAGACAACATTTGAGACATTCAACTTTGGAGCCTCTGTGTGTGTCAGCTTACTTTCAGTGTCTCCCTATTCTGATTCAGGTGCACATAAAATGGAAGCTGAGCGACACACCTTCACCAGTTCGATGACAACAAAAGACTCCTCCAAAGGTACTCGGCCTCCTCCCAGGAGAGAGGAGAATGTCCATTTGAGAGGCTTCACCAGCAGGAGGCCAACACCCCACGACAGCCAGCCACAATCCACATTGGCAGCAAATTCAGACTCCCTCTGAAGCTTCCCGCAACTGAACAAGGTAAAAGGTAAATACAATGGATCCTAGATTTAACAGCCCCAGAACCAACTGACAGAAAATGGTGTCAAGTCAACAAAAAAAAAATTTCTCCTTTGTTCAGTAGTTGTCTAAGTCTGTTAGCTCCAGAATTGGCCGCTGTTGTTTACTAGCACTGTGAGTAGCACTCTCTCCTATGCATCCATTAAATTGAGGTTTTACTGTACACATCAAACTGACAAAGAAAGTGGTACACCTACGGTATTTACAGTACTGTGTACTGTCTCAAAGGTCTCCACGTGGCTTTACTTTTTAACTTTATTCCAAATCGGAGTAAATTACTGACACATATTCTTCTTCATCTTCTGTACCGCTTCTCCTCACTCGCGCTGGAGCCTATCCCAGCTACCTTCGAGCAGTAGGCGGGGGACACCCTGAACTGGTTGCCAGCCAATTGCAGGACACACAGAGACAAACAACGATCCGCGCTTACACTCGAACCCAGGGGCAATTTAGAGTGTTCAATCGGCCTGCCATGCATGTTTTTGGTATGTGGGAGGAAACCGGAGTACCCGGAGGAAACCCACGCAGTAACGGGGAGAACATGCAAACTACACACTGGATGGCCGAGATTGAACCCACGCCCGTTGCTGTCTCTCACTGTGAGGCCATCGTGCTAACCAGTCGGGCCACCGTGCCACCCCTGGCGGATATTATTTATGTATTTATTTATTAATTAACAATTGTATTAACATTAAGGTCCTGGCCAAAGAAAAGGTTATGATGAAGTTCCGGATATAAGTATATAACTACAGGTTATGGCTGCCTGTCCAAACTGAATTTGGGCAAGAGGCACAAAGCATATATAGCGAAACAGCCATTCGCATTTATGGGTAATTTTTATTATTTAATTTAATCTAACATGCATGTTTATTTTGTGGGAGGAATCTGGAGCAAGCGGAGAAAACATATATTAGCATGGGGAGAACGCTCAACTTATAACAAACGTTGACATACACCCCAAACTTGGGAAATTAGAGCGTACAGTACAATATTTACCTAGACATGGACTGGATGACAGTCGTCAAACCCAGAGGTGATTTTTCTTTCCTCCTGAAAGTCTTGTTGAGGTCCTGCAGATTGACACACACGGAACGGCGGTCCTTGCAGCTTTGTATGACCAGAGTCGTCCAGAAGTCCATTTTACTGTCCCAGTCCATCGTGTTCACATCGCGGTTCTCCTTGAAGTCGGAGAATAGAAAATTCATCCGTTCGTCATTGTCCCATTCTGAAGGCAGTGTCGTTTTCACGCCGTTTGACATGTTTGATGCCAATAAATTCAGACACTATATGCTAGCGCATTTTATGACAGCGGAAGGTTGTCGCGGCACTTCCGGTAACAGCAGAATATTCCGGAAATGGATGCCGTAGACGCAAATCAAATGTATTTATTCGCATGCGCCTCGTTCCTTCACATTGTTACAGTTGAGTGCCTCCCAGAAAATACATCGAGGAGACGAGGAGAAGAACAGAGCAGCTTGAAGGGACCTTAACTACGTCATTTCATGGAGACGGCAAGTACATATGACGTCACACGGTTGAACACGTCACAAAACCGTTGGTATGGTGAGTGAGCTGAAACGAAACGTCGTTTGTTTATTGATAATAAACGCTCACTACTCACACTGATAAACCCTCAAATTGTTGCGTAAGGAAAATAAGAAAATAACATAATGTAAAAATGACTTTTTTTTCTAGGAATATACTTATACCCACATCTTTTGCACCCAGTTAAATAAGTTTATTTGATCACTCCTAAAATCTGGCAGCACGGTGGCCCGACTGGTTAGCACGATGACCGCTCAATATAGAGGTTGCGGTTTCGATTCCGGCCACGGCCTTCCTGTGTGGCGTTTGCATGTTCTCCCCGTGGCAGTGTGGGTTTCCTCCGCGTACTTAGGTTTTCTACCACATTCCAAAAACATGCATGACAGGTTGATTGGACACTCTAAACTGCCCCTAGGCATCAGTGTGAGCATGGATGGAGTCATGTTCTTGCATTGAAACCCAAAGCGATTCAGGCCAGAAGATTATGTCGAGACTCTGACCTATACTAAGGAAGTATCCTTAAGCTTTATTTTTTTTGTTTGCTCATCTTCTTCACCTACTTTCGTGTATTTGGTCAGGAGACTGCTCTTCCTTGTATTTTTTTTAATTAGTGTATAATGTAGTTCTCAATTAAAAAAAAGTTACGTGAAAAAAAGCTGAAACTCCGACTAGAGAATTTGTCCAAATATGTTCTGTTGTTCTGATAGCTATCCTATTGATTACCCAGTTGTAAAGGGTCTTTGTGTATACACCGTCTAATGTGGGCGGAGCTTCATGTCAGAAGAGATTGCTGCTCATTTTGAGAATTCGCCATGAAAACCAGGGCACAAGGGCTCATTCAAAGTTGCTTTAATAGCAGGAACTTGTATTGCAAATCTATTCAAATTCTATTTGATAGTACAGGTGTATCAAATCACACATCCACAAATTTAGATTTTGACTTCAGTGTATGCTATTAAATGTCCGAGTTTAAATGCACCTTATTTGTCTAGTCATCAGCATAGATAGACAGTAAGTCAAAGGAAGACACTCTGTTAATTCTCAGTGGCAATGAAGCATGTTTTATTCAAACTCCCCTGTCCATAAATGTGCATTGCGACGCAGGAATAAAGGTTTGACATAAAAAAACATACATGAATGCTAGTGTGATTATGGTTATAAATGCACAATCCCTGATATCCCTGAAGTCCCTCTCTCCTAATTTTGCCAAAACACCCCAACACGAATACATTTCTTTGAGATTAACAACACAATTGCATCATATATGAATGAAGACAAAATACAGTATGTGATCTTTTCCCACCCTACGCAGTTTGTGTTTTAAGCCACTTGAATCAAATGTTTGCTATTACTGCCAAACCAAAAAAAAAAAAAAGAAGACAGGCATAAGGATATCTAGTACCCTATAAATATATTCCAAAATTTAAAGTGCTGCACTGATAACACTGGTCAACATTTTTTTTTTTAGAATCAGAGACGTAAATATAATTTCCTATATTAATCTGCCCTTGTTTTTTTTCTCAAGCGCATCAGGTTTTCATAATAAAAACAATAACAATCGTCATCATACCATTAATATGTAATATAATAATACCGATTCATCCATATCTGTTCCGTTTCTCCTCACAAGGGTCAGAGAAGCTGGGGCCTATTTCAGCCGTTTTCGGGAAGTAGGCGAGGTACACCCTGGACTGGTTGCCAGCCAATCACAGAACATAATGATGTGTTTTTGGGATATATATAAATTAAGGGTTATGGTCAGCAACAGGTGGATTTTTTTTCTGAAACGTCACGGCTATGAATTACACTGCATGGTGAAATCCATACTGTGCAAGCATTTATAGGTCAAACTTAAAAACAATAAATTAAAATATCTCAAAAACCTCATGTGTAAGAAAAAAATAAATTTTTTAAATCAGCGTCAAAAATAATTTAGGGACACATAATTAATCTCTCATTAAAATGTTGACCAGTGTCATGTTGGCTTTTTAAAAATTTTCAAGCATAACATTCAGTATATCCTTTTTACCAGGTACAAAAAAAACAAAAACATCCAGAGGCTCATTCAATCAGTGAACATATATTTCAACAAAAACAATGCAATTGACCTATACACAAATAGTAACATGAGATTGAGACTGTATTTGATTTAGAATGAAGATTTGATCAATTAATGAAAATCTCTTTTATGAATTAAGTTAGTCATTTAAAATATTGTGCAGAATAGCAAAACTTCTATACATGTGCATCTCACTAAATTACAATTGTAGAAAAGTTCATTTATTTCAGAAGTTCAAATCAAAAAGGGAAACTCATCCAGATTGATTATACCTACCTAATTTCTAGGTTTCCATTAGCTGTCAGTGATCATCATCACAATTAAGCAAATTAAATATGTTAATATTGGTTTGTATGGTGGATCTATATACAGTAAGTAATACATGATTTTTTTCTTTTTTAACCATCTAAAGACATTGAGTTTTCCACAGCGGATTTATGGAGATGCACCGGAAGATGTTTTCATATTTTGTTGGCACATTATATAGTCTCTCACATTTCTACTTTGCGCTGAGATCGACCAGCAGGTGCTGGTAGGCCAGGGAGTTGCCCTTGAAGCTGGCAGCCAGCATAATGTCCTTATTGTCCACCGACACCAAGCTGAAGGCCCTTGGGGCTCTCATATTGAGTTCTTGGAATGGCTGAAAGTGCTGAGTCAGATCATCCCACAAGTACACTCTGGAAAAGGAGAAGTCACTCCCAAGGATAAGATACTGCCGAAGGCCCACCGTGAAGGGATACACTACCATGGAGCCGCGAGAGGGAAGAGTTTGGATTTCAGTGAACCGCTGGCCTTCCCAGCGGAGAATCTTTGAGTCACCAATAAAGCGTGTGAGGCAAAGGTAAAGCACCTTCCGAACCCAGAAATGTTTAACCATCTGCACATCGGCTTGCTCTGTTATTTGGGAGAAAAAATCAAACTGCTTCTGACCTCGGTTCCATTGGTAAACCACCGGTGGTTGAGTGGAGCTTGAGAGGATGAGATGAGGCTTTCCTCCAACATCGAGGAACTCGACATGGGTGTCTCGATGCCAAGGATGGAGGGACTGGTGGGAGTAAAAGCCATTGCTGTTCCATCGATAAATGCTGGTTGAACCGGCCTTTGAACTGTCTGCTACGACAAAATAGCTTTCACCATCCAGTTGGAACGTCTCCACAAAGTTGGGCTTCCTCACTCGAGTTGTGTCAATGTCTTGTATCTTCACAAAACGAAGTGGGTCCTCTTCCCACCTGCAATTTTAAGAAAATCCTCATTGTGAATATAACACATTGTAGTATGTCATCCACTCTGGTGAGAGACTCGAAATCAGAGGTGGGAGTAAGTCACTAAGTAACTAAGTCGAGTCACTTCGATTCCAAGTCCGAAGTCAAGTCAAGTCGTTTGCATGTTTTTTGCATGCAAGTCATGACTCTTAAAAATAGTAACTGAGTCTTTCTCGAGTCAAGTCATATGACTCGATTTCCCCATGTATGCTCTTAATGCCCTCCCAAATGTCAAACTAATTATTTGAAGGTTGAGATCATAAAACCAATAGAGAGTTTCCGCATGACAACAACAGTGTGCAAAGCTTACTTGTAGATGTGAGATCCACCAAAAAGTTGCGCCACAACCATGTAAAGAGTGTTATTTACCACCACCGGTTTGCAGTACAGCGCTGAACGAGCTGCAAAGACACACAGTATGAAGGCAGACGGGTAAAAGACAACAAAATACTAGTTGCCTGTAATTTGTATGCACTCGTCGCCATAACTTACAAGTGATGTTATAAAATGTCCTAAATGTCATTTCTACATGATCCCACACATAAAGAGTGCAGAAACCGGATTCCGGTTGCGAAAAGGCAACAAACTGATCACCGCTGAACTCATAAGACTCCACAGACACAGAATGGAATGGAAAGGTTTCATAAATGGCAAAATCTAAAAAAGAAAATACAGAGAAGGATAGCAAATCACAAACTACAAACTTGCTTTGACATTCTTCTACAAGTAGAAGATGAAGAAGTTGAAACCTGCACTGATGCAGTTGAAGTCTCTTGGGGCAAGATCGTGGATTCTGCGTCCCTGGAATTCAAAGGGGCTCGCGCAGTAGATGGGTGGAACCGAAGTATTGGTCTTTTCTATCCAGTCAACAAGCCACTTGATCTTGCAGTCGCAGCGGAAGGAGTTTCCTCGCAAGTCCCTGAAACCAGTGATGCATCTTGAAAGCAATGGTTGTCCTGAGATGATTTACTAATTCAGTTTATAGCTGAATGCGACAGGTCGTGAATTAGACCCAACATAGTGAGCAACATGACGGTGTCCTTGACAGCTCCAACACATTTACAAATCAACACTTACAAATCTGTGAGGATGTCCAGATGTTTAAATAAATCTCTGGGCAGCTGTTGCAGGTTGTTGTTTGAGAGGGATCTGAAAAAAAAAATATTGGATGATTCAATTATACGGTATGCTTGTATGCACAGCTCAGTTTAAATTGAGACGACAAATATCAGACGTAGGGTAGGTAGTTGTTACATTTACAAGCCGTCCTCAGTATACGAAGGATTTCCGTTTATGTGACAGCGACATGGCCCAAAAGTATGTCATGTCACTAATTTACACTAATGCAATGGTTAATGCCATTATTTCAGTAAATATTTAGATGAGAAGCACTTCACCATAAATATAAAACAAGTGGTTGAAAAACTGAAAGTAGCCTAACTAATGTGCCTCCTTGTGTTGCACAATATAATATTCTTACGCCACGCCTCCATTTGAAATGCCAGGACAGGACGGAGGACCTCACATACTCCAAAAAAAATAAAGAGCTAGTTTCTAGTGCAAATGGAGTGATGACATACTCACAAATGAGTCAGAGATTTTAGTCCTCGGAAGGTATACTTTGAGAGAGTTTGGACGTCATTATTCTCAATGAACCTGAGATAGAAAAACAAGTTACTCGTTAGGCACCACTAGATTGTGTGTGATCAATGCAGGACAGAGTAACAAAACACAACTTTTAGAAGCTGGCACAAAAAAAAGTAATTACAACATGTAATATAGCATTTGATCCCGTGTTGCCTTGATAATTTGGTTGTAGTAGGTGGATTTATGTGCAAGTAAGATGAGGTTAACTAACATTCATAGCAAGCAGCAATGATAATGACATTGACAGCGAGTGTCCTGGTCGCTTTCGTCTGCATTCAGAGGCAATCATCATTACTCATCAAAGCCATCCTTTAAGTGCTCCCAAAGGAAATTATTAAAATGCCATGATAAATGTCACTGCAGAATTTACAACTTTACAAATGTACAACTGCCCGACTGTTATAAAGCAATTGTAATTTTACTTACAGATACTGCAGGTGAGACAGGCCTGCAAAAGCATCACTCGAAATGGTGGAGAAAGTGTTGGAGTTCAAGAGTCTGCAGACACAATGAAATTTGTCAAGGAGAAATTGTGTTAAAATAACAAATTGCAGCAGTACAACGTAGTTTGAGAAATCGGAGATCACGCTACCCTATATGGAACTTGATCAAATTCACCAACATCTCATTACAGCAACTGCGCCACAACTTAGACCTGTTTTTAACTGATCTAAAGTCTAGTCTATTTTCTGTCGCCAGACCGGCCAGAAATTTAGAGTACATCACAATTCATTTAATGTCATTACTCAATATACAAAACGAGTTGGTGCAACAAACAATTGCAGACTTTCACACAAAAATAAGACAAGAAGCATTCATGATTGCATGTGACGGACAAATATGCCTTTGTCAGGGCACAAGTGAGGCACTCAGTCTTCTGTGATGACACTGACACAGAAGCGCTGCTCATACTCCTGCTATGTCACAACTGTTTTCAAATGCAATCCATTTCAAGTGGCTCGTGTTATTTCATTGTCACTGCACGTTAGAAGATACAGTAGTTGTATGTTCTTCTATACATACCACAACAACATCAACTATGTGCAAACCTGGCATTATTGTTTAGAGGTGGGAAAGACTCATAAATAGAGAAAGTGACTGTACCATGTGTTACAAATGAAAAACACTGTTGTTGTTGTTATACACTTACAGGAACTGGAGTAGGTGAAGGTGTGAGAAAGCACCCTCCGGGATCGTTGTAAATGCTGTGTTCACCATCGTCCTTTGGAGACAAGCAAGAACATCCATTAACGAGGATGTAGACTTTACAGGCAGAACCAGAATTCCAATGTGTGGTGTCATGCGGTTTAATGAGGTTTCGTTCCAAACTGTTAACCCTTCTTTCCTTAAGACTCATCTGTACTTGTCGTTTGAATGTCAATGTGGTGTGAGCTTTTCCAAACTGGGACACACACACCTTAATTTCTTACTTTTGCACTGCAAAATGAGGTCACCTTGCCTCCTCTCCTGACATCGTTGTGCACCACTGGGGTCGATGTCACGTGAACGGAAGCTCTCAACAAACACAACCCCCGCACCCTTAAATCTCATTTCATTATACTAAGTGATTGTCAGAGGAAGGACAGATCCAGTTAATCTATTGCCAAGTGCTACAAAATGTTGGTGCTATGTTCCATATTTAGCACATGTCAGGAATGATAGAAATGTTCCACATACATACAAAAGTATTGCATCATAAAATGGTATGCTTTCTGTTCCCAGCTGATCAAAACACACAGAGAAAGCATTTTACTTCTCTTGATATGAAGCAGGCTGACATCACTGATGTTTGTTGTACAGTCCTCAGCTACAACTTCATACAAGTTAGTGCAGGAAGACAATAATTTCAACTCACAGAGAAATGATCCCAGGGGGGAAGCTCTTTGGTATTGCCTTTGTATCCACACAAAAGGCACTATCTTTGGTGCACGAACAGGTCGCAGGACAGCGGGGTATCTTGATGGCCTTTTTTGTGTTTGTGTCTCCTGGCAAGCAGAGAGACAGAAACAGAACCAGCGAGTAGATCACACTGAGGCATCTTGGTCCAAGCTCCATCACACTTTTGCAGGAGGAGAAAGTGACGTGTGAGCAGAGAGCAGGTGCCGTGTTGGGCGAGAATGAGCACACTGCCTAACAGCCCAGCACTGAAGCTGAGTGCCGAGTTGAGAGAGAGGGGATTGGTTAGGGAGGGGGTGTGAGGGGGGCTTTCTCTGTCTCCTGGGTGCTCTGCAGCTTCCTTGAATTCATGTTCTATGCTATGAGAGAAACTGTGAAGCAAGAATGATGAGAAATGATGCTTTCTTGCAATGGGACCGGAATGCTGCATCAATGAATTATTTAGTATCACTCAAGGAGTACGCAAAAAGGCTAAGGTTAGACAACAATTCAGTCTTTCGTGTTTTATAAAAGGCTGCGTATGCCCGTGACTAGTGACCAGCCAATCGCGGGGTACATGGAGACAAACAAGCATTAGTACACCACCCATTCACAAGGACAATTTAGAGTCTTCAGTTAACTGAAGGAACTTTTTTTTAATGTGGGAGGCAACAAGAGTACTTGGAGATATCCCACAAAAGCACAGGGAGAGAATAAAAACTCCAGCATGGCCGGAGCCCAGATTTGAACCCACAACTTCTGAACTATGAGGCAGTCATATTGTCTTCCAACATGCTTCCTGATTGAACCTAATTGCTTCGGAATTAATCATTTTAAGCCTGTATAAACTTTTATTGTGGGATATGTCCAGATACAGTGGATATACAAAGTCTACACACCCCTGCTCAATGGTCAGGTTTTTGTGACCATATAGATCTCAGGACCTTGACGTCATGCATCCCACAGTGCTCTGCGCCAAGCGTAAACGAAAGAAGGGACGGGCATTCTACAGGCTACCAAAAGAAGAATAAAGGTCTAGTAAATGGATAGTAGCTAAAAAAAAAAAAGAGACGACAACATAGAGAGAAGTGGTATCAATCTCATAGTGGCGGTTATCGCCTCTGTTGTGATCACTTCATATCAGGTGTGTCAATTACGGAATCAATTAAACATGCAGATCTAACTTGATTGTACATGACGGTGAAATAAGTGATCCTGATGTGGCCATCGCCAGTGAGGCTGCGTGCCAAGTGCCGCCCGCTCGCCCATCTAGCTCGGATTTTTCATTATAATATTTAAAAAATAAATAAACAAATCCTAATTGGCCCACTGTTGGCTTTGTGAGGTGGCCTGGTTGATTGTGCCAGTAGCATTATACATGTCTCAAAGATTGATTAAACTTATACTGTAAGTACACACACTCTTCACCTGAACTGGTAACATTTCACGATGATTGCGATTCACCAGTGTAGGGAGAGGGGAACTCTATCAGATAATTGTAGCTATCTAGGCATTGTACATCTGGAACATTCTCTCTATCAGCTGTCTTGATAGTTGTAAAAAAAAAAAGTGGATCTTTTTTTTTGTTTGTTCTAGTAGGCTTTCTCTGACATTTTTTACCCCCACTTCTTTCAAGAAGAAATGGTTGCGTCCTACGTGCCACAAATTCATGTACATTTTACCTTGACCAACCCAGGCAGAGGACAGACAGTCAGGTAAACTATAATATATGATGTTGCTTGGGTGGGTTGGAGTTTGGGTTTGCTGCGGCATTTACAGATGACTGCAGTTTTATTGAGGTGCCGCGGTAACCCTATCTAACAAAAATCAATGGTTTCAAAAACAATACATGCACCCGGTTTTAAAAACAATACATATTAAGTGTTTATCATCAGCGTAGTTGGTGGTGGGCATCTCCGCACCTTTTCACTCTACTGACAGTCCTTTCACTTATTTATTATTTGTTGGGTTACTGCTCTCTCAAATACCATCTGAACTAACCGGGCTTTTCATTTTATAAAGCGTTGTGCTCCTGTTGTCTGAGCACACATTTCTCTGAGTGAAAAATTAATTCTCACACATTGTTATTAACGAGCCATATGTTAGGCCAGGTTTGAAAGCAGTCAGGTCACTTGCCATAAAATGAGTTTGTACAATACCTGGACAGAATGACCCGTCACCACATGCAAATGAACAATAAACCCTGTTTTTCTAATTTACATTTTTTTAACTTAAAGAGATTTGCACATAGATATGAATTAAAATATCAAATGTGGCACAAAAAGGCTTGGCTGCAGGAAGGGTAAAAGGCGTGCAGCAACTCATTTGGGGAGTTTGCCAGCGAATGCACCACGTGGCCTTCAGTCTAGACAACAAGCAAGGGTTAGTTTGAAAGTAACTGTCTACACGTTTCCAGCCCCAAATATGTTGGATTCACTGGCTCTATATGTTCCAAAAGTGTGAACATAAGTATGAGTGGGTGTATCATACCTGTAATTGACAGGTAATCAGTCACGCTGTACACCGCCTCTCACCCTAAATCAAGACTCCATCTTCGAGTGACGCTAAAGAGCACAAGCAGTCGTATATGAAGTTACTCTGCAGCGCTTTTGAAGAAAAAGAAAAAAAACCCACCAGAGGGCGCTGATGGCCATAAAATTGTCAATTGAAGCAGCAGGAGACTAGGACAATACTAATGGTCGGTGCCAGGCATTACCAACCTTCCCTTACAAGGACTCTCTTGTCACAATCGCAAGTAAGGAGACCTCGCAAGATCAGTCCGGGAGTCAACAACTAAAAACTAATCACACTGTCCTCTGTTTGCAAAGCACATGTACAGATAATGTGATAGTCAGCAGCATCATACATTGTTAAAGCAAATTAGATTTGTTTTGGTTACTTTACCTTTTGTATTAGCAATATCTATCCCATCTTGAAGATGCAGCACTTTTTGGGGGGGTAACAAAATAATATATTTCAAGGAATCAGAAAGTTGAGTGCAGAAAGTCTTCAGTGGCTTAATTGGTAAACTGTTTAAATGGTAAGTCAACCCCAAGATTTTCTTGACAAAAATATGTTCTATGCAGGCCCGCTAGTTTTAAAATGGCATTCTGATAAATGGGGGCAGGGGAGTGACCATTTTCACTTCTGTCAACTGACAATGTTATCACAGTTGCTCAGGGCTCAGCTAATGACCAACCATGGCTCAGCTTCAGAAAACAGGTGAGCCGTGATTGGTCGTTACCTTAGCTCTGAGCAACTGCGTTCACAGAAGTGGCAAAAAGGCCACCTCCCTAAAAACGAGAGGAGTCTGCTGCTTAACTCATATCCTGCACATGCAATATTAATCAGAATGCCATGTTTAGAACAAGTGAAGGCAAACATTTTATTGCAAATATTTTTCGGGGTGTTGACTTCCCCTTTAAGATTTGTTTTGCTTCGCTGTAGTTTGATGTTAAGCGCAGGACTTGTTGCAAAGTATTTGAGCAATTAATCCTCAAGCCTTATATTGAACTGCTCAGTCAGTAATGTACAGTTCATTTACACTGTGGAAGAATTCCAAGACCAGTCAGTTACAAAAGTATGAGTGGTGCCTTATGCCGTTAGGGAAAACTATTTCCCAGAAAGCAGCAATTGCCATGGTGTATTTTCCTTTTTGAGAAGGTTCAAAGTCTTACTTTTAACAACTATATTTTAAATGGGTGTAAGTTTAGTTTAAGTGTGCAGTGAGGAATATTAATGCCCGAATTTACTCTTTGCAGAGCGCCACCCAATTCCACCTCTGCTGGAAGAAAACGGCTCTCAACTAACAGGCCCAAAATGACCTCTGTGAGAGGAAAATCAAAAGTGTTGCAACCCCCCCCCCCAATTCTCATTCAATAGTTGTCACAGTCCTCACTAAACAAACATGTTGGACTCCGCACACTGATTGATGCGGCAGAACAGAACTGCACACTTACACACAGTGTGCGGGCGTTTTGCCACAAGATTTTACAAGTGGTCGAGAGGTTTTTTTCCCTTCAAAATATGAATTGCAGTTTCACGATGCGGCCACGTCTCAAATTTTAGCAAATCAGAATGCACAGAAGCTCTGACACAGGCGAAAAATCCATTCTCAAGACCAAGACCAATCTCGAGTGATGACATCACAAGTTAATGCAACCCAGCTGTAGTTACTTGTTGGTTACATTAACACTCATTCCAAGAGCTCGACATTAGAAGTTACACTTCAACGAGCAGCATTAGGCACAAAGTAGTCATGATCACTTCCTCCACTAGTGTTAATTTTAGTCTTGCACCTTCTAAATCTAAAGTCGGCTTGGATAGAATTGTTCATATAAGGGATCATATTAAAATGGAATTCTCCAATTTAATGCTCGTTGTGTGGCCTTCAGGTTTAAACCCTCATCCCATTCTGACTAGGGGCCAAGGAGCCTGAAAAGGACTCTCTGTCTGCCTGTTTCCTTCATGGTTTGGCCTTCTGGCCACTCAGGAAACTGGGAAATCAAAACAAGAAGAAAGACTAAATCTGTTTCACCTAAGTTATTTTCCAGGGAAAATCCACTGCTGCTCCAGGCAATGCATTTCAGACAGGAGCCAGAAAGGTGTTGAGGTTTCACACACACCTACACACACGCACACACACGCACACACCGACCCACACACGCAAGCACACACACAATCATACGAGTTCTTTTATAGTGTAGATTGTTTTGTAGAAGAGTGTGATGAATAGTGGTGAACAGACATGCAGTTTACAAATAAATAGGTGATCCAGAAATATTAAATCATAAACTTCATGAGGTCACCAACTGGTCGATGTTCGGACTGCAGTTGGACGACCCTGAAGACGAGCCCATAGCAAACATCCGTTTGAGAGCAAATGACGCATTCACACTTGACCATGAAATTCAATTAGTTAAGTGTCTCTCTTGAAACGCACAGCTAAGCACAAATCGGCATGTTTAATTCATCGACATCTAATGGCCCATTCGAGCATGGCAAGCATGCAAATAAAATTTATCATGGCCCTGGTCAACCTGTTGAGGTGGTCCGGGTGGCGTACTACATTTAGCGGGAAGCCAACCATCTGCCAATTTAGAGTGTTCAATCAACCTTCCATGAATGTTTATGGAATGCGTGAAGAAACAGGAGTAAACCCACGCAGGCATGGAAGAACATGCAAACTCCACACAGGAAGGCCGGAGAAGGGATCCAACCCTATACCTCAGAACTGTGAGGCTGACGTGCTAACCACTCCTCGACCGTGCTGCCCTTTTTTCTTTTGCAAAGTGACTATCTCAAATGACTTTTTTACATGGTAGCTCAGCCACTGGATGGCATGTCCGCCAATCTCATCTCAGGCTCAGTTCAATTAATGAGATTACAAAGACATATTGCTTTGCAGGACGAGTCACTCCTGCTTTGATTCATCTCCTCTTATCAGCCACACAAGGTCTTCAAGGTCGGAAGGAGCTAAAACGAGTGTGTACCGAAGGTGATCTGTGTCCATTACCGCTGCAGAAGAAATATATGAAATCACAAAGACAATTTAAGATTTGAGGTTAGGATAACTTCCTGAAATGAAAGGGCATGCTTCTTTTAACTGTGGAAATGTAAAGAAGGAAGTGTATTCCACCCCTCCCTTGTCTTCAAGCAAAGAAGCCATAAAAGACAGGTGATATGCCTCTTGCACAGGGATGTGTCGGAGGAATGTGTGTGCAGGTGTGCAACTGCCTGCAGAGCCCGTGCAGAAAAGACCAACACACCCATTGATCCTGTTTGATAAAGGCCCAGACAGGCCCAGATTATATGACGGAGCCTGGAGGAGGTGTCTGTGTCTCAGGCTTGTGCGGAAGAAAGTCGATCTAGTGAGAAAGAGGCGGAGCCATACCTGGAGGCATAGTTTTTTTTTTTCTTTTTTTGTCAGGATGTCAACACACACCTCAATAAGAGAATCCACTACCACTGACGAACCCCTCTTCACTGACAAAGAAACAAATCCATCTCATTTAACTGACCACACCTGTGTCACCAAACACCAGAAACATATTTTTCAAAAACAACACAAGATTTGTTTGGCAATGAGACAAAGTCAGAGCAGCTTTAAGGTTCTTCACAGTCAGGATTATTTACAGTATAATACGGCATGTAACAGCAAGCATGTTACTTACTTTGTAATTACACTAAAAAGGATATGATCAAGCCGCATACTCATTTCAGAACATGCATTCTTCAGGTACACTATAACCTATTATTTAACAAAACTCCCCACTGCGTCCTTCACTTTTCGTGACTTCAGTGTTTCACAGATTTTTTTCGATTTATTCACCCCTCCAAAGAAAAATGACAAAATATCGCCATATTGCAAAAAGACGCTCTGTGGCTTTGTACATACACAAGGCAAGGCAAGCACATCTGTTGGAATTCAACTAGTATCACTTCCCTGTCATTTGCAAGGCTATAGGGACTATATATTGCACGGGTATACACCAAGACATACACTCACCTGCAAAAGTATTGGAACAGGCCAATTGAGGCCAATTTCTTCAACATAGCACCAAGCAAAAATGTCAAATCAAACCAATACAAGTTATAAGAACAGCAGCAGACCTTTCGTGGTGGCTGAAAGGAAGATGTCCTGGAGTCAAAACGTTGCTTTAGGGTTGCAGACTTCCCCTTGAAGGAGAATGTTCCTGGGTCATCCTGCGAGTTCTTCCACTTAAAGTGAAACTAAACCCATTTTTCCATCGCAAGAATGAGTTGTATCACCCAGCACATGTCAAAACAGATGACTTTGATTAATACAGTATTTGTAGTTTAAGAAATAATCCTCATAATAGATTGGTCAATATCTGTGAGCCGCCATTTTGGGACCGATGGGACAAAGTGAGGTCAGAACCACAGTAGTGTGTTTGCTGGCTAAAACATCACAGAGTGAGCTTGATTTGTATCAGTAGGAACGGCAAATGTTTTGCTACAAATGCTTTCTAATATAATTTTCCTGATTAAAAGAAAATAAAAATACACAAATACATAGAGCTTGTTAGTGAAAAATAAACCACCCCGACCGGATGAGCCTGTTAAGGCACTGATGCCAATGTATCAAATGCATAGCCCACCACTGGAGATTACAAGGAGTGAACATTCAAGAAATTGCATTTTTACACCACCATTACATTTTTCACATTAATTCTATTAATTCCTATTGCACATTATTGGATCTTAGTAAATTGCTGAACTGTTCCTAATGTTCAGGCTAGCTTCCCTAGTGTCGTTACAAAGAAGTTTTTTTTTTCTCGTGACATGCAGAAAAGAAGAAACATCTTGTCAACAATAGTGATTGACAGGTTGTGCCCCACGCTCACCTCTGCTGTCATGTCGGTTCTACAGAGGCAGCAGGGCATTGAGGCCTTGACACACAGATGGCTATCCCACAAACAACAGGCTGTCAGTGGAGACGGAGCCACAAACAAGTGACGAGAACAGCAGAAACAAAGAAACCTGATGTTTTGTTATCATCCCTGCCTCGCAAGATTAACGGAGAAATTTTAAACCAAGAACCTTTTCTTTTTTTTTTTGGACTAATCTTGACCCCAACAAACTTCAATATACAGAATTGTTTTGGCCTAGTACTATTTAGAATTAATCATGCCTACTGTTGATAGGATATGCAAATTTAGTCTGTGTTTAAAATGTATAATAAATAAACCTACCAAATTTACAGAAACAACAATATAATGGTGAATATCGGACATCATGCGCCGTAAAGCGTGGACACTGGACTGACTGAAGGTTATACTGAAAACATTTCATTTGAACTTATCAGTATAACTATGAAATGTACTTTCTGTGTCTGAAGGATAATATTCTTCTTTTTCATTTGTTTTGTTATGTCAAATTGAACTAAAAATGTCCCATAAATAAAATAATCTATACAGCAAATTATGAGTAAGGGTCATAACGGTGTCGAAATAAACAGCGCAGAACATGCTGCCGTTACACTAGTTTATGTACAGACTCAATTATTAAAATGGCTGAGGAAGAAGACATCTGCAGTGCACACGTGCACATTGATGTTGGTCAGGATGATTTTCATGAACCGCAGTAGTATTGTATGCTGCAGTCTCTATCTCCCTTCTGGTTAACGTTTTGTCCTCTGTCCTATGAATAACGGTTTCATTTGGAGGAAAGGAAGGTGAACAACAGGATGATGTCACAGGTCTTACTTACTCAAGCCTCTCTCTCTCTCTCTCGCTTTCTCTCCCTAAAAAAAGTTTAATTTACATTTCGGGGCTTTTACCATATTATGACTTCAGATGTACTTTTTAATCTTTTGGGGAGGTGCGGAGGTATTGCGACAGTACTTTCATCCTTGAGCACTAATACTAATACTGTCTGCAGCAATTCAATCACCTAATGCATGTCTGTTTACTCCCAAGTCTTTCTTAAATAATTTTAGAAACTGATACATTTAACCATTTAACATTAAACATTTGAAATATAATGGCCACCGGAATTATAAGGTACACTGTAAGGCATTGCTGTAAAACAGGAATCTTTTTCTGGAAAATTATTATATTTTGGATTAAGTTCATTTTGTCTTCTTCTTATTATTTATATTTTGACTGATTCATTTATAGCAGACAATATCGTTTTAGGTTGTTCTATTACCTGACATGTTTCGGCGAGTCTTTCGCCTTCTTCAGAGTGTTGGTGACACTCTGCTATAAAGGAACCAGTCAAAATATCCATCCAGTATATTACTGCAAAACACAATGCCCCATGGGAGCATAAAATAAACATCAACAAATTAGAGCACTTTCACAATTTACTGTAAAAAGTGTTGCATCGTGGTATGGGAGACAAAAAAAGAGGGGAAAATATTCTTGTGGCCGCCAATTATATCTGAACATTTTACACATCCCATATTCGTTTTATCAACCTGTTTGTTTTGCCTTATCTATATTTTTACTTTGATTTATTTTTCAACTTGGAAATTAAAAGCTAAACATTTTATTTCAAATATACGACCCATACAAAATATGTAAGAATATTTCATTTATTTTGATACACTTAATTTGATATTAAGGAAATCTTTTTCCCCACATTTGTTTAAAATATGTACGCATACACAAATATAAACAAGGGCCATTAACAGCCGTGTAGAGACCACAGGTGTCATATTGAAGGCTCGGGGGCCAGATCTGGCCAGTAATGGAAAAAATGACAAGTTGTCTTTAGTTTTAAAAATGTTGAGATATAGCAAGCTTTTTTTATGACCAATTCCCATTTAAAATAAATGAAACAATATTTCAACAAACAGTTTTTACTGGCCTCTGATTTCAAAACTATTTATTCAAGCAATTTGTTGTGTTTCTGAAATACGAGGCAATCATGCATTTATTTGGGTTCACAGTCATAAGGGCCCTCCAAAGGAAACTGGAACTATGATTTGGCCTGGAACAATAATGAGTTTGACCCAGTGTATGATTGTTATTAAGACAGGCTGTTGTAAATTTGTGCTACATTCGGGCTACTGTGAGCTTGCCAATCCACCATATGGACCATTGAACAAGGAGCAACTTATTCCCTGTTTATCATTTGTTCTGTATATACACGATTATTATATGTTGACTTGACTGCCAAACAAATACATAATTGTTTCAATATGCCATTTTACTTCACTACATTGTTTGATGAATATCCCTTCTAGCATCAGGAAGAACACCTGGGGCTACACAGGGGAGCAGTCTTAAGAATCGAAGTTTGACAACAAAGCAAATGTCAGCTCCAGTCAGCTGGCCGGCGCCTGAAAATGGGCCTCTACACTCAGACAAGTTCGATCTTATGTTAGTATAAAGAAATCAAAAGAGCAACTTACACATGACTTTAGTTTGATTTGACATGACAAACTGGGGACGTGAAAACATTTCCTGATTGCGCGGAGACCTACTTGTGAGTGTGTAATGATTCCCAAGTCCCCTGTACCACTGGTTCACAAGTACACACGCACCCACTCATCATCACTGTCTCTGACCAACCAAGTGTCCACTGTATTTTGGGTGACAAAGAGTCGATGCATGTCTCATTCATCACCACTGAAGGGAGATTTCTCTAAAACTAAGAATCCAAACTCGGCATGAATCAAACCCTTCATGCTTCAATGGATATAAGCAGATTCACTTGCAAGCATTCAGCCACACCGTCCACAAATACAAAGTACTAATACATGGATTACGGTAGTCAACTGACTTGACAGTTTAACTGTTGCTGTGCTGGATGATACCTGACGATTCAAATTCTTCCTGTGCCATCTGTCCAAAGTGATAACACCCTTCACCTAATAGCACCTGCACACCATTAGCAGCTCATAAAGCAAGATTTCTCTTGTCGTTCCTATTCTTATATAGAGCTCTTCAGAATCACCTCAACCACAAAACACACAGGGGACTTTTATTGCTCCCAGTTTCCAGGCGTGGAAAACATTTCACCCCCAAAACAATGAGGTAATATGTTTGTCTGACTCCTCGAGCGTCCACTGGAAGCGACCATGTACTGTGACGTGAGGGGTCAATTTTAAAGCATAATTGTGCTCAAGATACCAGCGTTCACAACTTCATGCCAATCTCATCCGCTAAAACATATCACACACACGGAGCATCTGCGCTGACCCCAACTCATAAGAGCTGGCTTTTAAAAAAGGTCAAATGCTGCCCGCATGGAGATTGCAAGCCAGGTGATGCATCAGGCAATGGCAGGAAGCCAGAACCTGATACTGTACAAGCATCAAGGTTGGTGTGGTTGATGGATGGAGGTGTAGTACTAGCAGTTGCCAAGCCATTCACACTTCCATAAATCAGGTTTACTGCAGGGTGTGGCAGGCTGCGATCACCCACACGTCTTCTGATGTCTGTCGAATATTATCAGACCTAATCTGACACCCGAGCGAGAAAGGCTGGGACAGTATATTGGCAACTATTCTGATATACAGAAAATACTTAATAACTAGACTTATTGAAAGAGTTCAGATCATTCTGAAAAAGCCTTTGTCATTTGTTTTTAAGAAGCATTTTATTTCATGTTATCCATTTATGAGGATGGAAGTGTTCCACAACCCATCATCACAAGTTATTTGGCAGCAGATAGATGTCACGTTAAAGCTGGTACAGTAAAAAGTATGTTCATAACATGGCATGCATGCACAGAGGTAGTGCATGACATCGACTGAAGCTAATTAGGACGCCTTTTAAAAGCAGGAACTACATGTTGACAGTTGGAACTGTTATTGGACAAGATGTATGAAATTCGGTTTTCTTTACCCGCGCACACATTCAGTCACACTGATATATTCATCATGGTGCAGAGTCGAACGCCCTCAAATATCGAGTTACACAAATATGCATGATGTGCTATGAAAAAGCATATTTAAAAAAAAATAGAAAATACCCAAGATATTATCTATTAATGCTTATGTTATTACATGAGGGAAATCAAACCTGGGGGAAAAAAGTCACATGATATCTCCCCTACAGACTATACTCAAAAGAATGGATTAAAAAAAAATAATCCTTGTACAAAACAAATATCTATTATGGTGATAAAAATAAGAGTATAGTGTATATATATATATATATATATATATATATATATATATATATATATATATATATATATATTCATATTCATCCATATGTAGATTTTCCTAGCATTATTTACAAGAACATATAGTGAGCGCAGTGTACCATGGTCCGGCATGTTCCTTGGTCGTATTTGGTCTGTAAAGCAAAATGCTGTCTCGATGAACGATGTGAATAAAAATGGCCTGACTTGATCTGAGTCAGTTCTTGAGTGTCCTGTCCTGTGCGAGAGTGGTAGACCCACTTCGAACACCGTGACACACTTCCATTCCTGATAATAGAAAGTTGCCCGTCAACATCGTTCCACCTGGAATCGAGAAATGGCTGCACTCTGCAGTCCTTGAGGTCCAACAAGTTCTCTGAAGCGTCTCTAAGCTTCTGTCTCACCGAGCAGCGACGGTTCTTAGCTTCATCTCTGGGAATGTAGGGGAAGATTCCACCACCCCAATGAGGCAGGGAGTTGGGGAAATGTCGATGTTTGTCTGCATGGTGATGAGGTATCAGCGTTTCTTGATGGCCGCGCCATTCAAATGGGGAGGGAGTTTTGGCAGGCAGGGCTCCTCAGCACCGGCATCGTGGGAGAAGACGGAGTCCTCGCCAGAGGAGCAAGTGGAGCTGCGGGTGTCGGGGTAGTTGGGGGAGTATTGATCCAAGGGCACCGACAGCTCTAAATACTCCTGTATGCAGGAAAGACTCACAATGAACGTGATGATATGTCCACAACACATATGGCTGCTGCTTTCACCCATAATGAGGAAAGGACTGACCTGGTTGGACGTCATGGCCAGACAGCGGTCCAGGTCCTCTACAAGCTGCTTGAATGTGGGCCTCTGGGAGGGCACAGCATGCCAGCAATCCCTCATCATCATGTACCTGCATCAGGTCAAAGTTGAGAGACTGACTTCAAATAGTCCATGTTGAGCTCTTGTAGTGTTAGTTGTCGGGGGAGGAGGAGCTTTTATGAAATGCCATTTTTAGGGTCATGTTTATATCTGATGTACAACATTTGAATGTGATCCAAATAAAACTCTGACGTTTTGTGCAGAAAAATAATAAATCATGTTTCCCAAACAAACTAAAGGAGTTTTAACACAATGTATTGCAATTAATGAACACCTCAACATCACTAGAGTGCAACAAAATTAGGAGGAAACAAAGCAGTTGTGAACTTCCTCTTTGATGGAGGATGACTTAAGATGGGTGGATGTAAAGCGCCATTTTGATTCCCGAGTGGGCTGTTACATTGTAGTAAACGAGAACTTCCAAACTAACGAGGACCGATGCATAACCTCAGGCAACCCGAGAAGGTAGCAAATTGTCTGCAGTTTTTGGATTTGTTGCTAACATTCCAAGGGAAAATGCCAGATGAGGTCATAATTTCCTTACAGCTCATGAGTGCATGTGGAGGGTTTGTCCATGCGGTGACCTTCCTTCAGCAGCTTAAACAGTTCTTCCACTGGGATGCCGGGGTATGGAGAGCCTCCCAGGGTAAAGATTTCCCAAAGCAGAACGCCAAATGACCAGCTGCAAATAAGCATAACATCAACTCAAGTGTTTGAACCACATTGCATCCGGATAGACTGAAGAAAAAGCAGTCATATAAAACTCACACATCGCTCTGGTGTGTGTATATTCGATCAAATAGTGCTTCAGGAGCCATCCATTTGACCGGTAAACGACCCTTCGGGGAAAAGTATGCGCCTTCTAGTTATTCGTGCGCAACAAATTCTCAAGTATTTCTCCAAAATGATGAAACTACTTACATTAGTGGTCTTTTTGTAATAATCAATGTGGTGTATATCTCTTGCCAAGCCAAAATCTGCTATTTTCATCACATTGTCTTCAGTTACCAAAACATTTCGAGCAGCAAGATCTCTGTGGATGCACTGTAGAGATGGGGAAGGGGAAGTATTATTGTACAACAACATTATGAAGAGGTTTGGTCAATTGCAGTTTCTTTCGTCTGGTCTGTTTGTGCTTGTATTACCTTTTTGGAAGACAGGTACTCCATGCCTCGCGCCACTTGATAGGCACAGGACACCAGGTCTTTGATGGACATGTTCTCGACAGGAACTTGGTCTGGGTTGTAACAGTACTCCATGCCTGGAGGGCGCCGTGCATGCAAAAACTCCCTCAAATTCCCCTTGGATGCATACTCCACAATCACATACAAAGGACCTACGGAGAAATGGGCATAATAATGATTGGAAATGTTGTTATATGCATATCTTTATCTATTCATATCTTTCTTTATATATATTTTTTTCTTTATATATATATATATATATATACACATGTATATGCACACACACACAAAGACATCATATTTAAGTTAATGACTGCCCAATTAATTACATAAATATATGTCGATTTTGTCAAGATGAACTACATGTACATTTTCACCAAATGAAGATAGATTTTACTTGCTGAGAAGGGTGATGAAAAACTCCCACTCATGGATACAGTACATGCCAATTATTACTCAAGATACATTTCATAACCAGAACAGCAAAGCAGTGACTGCATGTGAAAGCTTACCATCCTGTGTGCAGGCTCCCAGCAGATTTATGATGTTCTTGTGTTTCCCAATGATCTTCATCATTTCCATCTCTGAAATCAGGTCTGACAAGTCTTTCTCTGTGGCATCAGCTGGAGGGCATTAGTAAGAAATCATATTAGGGGGATAAGTCAATATTCTGCTTTGCTTGATACAGAGAGTATTCAAATCCTTTCAGTGTTCTTAGACATCTTATAATTTGTATTCTTATTCAAGACGATGTGAATGCTACTCATTTTCAGTGCTCATCATAGCCATTTAAGTGGTTGTTCATGGGTAGCCATCCTACAGGCAGGTCTCCAGGCGTTGCACTATTGCAAGACATATTTCCACCAACGACGGTTCCATAGAAAACTTAATGGTAAAAGAGAGCTTACTTACACTTCAACATTTTCACTGCAACCTTTGTCACACGGTTTGGCTTCTCTTTGTCAAGACCTAGTGCCTCTCCCATCACCACCTGACCAAAGCAGCCTTCGCCCAAGGGCTTCCCAAGAACAAGTCTGCAAGCAAGACAGTAAAAAGAAGGCGACATGCAGTTACTTCCATACATTGATAAGTTTTAAACAATATGCTTTTCTTTCGTGGTTTTATACCACTCTGATTCATGTGGTTGATGGTGCATTGTACTAGAGGGGAACTTAAAAACTTTCCATGCATTTATACATTGCTTTGTTTTTTTCCTTGAACCCTTCAGTTTGAATCACCACAAAATGGATCACGTTGCTCATGTGAAATAGAGTTGCATTGCACCACATAGTTGAAATAAAAGCATACTGTAGGTAGGTACCGGAAAGGGTCAAAATGACCGCTGCAAAATATGTGGCATTTCTAACTGACCATTTCCTGCCATGGTATTAAAAGACTGACCGCACCTTCCACAGTGAAAACATATTCATGGAGGACAAACAACAAAGCTTTAGCTGCTATGGATATACAGGAATAAAAAAAGGCATTTGTGGCTTGGCCACTGCATCCTCAAATGAGCAAACAATCTTTGGAAGATACATGTTGAATGAATGAGAGGGTCACGCATATAAAACAAGCAAGAAATCACACTCCAATCCACATCTATGGTCAATTTTGTCTTCTGATAACTTAACGTTCCTTTTTGGGGGGGATGTTGGAGTAAGACGGATTATGTGAGAAAACCCATGCAAGCACAGGGAGAACATGTAAATTCCAAACACGAAAGCCAGAGGTGAGAATCAACTTCAAGTTCAAATTCAGAACTGTGAGGCAATTGCAGTAACCATTATGGAGTTTTTGTTTAATAAAACTACCATTACTATAAAAGCTAAAATAATTTTTGGTGATCATGACCAAAATCATTGTGAACTGCATTGACTAATTTGGAAAATGGAAAAAAAAGAAGCCTTCATCAGTTATTTGTGTTATTTATGTGTGTTAGCGAGCGAGCGAGCGAGTGACTGTGTATAATGTGTGGCTCATGCAATTGTTAATGTTCCCAAAGTCCAGTTCTCCAAAAGAGCACCAATTTTATTTTATTATTTTAAACTCCAGGGCACCGTGCATATCCGTGCCACAGATTGGCTGCTGTGATACAGTGTCATGCAAGTTGAAATGGTGAGTACTTAAATCATGAGGAGTGTATCTACGTCACAATGATGTCTAAATCATTTTCAGTGCCAAAAGCATTTCATCGACAATTGTTTATAATTGACATTTCTAAATGTCAAACCTAAACCATGTCGCAGACTCATTTTGACCTATCTTATTTATAAAAAAAAAAAAAAGGAAAATTTGATGACATTGGATGTGTAAAAATGAAAGACATCTTCTGTACATACCGATCTCGAGGAAGCTCCCAGCGGGGATCTTGCGGCAATTCATACTCAGACACTCCTGACAACATTGGAGAGCCACTGGAGGAAAGGCGAGAAGGTCGAACCAACATCACACCAGAGTTGATGGAGGAACTTGAGTCCACTGACACCTACGATAAAGAAGCCTGACATTACTCCCCTCATAGTGAAACAGACACAAATGACTGCCTAAAATAATTTGGTCAAGAACAGTGGAGGGGGGAACCTTTTTTTGTGATATGGCCTCCGTTGCTTAATATTTATCACGAGGTTCAAGAAGAACACTATACCTACCTGATACAAAGGTTGGACTCTTGACGACCTCTATGGAAGTATGCTTTTAGTACAATTAAAGCATAGACATACACTCATAGAGGTAAGAGCAAAAGGAGTATAGAGAGAAAAGAATGGAAAAGGTAAATAAGTTCCGAACCCCCTATCTACTTTCTGTTACCTGTCTGCGCAGAGGGATGCTCTTAGCCAGCTTGTGGACAGCCAGCTGACCGTTGAAGTCACTCTTCTTGGAAGAGGTGCGAATCTTCACAATAATAACGATGGCAACCATGACTGCGATGAAGAAGAAGCCCACACAGTAGATGACCACCTCCAGGTAAGTGTGGTTGGCCGGAGGATAGTGTGGGACGGCTACACATGGAAGGGATCGCAGGGGTGAAAGGGGCAGGGGAGTAGCATCAGCTGTTATATAAGAATTGTACATACAGAAGCATGTTGAAACATGCTCATCAGCACTTGGACCTATTAGCACAAAAACACCACAGCATCCGCATACACAAACATACCAAGCTATTGTGTCTAAAACCAGACCCTTTGACACCCAAAAAAATATTCTCAGTGGTTGCAGCATGTTAAATTACAATTAGCCCAAATAGCCTATTTTCTATACTAACCCAATGAATGGCTTTAGGAGTGGAACATTTTAATTTCAGTAAAGTTAGAAATCAATTCATGTTTAAAGAGAGAGAGAGGCCATAACAATGCCAAGGGTATGGTTGCCACACAGGATGCTTCACACACACACACACACACGCCCCCACGCCCGCACGTGTACACACACACCCACACACTCATATGTGCATGCACACAATCACGCACACACGCACGTGCTTTTAATGTTCTAGTGACACAGCATAATCTCACATGTAGTTGAATTACTTGTGTGTCATTTTCGCCAAAAGTGTTGTGTGTTGGTGCGAGTGATACACAAACGTTACTCTTTCAGGAAGAGCCAATATAACCATGAATTAAATTGAGTTTATCATAGAACTGAAACCAAATAAGACTTTGTTTTTATCCTCCCATTCAAAAAAAAAGAAACACCGTATATGTATTATTAACACCAAGAGTTGCATGCAGCACAACAACACACAGAGACACACTTGGCTCGGGATGGGTCTGTGTATCGATATCTTGACTAGTTCAGATTGTGATTACACAGTACTCAGCATTACGAGTAATCATTACTGTATGCTGTGGTCATAAACATATATTAGGGCTGTCAAAATTAAAGCATTAACTCTGGAGATTATTTAATTTTTTTAACTGAGTTAAATATTTTAACTTAGGTTGACTCAGTTTGATTTACTTCAAAATTAATTTGCATACTGTGCAATATTGTACCATGTTAGCTGTACATCTTTAGCACATCATCTTAGAACAAAACTCAATGCTCAAGTTACCACTGGGCCTTGCAAACTGACACTGCCGGAGTGTAGTGCTTGTGGGCAGTTTTAAGAAGAAAAATGTTTGTAAACATTTCTCCATTTAGATGGTATTCAAAAATCAAAGAAAACTATTAGAGCAGTCTTAAAATTAAATTGACTTCATAATTGGTGATTTTGCATTAATTCTAAGATGTTTTTCAAGTATTTACTTATCCAACATAGCACTACATAATGGACTCCTTCAATCTCTTTGATGTGCTTTGCATCCCAGACCAAGTGCAAGTGTGCTGCCGCACCCATCACCAACACCAGCATCGCACAAGTGAGCAACACTTGTGGTAAGAGGCTGACTGACAAGCAGCGTGATGATTGGACAAATGCCCATTTCAACACGGACGAATGAGACACATCAAGTACACAGAGCCAATTATCAGAGCCGGCCAGGGAGGGCTCACAGCAGGAAATGACACGGTCACTACATGTCATTTAAAGCGCTTGTCAAAGAAAATCAGCTTCACACCAAAATGTCATGCAAATATCTATTAAAGAGCAGAAAGTTTTGGATAGCTCGAAGTGAATAGAAATGCCAAACTCCCTGTTTAAAAATAAATCTGGATAAGGCCAAAAAGAATTCTTTAAGTTTTTCTTCTGCCTGATTATTTGCTTCTCCATGTTTTTTTCCAACTTTGAGGTCGCTTGTGAGTTGTTTGGCATTCTTAGACTTCATGTAAGCGCCGCAAGGCCCACAGTGAGAAGGAGCCATGCTGAGAGAGGGGAAGTCAAGAACTACAACATGCTTTCTCACATTTTCACAGAATTTGATTTGTTTCGAATTCTGACAAATGTGAAGGCAAATAGACTTTTGTAAAGGAAAATGACGGGAATTTAGGGAGGGGGAGGGAGAACCACTGATACCTTCAAAAACGGTCAACCATGCAGAGTGATGAGAGAACCCGATAGAATTTCCCGCCAAGCAGGTATACTCCCCAGCGTCATCAAAAGACACATTTCTCAGTTGCAGGACTTCCATTTCCTTGTCCGTGGTGTTAAGGCCAGCGGTCTAGAAAATAAAGGAAGTAGACCCAACAAGAGGCCCAATAGAAAGAAAGGAACCATGAGTAAAGAATTCTGAAAGAGAAAGGTGACAGAGGAGAGTTGCTTTCCTCCTCCAACATCAAACACCATTTTTCCCAAAAGTAATGACTTATAGCCGCAGCCAAGGACCTGTCAAGGAGAGCCCCCCACACAAGAATCTGTTAGTGGAATAGCTAGTTAGGTTGAATCTGGCTGACTAAACCCAATATTGGGCCATCCCTTCACCATGTTGAATAACTCAGTCTTATCTCCCCATGCACGCGATGGGCAACATGGAAAACTCCACAGCAGAACAGATCTCACTCACACTAGGGCACACCTCACATTCCTATCTGTGGACAGTGAGCAGTAGACAAATAAGTGGACATCTGTGCAAGAGGAAGCTAGCAGGAAAAACCAAAGGAGAGTCCAGACACAGAAAGTGCAGAGAGTGAGCATGTGGAAGGGCAAGGGAGGAAAATAAAATCAAGAAAGAAGATGGCAAAGGGGCTGAAGGTAAATTGGGAGAGCAGAGGAAAGAGTGAGCACTGAGACTAGGTCCAACGTAAACCAGAGACTAAACACCTTCAACTGTTCTGCTGGGAATTTTCCATAGCGTCATTTACAGTCAGGAGCACTGAGGCAGGATAGAGGGAGGGAGAAAATGGAGGCAGTGTGGGAGGAGAGAAACAGCTGAGGATGTCTTCTGTTGTACGGCCCTAGTTTTTCCAGGTGGTCTTGGGAGTGTCTCCACTGTGTAGTCCTGTACAGCTTGGTGATGTTTACCTGTGGGCTCAAATCTGGTGACAGTCAGCCAGGCCGACTGATTGGCCTCCCCTATATAATTGGACACTTTACATATATATTCTCCACTGTCTTCCTCGGTCACATTGCGGAGGGTCAGCAACTGAGCGTCCGAGCTATTGACCCCAGAATGCTGGAAATAAAAGAATGTCACGTGCAGCTCAAACACAAAAGGTATTTAATCAAAATCACTTTTTGACAACTTGCTGGATGGTTTGAATTCAATTAGCTTCACCCTTGAACATGCTTGAAGCTAGCGCAGCAAAAGTCTAACAGCAGTGTGGGAGAATGTGGGAAAACAAATCAGAATTAACTCCTACCTTGAGGATTCGAACATATGGTAAGCCATCTGCACCAACGCGACTCCCGTTGACCTCGATGTGCTTTAACCACTGGATGTGAGGCTGAGGGTCGCTAAAGACCTTGCACTCAAATTCGACATCACTGCCCACCACTGCAGTGCGATTAGCAGGCAGGCCAGCCTGCAGGATGGGCCTGTGTGGAGAACGCTCTGCAACACAATGAAAACACAAATACATGAACATATATATTTCTATACATTTATCCTCAGCGTCCGGGGCAATGTTTGGTCCCACTCAGGGATTCTGAACATTACTACAGGAAGGTTCTGGCAGTATATCGTGTAATAGAAGAAGAAGAATTCTGCACACTGCTCAATTTCACAACAGAATCATTACGCTCTAATCGTAATTGTTATTAAAAATGTGGCCTATTCATATCCTATATTATATTATATTATATTATCCATCCATTATCTGTTCTGCTTCCCCTGACAAGGGTTGCGGGGTTGATGGAGACCATCCCAGCCGTCTTCGGGCAGTAGGCAGGGTACACCCTTAACTGGTTGCCAATCGCAGGGCACACAAAGACAAACAATCACTCACGCTCACAATCACACCTAAGGATAATTTAGAGCATCCAAACAACCTACCATGCATGTCTTTTGAATGTGGGGAAATAACTGCAGCATCAAGACCAAAAGCCACGCAGGCACAGGGAGAAAATGCAAACCCCACGCAGGAAGGCTGCAACCAGGAATCGAACCCTGCACCTCTGAATAGTGAGGCGGACATCCATTCACACATATACTTAAATAAAAAATAAAATATCAAATTTCTTCAAATAATGTAATTTACAGATAAAACATTCTGTTATACGAAAGAGTAACAGCACAGATTACAGGTTGTATTTTATCTTGGAATAGGTATGACAGTATTTCTGTCCTTAAAACACAGATTTATTGTCGGCATTACGGGCCTTGTTGAGATCCAGCCAGGCCCAGGAGACAAAAAAAAAAATCGTGGAATATGATTTATAGCACCACAGTAGGGCATGTCAGGGCAGGACTAAGGTGCATCATCTGTCCACTATTCTGTGAAACTCAAGCTTTATAGACCAAATATGGGACCGATTGCGTATGTTTACCTTGTGCTGGGGTATTGTATTTACCAGGGTGAATACAATCACACTAAAAATTAGAAGCCCGCCAATTATACAATACAACTTTATTTATATAGTGCATTTCACAACAGCTGGAGCTGTAACAAATCACTTTCCATATTGTGTAATATAGAACAATACAAATTTTCATCTTTCAAAAGCATTAACTGCGAGAAGCACGTAGGTATTGTGGGTCACCCACCGAGTGCAACAAACCAAGCATTTGTATCTCCGCCTGTGTGTTGCCTTGGTGCCTGAAGATGAGTAAGTTATCAATCTGATAGATTGCTACCTAATCAATAATTGACAGGTAATCAAATAATTGCTAGAATTAATTGTTAAGCGTGACATTTATGTTTACTTCACTTGCAATTGGACAAATCTATACCATTGAAAAGAACAATACTGTTGTCAATAATTTTTTAGCGTGACCACCTACCGACAACATCCAGCTGGTAGGTGTGATTGATGCTCCCATACTGGTTTTCCACCACACAGGTATAGTTTCCCTTGTCAGATGGAACTACAGATTCCATGATGATGGTCCAAACATGGTCGCGAACCTAAACATTGGAGAAAAAGGTTTCAATGGCCATTAGACCAAATACAAAATATTTCCAATGTCATCGACATATATTTCAGCATTTCCCTAATTGTATCAAGAGTGAGTCAGTCCATAAAAAAAAATAATGGCAAAGCCAGTCTAGAGAAGTGTGAAAATCTTCAGGGAATATTTAATGTTTTTTGTTTTTAATGAGGAACTGCTTTGTACTTGTGATTTTACAAGACGTATCTATTTTGAAGCCAGTCTGACGATTTTTAAAAATGAGTATACAAGATTACATGAATTGTTTTGAGTCTGGCGGCACTGTGGACGACCGGTTAGCACGTCCGCCTGACAGTACAGAGGTGTTGAGTTTGAATCCAGCTCCGGCCTTCCTGTGTGGACTTTGCATGTTCTCCCCGTGCCCGAATGCGTTTTCTCCGGGTAATAGTTTCCTCCCACATTCCAAAAACATGCATGGTAGGTTGATTGGACACTCTAAATTGTCCCTAGATGTGATTGTGAGCACGGATGGTTGTTCGTCTATGTGTGCCCAGCGATTGGCTGGAAACCAGTCCAGGGTGTACCCCATCGATTGCCAGAAGGCAGCTGAGATAGGCTTCAAACACCCTTGCGACCCACGTGAGGACAAGCGGCTCGGATAATAGATAGATGGATGGATGCTTTGAGTCTCGCCGCATCACAAGGAAAACCTTTTTGTGCTCATATAATACATTTTGCCCGTGGTTTTGCATTTCTTTATACGTAAGCTCATTAAGACAAAACAAGAAGGTTTGTGTCTGCTTTCTGAATATGAACGGATCACTATTTATGTGGTAAATGAAGTGGAATGTGACAGTAACAAGGTCCAGGACTAACCCTACTTCCTGTGGGCAACATATCTTTGAAGCAGTCGATCTTTTTTCCACCCACAGGAAAATGTGCTAACATGTTTCATATTGAATCTATATATGCAGCAGCCTATCTTATTAGCACCAGCAGATGACTGGCTGGTTTCATGCTATAATTTTTCTTCCATAAATCTGCCAAGACCAGAACTGTGTGATTAGCTAACAGACCTCTAAGGCAATGGCAACATCAAACATGCATGTACAGAGACTGAGCCATGCGCTTTCCCTCATTTAGCCAACACAAGAAGGAATCCAGCTGCCTGTTGCCAGATGTGTTGTGCTTGACTTCATACATGTGGACCACATTATTCCCTTCTTCCTGCACAACTCTAAGCAGACGATATACAGTATATGAACAATAGAAGACTGGCCATAAAAGCAAGCGTTAGTGAGATGAGAGACATCCCAAGCCGCCAATGTGGAACTTTGCACCATGACTGAAAAAAAAAAACAGCAGCCAGATGGGAAAGTGGGCCGTCTGGCTGTTGTGGGCTGGTCAGAGGGGGGAGGGAACAGGCAGCTGAGAGGAAACTCCTAAATGTGTCCCACCTGGGAAGGAAGAAGACTTGGGGATGCATGCGGCAGGGCTAAACTTGCCTCTATCATACCTTAATAGAAATAGCAGACATTGAGGAGAAGGAGGGTGTTTTTGCTTTTCTCAAAGTGTGTAAACATGTGCCACACAACTGTGTTACTGGATCGCGAATGTAACAAAGAAGATTGCGGGACAACAAAAAAAGTCCAATTTAGAAACAATGTTGAACATGTCATTTATCCCTTGTGATCAGAATATACAAGTACAGCTATGAGGAGGTGCTATGCCTAAAGAAATCCAGCAAATATCTAGCAGACCAATCTACTTGAGAAAACTTGCTTCAATCAGCAGTTGGAAACATTTGTCTTATCTTGAATATTACAATCTCTCATTTGATCAACAGTCAGTCAACTATGAATTCAGCTTGCTTGGATAGAGGGTGTGCACTGTGTTTGCTCTGTGTGGTGTAGGATCTGTGTTGCGCATTTACTTTACACTCCAACAGGGAGGTGCAATTAATTTCGCAAAGGGCCCACATGAGAAACTTGAACGCTTGTCGAGGGCCAGGCCAACGTGCTAACCTCATCGTTGAACTACGGTATATTATTTCTTATGTATTCAGAATAAGCATAGTCTTGTTTCACTAAAAGGCTCCATGTGTGGCCTATTTCAGGTGTGGGCAAACTTCGGCTTGGGGGCCACATGCGGCCCGTTAAACTATTGAATCCGGCCCGCTGAACTTGGAAAAAATTAAATGAATAAACCTTGTCAATGTTTTATTTTCTAAATACTGTTTTTTTTTTTTTCAAAGACATACATATATATTGTTGTAATGCTTTTGTTCACTTTCATTTAAAATTAAATATTTATTTTCTCCAATGAGGTGAGGTTACCAAAACACTCCATCCATCTGCTCCTGGTCCGGCCCCTCTGTCAAATTTTAAAACCCATTGTGGCCCGCCACTCAAAAAGTTTGCCCACCCCTGGTCTATATTGTCAGAATAAGGAAATACAAGTTTGAAACTAAATCATAAGCGCTCATTAAATATACATCTTTATACATTAAAACATTTAAATTTTGTGCACCAACCACCAACTGACATTAGCAGTTCCAAATCAGGAATCCCAAATCTATACATAAGTGTGAAGTGTAATGCCGTGATGACAGCGATGCACAGTGATGACTTGTAATACACCCACTATGCAGCGTATATAAAACCGTAAATGTCCGTACAGTATTAATTGACCGAATGCTCTCGGCCCTCGTTCCTCCACTGTGCAGGAAATAAGAATGTTGTTAACATTAGGACCACTGTTGCTACCCTCTTTTTGGGAAAATAGGGGGGGGGGTAGAAAAGTCAATAAATAGGGCTAAGACGTCACAAAGTTGGCTCCACCACAGACATGTTGTAACTCTTGCTCGCTACCTCGCTTGTACCAACATCCACACGAGTGCACATCAAATCAAAGCATAACTTTCCAAATTAGACGTTTACATTTTATTTTGACTTCATGGTCTCTGTGAGGGCCAGTCAGAGAATGTGGGCGGCCCGGTGTGGCCCCGGGGCCCATACTTCTGCACGCCAATAATGAAAATACACTCCTGCTCAAAGAGTTTGAGCTTCAAGAACAAGAAACAACTTGTTGAAGAAGGTTATAATTGGAAATACGAGAAGTTCAAGAGTCTCAAGACCAATAGATCAATAAGACTGACCTTAAATCCTCCAATCCGGTGGTCTCTTTTGAATTCTTTTCCATTCTTGTACCATTTCAATGTGGGTGCTGGATTGCCACTGGCCTGGCACCGGAACTTGACAGTCTTGCTGGCAGGGACGGCATGTAACTTTTTTTCCATTTTTTCTGGATGATCCCACTGTGGAGCCATTGCTACAACAAGAAAATAAAGAAAGCCAGTTAATCAATACTTTAAATACAATAAAACAAAGGTCACATTGCTCGTTGATTGTCTGAACGTTTTGGAAATACGTACTGAATTTGTAAATTGCGTTCTTAAAACGTGATAAGCCTTCCGGTACAGATAAAGCTTTGAGTACGAAAGTCTCAAAAGGTCAACTTGTTAGAGTGATTCAGAAGCTGTCACACAACACAGCAAGCACACTTTCACACAGCACACCCTCACACACACTTTGATCCTTGAACCACCAAGAATGTTCACGGTGAGAATTCATATGCATAAACACGATTATCTAATACAGCAGCGCCAGCATGGTTAATAAAGGACTCGACCAACTTACGAAGTAGTTTTTGACTGCCTAATAATTTAGCTTCCTCAGAGGAGGATTCTTCATCCTCATCATCGTCCTCGGACGAGGCCAGGGTGTCAACTGTTAAAATGGAAATATTTTGTTAGGCATTTGAGGGTATTGACTTAAGATTACATGACTCCTGTTGGTTCCTGTTTCATTAATATACCTGTGACGTTGAAAAAGACACTGTGGTTGCCAAACGTCATGCATGCGTACAGGCCAGAGTCTGCCAGCTCCACTGTCTCAATCTCCAGCTGGCCATTGCGTATGCGTGTGTGTTCTCCATCCACTACAACCACATGGTCTTTGGTCCAGTTGACGGCATGCAGGGTGTCCTTGGTGAAACAACTTAGGTCCAGTCGATCCCCAAGATAGAGGGTGAAAAGCTCTGCTTGTGTTTCCAAGGCGACTAAATGGAATAATGGGGAATGGTGATAGATTTAGCAGTTCAGACAATTTTGTCGTTTCCAAACACACATATTAAATAAAAGAAATAACCAGCGGCAGCAAAAGATACTGCTCGGAATCCCCAGAAGATAAATCAGACGGAATAAATATAAACGCCTGATGAATTTCTGAAACGGTCAGACACCACACAAATATGAGGCTATCCATTTGAAAAATGTACTCATATCATATAGCGACGACCAAGAGACACTCGAAAAGACCTTCCTTGATTTCCTTCTGGCACAAGGCCTGCAGTGCCTCTTCCCAAAATTAAATTGCCCCCTAAATGGGGTCCAATCGGCAAAGAGGCAAGGAGCCACTAGGAAAAGGAAGGTGAAATTCAATTACAGGAATGAAGAGTGGGCAAGCGTCACAGAGCAGGACACCTGAGCCCCCCTGTTCTAAATTACTACATAGCCCAAGAGGGAGGGAATAACCCAATTATGTTGACACACAGTCGAAATAGTGTTGTTTGTGTGCTTAGAAAGGTAGGGAGCATCACTGGCCAACTTTCCTGATGTTGTTGCTCAAGAATACCAGCGCTAACCTTTTTTAAATGTAGTTTGTAGTTCTTTTGTTATTTGTAACCATTTCCAAATGTGTTGTTTGTAACATATTACAAAAGAATGAAAAACTAGAAGCTATGCCAAAAAGTACAACAATGTAACCCTTCCCACCATCCCAACAAAGTCCTCCTCACAATAATAGCCAGGAAGCCCGGGAGAGTTAGCATGTGCACATGAGCGCACAAGTGAGGACCTGCAGTGGCAGGTTCTAGTACCAGTTGCTATGGTGACCCCACTTGGGCCAAGTAAAGGTATTTCCTGGATCGCATATGTCTGACAGGCCCTTAATCCCAGCAGGAAAAGGGGCCAGGGGGTAGGATCAACTTTCTCCTCAGAAACACAACCAAAGGGTCCAAAGCAGAAAAGACATTTATAGTGATCCAACCTGGATACAATTCTAAAATTAACTTGTAAAAAAAAAAAAAAGAAAAAAAAAAACATTCGCTGTGTGAGGGCCATTCAGTGTTTCTGTTCCTTCCCACTAAACGGAGATGCTACTGATAAATCTGTGTCAACATCCCATGTGTTAATCTTCCGGCAGACAACATAAAACGCCCTGAAAAGTTGTAAAAAAAAAAAAAAATACAAAAAAAGTGTTTGTTTTACTGTAAATCACAGTCAGGAACACCTGTGCTTGAGGGACAAGAGAATGTGAGGGTTGTATGGAAAATTCATGATGAACACTAAACAGGAATTTGTTTTCAACTCTTCACCCTAAACCAAGTATGAACCTTCGTGAATATGTCTTCTGAATATGAGCATGTTTGATCTCTGTGAAGCCTCCTACCGCTATGATTGGATTACACCGGATTAAAGATATTTGCCGCCCATCTGGACTGGTCTTCCAACTGTTTGGTGAGATAATGATTGACATCGTTTAAAATCAGCCTAATCACAGAAATCCTTCAAGGAATTTATGTGAGGAGGTATGCATGCTGAAACGCTTACAATGAGGGGTACAAAAAAAGTTGACTGGTGTGAAAGGAAGAGTTGGCGCCACTCGTTGGAGCACACTTTGGCTACGCGATAGGAAGCAATATGCTGCATGAATGACTTGTGGGATTTCCTGCTCCCACTGAAGTGATGGCTAAATGCAGCAAAATCGGATGGCTGGTCAGGGCTTTGCAGTGGTCTGCTCTTATGCAAACACAACAGATTGAAAAGGCGGGCAAAGTGTGGACCGGAACTGATCGGAGACAAAAGCCAGGACATGCAGGAAGCACATGAGTACCACAATGGCCATTAGCAAGTCCCCCAAAATTCACCAAGAAACTGTTTCTCCTGAAAGCACTCCAGTGGAGGACCCTTTCAGTGCTAAATGAGCTAATTACTATTAGCAAGGATTAACAGTTGGGAGCAACTAGATTTCTGTGCAGGGCAAAGTTAATATTCAAGCTCTTCCAGTGTCATTCAAATGACTTGAACAACATTTAGCTTCAAACCACAACTTCAAATGGGAAGCTTGAGAATAACAGATCAATGAAACAAAACACCTCTGGAGAATTTCTTTTAGTGCTGAATGATCAGAGCAAGGCATTCTGGGAAGTCTATTTTTCTAACGCAGCCATCTTGGGTGGTAACACACACAAGCAGCACACATGCACACACAACCGCTAACAGCGATCATCAACTTGTTTTATTATGGCATTTTCAAAGTATTTTGACAACCTGCCAGCTGATCTCGACTACAACCGCGATACCGGAAGAAAGTTATTCTGTGTGGAATGTGCGAATGCTTGACCAAGTTTGTCTTATCACAACATTCTTAACTAACTTGTGTCGCCAGATGAACACTTATAAATCACTGGAGGATTACGACTATTTTGTAAGCGGGTGCAAAGAGTGTAAACTTCAAAATCTTATCAGAAGAAGCAGTTTAAATTGTTCAACGGATAAGTAAACCGCTGTGGGGTGTTAATATTGTACAGAGACTAGCTCTATCTTACTTTGAAAATGATGATGTGCTTTTGGTGATTCTCTCTTTGATTTTCCACTCATACTCAGACAAACTACCATCATATCACAGTTTATTTAAAGGTCAGCCAGAACACAAGTTCTCACAAATCCTAGAATAATCTAATAAGCAGTGGCTTTAAAACAATGCACATTGCTCACACAGTGCAGTGTCATGACATTTGTTATTACACTGTAAATAAAGATGTAGTTAGCACTTAGTGGTTATTCAGCGGACAGCTGCAACTGAGCGCCACTCCACATGGACGTACTTCACTTCAATGAATTTGCCCACAAATGTTGGTTTCTCCGGCCGTAGTGTTGTAGTGACCCAGACGGTTGTTCGGGTTGCAGCGCCGATCAAGGATTGGGCATTGGGAGTTAGGCATCTCCCTCTTTAGGTGCCAAGCAAGATCTTCGTGGAATTCTGGAGAGTCAAAGTGTGCTGATAGGTGGCTCCAGTGCTCTCAGGACATCCACATTCTCTGTGTTGATTTTATCTGGCATGACAATGAAGCAGCCGCGACCTTTCACAGCTGCGTCCAGAGCCAATCCAATACCAGTGCTGCTAGAGAAAGGCTCAAAGATGATGTCACCGGGTGTGAGGACCCGTGCTCTCTCGGCGTCCTCCACCATTCGCAGACTGATCCTGTCTTTGACACTGCTGCCAGCGTTAAAGAACTCACACTGGACCTGTATCTCATCTATCCATCCATTATCTGAACCGCTTATCCTCACAAGTGTCATAGGTGTGCTGGAGGCCTATCCCAGCTGTCTTCGTGTGGTAGCCGAGGTAGAGCCTGAACTGTTCGCCAGCCAATTGCAGGGCATATATTTCGCAATATATTGTAGAATTTATGTTTAGAAACTGGGGTTCGAAGGTTCCACTTTACATACGGAATAATAATGACAATAAACATCAGGTTATATTTCAATAACCTACTTTTTGCATAGCACCCTTTAAACAGCACAAATTAGGAGAAATGCGACTGAAACCTTTGAGAATGTTCAACCTAAGGCCATTTCTTACCATCTGTAATCATTTAAAACAAGTGGCCTCCGGGGAGAATTACTGTATTTAATTTTATCAGGGAAAAGCCTTTTCTTATGCGAGCGACACACAACATGAAGCCCCAAGACTAATAAAAGAAATATGCATACGCGACTAGCTAACAATTTCCATACAAATATTTTGTTTCCCTGCTCAAGACAAAGGGAATGAAACCAAATGCTTCTTCTGTGATTGTTTGTCGACAGCTGAAGCCATCCGTCACCCAGTAGGGAAGTGGGGAAAAGTGAAGCATTCCCCAGCTAAAGCCAGTGGGGGAGCAGGAGGAAAAGCACAGAGGCGCATAGATAATACCTGACCATTTGGTGAATAACAACTGACGAGTGGCTCACACTTAGTATTTTATTCGGTAGCTCACCTGGAAGATAATCTGTCTCCACGATGGCCCAGAGTAGCTGTTCTTCCATGTTTTTTTTGAAAGAAAACCATTAATGAATATTTTTTCTGAGAATTCATGCATTCACCCAAAAAATAATAATGCTTCATTATTGTAATGGTGGCAGGGCTGCCCTTGAGCTACAGATGGGACTCATTTACTTCAGCATGTCCCAATTTTGGCTTAAATGCAAACTTTGACAATCCTTTACATTTCAGGGCCCAAGAGACCACATATTGCTATTATAATGCCGAGGCGATCATATCGCTCTGCCGATTCCCACTGCGTTCTGTCAACACCCAAAAGCCATCTACCCACAAATGTAGGTAACTATTATGGTGACGTTGCCTATCCAAAAAGGTGGATTTATTTTGTGATCATATGTTACCTCTATTTTTTTTTCCATGTAAGGTGACCTGTACATTCATTCATATCTGTACCGCTTCTCTTCACAAGGGTCGCGGGGGGTGCTGGAGTCTACCGCAGCTATCTTCAGGGAGTAGGCGGGGTACACCCTGACCAGGTTGCCAGCCAATCGCAGGGCACACATAGACAAACAACCATCCGCGCTCACACTCATAACTAGGGGCAATTTAGAGTGTTCAAATCAACCTGCCATGCATGTTTTTTGAGTATCCGGAGGAAACCCACGCAGGCACGGGGAGAACATGCAAACTCCACACAGGAAGGCCGGAGCCAGAATCGAACCCACAACCTCTGGACTGTGAGGCCATTGTGCTAAACAGTCATCCACCGTGCCGCCATGACCAGTACCATTCAGATTTGTTTTCTAAATCTGACAGAGGCCTCTTTCATATGTGGATATAAATCAGATATGTATCTAATGTGTATCTGCAATTAGGACGCAAAGGTAGCACTCATCCGACCTGCAGTATATGTCATAAAAAGCTAAATGTGCGCCGCATGCGGGTATGGGCTTGTGGTTCAGGCTTAGAATGGACTACTAACAATCAGTCTTACCATTTGCAAAGTTGTGAAGGGGAAGAGCGTTCATTTATTTGATTATATTCATAATATTTCATACAATCCTACTTGAAACATAAGGCATAAAGTGGACATTTGTGGTGATAGTAATAATTCAGCAAAGACAATGATGCCATTGAAGTCAATCACATGACATTATTTGTAATAGATGTTGCCACGAAATGATGACAATAAGGAGGGATTGTCTAATTTTCCCTGAACATTTCTACCTCCTCCTGCCTCACTACTACACCAACCTCCTCGTGTCCTCAATGGAATTTCTGGCAGATTCTAACAGAGGAGCGAGGAGCAAGAACCTTCGAAGTTGCAACTAGAGAAATGAGATGAGCATCTAACAGTGAGATCATATTTACTTCCATAAACACTGCACCACATGACGTCGAGTTAGCTGCACATGCGTGTCACCATTCAGTCAGTCAGTCCATTCAGACTGGCTAAAATAACTGTAATGTCCAAGCCAGACCAGGAGTTGACATTTGGTAAACACCTAGTGCATGCACAACAGCATCTAGTCCCACCCAATGACACAATATCATATGAACACTGTTTGTTGGTGTCTTTGCGTCATGTAATCACTTTAGTAAGTAATGGATGTGGCAAATGTACACTTTGCTGGACAAGCGTCACAACCGCAAACAAGATAATCACGCTTTTTATACCCAGTGACTGGACTTACGTATGCCAAGTCAAAATACTGCAAACAAACAAGTCTTTCCCATTCCAAAAATGAATATTTTTAGTTTTTCCACGGAAAGGAAATAGTTGTTTCATTACACAAAATGCCATTGTCGTTAAAATAAAAGGCCAATTGTCATTGTTTAGTCATGCTCATATTAAAAAAAAAATGAAAAAGTAAATAAAACGCCCCTAAAATCAAGGACATTTTATAAAAAGGGCAAACTACACTGAATGTGGTACTGTCACGTTCATTCCACTTGAACAACAACGCTTTGCTTATCAATAGACTATTTATTATGTTCACATAAAGCAGACTTGGCAATTCACTTCAATCATCTTTAAACCAAAGTGGGTGAAAAGAGGACTTTTATCCCACAAGCTTACCTTCATCAGGAATGGCAGGGCGGCACTGTGTCCTTAAAACCTGGGCAAAGAAAGCCAGAAACAGAAGTACACTTGAACTCATCAGCATCCTGTAGAGGGAGCTACAATTGTTGACTTTTCAGCGACTGGAACTCCATTCAGAACTTCGGGGCATCAGCAGCAGGTCATTTGCAGATTTGAACTGCGGAAAATAGGAGTACAAATGCATGAGTTTGCCTTGTGTCTTAAAACTACAGCTCAGCAGATGTTAAAAGAGTGAAAGGGGACACAGTACTACAAGTATAGGCAAAAAAAAAAAAAAAAAACTAACGAAAAATTCTTAGAATGTCAGCAAGGTTCAGGGAGGTACTCAAACACGTCTTAAAACAGACCAGACTCATCTTGCACAACTTGTTTTCTTTTCACAACCTTTGAGTGACCTGTCAATATAAAATCATGAAGATTGTCATTGTATCTTAGTAAATTTTTTTTTTTTTAAACAACCATACCCTGCAAAATGGAGCCCCGTGACTGACCCATACACATGCACATCTGCTTGCATCATCACCCCCAAGCATCTGGCCTCAGAGATTAACACTTGCCCCTGCCCCTCCTTGAGGAATCTGTTAAAGAACAAAAACTACAGCGTGTCATGTGACACCGTTGTAGAGAGACATCATTTCCACACTTCAAAATCTATTACCTAACATTTGGTTTTGGCCCAAGCCCAAGAGCCTCAACAACCATTTGCTCCCATACGGTGAATGGACAGACTAAGCAACAAAACCACACGCACACACACACTCATACACACCCCCACACACGCACCCCCCCCCCCACACACACACACACACACAATTTCCATGGCTGTCCGACTACAGCAGAAAACTGGACACATAGTTTTTTGTGATTAATTGTTCTGCGAGTCCACCAGTAAGCTAGCAGTAAAACAACAAACAACAACATCACATGTGAGTCAAAGCCCTAATTGGTTTTATTTGTTTACCCAGAGGAATGTTGTGATGCAGCTGTGGTTTCTTTTAAGCGTTAATCACCAGTGAGTGTTGATCTCCCCAACAGGCACTCTGTTCCCCCCTAAACCAATTCATTTTCACTTTCCGAGAACACTTGACTATTCCAGCAGCTGAGTTGGGCCACAGGGAACTGAGGGTGATGAAGAAGCTTGGTCATCGAGGCTTCGTAAGAAGTGACTCACCCTTTGGGATGATTCCAAGAAAGTGCTTCTGCGGCAAGACCGCACAGTCCCTGTTCCCTTGGCATCACGGCGAACAGTCAGCGAGATGGAGGAAGTCGCTTGTCCGAAGTATGACACTAAGCTCTGTCATCCTCAGTTCCCATGAGAGCGAGAATCAAAGTAAAGTGTGTTTTGCTATGCAAATACTCAGCATAGGCTCTTCAACTTGGTTTACCAACACCCAATTGAACTTGAGGAAAATTTAAGAGAGGCATTTTAGTTGGAATTGTAAACAATACTAGTTTGGAAAGAATGCATTCCCTCAAATCACTTCCATAGTACAACACAGCACAGTGGACCACTGGGGGATAAGGACCGAGCCAGGCCGCTGAGAGAATAACTGATTCCCATTCGACTGCATTTACAAATTTTGGGATATATTAGACATAATATATACTGTATATTACTAGGCATCATTTTCAACCATAAAAAAAAGAAGTTGGCAAACCAAAAAAAAATTTGAAAAATATTGGGGGAAAAATTAAATAGATTATTTTCTTCACAAAATCCAAATTAAATATTTCATTTTAAAAGATTACAAGATGCAAAGACCAGTAATGCTGTACAAAGTTAAAAGGTACGGGCCTCACCCATAACATAGCCTGCAATGTAATTGCTGTTCACTGTAAACCATGCATACAATTCCTCAACTCTTTAATGCTGTAGCCACTTCTCAATTATCGCTACTCTTTCACTTGAACGACAGAATACAGACTATTTTACCAAGAATATGGTATACACTTTACTACAAAAACAAAAAGTTTTTTCCCAACAGACTCACGATACAGACATGTGGTTCATCACCAGCATTCCATCAGATGACACTTAAATGTAAAAACAATCAGTGTCAAGCTGCTTGACACGTTGCCATTTGCTTCACATGCTCATCCAAAATGCCTTTCATCGTGCATTTACATTTCCATATGGGAAGTTGGAAATAAATACTTCATTAGATAGATAGTCAGCAGAAAGGTGGACGAGTGGCAGGGCTCAACGATTTTAGGACAAGACTGAATTGCGATTTTTCTGACAGATAATGCGATTTCAATTCAATTCACGATTTTATTTCCAAAATCAAGCTTCTGTGCAAAATGTAAAATTACACCATTCCAGCAAAACCTTAAAAGTTGAGGTTTTATGCTGCCAATTGCGATACTCTCATCCATGAATGAGATTGGTCGCTACTAATTCCGAGACCAATCACACACGGACATTTTAGACAATTTTAGAGCTGTTCACTAAAGCTTTATATCTTAATAATTTATTAATCCGTCAAGTATTTTTCAATTGATTAATCAGATGTCCTTTGTATATAAATGTACAATGTGGTAAGACATGTAAAGCTTTTTTCCAGATTTATATAATTAACAAACGGCAACTGAGGACTTGGCGATATGTCCTGAAAGACATATCATGGTATAAATTGAATCTCAAACTAATTTTTGTTGCAGGCCACATCATAGTTATGGCTTCCTTTGGGGGGTGCCATTATGACTGTAAACCCAAATGTATGGTCGTCCTATCTTACATAAACAAACACACACACACAAAAAAAGATAAATAACAAATCAGAGGCCTGTAAAAATAGTTTGTTCATATATTACTCAACGTATTTAAAAGGGAAATGGGTAACAAAGAATGCTTGCAATTTCAAAGTCAATGAAAGCAGTTTCAGTACTTTAGCTAGAAACATGAAGTCATTGCAGGTAATTTACTTTCGCGGGCCACAAAAAAAAAAAAAAAAAAGGAATTGGCGGGCCAGGCCTGGCCCCTGGGCCTTACATTAAATGTTTCCCTCCACCTTATTTAAATGTTCATCTCAACGGAAAGCACTGCAGGAGCAGGATAACGATCTGATCATTTGAATCAGGTGTGCTGGAGGAGAGAAACATCTAAAATATGCAGGAGAAGGGCCCTCAAGGACTGGAGTTTGGCACCTGTGCTTTCCAGTAATGGTGAGTGCAAAAGTGTAAAACTCAAAATGGAAGTATTTCTGAATGCGTTATTTCAATGTGAAAGGTGAATATTTCCAAATAAAAAGGTCAGAACGTATATTGTGTATTTTTCTCTGCTTCTTTCAATTCGCTTTTTACATTTTCACGTAACCATGTCTGCTTTATTTTATGTAAGAAAATCAATTTGACAAATGCAAAAAGGCCCTTAGCAAAGCTAATTGGATTAAAAATACACCCCCCAAAAATTATACATATAATTTTCTCAGTCGCACTCCGCTACCAGGCTAGCAAACTTAGTAAAAAAAACAAACAAACAAAAACAGACATTAACATTGTTCAGCTCTACCGGGTGGTGAGTACATCCGCCTCACAGTTCTGAGGTTCGGGGTTCGAATCTTAGAACTGGCATTCCTTTGACTAGTTTGCATGTTCTCCTCGTGCTTGCGTGGGTTCAGTCCAGCAACTCCAGTTTCCTCTCACAGTCCAATAACGTGCATTTAAGGTTAACCGAAGACTCTAAATTGGGTACAATGGAAATGTGTGTGAAATGTTTTTTTTGTCTACGTATCTGTGCCCTTCAACTGGCTGACGACCAGTACACTCAACAAAAGTCAGCTGGGATAGGCTCCAGCTCAACTGTCACCCTTGTGAGGATAAGCACTATAAAAGATGGCTGGATGGATTCATAGTTTGTTTATTAAAGGGGGGAATTCTGGAGAACCTCCTATTGGAAGTTCAACCAAAACATACTAGCCAAACCAAAATATATGCCAGCAACCCCCTACACACACCACCCCAACCCCTCACCCTATTTCTTTTTAAAAGAGACTGTGCCATGATACCAGACAGGGCCTGTGATATTAGATGGGTAAGAGGAGCAATTTAGCGCTATTTTGCCTGACTTAGTATGTACAGGTAAACGGCATGAGGACAATGAATGAAGCCTTAATAAATGCGGTGTCTCAGTGGTGCAAGTTTTTGGATGATGTACTGCAATGTTTACGAAGACATGACTCTCTCAAAATAATTACCAATCCGTTTATAAAATAAATAGCATAGATTTACTTTTTAGTTAGTTAGTTTAGTTTAGTTTTTAGTTTTCTATTTTAGTTCTACTGACTTTTTTTTAAAAGTGGTTTAATTGTCTATACACTTATACGAAAATTAGGACTTTTGAAATGTTGCATTAAAAATTGTGCCGGGCTAAAGGTCAGACAAGGGTGACAATTTGACCTTGTCATAAAATAACTGACTTTGCATAATGATACTGTATGGGAACATCTGTTACAAATGTCTACGGGAATATGTGTTGTGAAATTACAAGAAGTCAACAAACATCATCATGTCACGTAACAACACTGACTGTGTTCAACTTTGGCGGTTCCACTGAAAAAAAACATTTCTAGTATAGACGTAATCCATTACAATCCGCATGTACAAAGACAACCGAATCATATCTGAATAAACACCAAGACAACAAGGAATTAAAAACATGTAAAAAGAAATGTTTAAAATACTTACAAGAAGACAGAATGCAACAGTTTGAATAATTTTGTTTAAAAAATTGGAAACCTTATGTGTACCACCAAGTAATTTTGTTACAAGGACAAATTATTACCCAGAGCAAAACTATTCCAAAAAGCCATCTTTACAGAACTTCATACAACATCACTCAGGCACTTTGGCATGTTTCATGACGGTTAGAACGATAACGCCATTTCACAAGCATAACGTCACAGCATTTCCACATCAGTGACCAGAGTGACTGATCTTTTCTTATGTTCGAGAATTGTTTGACATGGTGGACAAATCAACGAACATTAAAATGATACAGTGTGGATGTATGTTGCTGTAAAAACACCAAAGCAACAACTGTATTCATAAGGTTTTTTTTTTGGGGGGGGGGGTGTACAAAGGTGCAATTTAATTACTTTTTTGGGGGTACATAGCAGCAACTGAATTCATTGTTTTTTTAAGATACAGTATAGTATAATTGTACTAATAACACGTAGTCTTACTGCTATTTGCAAATAAGTTAATTTCATTTATATTATTTGTTTATATAACAGAAATTTGGAGATGCACCTCAATTACGTTGCATATGCAGCTTACTCTGACTTTTTTTACTCTATTTAAAATGCTTAGATAAGATTTAGGCATCTATTGCCTATGTAATTCATTGTTAGATGCACTTTCTAGCATTTCTTTGCAAGTTGTGACCCCAATGTTAAGATATGTCAGGAAATACAATTACTGTAGTGCTTAAGCGTTTATATGCATATTTATGCATATATTTTTTGAAAGAGGGTGGGGGGGGGCGTGTAAAGGTGAATGGAAATAATACATTTTTGCATTCCTTGCGAAGAGAATGACCTTATCAGTAGGATCTCAGATTGCAGCGGGAAACAATGCTTGCCCCACAGCCCGTCAACATACAATAAAAACGTGTTTGGGGAACAAGAAAAGAAGCTCACCTTACTGGCGACCAGCCAACGCTTGTCTGATAAGAACACGCCGGAGCTGAGATTGGATGGTGAAAAGGTTCCTCCAAAAAAGGACAATATCCAATCGTAATGAAAAGGAGCTGCGACACTCGCTTTGGTCGCAACTGTGGAAGTTCAGCAAACCAGGTCGCGCATATTTTCCCAAACTTGGCCAAGGAAGAGCGCGTGCGTGTCAGATTAAAGAACAGAGGGAAACGCGGAACAAAACGTCCGTAGGATGAAACGGATTTGAGCTAATCGGTTGTAATGTAGGATGCAGTCAGGACATTATTTTAATACGACACTAACACAATCACTATTTGGAAAACTTTAGTGGTTCGGTCGTCCATTGATCTCAGCGTCTTCACTCGCGATGAATCGCAGTCCTCTCATCTCCGAGGGGAAAAAAAACTAAGTTCCTCGAGTCAAATGTTGTTTGTATTATTTCCTCGCGAGAAAAGATGTACGCCAGTAGAATCTAAAAAGTTATTAGAACTATTCATAGTGGAAGAAAAATGTACAAGAACGGGAATCCGTGCAAATCCAAACCTCCCCCTTTTTTTCTGACTAGTGGATGGGCATCCTCGGTGGCTTGTTTCAAAACTAAAGAGTGTTGACTTCCGGTCTGTGGTTTCCAAATAAAAGCGATATTGTGACATGGGAAAAATCGGGAAAACGTATGTGCAGTGCCTGCTATACTAAATTACATTTAATTGAAGTATTAGTAGCTAATATTTTGACTAATATGAACAAAGCAATCTCAAGTTTCTAAAATAACCTCACAAAATAGTGCAGAACTATGAACATCAAAACAATTACAAAATTAATAATACGATGGGTTAAGAATAAAGTATGTTCTTGGGAGATATAAATAGAATATGTTCCGAGTTTTCAAGAAAACAAATGGTGAGTAATGAAGTTGCAGGGATTGTCTCGATGGTATGTGCATCTGTATTTTGAAGGTCACGTTATCAACTGTTCGGACTGTGTTTGAAGAATTGACAGGCGCTCTGTTAAATTGGAAGAAACCTGGCTACCCCTGCCATCCATTGCACCTCTGCGGCTCCCCACACTTTGCGTTAAGGGGGTTGACCCCAACTCCCGTATTTGTACGAATTTGTTTTGCATTGCATTTCTGCATGTAACGACAGTACACACTAGTCGACTACATCGAAACTGCCTCAAAAAGACAACTGCAAAACACACTCAATTTATATTCGAAAACTAACGTAAGGTTACTGATGATACATGATAATAATTGGAATTTGTTTGTGAACGATTCCTGTCGTCGTAGTGAACTGTTAAATGAAAGCATTAATCTTGGAAGGTGTGCTCATGATACATTACGTGTGACAGGGTATGGGAGTTGCATTGCTGTTTCTAGTTAATTTCTTGAATTGAATCTGGGCACCAGCTCGCACCCCCTTCCCTCAAAAGTGGTTTGCGCCACCCAATCCCTCCCATCTCTCCGAGACGAGGCTCAGAGCACTCTGCAGGGTCATCGACTCAGCTTCCAAAAATAAAGACCAGAGTATTTGCTTTTCTTTTTTGCCTGAATACACAAAAAAAAAACAAATACTAATTATATTATATTTATTAATCATTTCATTTGAGGGTTAGGACTCAATGTTCTGTTTAGCCAAGGATGTAGTTGATTTTAGTACACGTGGGCAGCATCCTGAGATGTTTATGGCCTATTTTTTGGTGTGTCAAAATATGGCAGATGACATTATTTTAAGAAGGTGATGATAGGTTTCCTTCCATTGATGTTCAGCCATGGTTAGTTAATCCAGAATATAAACCTCGGGATGGATAAGGCTTGGTTCAACATTTTTTTTCACAAATGTATACGATTGACCCATCCACACGTGGGTGTTATTTTTACCACTTATTGACCAATCTAAAGTGTTAGAACTGGCCTGTTGTCCTTGACAATGAAATAGTAATAGTTGAACAAACATAACGTTTTGGGGATCTCCTGAAAAGTGATGATTTTGAAGGTCATGTGTGGATTACATCCAACACCCGCGATATGTTGAACAGTTCTTAACTTGTACCACTCAATACCAACATGTTATTATCATTACTATTCCTATTTCTCTGCATTTAACCATAGCCCACTGTTATAATGCTATGTAGGATTTAGCTGGCATTTCTTTCTATCTCAAAAATATTTCAGGTGGTCAGAGACAGTACCACTGTCATGTTTGGATTGAAATAAGAGAAACTATCTTTTTTTTTTCTTTTTTGTTTTCTTATTGTTGTTGTTGTTGCTGTTGTGTTCATGACTATATATATTAAAGCCATGGTGCTACTGACAAGCGAACTTACTGGATGCCATTGTCATTATAACTTACTCTGTCGTGGGATGGTTTAGTCTAGAAATAAGATGCATACTATTAATGTGTATGTAGAAGTGCTCCTGAATCAAAACAAGTTTTCTTTCCACACAAATTAGAAGGCTACAATAAGTTTGTTTTATAACTCCAACACATTCCTCTTTTGCTGTGGTGTGACATTTTATGTGTATAAACGTTGGACTGAAATTGCATTAAAATGTATGTACAGTGAAATTGATCTTGCCTGTACAGGGCCTCAGCACCCCGAAATCCCTGATCCTAGAATTGCCACTAGGGGATAATAAAAGTAAGCAGATGCTGTAATAAATCTTTACTGAATGTGATGAGCATTGGCATAAATATTTCAGAGGAGTTTATTTTGCCCGCACAAATTCACAGCACTTTCCTCAACTTCCTGTTCAAAGCAGCAATGCAATAGCCTTTTTTCTGTTGGCGGACAGATCTCATGCCTTGGCACAATTTCAAACACTATCACAAGTTTGGAATACATCTGCCAAGTCAGCACAATCTGATCAAAACAAACTTTTAACTTTGGAACCCTTTGAAAGCCTTTGACTTTATGTCACAGATTACAAATGATTGATTGCTAAAGGGCACATTAAGTCCTGCTTGGTAGCGTAATCAGATGACAATGGAACAGATGTGGGTTTTGACACGTGGCAGCTTCTCGTCATGTGCACAACATCCGCCCTGTGTGATCAAAAGGGGATCCATAAATTGAGGTGACTTCATTGTTTGGGTTATGGAACGGTATTTCTTTTTGAAAGTAGAACATTACAAAGTATGTAATTCATTTCGAGCAGTCTCTGACTTTGGCGCTAAAAAAAATGTCATGATATATGAGGTACCCTCTTCCAGAACAATTGAGGGCTTAATGTCAAATTCTATAGCGATATGCTAACTGTGTGCTTTGGCGCAGACGTCTTGCCTTGACTTCATCATGAGGTTAACAGGAAGTCTCTTCAACTGGCAATAAAATATTACACCATGTTTTTTTCTAATGTCTGGTGATTATATTAGGCAATGTTGGATTTTTGTTGTTATTGTAAAGAACCAGCCTAAAACAGCATTTGCATAACAGAAGACTAAAATGCTATTCATTGTTTTTTATAAATTTGTGACTGCTCAAAGGCATACATCTTTTTCTTCTTTAACAATTTCCTTATTTGTCTAATACAAAGACAAACTTTGGTTAAAACAGTATACAGGTAACCATATTGCAGTGGGAGCTCACGTCTGACAACAGCAGACTGCACAGACCAGAGACAAAAGAAGCACGTCAATAGGTATAACTAATTAAGAAGGACAGTGAAATGCTTGCACTTTGAGTAGCCACCTTTTAAAAATTCAACGCAACAAAACGATTGCTGCTCTTTGTGACTACGAGGCATTGTAAAAAGACGATATGTTGCCCCAGGTTAAACAAAGTATTTATTCTATAAACATCAGTCACGTAGGGTTATCTTATGTTTGATTTGAAATGTACAAAATTCTGTGAAATCTATAACATTCAGATTTTAATTTCACACAAGAAAAAGGAGACTATATTTATGATATTTGGTGTTGATATTTTTTACTTCAACACACTGTTTTTCTTCTACATCCTTCTTTTAGCAATCGAAAGACTGTCCAAAATAAGTTGTTTTGGGCTCCAAAACACATAGATAGTATTTTACTTTCCAGACGTCTGTAAATTTTATTGTCCATTGGGACAGTGGTAGAGTAGATTTGCCGTCATTTGAACTTCTGCTTTCCCAACAGAAGCTCTCTTTCAACACACTCTATTTCAGGATGAGGTGGGGCAATTCTTGGTCACTGCTCACTTCTTTTCTGTTTTGTGAAATATGCCAGACACTGTGAAAAGCCAAGAATACCTTATGCAAAAGTAAACTGAAGGCAAATTCGACCGCAGATCACCACGACAGTACACAGAGAATCATGCAACAGGTAGTACGAACAATATCTGTCCTCCGGATGCTTTGCATCATCATTTTCCTAGCAGCTTCCTCATCACCCCAAAAGGATGCCTCATTGTCCGCCCTTGTGTTTGCATTGCATTGTTAATGGGCAAGTACAAATGTCCTCCTTTTATGCACAAAGCCCTCACCCCGGTCTTCCAATTCGTTGCTTGGGCTAAACCCTCATCCATCCATCAGCAGTTGCCCTGTCCTACACAGACCCCCCACCCCCCACCCCCACCCAAAGGCTCACCACCCCCAGCTTGGTCTTTGACACAACGCTGTTGTGGTTTTCCGGGTCTTTATGCTGCCTGTTGTCTGAGGCAGATTGAAGACCCTTTGTGTGCGTCCGCCCCTGTCCTGAGTGGCCGGGAGGAACCAGCTGGGCTGCGAGTGGAGAGACAGGAATGCGCATATGAATGGACCAGTGTGTGTCGGGCACCTGCTGATAGAGGGACGACGTGCCTGTATAGTTTCTCTTCATCAGCGTAGCCAACATGTTCAATTATATGCATGGGGTAATGTGTAACGTTCTTTGGTTATTCACACTCATCAACGCACTGAATTGTCTTTGTCATTTGGAGTTCTGTTATTGATGTTGCACATGTACAATGAGATCCATTGACACAATACTTTGTTATAATTGATTTGAAATGGAACAAACCAGATGTACTTTACCTTCAGCTTTAATTTGAGTGTATTTACACCCAAATCTGGTGAACTGTGCAATGGAATTACAACAGTTTGTCTATATGCCACACAATTTTTGAGAGCCCAAAAGAAATGCTTGGTTGCAAATCCTTTGCAGTCGATTACAGCCTAAGGTCTGGAACACACAGACATCACTAGATATAGGATTTAATCCCAAGTGATGCTTTGCCTGTGTCTTTAGTTGCTGCTTTTTCGCTTGAGTTTTGTCCTCAGCAAATGAAATGCATGCTCAATCCGATGTAGGTCCGGTGATTGACTTGGCTACTGCAAAACATGACACTTCTTTGACTTAAAAAAAAAACAAAACAAAAAAAAAAAACAATCCTGTTGCCTTTCACAGTATATGCTTCAGGTCATTGTCCATCTGCACAGTGAAAAGCTGATGGACAATGAGTTCTGAAGCATTTGGTTGAATATTAACAATTAATATTGCCCGAAACACTTCTGAATTCATTCTGCTGCTTTTGTTGGCTGTCACATCATTAATAAATACAAGGAAATCAGTTCTATTGGCTGCCATGAATGCCCCCCTCGCCACGTAACACCTGGGCCGCCAATTGTCCTATTACTTTTGGTCCCTTAAAATGCGAGAGGCACATCATCAGCAAATGTAAAGTACAAATTGTAATTCCTACACCGTTCATCTGATTTGGATGTAATTACCTCCAAATTAAATCTGAAAACCTGAGTGCACTATTAAAAGGAGGGTAGTGGGGTCAACAAATCCATTACTATTCTTTATACAGTAGGACTCAGATTGGTACTGTTGTTGTATTGTTGGATGATATGGGCTTATGAGGGACATGATAATGAATGTGTGAGAAATATTATCAGAACTCATCTGCATGCATTATTCCCAAAGTTCCACCAACACACCACACCCATATCACTCTAGAATAAACGCGATGGAAATTAGGATCAAAAGTGAAGTTTTACTTTTATGTGATATGCAGTATATGGTATGCTCTAATTGGTCTTTTCGGCACAATGAAAAGGTCTTTGAAGCTGAATACTGCAAGTCATTAATAAAAGCTGTGTAATAGATCAGGCAGGGAAAAAAAAACAGATGTGGTTTATGTTATTTTAGAGAGCCCACAAGTTGCCAAGTCACTTGTACTATAAACTCAACAACTCCTCATCCGTCAATATGGAGCACCTCAAACATAAAGTTCTATGATGCATATGGAAGAGAAATGGTTTGAATAAAAACACAAAGTATCGCATTGTAAGGCGCATATTACTGACAAGTTCCTTAAATTTGGAAAGTGGTTTCTAACAGCCATTTGCTGGGATAGGATGTAGATATATGATCCTAAAAGCCTCATTATTATCCTCTGACTCATATGGTATAGTTTATGACTTGTTTGTCTGGTCCTGCTTTTGAGGAGATTACATCTCCATAATCAATAAAAACAAACCATCCACCCAAGCAATCAGGCCAATTCAAAAAGTTTTAAGTAAAATAAACTCCACTCTCAAACATACCTGTAACAAAACCACTGGCATGTTGATTGCAAATGTATTCCCGAAGAAACCTGTTTGTGATGAAAGTTATTTATTGCGGTTAAAATCTTTTGTCTATTGTTTGGCTGCCTTTTTAGACCACGAGAGGATGCAAGGGCCCTATGATCTATTAAGCAGTCTCTGCACTTATCACCTGCTTACCTGGCGAGTGGAAGACGTGTGCAACACTAGAAACAGGAGATAAAGGGTACTTGCAGGAGGATCCAAATTTGATTATGCATCATCTCAGTGAGGCTCCCACAGATTTGATTACATCCATACACCCCCTCACCCAGCACCCAGGCTTCCACTTTTACTTTTCAAATGCAGATGACATGTATGGAACAGACCTCCATGCCCGTCTTTGATACCAAAGCCTTAATGTGAGCCCAGCTGCCAGCTTTTTACCTGATTACTTCAGGCGAGCACAGGCAGGTCCAGCTCTGCCAGGGCAGCTGGGATGCCTGAGACTGGCATACGTTTAGCACTGAAAAGATCAGAAAGCAGCAAACCATCCTTGCGTCACGGAAAACAAAATTAATGCCATGCACAGTTTCGCAGTACTGAGGCTTTGTTGGTACACAAACTAGCAACATTAAATTTTCATCGCCAAACTGTAAAAATATAGAATCACTGTCACCCCCGCCCCCACCTCATCCTAGTTTAAAAAAAAAAAAACACAAGTTCAAATCCACCCAACAATTGCAAACAGACCACCATCTATTTTTGATGAAAATAACATCCATTCCTGCTTAAACTTGGGCTCATTATGCTGGAAGTGGGTTCCCGGGCCAGGAAGTTTCATTGCTTTCCAAATAAATCTCACTAAACAGAGCTGTAATCCAAATTCCTCATCTTGTGGAGTCCTCCCTTTCTCTCCACATGACATAAAAGCACTGAAAGAGCCAAAGGCATAAAAATCACACCTTTTCATTTGCAAGATCCCAAAGATAAACATGCCAACTGAGGAGGATGAGTTAGAAACGAATGATTGTTATCATGACATATTTTATTTTATGTTTTTAAACATACAGTACTTCCACTGAGAGGTTCAGCACCTCTGCGACTTACAAAACCAATGTTGATTATGGTAACACCCGGCATAATATCAACCGGCATGTGTGCCAGTCAAAACCACAGAGCAATAATTATAAAAAGCAAAATGATCTATTATTTGAAATAGGAACGTTGACTAAATGATTCACAGATTTAGTTGGAAAACGGCTCACTCATTCAAGTTGGGTGATCGTGCTCCTTGGCTGTGTGTGAGGAAGAATTCGTCACTGAGCGTAAACAGCACTCTTAGCAAAGTCCTCTGAGCTAAAACACCCCCAATACCGCCCCATGTGCCCCTCAACACCCTATCTCCTTGTGCTGTGTGGCGTCAGCTGCAATGAGCTCCAGATGTGGCCTGGCACCCATCCAGTCGCTGCACTGGATGTGGTTTAGAAGGTAGTTTGGAAACACCACCCACCGGCCGACCCAATGAAAGTTGCTCAGATTTAAGAGGTCAGTTCCTGTCGGCGGTTGTATTTGTGTAGTGCGGTGCACTGCAGAGTAGAGAAGGTATTTGTCTCCAACACACACATGTGTTTCTTACTCAAGTGGAACTCAATTAGAATACGTATGAGATTTTTCCTTTTTGTTGTCAGAAAAAAGAGAGCAATGTATTGCCAATTTTCTCATTTGTTCCCTTCTCCCTGCATATTTGTTCTGTCCAGATGAAAATAAACATGTTATTGTTCGGTAGATGCTCAGAGGCTGATAAAAATTTAAACAGCATATCGTCCTCCTGATTTATAATCAACATATTTATTTTCATAATGACAAGAGAGAGAAAACAATGGGAATGAAGATACAATAAGCAAGAACGACTCAACTGTTTAACAAAAGTATTTTTTCCATCAACATACATCGGCTGAAATAAAAATTTAACACATCATTTTTTTTCTCAAAATATATTTACAAAAGTGCTACTGGCGTGAAATTTTCACCAGATGTTGGGAACAAGCCAAGTAATCCGTAAATACAGAGAAACTAAAACAAATACGAATTAAAGTTGTGTGTGTGTGTGTAGTAATGTGAAACGATGCAGAGAAGAAGTATTGAACATGCAGTTATTTCCATAGATATTCAATTGGATTCAAGTCAGGTGATTGGCTCGGCCATTCTCGCAGCTTTACTTTATTTTTTACGCTTAAACCAGTTGAGAGTTTATGGGGCAACATATTTTGGATCATTATCCAGCAGAAATACCCACCCTCGTCTCATTTTCGTAGCAGATTTTGTCAAGCAAGTCTTGATAGAATAATTTGCCCATTTATTCATCCTTCAATAATGTGAAGTTTAGCACTATCATTTGCTGAAACGCAGCCCCACACAATCATGTTCCCAACTCTGAACTTCATAGTTGGTACGGGGTTTTCATGGAACAGTCAAAAGCTTAGATTTAGATTTGATTACACCTGTAATCAAAGCCACCATTATGTTTTGCAACATTTCGTATAGTTGTGAGACATTTCTTTGCTCTTACCCATTGTGAGATGTGTCTTGACTCACACCTTGGCAATAACACCTTTTGGTAGGTCATCAATTAGGACTGAAACAACTCATATTTATTTGCAGTGATGAGGAATTGGATTCATTTTTGATTATTCATAGTTTTTAGATTTTGTCTTGGCTTTCCAGTACTTTATCCCTGTGCCATTTTACATTATTACTCACAACTTCATTTCTGATCTTATTTGTAGTACATTCGTTGTGAATAATGATAACTTGGGTTGTTCCCAACATCTGGTGAAAATGGGAGTAGCACCTTTGGAAATATACTCTATTTAGTGAGAAAAACGGTGACGTGTTAAATACTTATTTGAGCCACCGTATGTAGCACAGCCCTTCGGCAAGGCCATTTAAAAACAGAAGGTTAAAATTAGAGACTCATTGCTGCCCAATGACAAAATAAATATGGCAAGTAGCTTTTGCTACCATGGAAAGACCCAAGTAAGTTTGAAAAGTCAAATGGAAAATACGTGTCAACCTATTATGGCTTTTTCAAGTGTTCCTGTTTAGTTACCTTCCCTATGTTAGGCAATGCGTTAAAATTAACTGTGGCGGCCACTTTGACTTTTAATGGTCGTTCAGTCTGACAGACGGCTAGTTTTCTAAACACCGGTAGGAAGGATGAATGAGGTCATTTCACATGGTTGGCTGAAAGCACAAGTCAGTCCATTTAGTGGATGGCTCCCCCTGCTGCTTGGCATCGCGTTACCATGCAAGCCAAACGTTCAGAAATGGAAACATACACGAAACATAATTTAAATGCTAAATGTTGCACGTTTTATACATGGAACAATACATCCTTGAGTGAGATCATATAAAAGAGTCTGAGTCAATCAGAACCTTACATCATTTGTACATTTACACTTTCATGGTAAGGTAGGATTGATTTAGACCCAGTGACACTGAAATAGAGTTACTAATGGTCTAATGAAGCTTCCATTTTAAAAATGGGTTCAGTTCTTGACGTTTCAGTGACCTCTCCTGGCGAAAAGCAACTCTGCTGTAATTTTAAAACCTCTGCTTGGAAATCTACCTTTTTTTTTCAGTCATAGTCCTAATCCTCTTCCGTAGATGCACGCACACGCACACACAAAGTTCCACTAAATTCAGAAGGAACTGCGACTTTATTTCGACATCCCCCCCTTTTTTAAAATCAGATACAGATTGGTGAATGTGTTCATGTTATTGGTTAGATTGGGAGGAAATGTAATTTGAGTGTACTACTACTGTACAACTACGTTCATTATGTGGTGTGCGTGTGTGCGCGCGCGCGTGTGAGGGGGGCGGGGAATTAAATGAATGAAAACCCTTAAACTGTGAAACTTTTTTTCCTTGCTTATGCTGGAATGCATAAAAATACTACTCAGAATAGATCAGTTAAGGTCAGCCTAATCTTAATATATATATAAACAAGAGTAACAACAAGGGGAAAGATTCTGTTTTTCGCCAAAATTACCTTTCCTATCCTAAACGAGCGAAATGACCGGTAAATCCTTGCAGGATAAACTTGTTCAAATTCGACAAATTCTGTGGAAAGATGTCTGGATGCTACCTTAAAAAAAAATCAACCCCTGAAAAGTCATAAAATGAACAGCCTTTTCATGACTTAAAAGAGAAAGAGGAAATGAGCAGCTTATATCCACTTTGTAACGTCTTGTCTGTTTTCTTTAATAAGTCACCAATATATGCAAACCCAATGCGTTCTAGGAGGCTTTTCAAAAGGGCAATTGTTGCCACTAGGGGCTGTGAAGTCGGCCTCCTTGCAGGAACTTTGGTGCTTTGAATTTTTCAAAGTCTGTCCATCCATTCAACCATTTTCCACATTGAATATCAACACGAGGGCCGTGCACAGGCGTGCTGAATGTTTTCAAAGTCCAACTTTGCACCTCGGTTGTCATGAGGCGGTGACGCTCCCAAAGCGGCCTTTGCTCAAAGAACATGCCACTCCGTGACGCAAAACATTCAGAAAGACCACCTCAAGGGTTGGATGATGAGGTGTTTATCCGAAATCTACGTCCACTCGCACCGCAAAACTGATGGCTGCAAGTGGTGGCGGACACGAACATACTTGACTGCACAGAGCTGGATGTCTGGACGATAAGAAGATGTTCTGCTAACCTTTTCTGTTTAGTGAACGAAAGCTAATTGCTGCATAGTGATGTAACTTTTAACAACTCGGCAGTGACAGCTACTGGTTAGCCGTGGGGGGGAAACATCCATGCCTGCCTGCCGGCAACTGCTCGACGCCGCCTGCCTTCAGAGACTCAACAAAACCTTAGCTTGCAGCTAAATGTCCATAATATAACCAGTTGGGGTTAGCATGCGCATTCTTGCTCTTGTCCGCTTGAGTATATTTAAGTGGAGAAGCGATTGGCACGGTATTTTTGATTTAGTGAAGATGATCATGTGAGCTCATGTTTGATGTCAGTACATCCAAAATACTCCACAGAACACCTTTATACTTTCATCGGTTGACGTGGGCCAGAGTCGTAGAGCATTTGAAACATGCGAGGATAGGTTGCCGTTTTAAAAAAACACAATTGACATACCACGCAATATTATGATGTTTGCCTCCCTGCTGTGATGTACAGGGCTGAGATCAGAAAAAATAACAAGCCCAGCTCCAAAAGGGGGTTTGCCAGTTTGTCATGAATCTCATCACAAAAATCAGTACAGTGTTTTAGCGGGGTTTATTTTAGTACAATTTTTTTTTTTTTTAAATATATATAATTCATGACATCATAAGCCGGTACATTGTTACAGCCGCTAAGGAAATAGTTTAACAAAAAAAAGGGGAAAAAAAGAGGTCAAGAATAAATTTGGGGGGGGGGGGGGGTGTCAAACATTTAGGTCCACCCCATGTTGAGCCACACCTCAAACTCCGCTCTGCAACCAGGACTTACTGCATCCTCTGCAGAGATGTACTCTCAATACATTTACAGACAATTTATACAATGAATAGTTGCAGCAGATAGTTTTCTTCTTCCTGGGTATGGTGAGAAGAACTGTCTTAAAAGCCATCATGCAGTTTTGGGGGATCTGGCCAGCTCAAGAATTGTCATATATTAAAAAATAGAGAAAAGGACACTAAGAACTGGTTCTTGGAGTAGTGCGTGTTCTGCTTACTAGGCAGGGTCATGGCAATATTGAGCAAGCCACAGCCTCAATGGTCTGGGGTCGTCAGAGTGTGCTGACCTCAGTCTTCAAGCTTTGTTGTACAAGTGGAATTAAACTACCCATATATTGTTACAGGAATTGTTTTAGGAGCTTCTGGATGTGTTCTTGAGCGGCCATGTGGTAGGGTAGCTGGAACCTCTTGTTCTTCTGACTGCAGAGTGCAGGACAGGTCTCAAGAAGAAGCTGACACACCTTTTCATGACCTTGTTCTGCAGCCTGCTCAAACATTTTAGGAAATAACAGAAACATGCTAGAACAATTGTCATCATTCAGGCAATATCGAAGTGGCTATCATTTTATTTTGGCAGACATATTTTACCTTGTGTAGAGGAGACGCACCGTCATCATCAGAGGTCATTGGATCAGCATTATGGAGCAGCAGCAATCTAACAACGTCCACATGGCCGCAGAATGCTGCCCGATGGAGGGGTGTGGCACCACCTGGTGTCTGAGGAGATGCGCAAGCACCATTTTCAAGAAGAAACTCGCATACAGTGAGGTGACCGCTGCGACTTGCATAGTGCTGAAACAAAATATGCACAAATGAAGCACATTAGACTCATGAAACGGGAACAATTACCAAAATGATACAGTTTAGAGAACTTACAAGAGCTGTATATCCGGCTGAGTCCCTGAGGTTTGGATGGGTGCCCTTTTGGATCAGTGACTGGACTCTCTTCAAGTCTCCATCCATGGCGGCAGACCAGATACCTGTATAATGTAAATTTAGATATTTACCTCAATAATCAATTTATACTTTAATGTCTCATAGTTGAACGATACAAACCTCGTTCAAAGTCCATCTCATGCACGGTCTGGTAAACACTGGGAGAGACAGGAACGGTGCAGCACGAGCAACATTTTTCTCCATCAGAAGCCATTGTGTTCGTATGGACTTATAAAACTAAAATTCAATCATCATCATTTTAACGTTTAACCTGCTTATAAAGACAAGCAATTGCATCTTAGTTTGGTTTGGGAACTTACATTGAACAGCCTTTACAGGTATTGGCTTTCTGATTTACGCAATCAAAAACGTTCAGAATTAACTCGATGCAAAATACCAAAAAAATAAAACGAATTTTGAAACTGGATTGAAATGTAGTCAAAAAAAATAATTAAGCTCTTATTTGTAAATAAATACAAGACGAACACGACTCGATGTCGCTACCTGGAACGTCACCCAAGACGTACAAACGTAATGACGTCAAGTCTTGCTGAACCAATCGCAGTGCGGAGTGCAAAGACACTTTCAATGTACTCTAAAACGGTTGTTTGTTTTAAATTGTTTTATATTAAGACAACCTCACTACTTTGTGTTCACATTTACTATTAAATATTAGTCATCATATTAAAAAATTATTAATATATTATAATATTAATGTCTCAAACATTAGACTTCAATAATTATATTGGAACGTTTACATTAATTCCAGAGTGCAGCGAAGGCATCGTCAATCTCGTGTTATTGACTGTTTTGTCGCTAGCTAGCAAGCTTGATATACGGTACATGTTAGCTGGCTGGCACGAAATTATTTTTAAGATTCGAATAAAGTACTTCCAAACCAAAGAGCAATAATGAGAAGAGTCACGTTATTTGTTAACGGGACGTCGAAAAATGGCAAGGTAGGTAAAAGCTCCACTCGCTTGTGCGAGGATGCTTGGCCTGCTATATTTGACGATCTTGTTATTGTTGGATTTCATACCTTTAGTCGTTGCTTAAGTCTGTTGTTTTCATTCATTAATTCATCAATGTGAGGTTTCTTCATTCGCTTTGCCTTCTACAATTTTACGCATACACTCTAACTACACTTAAATAAGCCCTGCACGTGGGCATGCCATCCTTGTTTCTAACTTGTCGAAGACTGTACACAAATAAATACAGTAAATATATTTTCTGTTCTCAGGTTGTAGCAGTATATGGAGCTTTGTCTGACTTATTATCTGTAGCCAGCAATAAATTAGGAATCAAAGCATCCTGTTTATATAATGGACGGGGAGGTCTCATCGATGACATTGCCCTTATCAGGTAAGATCACGCAACACAAATAAGAACATAGTTTTTATTGACCTGTTACTAAATGCTCTCCCCCTTGGGTTTAATAGAGATGATGACGTGCTGTATGTCTCAGAAGGTGATCCGTTTATTGGTGAGTTGTGACATGTTTTCAGCTTGTGTCTTACAATACCTGAACCTTAAAGACTATCACTTGTAATTGCTCAAAGAATTTCAAAATGAAGTCAAAGTTGGATCTGATCGACAAGGTGCTCACACTGACTGGTTGACCCTGAATATTGGTGGTCGTCTCTTTACCACAACCAGGTATGGCTCATACACACACTCTTGTTATTTTCAGCATTGTCTTTACCTCGTGCAAAGTATACCCTTATTTATTCACTCTCTCATTTGTATTGTTTGTATGACTTAACTAAATGTGTCTATTAGGAGTACCCTGGTCAGCAAAGAGCCAGAGAGTATGCTAGCTCACATGTTTCGGGAGAAAGGTATGGTGGGCCACGAATGCTGCCCAAATCTGTTTCACATTAGTTTCAATGTGAGTTGATGTAGTAATTCTCTCTTTGCTGCAGATGTGTGGGGAAACAAGCAAGATGAGCATGGGGCCTATCTCATCGACCGCAGCCCTGAATACTTTGAGCCAATTCTAAATTACTTGAGGCATGGCCAGCTCATTATCAATGAGGGCATAAATATAAGAGGTAAGGAGAAGTTTAGAATGATTCAACATATATGAGCATTATACATGTAGAGTAGGGATTTACAATTAATAACATCAGAATCTACGTTGCATTGTAGTAGATATAATTTTCAAAACATAAAGACTGCAATTTGGGCGGGGGGAACTCCCGTAAAACTCTAAAAATTCATGAAGACTTTCAGTTTTTAGTCTGAGAATGTGGAAATTGTTACGTGTAAGCGGAGCATCAGATGACTGTAATGACGTTTTCTAAATTTTTGCCTGGCCCATGGATGGCTGGAACCATTTTCCTCTTGAAAGGTGAGTGCGGCGGAGTGTGGGAGTAAATTCTAAACTGGTCATGAAAACATTTAGATGCACTATGAAGACCATATAAGTAAAATGTACAATAAAATATGTATTTATTGCTTCATTTATTGGGGTGGCCGGTAGGTTGGCAAAAGACAGGGTGGCTGTGCCACCCTGTAAAATCGCCTGTCACGAGGGAAGGAAAGTAGTAAGTAAAAAGACAAGTATGCTGTGCTAATTTCTAAACTAGCAAATAGCAGTCGCTAAACACGGAAATAGGTGCTTGTGTGATATACAGTACACTTGTCACATACTTGTACAACCGCATTACAGTGGAGACTAGAGTAAGCAACTTCAAACAGGAAAGTTTCAGGCCACTTAAGTGACTGGAAAAAATATACATAAAAGAAAGGTAAACAGCCACTGGAAAGCTGATATGAAGTCGGAACGCCACTGCGTATGTCAACAGAGAAGAGGAGTAAGTCCTGTAATACAATATATATTTGAAATAGAGAAACTTTATTAGATCCACATTGGAGACATTTCAGAAGTTTCAGCAACAACAGTGGACACAGAAAATAGAAAAATAGCATGCCATCGAACACAACTATTGTCCGTGCATAATCCAATCTACTTGCAATGTTATTAGAGCACTGAGAGATATTTGAGATGTCATTAATCTAATTGAATGCACTTGATTTTTATTTAGCCCGGTTGAAAGCAGAATTGTTAATGGCTACTTTATCCATGGACACATATATTTTAATGAATTATGGAAAACTAAAGTGAAAGCTTGTTGCACAGTGTTTTCTTTTTAAAATATCAGATGTATTTCTTTTTGCACTGTTTTGCTAACCTTTTTCTGACCTAATATTTGAATAATAAATGTTATCCGAATTTATTTGATCAATCAGCTTCTCTAATGGACTATATAATTAACCTGTCCAGAATTAAATTATTCATAATATTAGGTCATTAGAGGACTTTGAAAAACTAATATTGAGGGTGGGGAGCAATTAGATTATTTTTCAAAATCATTCAGCCTTAATGTATAGAAATAATCAGTGGAGGAATATGTCTTGCAGGCGTTCTTGAGGAGGCTCGTTTTTTTGGAATTGAGCAACTTGCCGATCAGTTGGAATTGGTCATGAAGGTAATGTAGTTCGACGTTATCAACATTTTTTTCTCATGTCCCATCTGTGTGCGCTGACCTGTCATATCTGCACCGTGATACCAGAACTCACAACCGCCTGAAGACCATTCGCCCATTTCCCGCAAAGAGTTTGTGCGTTTTCTTTTGGCTACACCTACCAAGTCAGAACTCCGTTGCCAGGTAATACAAGTTTGAAAAAATATCTCAGGAATTTACTGCATCCCATGGCTGCAGCCTTTCAGAAACATGAAATGCATCCCACAGATTTTGTTCAAGAAATATGATTATCTGTCAATATAAGAAATGTGATTTATGTGTTATGGATACTCATACATTTAAGAGTGGAGCAAGGAGATGAAATACGTATATTCAGACCAGAGTACCACTCCTTAAGACACAGACGAGACACTACTTTGATCACTTGCACAATACACACTCTTATATCAAATGTTCTGTCTTATATTAATGTTCAGTTTTGTTGGGTTAATTTTAGATATGTTCATTGCTATGGTTTTATTTTGCAATGGCGGACAACTCTAATTATTTAGCCCAGTTACTAATATTTCTAACTTGCATCAAATTTTGAAAATATTAAACATTCATTATTACATGTACATAGGCAGAATATTTCAAACTGCTCTTGTATTGGCTCCCATCAAGCTTTGGTTTATTGTTGTCGCTGGTTACTGTGGATGATCAAAATTCCCAAAGAATAACTGAAATTCTATCTAGTACATGTTCTAGTTATTTGTAAATGTAAGTCAGATGACTAAACTGCATTTGGTCAAAAAATAGGATGTTTTTTGTTTTTTTTCTGAAAACTGTGAGTAAATGATCCCCTTACTCCTTTAGGGTCTTAATTTCAGTGGCGCGGATCTGTCTCGGCTTGATTTACGCTACATCAATTTCAAGATGGCGAATCTCAGCCGCTGCAATTTGACACACGCCAACCTGTGTTGTTCCAATCTGGAGCGGGCCGATCTGTCCGGAGCCAACCTGGATGTGAGTCAGTCTGCTATACTGTTTCTTCGCCAAGATTTATGTTGTGTCATTTGCAATTTAATTACGGTAGTTTTGGATTCCCTGCGATTGGCTCGCAAACAGTCCATCCAATGTGCTCCAGCCCTGTCGCCCAAAAGTCAGCTGACATACGCTCCATCTTTTCCGCGGTGCTAGTGAGGATATGTGGTATAGAAAATAGATGAATGAATATTTGACGCTCTTTTATTTAACAATGGAGTCTTTATTTGTTTGTCCACTTCACATCTCCTGCCCCCTCAATCATGTGAAAACAAGGTCGTTCAGTCCACACAGGCACCCACACTGACCCAATTAAGCACATAAGAAGTACACAGAAATAGTTTACAAGTGATTTTTACATTTGCAATGAAACATGCTTATTCTTAATGCTTGGTTTCTCAAAGGGTGCAAACTTACAAGGTGTGAAGATGCTGTGTTCCAATGCCGAGGGAGCTTCTCTTAAAGGATGTAACTTTGAAGATCCCTCTGGGCTAAAGGCCAACCTGGAAGGTAATCCATCACACATCTTTAACCATGGCAGCTGTGGTCGCCTCTTTGCGGTTTTGTTAAGAGTCACTATCATTGGCAAATAGGTGCCAACCTGAAAGGAGTCGACATGGAAGGAAGTCAAATGACCGGCATTAATCTGCGGGTGGCCACTCTGAAAAACGCAAAGCTGAAAAACTGCAACCTGCGGGGTGCCACTTTAGCAGGAACGGATCTTGAGGTGAGATGAGGCCATCAGCGCGATTAACACTGAACAAATCAATAATGTAACCACATTATCTTTTTTTTCATCCTAAATCAAGCAGTGGAAGTGGTCAACCTGTAAACAGGGTTTTTGTGTTGTTTTTTCTTGTTTTTTTTTTTTTTTTTTGGGCAATGATCCATTAAAAGGTCTAAATTGTTATTAACTGTATTGGCAATTTTTAAGTTACATTTTTACATTGTTAATTGCCTTCCATGTGTAAATAACGATTTTCTGTATCTGTTAATTTTATGACGGTATGGAATGCGTATAACTGCTTTCTTGCTGCAGAACTGTGATCTGTCTGGCTGCGATCTACAAGAAGCTAATCTGAGGGGGTCCAATGTTAAAGGAGCCATTTTTGAAGAGATGCTGACGCCACTGCATATGTCACAGAGTGTTAGATAACTGAGTATCACTCAACTTCGACAGCCTCTGAGGGTATATTCCCTCAGTCTCAATTTCTTTTTTTACCTGCATTTAGCGCAGGTAATTGTATTGCACTTCCCTGACTTTTTACCCATCTCGTGTTAGCTTTAAATATCACAGTATTTATCCAGGGTTGTTTTGGATGTATTTTAGTGTCTTTTTGTCCACCATCAATTCATCTATTCTCTTACGCTTATCTGAGGTCGGGTCGTGGGGGCAGCAGCTGAAGCAGGGAAGCCTAGACTTGTCGCCCAAACTGGCACCCGTTGTCCATGAACCGAAGAGCCAATACTAGGTCATCCGATTCCCAGTAGTCCCAAACACCCACAATCCAGTCAAACGCCTTTTCCAAGCCCACAAAACAAATTAAGACTGTTAGGGCAAATCCCCATACATCCTTGAAGACCTTGCCGAAGGTGTAGAGCTGGGACGATAACCACACCGCTCCCCCAGAATCTGAGATTCAACTTCGCAACGGACCCTAGACTCCAGCGCCCCTGAATAGACTACCAGGGAGGCTGAGGAGTGTGATCCCCTGTAGCTGGAACACACACTCTGGTCCTGCTTCCTACAATGGAGAATCAACACCCAGTCTGCCAATCCATAGGCATTGCCCCCAATATCCATGTGTTGTTTTAGAGGCGTGTCAACCAGGACAGCCCCACAACATCCAGAGCCTTTTGGAACTCATGGGCGATCTCCTCCACCACCCCGGTGACATCAGCCCATCTCAGAATACCCAGACTGCTTCCTCATGTGAAGACGTGATGATGAAATTGAGGTCTTCAAAGTATTCTCCCCACCGATTCACAACGTCCCGAGTGGAGGCCAGCAGCTCCCCATCAACACTTGAAGTGTTGATGCTGCACGGCTTCCACCTCCTGGAACGTTGGGTAATGGACCGGAAATTCTTTGAAGTTGTCAGAAAGTCATTCTCTACGGCGTTGCCAAACTTCTCCCAAGTCTGAGTTCTTGCCACCACGACCTCTAAAGCTGCGTTCCGCTTTAGCCAGCAGGTGCCCATCAGCTGCCCAATAGAAACCCTTCAACTTGACATCCTTCACTGCTGGTGTCCACCAACAGGTCCTGAGGTCCACCTACTGGTCCCAGCTCCGGTCGGCTCCCTCACCAATGGAGGCACGGAACATGGTCCACTCAGATTCAATGTCCCCTGCTTCCCCTAGAACGTGTGCAGAGCTCTACCTGAAATGGGAGTTGTAGCTCTTTCTGACACTGTTACCATTCGAGCCAACTCACCACCAGCTGGTGATCAGTTGACAGCTTCGCCCCTTCTTCTCGGACATACGGCTGCAAGTCCAATGACAGAACCACGAAGTCTATCATTGAACTGTGGCCTATGGTGTCTTGGTGTCAAGCGCACTTGTGAACACCCTTATGTTGTTACATGGTGATCGCGATGGACAATCCATGACGAGCAGGGGAAGTCCCTACTCCTCCCAACCATGCCCTTCCAGGTCTTATTGTTATTGCCCACATGAGCATTGAAGTTCTCCAACAGAACAAGGGCATCCTCAGAGGGAGCACTCTCCAGCACCATCCCAAAGACTCCAGGAAGGGTTGGTACTCTGAACTGCTGCAGGATGGCCGAGTGGTCTAAGGCGCCGCGTTCAGGACCCAGTCTCCCCAGGAGGCCTGGGTTCGAATCTCGAATTTCCCCATTGTGGGACTAATAAAGGGCAAATTATTATTATTATTATTATTATTATTTGATGCATTGACACAATCAACAGCAGAATGCTTAGGGATGCTACCCACTCGTCCGCCAGAGTAAACCCCAATATAGAGGCACTGAGCTGGGGGCATTAAGTATGACCACTCCTCAGCGCCTCTCACTGTTGGTTATGTCAAATTCAAATAGAGTACAACCACTCTTGAGAGGAGTTGCACCAGAACCCAAGCCGAGGTTGAGGTGACAAGACTTGCCCGGGCTCTTTCCTGCCGGCGAGGTGACATTCCATGTCCCAAGAGCTAGCTTCTGTAGTCAGAGATCAGACTAGCAAGGTCCCAACTCGACCCCCTTGGCCCTTCCAGCCGGTGGTGAGCCATGTGAAGGCAGAACCATGTTCTCTCTTCCGGCTGTTCCCAGCATTGGACTGGTCCAGGCGAGGGAAAAATAAGTCCGAAGGTTTTTCCCCATTATAAGGGGTTCTTGAGCTGCGCTTTTTCTGGTGACTCACCTCGCACTTGTTTGTCATGGGTGACCATGCCAGGGGCATAAACCCCCACACAACTTGGCTCCTAGGCTCAGCGGGGCACACAAACCCGTCCAACCACAATAAGGTGACAATTTACGGAGGTGCTCCATGTGTATTATAAAGCAAAATAATGTCTTTAGCTTATGTAGAAGTGTCTGAATGCAATACAGTGATTACAATCATTTGGTGTTTGGCACAATAATTTATATGTATGTATATTTTACATTCTATTCACTGATTTAATAGGAGTTCAAACCTGGCAATGGTGGCACTTTCTGAATGCTGCTGTTAGAGAACCAGTAATGTCTCTCTTATAAATGACTGTGTTGTACTTTTCACCAAAATGAACTTTGGCCTGACACGCTTTATAGATGTAAGCCAAAGCAAGAGGAGAGCAGTGTCAAGGCTCAAAGTGCTGTGAAACAATGCGACTAGCTAGATGTCAACACAGCTCAGGAACAATACATCGTTTACAGCTGTCACCATCCTCTTTTACAACACTCAATATTTTGTGCTCAAAATGCCTATTCTTGTTTCTGTGCTCTGTGGAGCTACCTCCCTTCTTGCATGAGTGATCCATTTGCATGTATTCAACTGTGGCTCGGCATACTAAAATGTCCATGTAGGTCAGTCACCTCTTACCTTTCAAATTAAGAGAGACAAAATATTTATCTAGTTTTGCCTAAAGGGTAGCGACATGCTCGTTATCATTGTTGTTGGTAATTCTCCATGTATAATCACTTAATCAAGCTTTGAACCTATTTGCACAAGTAAACATGTATCTTTTCATCTCCAAAAAATGTAAATGTATTATGTGTGTTCAATCCAGTGCTTCCAAAACTTTCCAAAAAGATTGTATATAGATTTAGGGAGAGGTTCTTTATTTCAAGGAATACTCTTCTCCTTGCTGGACTCTGTCTGTCTGCATGTGTTTGTTTGTCTTTGGCCGGTCAAAAACATTTCGCCGTAGCTAAGCGCTGCTCTAATGCAATACTTTTTACTCTGTTTAACAGAAGGTACCAAGCTTGTGAGCGTGATTGATGAAGGCAATGTTGGCGTATCACACCGTTAGTGTGAAAGTCAAAGGAAGGGATCTGATTATTTATTTGAAAATGTATTGTGAATGCAATATGGAGCAAAGGTTGTTTTTGTTTTGATTTGGGGTGTAGATCTCCTTGTTAATGATTATTGCACTTGACTGTGGAAATACTTTTCCATTATTTGACTGTTAAAAATAAACACATTGAAACAAGAGGATTCCTGTTTCCATCATTTGTGTTGTTTTACTTCATAAAAATAGCTGCACGTTACATATAGCCTCTCCAATGTACAGTTTTGTCTCAATAAAATCTAAAATCACCTTCATAATTCATGCACAGGAGCTCTGACCAAGTATTGGCTGCATATGAATGAACATGCTTTTTAGAAGGCCAATTCCTATCTAGCTTTGATCATAATAGTAATTTACAGGCGCGTTATTGTAATTTCATACAATGGTTGATTTTTCTTTTTTTTTTTTAGCTTTATCAAAATGGTATTAATTAACATTAAAATACTGTATTTCACTCTTCAGTGAATCTATATGAGTTTTACTTTTTTAACTGCTGAGAAAATAGTCCACACTTTTACATGATCTAATTATGGAGATGCAAATGTATGTCTTTTAGGAGGACAATCTTTTTGCTTGCCTTGAAGGTCATGGCTGCTTAATCCCACTTTGGGACCCCCTGCAGTGAAATAAATGGGCTTTGAAAGGAAAGAAAACCAAATATATAACTTGGATGCTATTCTGCGGGGTCCACTCAAGGACTGCAGACGACTGAAAGCAGCTTGCCTTTTACAACAGGTAAAATTGACTGTTTCAAAATCTCTGATGTTTATGTATTATGTCTTTATATATGGACCTTATCTTGTGCAGAGTATAGCGATGGCGTCTTGGGTGCTGTTGATGCTGATTTTAGCAACATCAGTGCACATGATCTGTAGTCAGCACTGGTCTTATGGACTGAACCCTGGAGGGAAAAGAGAGCTGCATCCTTTCGACCAGCAAACCAACGTACCGGTAAGCATCCACGACTACTCCAATGGTGCTACATTCATTCTTTGATTGATTCATTCATCCATTCAGTCTCTCCTCCTATAACAAATCAATGTTTGTTTTCCATCCAAAGGAGGTTGATGACTTTCAGCATTTCTACAAGCCTTGCAGAGTTCTGGCATGTGGAGACTTTTTACATTATGCCAAAATTTTCAGGATGAAAGAATTTCATGTAAGTTTTGCATTTGCTGCATTTCCAATTGGATAGTGTAAATATTTATATGTATATATATATATATATATATATATATATATATATATATATATATATATATACACACACATAACATTTTGTTTTCTCTTATTGTTATTTATTTATTTAAATCATAACAAGTGCCCTTTTTTCTTTTAGGGAAATGCTGCAGGTTGGCAATCTGGACGCAGAACCTTTAAAACAAAATAATGTGGTTGTAAAATAAATGTTAATATGCATAGGTCTTTGTGATGTGATATTTGTGTTTTTCACTGAATATACTCAGTACAGGGTGTAAAAACATAAATTTAAAAACATTTACAAAACGGGGCTTGGGGTAATTGGAACCAAGACTTCACTGCTACAATGCACAAATAAAGCCTTCATGCCTACCTTTCAGATATCGATCCTTCCCGCTCATCTATCTTCCTTTTTTTCTTCTTCTGTGCCATACGTCCATTTATCTTGTCTGATTTGCTTCCTTAATCTTTCCATCGCTTCAGTTTCCTCGCTGTTTATCTCCATTCTAATCCCATCTAGCTTTCTTACCATGCTACTTTGTTTTACCAGTCTTGCACTTGTTTTTCGGTCCCTCTTTTCCTCAATCTTGCTTATTTTTCCATTATGCTTTTATTTACCATTCCACTTAGTTGATTTTTTTTTAATTTGTCAATTTAATCTATTTAACATTCATTGATGGCAGATGTAAGGTCTGTCCCATCCATCTCTCTCCACCTCAGCCCACCCACTCCCTAGTGTGCACCATGCTCGCAAGATGAATGAGCCAGTTCAAGCAGGAGGTGAGGCCTTTATTCCACGCTTTGTCATTTCAATTCCTCATCTTCCCCTCTTTTATCATACATTTATCCACGCATCCTCCATTCCCTCAGCAGTTCTATACATGAATTAGAAATGTTGAGCCTGACTTTGTTCTTTTGTATCATTTTCCTTCTCTTTCTTAGACACGTATATATTAGAATGTTCCTCCTTAGTTGCAACAATGTTTCAGGTTGTATTTTAACAGAAAGATTATGTTTGTCTTGTGAAACCAAGACATTCAATATATACACTATCACATCCAACACATTAGACGCAATTTGGTATTCCACCACTAAATGGCGATAGAAAACTACTTCAAGTTCCATTCATCCATTTTCTCTAAGAGTTTATTATCCTGTTAGGGTCCCTGGCGCTGGTGCCAACTCACCTCGCCATTCAAGCGCAGGGTGTGTATGGCTGTATGTTGGGGTGTGTGTGTGCGTATAGAGAGAGGGAGATATATCCATTCACACTCAACATTCACACCGTCACTGAGTGTGAACTGAACCCACGCACTGCACTTCAAGTCAGACAAATGCATTATTAGCTTCTCTAGCATTGACGAACTGAAATTCCATTTTGTTTTTCCCACAGGCAAGGAGTTGCTTTTATCAGTTAAAAATAATCAACGGTATAGATTTTGTAGCGTCTGCTAATATTTTAGCTTCTCAATAAAGACCGTTTACTCAATCACTAATGACGTGTTCCATATTTTTTGTCCACTCCCTGTGTTAGGAATTATACTATTTTATGATAGCTTTCTGGATTGACTTGTTTGACCCACATGCGATCATCTCATTTTGCTCGTAGTGCGAGCCTGAAAAACCAACACGGGGCTAATTTAAAATATTAAATGTTTTGTATGTTAATTATTAATGTAAGGAACTTTTACAAATCTTGCACGTTTATTAATGACATTTTACAGGTATAGAACCAACCGTATGTCTATAACTCGTTTTGTTTTATGACGAGGTCATGCACCTCTGAGCACACAGCCGTTGCCCCCATGCTGGCATTTCAACGAAAGCTAAACTGCTAACAATTCCAGGTCAGTAAGTGGAACAGTCTCGGTTGAGAATAGTGAAAGAGGTCATCCCAATCCTGCGTCATCCCATCACCCTTGCATCTTGCCTGACGGTCTGCATCTCTGTCTCTCCAGTTCGAGCGGCCAGAGTACGTGCGGCGCTCTGAATAACTGAACACAACATTCTAAGAACACGCTGATTCTGTCAACGGTCCGGAGGGTGGCTGAACGCGCTCAGAGTGGGATTTGCGAACGCACCCTTGGGCGCTATGCCTAACTAAATTATGTGATGTGATTGTATGACAGCCACTTTGTCATTGTGCCGTGTCTTTTCAGAATCAGTTTTTCTTTAAAGTCCTCATCGTAGCACATCCAAGGAGATTAGAAAATTGCTAACATATACATTAGTGTTATACAGAAAAAACAAATGAAAACAAACATGAGTCAGTCTACTTTTTTTCCGTTACAAGCCTATTTTATCCCTCTGATCTGGTCATCCGAAATGGCGGACAAACAAATAGCAATCACGTGATTGGCAACTATTCATATCCTGCTGTCCATCTGTACTCTTATCTGTCATGGAAAGTGCTTTTCCAAACTAGTTTAAGTGATGTGCTGTTAATAAGCAAACACACCAGAGAGAAAATCACTGGGCTCTTTGCACGTAATCTCCCGGGTTGCCAAGATACTGCTCGGTCTCTTCCGGTTTTGAAAAATTGCGTTATTCTACATGTACCCAAACTAACCATCACAGATGGAAACATGGTCTGTGTAAGTCCTCCTCCAAAGCATCAAGCAGCAAATTAGGAAAAGATCGTCAGTCGGGCTGTGCTTACAGCCACTGATATGAATGTGTAAGTCAATATTTTTCCTACTGTTCTGGTGATTTAAGATATAGAGAAGCTTATCAGTATGACAATAAAAAATCCTAGTTAGTGATATAATACGAGTGTCGTAATGTTTTTATTATTGTTAGTATGAACATTTCAAGTGATTTAATAAAACAATATCTAACGTTTGTTTGTGGATTTAAGATCTGTATTTTTTTTATTGTATTTGGCATAATTAGTGTCAAATGAAGATAGATGGACGGTCGCTGGACTTTCTGCTTCCAAAAAAAAAAAAATCACAGTGTAAATGTATTATCTGCAACGAATATGAGGTCACAGCGCCATATGCAAAAAGCCTCTTTAGGGTGTTTCGGTCTTATTCATGTGATGGCAGCTATTTTCACTCAACATTCATCAGACAAAACATCGTTTCTGCCTTTTAGTGGAAGCCATTTGGCACAGACAGTACATTAAAGTATGACATGAAAAATATTCACAGTCATTTGCAAAAGACCTCAATCAGAGATTTGAACTTTACTAAAGTGGAACATCCAAAGTGGGCAAACTTATTTGATTAAAGAATATCTAGGACGAGGACTCTTGTATGATTTCTAACAACACTGTAATCAGGAAAATACCTGTTGCAGAGAGGCGCCACACTGGATTATTTGTAATCAGTGTCACCAAAATCAGTGAAGACATGGTGAGCAGCTGAAGGAGAAGATCACATCAGATACTGTGGATACCATATTGCTTCGCATTATGTGAAACACAGAAAACATTCCTTTCAAAATCCCATCATTAAAGAATTGGATAACATACTTCCTTTGGGAAATTGTGAGGAAAGTCTGGATAAAGAAGCGGCGGCCACAATTTGTTGTATTTATTTTTTAATACAAAACAGTGAATTCATGTTCATAAGTACACTTTTCTCTCCCTATTTGTCTTCGGTGTAATGTTTTAAGTGTGTCTGTGTGTGACTTTCTATCATGGGCCACGCCAGTTTGTCATTAAAACATCCTTGAGGGTGAAGCGAGCCTGCCAAATTCATCCTTGGTCAGTGAAAAGAAATGAAGCACTTCTTTTGATCTCTTTTGCAGAGTCTGCACGAAATTATTTTTCCAAGAATTGAAGTTTTTACATTGTCATTGAAAGAGAAATGTTCATTCAACTCCTTTGTCTATAAGGCACACCTGTCAGTTACTGAAAACAAGAAGCAGCGAGACGCAGTGGCTGCAGTAAATGGCCTGGCAAAGAACCTCTAAGAGAGGAATCCATTTTGTGAAACCTTATCATTTTGAAGCTGAAAGGCATCATATGTATTTATTCATTGAATATAATTTTCTATTCATTGTCGTGGTGTATAAATGCAAAATCCCCGTCTATAGTTGACCATCAGTAACTTAAAGTAACCAATTAGTTTCATAAACACCTTAGCTTGTTTATTTACGCTGCTTGTGTGAGGTAAGCTCAGAAAATGGCGAATCATATCTATTTGTGTCACAAGTAAAGTAATTACACATAATACAATTAATAAAGAATGAAAAAAAATTGGACATTTGACAAAATAGTAGTTTTCCCGAAGTTGGAGTCGGCTGAGCAACAAACCCGGACGTGTGACGTCATTCCAAGGGATTTATGGCAAAGCTCACATAAAAATCTCAAATTTATCTGAGGGGATCCAGGTATTTGAGGAGTTGGAGGAAGAGGAGCTTGTTGATATTCTGTTCGTTGGACTATACATGTACGAGCCAGGTGCTCAGGAGGACGAAAATATAGTGCCTAAGACTCATCGATACTGGAAGAATGATAAGATATATAGCGTCATGGCGTTTGTCTTGTCTTCTTTTTCAATAGGTTTAATGTTTTCTTTTTTTCAGACAAAAAAAACTCTTTCTGGTGTTAAAGCAAAAAACTCTTGCCTTGCTGACAATTTCGGCTGTCACTTCAGCCTTCATCAGAGCTGTCACGCTTCCGTGTGACGAGACAGAGCGCTGTTTTGATCGCGTCGGGGTGCCTTAATTTGAAGGTTCCCCAACCTGATCAGCTGTTTTAAGACACGGACTACTCTGACGAAGGCTGAAGTGACAGCCAAAACTGTCAGCGAGGTAAAAAAATGTTTGCGTCATTGTTTTAAATTCGATGCTCTGCCGTGCTGTAAATGACGCACGGTGAGATTAGGTCATTTATTCTGCTAGTACTGAGACCACACGTAATAGAGGGTTGTTTCCTACATTGTAATTTGTGAGACATTTAAGGTGTATCTACACGCTTGCTGTTGAACTCTCTATTTAGCACCTGCACGCTTGCTCTCCTCTGCTCCTTGCATGTGCATTCGTGTATATATCAGTCACACACAATCTGTCACAACACAGCACACATTTTTCAAAATGGATTGTAATCACACCAACCTTTTATGAATCCTTTATCATAAGCAAAACGCTTGAGAAAGCCGAGATCTTCGAAGTGCTTGTGGCAAAGAACACTAATCGACACTGGCTTGAAATTCCCTTTCTTTGCCAGAACGAACTTAGTCCATTTACATGGCCTATTTATTTTGTTTTGACCCCTAAAAAAGATGCTTCCTGGAATGCGAACAATGCATTCGTTAAAAAAAAAAACTAACATGAGTATTCATTCTTAAATTAGATTTATTACTCAAAATACGGTGGGTCAAGCTTACCTCAAAGTTGCACGTTAAATAAAGAATTTACTCATTGTATCCAAACATAAAGGGTGTAAAAAAAGAAAAAGAACAACAATATCTAAAAAAGAAATAAAAACAACCCTTTTCTCAAACATTCCCTTACCAGCAACCCTGGAGCTCATTAAGACATGCAAACACTGAAGCACGACTTTGTCTGGGACCAGTAACTTGCTTAAGTCTCTGGTGGTTGCTTAGCAACTGGTTGTCATGGCATAGCTTGGCAAATGGCAAGTTGTCACTTTTAGTCAGCATGTTCAAAACAAATGTGGATAACATGAAATGATGTTACAAGTGCGGTGCCCTCAGCGAGATTATGTTTGTCCCCTTTTCAGTCTTTGTTTTAAGATAAGCCAACAGACTTTTGGCTCTGGTCAGACTTGCACCAACAGGCAGGACAGCAGTGGCAACTGGTCAGCAGTGTGTCATGTGGCGCTGCCTCACCACTCATCAAAAAGATATGGGAAATAATTAGTGAATAAAAAGGATTTCAAAAGATATGATTTATAGATATATCATAATTTTAGTAGTGGTGCAACAGATCACATAAGTCACCGATCGGATTGTTTTTCAGACCAGCAAAAAAACAAAAGTAAAAATTTAAATAAATAAAGATAAATAGAATTTTGGCTTCATTTATTTAATAAAACGCTTTTGCAGCTGTGCATCAACCGATGCGTGGCGTTGTGTGCACTTACCACTTCCAAAAACATACCCAGGACGCCTGTCAGTAAAACAAATCTGATGCAACTTTTTTTAATGATGAGCCACAGCTTTTTTTTTTTATCATAATTTATTAAATTTTTTAAAGCATTTTAGCACCTACATTACACCAATACATTCGCTTTCATAATTTCATGGTTTTATTATGTCTGCAGTGCATGATTTACATTATGCAATTTTTTTCTCCATTATGCCTCAGGGTATTGACTTGCGCATCATCAAAAAGAAAAATATTTTTTTTAGCATTTGACCTACATTATACTAATATGGTTGGAATTTAATTAAGTAAACATTGTTTATTTGTATTTTCATGATTTTATTATGACTGCAGTGCATACCTTTTTTGTATTTTCCCCATAATGCTTCAGGGTCGTCACTAACCCGTGGCATTTTATTATTATTATTTATCATCGACACTGATAAAACCATAAAAATACGAATAAACAATGTTTTCTTACTTAACTTTCAAACATTGCTATTTTCCATTCAGCATTGCTTCACAAAATGCCATGGGGTAGGCATATGTGGAAGTCAAAACCCTGTTGCATGGCGGGAATAATACCACATTGCAGACATAAATATGCAAAACAAAACACTGCAAACATTACGAATGAAAAAGTTTCCTAACTTAACTTTCAAAAGTATTGGTATGTTGTAGGCCAAATGCTAATAATTAAGAATAAAATAAAAAAATATATATATTTTAAGTCAATATCCATGGCATTGTAGAAAGAAATACAGTATTTTGAGGATTGAGCCGACAAGTACGTTCAAACTAATTTGCAAGTAAATTCAAATTTCCTCAGTAATATTTTCAAATGTATTTGCCAGTCAAAAACGTTTTACTCCACATTGACAGTTCCATGCTTGCATACTGGAGAAAATGATGTAATGTAACTGTAATAAATGAACATATGGTAAACCTACTTTCTGGGAAGACAACTTGTTTTGATGCAGCTGCTCCTCAACATACACGTTGACAAGATGCATGTTCCTGGAGAAAACCGGCCCTCTCCTACTCTGAGTACAAATTTGCATCTCATTTTCCTTCAAGGGTTGATTCTTCCGGTCCTCCTCATATAGTGAAATTAAACAACTAGTAAATCATGTGGCTCATAGTACTGACGTTATTCTGTCTCAAATGAAGTCCACTTGTGTGGTTTTGAATGTGAAGATAGACGTGACTCTGAATGCTAAAGATATTTATATATTCTTATGCTGCAGCTTTCATTGTAAACTAGGACACACACACACACACAAGCCCTTTCTGATCAAACTGATGACACTGAATAATAATGCAATCACTTAACAACACATAGGTTTTCGAATAGGCAACTCTCCCGGGAAAGGAGGGGCGGGCACTGATTTATAACCCATTATCTCATAAGGGGGTGCGGCTTGACTTCCTGATCCTGATAGTTTTTTGGGGGGGACATTTTAGACTGCTGCCCCACGTGCAAGTCTACCTCAGTGTCATCGGCGCTCGTTATTTACAAATACGTACATTTTTACCGACATATCTTGACACATTACTCATTGCCACACTTGAAAAACGTGCAGGACTCTTGCACGCAAACATTGATGTTTTTGTCACGATACACTTGCATACCAAATATTATTTTCAGTCAGGCCCCAATTGGTAGTTGCAGATAAGGCTGACCATCAATCAATCCAAAATCACACTGTTTCTTCATCTTTTTTTATTTCCTACTAATAAGCAACTCAACATTAGAATTTCGCAACACGAAAATAGTTACCATGATAAAATTAAATAATAATAAAAAGGTTATTCTTCGGAATAAGCATGTGTGTCTACTGAAACTGATTGTGAATTTCTTTTTTCTTTGAGCAACTGATCTGGGTGCACCATGGCTCGTGAATTCTTTTTTTTGTAACATGCCTCAGGAAGAGAATCACACCAGACAAGAGTTGCTTCTTTTCTCTTCAAGTACCTGGCATTCTTATGCTGCATTTGTTTTTGCTTGGTTTTTGTTCAGAATATTACAGAACTATGTTGATGATGTTAAACTCCAACTATGTCCCTCAGCGTAATTTTCACAAGGAAAATTCTTGCACAGATGTTAGTATATGTGAAACCATTTCTACTATTCCAGCCTGGCTTCTGATGACCATGTGAAAAGGACACCTAATATGAGCTTTCACACTCTTGGCCAAAAGGTGTGTCATAATTTCCATTATTAATCAAGATGAAGTTTTTGATTTTTTTTTTAATTAAATTGATTCATATATAAATAATTCATATTTATAGTTGTGTTGTGGAAACATGGGGAACACATGAACATTGACTTTCCTTATTTTGGTAAGACAAAATATTTTTTATTTCTTTAACAACAGCTTTTGATACACTCTTGCCAAATTAGTTTGTCTTTTTCCTGCGATCTAAGATCTATGGCTTCCAGGAGAATATCCTAAAATTAAAATGCAGGGAGCCAAGATACACATCTTTTCTGGAATAACCCTACTAATTGGGTGTGTCAGATCCTGTGAACTCATTAGTTCTCCAGTGTTTCGTTGCACTATAATGGCCCTAGAATCCCTCGGCCCCTCTCAGCCTTGACTAGTGTAACAACGCAAGACAGCATTCTGGACTACATCTGCCTTTGGCCCCCTCACCCTGCCTCTGGTGGCAAAAGAGGTCAGTAAATGTCATCCCAGGCCAAGGTGGAGGATGCAAGCAGTCAATTATGTTGACAAGGCCTTCAGAGAGCTAATTTAAGAGGCTGCCCAGGGAAAACATTTGACGAGTTGTGAGAAACCCTTTAAGCAGAGGTTAGAAACATCCTACATATAGTGACATTGTCACAGATGACACATGGATGCTGATGGCATCATATTCATCATTTGTAAGCGTTATCATTTTCGACTCAGTGGCTATAATGCCATCCAATACAAGCGCTATATAAAAAACACATTTGCAAAGATAATGCTCAATTCTGAAAAATAACTGTTACAATGATTAATGGAACCGCATCACCCTGCGAGGTGTTTGGAATGCTGTCGTAACGTTACTTACCTACATGAAGGGCATAATGTCAGAAAGATTTCTCAGTGTGATCGATGCAGGATGTTTCTACAAAACTGCAATAATAACCATATGGATTACACTGCTGAGAGTGCCCATCAAAACTACCCAGTTCTCACTGCAGTAATATATTTTTAATACAGTCCTCGTACTAGATCACATTGTGCAGGTGTACCTAATTTAGTGGCTGGTGAGTATGTGTTGATATGCGTTCCCTCAGCATGAATTTTTAGCACAGGTCCCACTGAGCTCTGTGTTGAGTGATGTTTTTTTTCTCCCCACGCTATTTAACATTGCAGGCACCAAATGTGACACTTTGATTGATTCAGCATCTAAAATGCGCTGTGATCTGAGAATGTGCATATAGACAATGAACTGGCTTTAACCTGTTTAAAATAAAATAATTATAGCTGATAGAATCTGTTGCGGATCCATTTTACATACAATTTAAAAACAACGCAATAAGAAAGAAAGAGCACACGCACTCATGCAAAATGATATGGAAATTACAAATGAATACAATACTCAAGATTACGGTAAATGTTTTAATTCAATCTACATCCCAAAGTGAGGAACATGTTTCCTGCTATGCTACACAATGCTTTTTATTGCCAACCACACAATTAACTGAAAGTGTCACATATTTTACAGGCCATACATTCATAGAGTGGGGTTATATATAGTTGAGAAATCATACTTTTTTTCTTGTTTTACGGCACTTGATGTATTGTTGCAGGGCACAATGCATGAATAAACCTACTCCCACTGGCACGCAATATATTGACGTAAAAATCCTCGTGGACAACATAGAATGTCTCAGCTTGCAAGATTTATTAAATTGTTGATGTTTTACTTAAAATGAAACACACGAATATAATGCATATAAACGCCCAGAGCCACAGAAAAATATTCTTCCCTTCACCTGTGCAATAGGCTACTCTGTCAATAATCATGAACACATCACAGGCAACACTCTAGTGTGTAGTCATCAATACTGTCAGTATTTGCCATGCACCCATCTTGGCTTTGTCACTTCATTTGAGGTTTCCAATGCACAGAATTACAGTTTGCAAAGCAAGCTGCAAATATTTAAATACAATGACTTAAGCATAAAAAGATAGCATCTAAGGCATAGCCTTTTTTGGGTCGGATAGATGGCTATCATAAATATTTTATGGTCCCACAGCATTGCACAGAGTGCAAATGCACAAAGTTCTCATGTGAAGTGTGTCTTGTAGTCACCCTTTATATTGCAAAGCATCCCGACCTTTGTCCTGTCATTTTGTCACTTCCTTTTTAGTCATGAACCAGAACAATTGGAGGGCATCAGTCATGCCGCGGACAAGACTTTACTTCCCTCTGGTCAGCGATTGTCAGGTTCTCTGTAAATGTCAACCATGCTTTTGCGTTGAACAAAACAAAAATCCTTTAAAGAATAAAATCAAGGGAGCACAGGAGGGAGCCAGTTTGGTTGCTTGCTTTTTCACCCAAAAGCTTCACTTTAAGTATTGATGCTGTTGGAGCCGTTGCTCAGGACCGACCCCTTGGTGACCTCTGTGCTGACAGTGGAGAGCGGCACACTCTCATACCGCTCTGCAACGCCCCAGCAGCGACAGTGCAACAGGGTGGACTTCAGCTGCTTCTGGAAATTGTTGTTAAGGAACCCGTAGATGACTGGGTTGATACAGGTGGAGGCCATGGCGATGAGATGGCAGAAGGAGAAGATGATGTCATGTCCACAGGATGGGATGGCCTCGTGGTTCCAGTCAAACACTGTGTTGAAGATGTTGAGGGGGAGCCAGGAGAGGGCGAAGGCCACCACGATGGCGGTTAACAAGATGTTGATCCTTGTGGCACCTTTGTTTTTCTTTTGCGTGGTGTTTCTTCCGCGTTCCACCATGTCCTTCCTCCTCCGAAGTCGCAGATAGATGTGCAGGTAGCATAGCATGATGAGGGAAAGGGGCAGGAAGTACTGGAAGATGAGCAAAGAGGTGGTGTAGGCCTGGCGCGTTTGAACCGAAGGCCAGCGCTCCATACAAACAAGTTGGTCATTGACTGGGAATGGGGCGGTGAGGTTCTGGAAAGGCAATGTAAGGATGCTGTACTTGACTAAAGGCACCGAGATTAAACAGGCTGTGATCCAGGTGAGAGCCACAGCCAAGTAAGACTGCCTTGCCATCGGTTTCCATCCGGTGGGGTGGACAATGAGCTGGTAGCGCTCCATGGCGATGAGGACGAGAGAGAAGATGGACACAGTGACTGATATACACTGGACGAAGGGTGTGAGCTTGCACAGAGCCTCTCCCAGGATCCAGCGGTCCATCAGCGTGTAGAGGATCGTGACCGGCAGGCACACGATGCACATCAGGATGTCGGAGAAGGACAAATTGGCGATGAGGATGTTGGTGACGTTGCGCATCTCCTTGTGCCTGGCGATGACAAACACCAGGCACGAGTTCCCGACTAGTCCCACTGCCAGAACGGCGCTGTACGCCACGATGAGGAAGGTGGTGCCGCTCAACGAGAGCGAGCAGTCCTCTGTGAAATCCCACGGAATCTCCTTCCACAAAGCTTGGTTGTAGTTGCTGTTGGGCTGTTGCTCCATTATTTTGGGGTTCACTTGAAATGCGCCGGAGTTGTAGAATCAAATGTTTTGTAATTTTTTTATGAATAATGTTGGCAGTACCTCCAGCCTTTCTCTATTTTTCTCTGTGCAAAGGTCTTCATTTTCTGCCGGAAAATAAGAAAAGTTGTCATCATTAAATGGGAATCATCTCTTGAGGTATTAAAATATCATGCACGCAGCTGAGAATGATCGTTTCAGAATAGCTTGTTGTCATTTGCATACGTGTGGAATGTCACTCATTCAGCAGATTTATCTTCATCCCTATCCTGCTTGGTAGGAGCACATCATCCGGGGAACGGTGCAGATCAAGAATTTACAGCGTCTCTAAAATAGCATGTGATTTCCCCCATAATGATGGAGATAATGACTGCTCTGAGACAATCAGCCTGTCTCACCGCTTCAATCTTCTTGAGTGGGAGAATGTGCTCACTTTCTATCTTTGGAGGAACAATCCTTTCAATGGACATTGATACCATGAACTTCTGTCATTTTGCTCATCACTCATCAGTTGATCATTTGAATAGTTGGCCATATGCCGGGTGATCAAGGGCAGAATTGGAAAGCCATTCCTCCGTCTTTGTTCATTGCCGCTCTTTCACAATGAATGGGGGGAAGTAAATAAAGCTATCGCTAATCATGTTGATTAGGGCTCTGCAAATAAGAACAGAGCCTTCTTTAATGTCATTATCGGGCATGTTTGCCAAAATGGCTGCTGAGAGGACGGCCCATTACACAAACAAAAGAAACACACAAAAATGCGTTTGTGTGTGTGTGTGTGTGTTTAGGTGTGCACGTGCGTGTGCATGTGTGTTAGAAAACATATTAATTTCAATGCTTATTAAGTCCGTTTTGTCCACAGCTCTCTTCTGCAAAAAAAGCATGGCTTGCAACAGCTATGCTAACAGAATGAAATCTACCTTAGATAGCAGATTTATTACCTCTCATTTAAGGAGCCCTTAACGCTGATAGCTGTCGACAGGTGGGACATAAATTGCCCGAGGCTATCTCTGCTATTATAGTGCGGTTTCGTCTGTGGTGATTACAAACTAAGCTCGGGCCATGATGTTGACGTGGAGTCCAAAACAAAGCTGTTTCAACTTTTTCAATATTTAAACCAACTGAAGTGGTGATCTTGACTAAACCTACTTATTTGTAGGGCTGCTAGATTATGAAAAAAAAAATGTCAAACCAGATTACTTTGGTAAAAAATTGAAAACAGGATTATTCAAAGGATTTTTTTGGGGAACAAAACAAGAAAATACTTAAACATGTAAAAAATAGTAAGAGAAGTAAATTATTATTTATAATTATTATTTTATTATTATGTTCCTGTAGGACAAAACTAAATTCATCAAATCATCTATTTTTAAATTGAAAAAGTGCTGTCAATAAAGTGAACAGTGGAACTAATATAAGGCTCTATTATGCGGCTGGACCACAGGACTGTTGTGAGTTGGTGTCAGTAATTCATTTGCCACTTCATTGGGACGCTGGTCGTACAAATCAGGCAAAGCAGCTTATGAAAAGTGGTCTCTCGAGGGGAAAACATAGTAGGCTAGCTAACTTTGAGAGGCGGACGTGGTTGAGAAACTTGTGTGCACATGCCTCAAAACAACTCAAAGTTAGTATTAATAATAATTTTTTACAATTATGCCAATTCTGTAATTATGGAGTGGGAGAATCAAAATTGTAACTGAATCTTGATTAATTGCACAGCCCCACTTGAAAGAAAAATATTTTAGAATGGAAATTATGAAGATATTTAGGCAAATGATTTGTTGGCTACTGAAACTGATTCAGGCGATTACCTTGAGTATTGAAATATGTACAGTACAGTAGATGAAAGACCTATAATGTACTTTTCTTTAGAGAATGTAAAATATCCATATTAAAACTAAATCAGCTAATTTTACAGATTATACAGATTTAGACATGAGTCACCTGACTCTATCTAACGATTGATCGATTGACCCATTTAATATAGAAAAGATACAATATCCAGATTAATATGCAAATTATACAGATGAAAGGATCTTGAATACTAAATAATACTAAGTATATGGTGGTGATTTTTCAAGACATCATGGCAAAAATAATTACTTATGCGATATGACGTGCACGCACACAACAACAAAAGCAGGCACTGGTCTGGACTTGCTCATGCACAAATGAGAGACAGCAGTGGCGGAAGAGAAGCATGACAGGATGAAAAGTGTGAAAGTGGCAATCTGCGTGCGCGCGAGAACGGGTGCATGTCCTGCCCACCATCCCTGCTGTGGTGTGTCTGCAGCTGAGCCTCGAGTTTTGGTGTGTGTCTATATGTGTGTCTGAGGGGGTATCTCGGGCAGATTTAGGAGTCTTCTATGTCTGCACCCCTCAAGTGCGTGCTCTCGAGTACGTGGGACAGCCGGTTGCACAACGTGCTCCGAAGCGCGTCACTTTGCTCGAAGCATCATATGGTGCGAAAGTAAAGACGAAAGAAAGCTGAAATGCACGTGAAATTGCATTTTAAGTACATTTTTTACTGGAATCTTAACAGCAGATACAGGACTCAAATTTTGTAATTGGATGTTTTATCAGGGCTTGTTCTTTTAAAATAAAGCAATAAACTGCACCGTTCTACTTTTCGCAGTTAAAGATTGATTTGAGCTGTTTGCATAAATACCAGTTATCCGTCAGTTCGTTAGAATTGATCTCTAGTTTCTTACCGAGATGCAGCAGCTTCTTGTGTTGGCTTGGAGTCGCTTTACTTGGCGCCAGGTGAGCCCCAATGGCAGAGAGTGAGCGGTCGTGTCGCAAAAAAAGGTAGGAGGAGGCGTCCTGCTGTTCGGGACGGACTGATGGCAGCATAGATATTCCTTAAAGCGACCTCACTCGCATCCTAGCGCTCAGACGACGATGTGATTGGGAACATGTTACATAATCAATTCCTCCGTGGCATACACTCATGCACGCGCAGCGACGCGCCCCCACACACATACGCACACACACACGCACACACGAGGGGCCAGTGGGGACAGTGAATGATTAGAAATGTGCATACACGTTCTTTCACTAATCTGAGAAAATGTAGATCTAAGACCTTCACTCATCCAGTGACAAAACATTGTTTAATTAAATAAAATATTTACTGTGTCAAAATTGTATTGTTGATGAATATAGTCAGGCAGTTTATGTAACTTGCTAAATATAAAAATGGTTTGATTCATGTCAAGATGGGGTAGGAGAAAGAGCACCATTGGTCTACATACGAGGGGGAAATTATTATTTGTTGTAAAACAAAGGTGGTCCAGAATCATCCATCTGTGTTGAAAACTGTCACTTCCAATTTGAGGGGTTATTTGATGAAAAGAATTGTGTTTGGGTTCTCTCCCCATTTTAATTTTGGGATCTGCAATAGTCTTCGGATTGAAATGTTAAAATTGACAAGCGAGTATCTAAATCGGTTGTTTGAAAATGTTTATTTCTTAAGTTTTAGCACAATGTGAAGACAATATTTACACTATTTTTGTCTTTCGTTCCACAACACATTAATAACAACAAACACTAAAGCCTTCACTTGCAATACCAATGGGAATCTGCTTTACACCTAATTGGCCAATAAGGGTCCACACCAAATCCGTTGGGAGCAATTCTGGCGATGTAATTCAATTAAAGTCAATGTAGTTTGCACGGGCAAGTGTGGTTGCATGCCGGGCGGCGCAGATGATGCGTTTGGAGCAAAGCACCGAAAATCAATATCAATCAATAGCAGGACCAAATGGTGAGCAAGGAAGTCTGCATTCAGCACTCAAAGTGTATTTACTACTTGTTTACAGCTGTCAAACTGTACCAAGGTAGCAACAGTGTTTTAGCGTTAACCAAAGTGTTTAGCATATCGAGCGGCCACCTGATAACAATGTTCTGCTAAAATAGGAGGGCCAGCATGCCCCTGCGTACATCCGTGCAAAAAGTGGAGTGGAATTATCCTTGTGGAAAGTACACCGAGGACATCGATTTGTATGAAGAGAAGCGAAAGGAAGCCTCTCTTGTCTTGTTTAGTTCGCGTCCTCTTGACAGGTAACAGGATGACTATCCTCATCCATCTCAATTTTAGTGCAGCCTCTCTCTCTCATCCTATTGAAGCTTACTTCCATTGGCATTTCAGATGCATCCCTGTCATGCTTATGTCATGAATTCTAAGAGCCCTATTTTGAAGCCCAGCGCAAGCCTAGTTCAGTGCGGCCTTACTGTACATGGGTGGAAGTTTTTTTTGTTTTTTTTTTGTCTTTTGGTATTTTCGGACCACTGTGATCCGAAAATTGACTTGATTCATGGCTAATGGAAGTGGCTCCTCTCATACTCTTTAAATTCAGCATTGGAGAAGCGCGTGGTTGACAAAAGCATAATGGACTTGTGTGAGCAAGAGATCGTCGCACACAAAATATATTCATGAGGAACTGAAAGCTCTCCATAGGCGGGTGATGTAAAGTTGGCCAATGTGAAGTGTGCACTTAAAGAATTAAAGATAAAGATAAAGACAAAGATAAAGATAAAGATAAAGATGTCCTGTAATAGTCCCACAATGGGGAAATTTGCAGTGTTACAGCAGCAAAGATAGAGACCACACAAAAGCGGTGGCGTAATGTAGCCGTTAATGTATAACATTAGCAGCAGACATTCATAAAAATGCAAATATACACAGTATATACGTATATACACAAATCCCCCTGTATATACATACGTACATCCCACAACAAATACAAGTGTAAGGAAACACTCCTAATGCCTGTCCATGGTACAGAGGGGAAATAAATAAAAACGCTGCAATGATAAAAAAATACTGAATGATTGAAAATACTGCAATGATAAAAATACTACAATGATAAAAGTACTCTAATGGTGAGAGTACTGAAATGATCGAAAATACTTCAGTGATAAAAGTACTGTAGTGATAAGAATACTGTAATGGTAAACGAAATATGTACGTACAGCATTGGTCAATATTTAAGTACAGCAATGGATAAAGCACAGTAGTAGTGTATATTGCATCCTAGGACTGCACAATTGCACTAATGCCCTCCCGTTTGTAGGCCTGACCTAATGTTCTTGTTAAAAAGTCTGACAGCAGCCGGCAGGAAGGAGCGGCGAAATCTCTCTTTCGTACGGCGAGGGTGTAACCGTCTATCACTGAAGGAGCTGTGGAGTGTTCTAAGAGTGTCATTGAGTGGGTGGGCTGGGTTGTCCAGCATTGATGACAGTTTTGCCATCATCCTATATATACATATATATATATATATATATATATATATATATATATATATATATTAAAGATGATGATACGATTCATAGGGTTCGATACATGCTGTTTTTGTATTTATGAAACAATGACAACCACCACACATATCAGCAGAGCGCATAATCTGTCTGCCTGCGCTTCTTTTAAATCCACCAACATGGCTTTACACCACCGATGCCACAACTTGGACTTGCTTTTAGCTGGTCTAATGCCAAGTCTACTTTCTCTCACCAAATTGCCAGGTGCACTGTGGACGTTGGCCCGTCAGAAACTATATTTAGCCCGGCACAAAAATTCAGATGTGTTAGTTTTTGCATCAAACACATGAGTGCCTGTTTACAAAAGTCTTTCTGAATTTCATTCAATTAAAATCATTAACATTCTAGCCATCCCATTTCCGCTGGTGTTTGCTAAGGCACCGTCCTAGGCCCCCTTCTGTTCATCATTTACGTCCTTCTACTTGCCCATTTACTCCCAGGTTTACTTTTTCTCTGCTACATTTTGTTTTTAGTTTTTCTTTGTCCAGATGTGTATGTATCTGTTATAATGTTGGTTGCTTTGGTTTATGTAGTGTCCTAGAACCCCCAGAAAGGAGCTTTTAAAAAGTAGCATCCATCCATCCATCAATCTTTTATACAATTTCTCCTCATTAGGGTTACGGGAGTAGCTAGGAACAAAAACTACACCGAATAAACTGAAGGAATTTCCTGCAAGAGGGCTAACAGATTTTTGCCTGACATTTATCATCATGTGCAAAATGTCGGGTGATAAGCCTCAAGCAGGTTATACAGAAAAATGTGTTTTTCCATGCACAGCCTGCTCAATTGCATTGTGTTCACCAACCAAACATGATCACGATTACAATCTGTGTCCAGCTTCCACTGACAGTAACACCTCACTCTATTTTCAACTTAATTCCTTTTTCCCACGTCTCTTATTTGAGCAACAGACTGCTTACTGCTTCTTCGCACTGTCCCCGCACATGGCGGTTTCAAGTAGATGCTGTTGGCGAGCACAGTAAGAGCAAGACAGAACAGTGAAGCTCCTCTGCACTAGCCGCCAGCAGCTCCGTAGGTGTTCACTTGACACTGAGATATGGATGATAGGCCACTCAAGAATCAATGTTAGACTTTCGGGAAAACAGCAGGGAAATAACATCCTCCTAATGGGCAAATTTCCACTATTTTAAGATGTCGACCCCTCACTACCCACCATCACTCAACTGTCATTCACTTTTAGTTTTTTTCTGCTTCTGCCTTGATTGAAGTCGGAAGTATTTCCCCACAAGAGTCTTATGTCGAAGGTGGCATGAAATTATTTTGCATTGAAATTTGTCGAGAGCATTACGTGGCACGTTGATGAGCTGAAAGTTGTCCAAGTTCAAAAAGGGAAGTCAGATAACATTTTGTACTCTGGGTAGGAGGAATGTGTTTTATGGTTCCGATCACAAACATGTCAGTCAGAAAGCATATGGAGAACAAGGACAGATAACATGCACAAAATATTTACAGTATGACAAGCAAACGATTATTAATATTTATTAAATAGCTCCTTGATGCACTCCCTTATTCAGTTCACTAGACTGTTCAGATATCCCTCCCTGTCTACGCTTACATAAACACCATAATGGTAGAAATGAGACAAATGACCATATTTGGATTCCAAGGCGAGACATACGTTGCAGGAGGCAAGATTTACACAAAGGTGACATTTCTTAAAGGTTGAATGTGTCACAGACTGTATAATTCAAGGAAATATTGCTTGAGCGCAACTTGCTCGCTCCAGCGCACTCCATTCTTGTTTAATCGTCATTTTGGGTGAAATTGTTCTCCAACATGTCAAAGCAAAACACATTTTATCATATTGTCTATTTGTCTTTTTGTCTAATTGAAAAAAAGCTGTACCCTTAAATTGTGAGTAATGCAGTACAATACATCTTTATTTATATAGCAATTTCACAACAGCTGCAGATTGAAATATGCATTCAGCTGCTTCTAGCAATGAGGTTACAGATGGCAAAGGTGTTATGACATTATTATAGTTATGAGTCATAACTGTAAAATATCAGCAAGGCTATACAGCAGTGATTCCCAACCAAGGTGTTGCGCCGCACTGCCGAGAGAAATCATCAAGGGTGATGCGGGAAATTATCCCGTTTTACTTTAAAAAAAAAAAAAAATCTGATTTATTAATGACAAATATATTTGTTAAACTACGCCAGCGACTTATCAGGAGAGGCAGAACAAGAAAATGCTTGTTTATTGGATGGCAGAAGGTACACTAAACTTGTGTATTCAAAAACTGCCGTTTATAGAAGTGAAATATCAGCTTTTCAATTAAACATGCTTATATTTCACATTGACTAAGTCTGGTCGTGAATAAATTGAGATGAGCTCACTATTTCAATAGCCTACTCATAATTCTTATTTCTTTTGGTGGCGTGCCATGACATTTTTCTCCCGTAAAATGGCAGCCTCGGCTCAATGAAGGTCAGGAAACACTGCTATACAAAACTATTCCATTTCTACAACACAACATCATGAACACTACTTGATTAATGTTTTTGAAATGTTCACACTGCTTTGTGATGATATGAAGCGCAAGATGATTGTTCGTGTCATAAAAAAAAGTAATAAAGTCAGTTTTTACACATAAAGGGAACGTGTTAGAAGAACATGCCTCAATATAAAAAAAATGATTATCACATTTTCGAAAAGATTTGACATTTTGATACATTTGCATTTAGATTTCCTTTCTCATTAGGGACCTGAACCAAAGTGTGAGTATGAATTGACAGCACAAATACCGGAAAAGGAGAATAATAAGACAAGCTGGTGAAATCGAGCAGTTGGTAAGTGGAGAGTGTAAAGCAAAATCGAAGGTTGTCTCACTTCAGCCTGCGTATGTGTTAAAGCCACATCACTTGTTCTTTACTACAGACTGTATCTTAGAAGACTTGTTTTTCATAATTAATAGGCTACTACTGGTATATTTCTCTGCCAGTTACTTGTATCTGAAACACAAAAAAATGGACAGTGACGCATTATCCACGCAAAGCGTCACGACCACATTTTCCACAATATCCAATCCAACCATGATTGTTCTGCCCACGGTTAGAGGTGTTTCATAAACGTTAAAAAAAAGTTTATAATAATGGCATGGTGGGCGACTGGTTAGCACGATGTCCACACAGTGCAGAGGACATGGGATCGCCTTCCTGTAAGGAGTTTGCATGTTCTCTCCATGCCTGCGTGGGTTTTATCCGGGTACTTTGGTTTCCTCCCACATTCTAAAAACATGCATGGCAGGCTGATTGAACACTCTAAATTGCCCCTTGGTATGAGTGTGACCACGGATGGTTGTTCATCTTTGTGTGCCCTGCGATTGGCTGGCAACCAGTCCCCGCCTACTTCCCAAAGACAGCTGGGATAGGCTCCAGTGAAACCTTGTGAGGAGAAGTGCAACTGATAATGGATGGAAGTTTGTCATAATATTTCTTCCTATTATGTCATGTGTATTATGCAATACTAAAAGGTCATTGTGTTTAAAATAATTTCTCTCCAGTCAAGATTCATTTACCTGTATTTAATTATGAGGACTTGGGCAGTAGACGCAATGCATTATGGGTAGCAAACACCATGTTCAGTCAGAGAGAGACATGCTGCATTCCTACCTGTAATCATGCTCCTGTGTTAGGGCTGAACGATTTATTGTTTTGTGACAGAAATTGCGATCTTAGACAACGTGATTTTGACTGTGTCAAAGCTTTTTTTTTTTTTTTTTAAACAAAGTTTTTAAAGGGTTCTTTTGCCCCACTCACGAAGCAAGTCACATTAACTAGCAACATAATGTTTAAAAAAAAAAAAAAAAAAAAAAAAAAGCGTCTCATTGTGGCCCGTAGTCCCGGAAGAAATTTAGTAGTATTTCACCGCTGCTTAAATGCTCGGCGCTAAGCTATATTGTGCCACAGCAGTATGGACTTTATTTGTATAATATGCAAGTCCGTGCACAGCAGCTGCAATGAGCTGTGTGATGGTGATCATCTCTTCCGTTGTGGCAGATAAACTACCGCACCAACAAGTAGAGTTTTAACCGAGGAGGCGAACGAGGAGTTTGCCAAGTATGCTAATCGCTAAAGTGAAATATGGAGTCACTAAAGACCCAAAATAAGTGCTTAAGTGTGCAGTCGACTTTTAACAGAAATCCAGCAAGACTGGAGAGCCAGCAGCTATGAACAGAAATGTTGTATTTCAACCAGTACGTATCGAGAAATTAAATAAGACGACAGCTACATTAGCAATTTAGCAGACTCTCTCAGACCATAACATGTAAATGAATGACGTCTTTATAACAAAAACGTTCGGTGTCAAACGTATATTTAATATTTATAATCTAAACAATAACATTTGCACTATTTTGCACCCAAGACCACAGAGAACTAAGTTTTGAGATCTACACAATAATTGGTCAAATTTATATATTTTAAGCAGTTTAGCTTTGCTAAGGGACAATGATTTTATTGTCATATAATCTGACTTGTACACAGACATTAGTACATTAGTACAAAATGTAAAATATTTTGTGGTTTTCTAGAGGCAGACAGACAATTGCACATAAATCCAAAACTATATACTTGACAGCAAGTAGCTTTTAAAAACTTGAGAAAGAACTGTCCCCCTCACCAAACCTCTTTAGTGTCCTTGCATTATTACAGTAATAGCTTTTATTGTTTTTAATGGTGTAGTGGCATTTTCAGTCATGTTTGTAAATGCCACTGCTTTTTCACTTTCACTTGCTTTTTTGCACCTCCATTTTCAACCAGCTCATGTTACAGTTGTTCACTGTTCGCAGTCAAGACGACTGTAATAAAGGAGCAAGACGATCAGTTTCCTGGCTCATGAATATCAAGTATATATAATAATACCTGCGTTAATATACCCCGTGTAACCGACACGTTGTGATAACAGTAAAATTCTGTTGTTTTGGTTGCTACTTTAAGCGAAGTACTATACAATATGCCTTTTGTTTATGACCAAGAAGTGTAGGCTATACTGCTTTGGCTGATCTAATTAGCTACATGACAGTCAAAATTCTCCATACTGCTCTCAGTATATATGCAGTGCTTACAGTTTTACACCCCTGCAAAGTGCAGCTACCATTAACCGAGTATTGATGAAACTTGAAATTGAACCTTACCTGTGTAAAGGCAGAATATTGGACAGAGATCTTGTACTGGATATTATCAAGTCACAAAACAGCATAAGTACGGTATTAATTATGAGAGTGTAAGTGATGCAAAATCCATTCTTTCAGTTCTAGTCAATTAAGAAAGAGGAAAATAACTTTGGTGATGTGGTTCAATATTTCTCGGAGCACTTTTCATGCTATGTGTTTGTATGCATGCTGCACCTGATAGAGTGGAGAACAATCTGAGCCGCCTTATTACAGCCCTTTACATGAGGCAAGTTGAAGTGATCCTTGACACCATCACTGCAACACAGTCGTTTAAATCCCCGCAGGCTTTAAATAACCCCGGCCAAGAACAAATGCCAAAATGTTACAGGTACTCGCCGATGACAAACAACCCGATCATTCGCGCAGGTCACGTCTGACACACAGCTCACCCCGGTAAATAAAGAAAATCAAAACAAATAGTTTATGACCTTGCAAGTCCACTTTCAAAAGTTCCTTCTTACGTTTGGACTCCAAAAAAATATGAAGTTAAAGTGTCTAAAACTATGGACTGGGTGAAATGATGTACAAAAAGTGAAAGCCCTTACAAAATCAAAGAAGTCCAAAAGTCAAGGTGACAACAAAACACCAATGAACAGAACACACCACTTGAAGAAATAAAACGTGACAGCAACAACGATGCAACAAAGACTGAAAGCAACCAGTGAGCTAAATACAAGCAAATTGACAAGATGGTCGGAGGGAGCTGATTGTCTAACACAAAGTACCAGAATAACTAGAACAGGTGGAAACAAAACCTAGGACAAAAAAAAGGCACATGAGGAAACAGGACTATGAAACATCAAAACAAGAGCTGACTTCAAGCGTAAAGATGCAAGTTTAAAGGACCTGCCTGCATCATGCAAAATCAACTTTTTTTTTTTTAGCTTTTAGCCATATTAAAATGTTAATTCCTCACAAAAAAATACCCCCAAATTGGTGTTTTCTTCGATTCACCCATCTCTGAGCATTTCTGCTCATTCCTGCTCTCTAAGCACTAGCTCCGCCCAATCCAGGAAAACAATTGTATCCTCAATATTATACGTACGTCTAAGATTGAGGTACCGCCACTGCAGACTAAACACACGCCCACTTTGTCTGAGTGGCCATAGTTGGGGATGATATTTTTTTGTTTTGTTTTGTTTTGTTTTGCACCCAGTCTGCCTTGTAACTAGATCTGTTCATTTTTTTGATTACAGTTTAGTTTGAAAAATGTGCAAATGGCAAAAGTTTAGGAGGTTTTTTTTCATACGCCAGAAATAGTTGGAATTTGTTTTTGTGCATGCAACAGTCCATCCAGCAGCCGTTCGTTTTCAATCGTTTTTTTCTCGATTCAATATATTCACCTATATTTTATTGGTGCTCCAATCCCAATATGAAGGAAGGAACTTTTTTTAATGACAATATTTTGCAGACCCCCAAGCTACAGCTCGAGGACCCCGAATTTAAGATCAATAATGGGCCTTGGATGTGTGAAACATGAACAGGGAGGAATAGTTGTCTAATGATTAACTGACACAAGTGGATGTGTTATTGTGTTCTGGGTACTGTAAGACCGATGTGAGAATCAATATTCTTGATTGAAAATGAAAGGAGTGGAGTGTTGTGGTCAGATGATGGATAGTCGGTACCAGCTAACCCATTTGGCAATGCTCTAGGCGAAAGGTGTCAAACTCTGGTCCTGGATCCTGATTTTTTTAATTAGGTGTGCTGCAGCCGTGAGAGATGGAAAACATTCCGAAAAGCGGCTCTCCAGGATTGGAGTTTGAACTATGATATTGGCCAGGGGAGTTCAATCCTGTTCCTCGGGGGCTGCTGTCCTGCCTTTTTCCATCTGTCCCTGTTGCAACACACCTGATTTAAATCATCATGTTATCCAGCGTCTGCAGGCCTTGCTGGTTATGCGATCATTTGAATTAGGTGTGGAGAGAAGGAAAACAGGTCGAACAGCGGCCGTCGAGAAACAGGACTGAATACCTCTGCTGAAGGCAAATGCTTAGGGCTTGGTGATATCCAGAGGCAAAATTGGGGTGGAGGGGGGGAGGGGTGACGTTCATAAACAAGTAAGAAGCATAGAGATAAAAAAAAAAAAAAACACTCCCACACTGCAGGTGGAGCCTCAACAACGTGCAGACCTCGCCGCCATCTTGAATCAGACTTGCAATACTTAGATTCACTTAATTCAAAGAATTATTTACTGCTTTTGACATGGCTTACTTTGATACAAACGTCTCACATGCAGTTATGATACAATACCTATGGGTCATTTTATCATCAGTGCTTCAAATCCAGTACATGTAGTATTCCTTGAATGCTTATGTTTACGTAGCATGACCGCACATATTTGTTAGGGGGTCATCAGAAGTTACAATCATTTTATAGAAAAAGTAGCAACAATTTAATGCATGACTGCACAAAAAAAAACACCCTTGTGTATCTAAATTACATACTGGCTGGACAAAATAACAAATATATCAATAAATACAGTCACAAGTGTTAAATATAACTGCACTAACAGTTCCAGACGGTGACTATAGATGGCAGTTTTGGCACATTAGACGACGTTTTCTTTTCTTCTTTTTCATTCCATTTAGCCTTTTGTCTTGCGTCACTGTACAGAAAGTGAGGAGAAACATATTACATGTGTGTCAGCACCTAAAGAGCAATTTGAAAACTTTCAGAAATGAATCCACGGGAGCCACAAACTCTATGGACGTCTAGACTGGAGATATATTTTTTTTTATTTTAAATTCAGAAGCAGACACTCACGTTCATCACCGCATCCACCATATTGGATGTAGCTATTGCATTAGATGGCAAATAATGTTCATAAAATTGAGTTAGAATAACATAACGCAATCAAAAGCAATCATTCGGTATTAATCCAATGAGTTCTTGCTTAATGATACCTCCCCAAGGTGCAAGAGAGTCAGGCATCCTCACAATTTGCTTCATTTTGCCACATCCAATACGGTTGCCGCGTCCACGTACGCAAGAAGGCGTCTTTGTATACTGTATGTATTGTAATAATGTCGATGATCATACTTGCGGTTGTGCCATTTAAGAGGATTGACATGTACCGGCAGTGCTACGCAAATGCAGCAAAGTAAGAGCTGTTTGTAGTGTATTAATATTTAATAAGCCCCCTCCATGCATTTCATTTGACTACCGATATTTCTGTTCTCATTCTTTGCCCATTCAGTTGTAGTTTTGATTTTTGATCAAATACAATATGAATACAATATAAACATCTATTTTTGTGGGACTGGTAAGCTACAGTATTTTGATTGATAAACTAATAGGTGTCATGATCCGCGTCGGGCATGAGAGGGGCTTTGTTATTGTTTTCATGTGCATACGGTTTTGTTATTGTTTTCGTCCCCTCCTTCCCGCCATGTGTTTTCTGTTATTGTTTTGGTCAGCTGTGATAGCGCCTCCCCTCAGCACTCGTCCTCACCAGCCACGCACCTGTTCCCCGTTACCCTCATCACGCACCTGATTCCCATCTGCTCCCCTAATTACTCGGACTATTTAAGCCTCCCAGACCCACCACTCTGTGTCGGGTCATTGCCGCAAGTTACGGACTGCCACGACCACGTTCACGTTCACGTTCACGTTCACGTTCACGTTCACGTTCACGTTCACGTTCACGTTCACGTTCACGTTCACGTTCACGTTCACGTTCACGTTCACGTTCACGTTCACGTTCACGTTCACGTTCATGCTCTTGCTTTTGTTCCCCTCCTCGTTCCCGTTTGCCTTCCTCAGCCCTTTGCCTCGGTTTTTGTTCCTCGCCCCTCTTTTTCTGTTCGTCACGTTGGTACCGTTGTTATTTTTCTCCCGTCCCGGTTGTCTTCCTTTGTTGAACCCCTTTAATAAACCCCCTGAACGACATCCATTCCCTGCCTCCTCGCCTTTTGGGTCCACCTTCCTCCTCGCCAAAAGGCGACCCTGACAGAATGACCCGACCAAAAAAGGACCCAGCGAGAGGCTCCCGGCGGCGTCACGAACGCCGCCGCACGGACAACCGCTCTCAGCAACATGCCGATCAGCCCAGCGCCACGTCAGTTGCATTTTCCCCACCTCCAGATGACTTCATCAACGGTCTACCCGTCATTCCTCCCCATCGGATCATCGACGCGGAGTATGAGGACGATTCCGCAAACATCAACTACTTCCTGGACTTCCTTCGCAACCCCGTCACATTCGATGACCAGATTGCGGAACTCCACACCCGCTTCGCTGAGCTGGAAGTGCAAGTGGCCCAGAAAGCGGAGCAGGTGGCCTCGATAGAGGAGAAGGCCGCCTCCGAGCAATCAGCCCGGGAGAGGGTCAGAGAACTGGAAGCTCAGATCTCGGAGCTGCAGGAGGATCTGGAATCGGAGAGACAGGCGCGCAGCAAGGCAGATGAGGTGCGCAGAGACCTTGGAGAGGAGCTGGAAGCTCTCAAGACTGAGTTGGAGGACACTGTAGACTCAACTGCAGCACAGCAAGAACTGCAGGTCAAGTTTGGAGAGAGCGAACAGCAGAGGCGGGAGATGGCTGACAAGTTGGCCAAGATGCAGTCGGAGCTGGACAAGGTCAACAGCCTGCTGACTGAAGCCGAGGGCAGAAACATCAAACTCAGCCAAGACCTGTCTTCAGTGGAGTCGCAGCTGCAGGATGCCCAGGAGTTGCTCCAAGAGGAGACTCGCCAAAAGCTGAGCCTCTTCACTCGCTTGCGGCAGCAGGAGGATGAGCGGAACGATCTGCGGAAGGTGCTGGCTGAGGCAGAAGAGGGCAAGAGGAACGCGGAGAAGCAGGTCTCCTTACTTCAAGCCCAGCTGGTCGACATGAAGAAGGCTGACGGGGATCAGGTCCCCCGTCTCGGCTGCGCCCGGCCCGAATGCTGCGCTCGGCCCGCAGTCGCCTCCACGTCAGCTGCACAGACCATGCCGCCCCCACGTCTGTCGCAGCAACCCAAGCCGCCTTCATGCCAGCTGCAGCAACCTATGCAGCCTCCAGTGCCGGCCCCCCGTCCGGTGGAGCCTCCAGGACCGGCTCCTCGTCCGCTGCAGCCTTCAGTACCCGGCTCCCCGCCAGCTGCCGAGCCCCGTCCCGGCTCCCCGCCAGCTGCCGAGCCCCGTCCCGGCTCCCCGCCGGCTGCTGAGCCCCGTCCCGGCTCCCCGCCGGCTGCTGAGCCCCGTCCCGGCTCCTCGCTGGCCGCTGAGCTCCGTTCCGGTTCCTCGCCCGCGGGCAAGCCCCGTTCCGGTTCCCCGCCAGCGGCTGAGCCCCTTTCCGGCGCCGCGCCCGCACCCCAAGTTCCCGATCCAGCGGAGCATGCTGTGCGTCCGTTCCAAGTTCACGTTCAGGCGGAGCACGCCCTGCGTCCGTCCCAAGTTCTCGTTCAGACGGAGCACGCTGTGCGTCCGTTCCAAGTTCACGTTCAGGCGGAGCACGTCCTGCGTCCGTCCCAAGTTCTCGTTCAAGGGGAGCACACCCTGCTTCCGACCCAAGTTCACGTTCAGGCTGATCACGCCGTGCTCCCGCCCCAAGCTCACGTTTCGGCAGAGCACGTCCTGCAACCGTCCCAAGTTCACGTTCACGCGGAGCCCGTCCGGCGTCCGTCCAAAGTTCTCGTTCGAGGGGAGCACGCCTTGCTTCCGCCCCAAGCTCACGTTTCGGCCTGCAGCCATCACTCCCGGTCCCTGCATCCGTGGTGGACGACGAGCAGCCGCTTGCCGTGTCTGCCTCAGCGGCGCCTGACGAAGCGCCGCCGCTCCCGGTTCCGGTGCCCGCTATGGACAACGGTCCGCCGCCGCGTCACGCCTCAGCCTCGGCGACGCACGACGACCCACCATCGCGCCCCGCCCTGGCCTCGGCAGCACTCGACGACCAGCCGCCGCTCCACGTTCCTGTCTCGGCGGGGCTCGACGACCAGCCGCCGCTCCACGTTCCTGTCTCGGCGGGGCTCGACGACCAGCCGCCGCTCCACGTTCCTGTCTCGGCGGGGCTCGACGACCAGCCGCCGCTCCACGTTCCTGTCTCGGCGGGGCTCGACGACCAGCCGCCGCTCCACGCTCCTGTCTCGGCGAGGATCGACGACCAGCCGCCGCTCCACGTTCCTGACTCGGCGGGGTTCGACGACCAGCCGCCGCTCCACGTTCCTGACTCGGCGGGGCTCAACGACCAGCCGCCGCTCCACGTTCCTGTGTCAGCAACGCTCGACGACTCGTCGCCGCTCCAAGTTCCTGTCTCGGCTGCGCCCCGCGACCCGCCGCCGCTTCTCGTCTCAGCCTCGGCGGCGCACTCGATGTGGCGATCTGGCCCTCCCGGACGCCCGCCTGAATGGCCACAGTCGGACTCCCTGGTTTGGCCTCCCGGACGCCCGCCCGAATGGCCACGACTGGACTTGCGGGTTCGGCCACCCGGACGGCCGCCTGAATGGCCACGAAAGGACTCGCTGGTCTGGCCTCCCGGACATCCGCCAGACCGGCTTCGATCACGGGTCGTTGACCCACCGCCCGACCCCTTCCGCCCACCCTCGTTTTTGGACATGGTTTTTCTTTTTGTTCTTTTTTTGTGGGACGTCTGGAATCCGTCCCTTGAGGGGGGGGTACTGTCATGATCCGCGTCGGGCATGAGAGGGGCTTTGTTATTGTTTTCATGTGCATGCGGTTTTGTTATTGTTTTCGTCCCCTCCTTCCCGCCATGTGTTTTCTGTTATTGTTTTGGTCAGCTGTGATAGCGCCTCCCCTCAGCACTCGTCCTCACCAGCCACGCACCTGTTCCCCGTTACCCTCATCACGCACCTGATTCCCATCTGCTCCCCTAATTACTCGGACTATTTAAGCCTCCCAGACCCACCACTCTGTGTCGGGTCATTGCTGCAAGTTACGGACTGCCACGACCACGTTTCGCTCATGTTCACGTTCATGTTCATGCTCTTGCTTTTGTTCCCCTCCTCGTTCCCGTTTGCCTTCCTCAGCCCTTTGCCTCGGTTTTTGTTCCTCGCCCCTCTTTTTCTGTTCGTCACGTTGGTACCGTTGTTATTTTTCTCCCGTCCCGGTTGTCTTCCTTGTTGAACCCCTTTAATAAACCCCCTGAACGACATCCATTCCCTGCCTCCTCGCCTTTTGGGTCCACCTTCCTCCTCGCCAAAAGGCGACCCTGACAATAGGTTTACAAATAAGCATACAACAGTCTGTGCCGTGAAACTTCAGTAATCCAGTAATGTTCTTGACACAATATTAAAAACATGATGTATGTTTCTTTGCATTTCTGAACCTCAGTGTGCTTCATCTACGGTCTAAAAATGGGCATCGAGCACAATTTGTAATGGTTCAGAATAAGCTGTTAGCATTCTGCGTAAAGAAAACATTTCAAAGCGACCTCACATCTTTTATCATGTAAAACATAGAGGTTCCTAAATTGATACATTTTTAAAAATACAGCAAAATTTTGCAATTGAAATGGATTATTCGAAAAAAAATATAAACCTCGAGTGACAACATTAATGTCAAATTGAACCCAAACGGGAATTCTGTTTATCGCTGTGCCCCTAGTTTTGAACAGAAGTTTTCATTACATTAAATTGATTGGAACTACACTCATTCGTTTCATTTCTCACCCCAGTGGGAAAACGTCGTCTAAGAGTTGTGATCGATTCAATGTCCTGAAATGACTTGGCTGAATGAGAATATTCACAGGCTTGTATGTCATTTGCAATTGCAACAAATAAAACATTAATATTGTTAAATTAATACAATACATCAATGACAGTGACAATTAAAATGAACACAACTATCTGGTTTTGGATTTGGATTCCAATGCACAGATGAACCAATTTTTGGCCACTGATTATAACAAGTCTCTCACAAATGGAAACTGTCATAATTTGCCAAAAAAAAACAAAAGTCCAATTTGTTTTTCTCACCATGTTTACAATTTTGTATATGAATCAAATAATTTGCTGGTCATCCAGAGAATCTTATCAGAATGAGAACTGTAATGTACAATATTGTGAGCAATCAATATGCTAATGAATGCTTGTTTTTTTTTGTGCTTCTTTGAGCAAAGCACGATCCAATTGCTGTGTGCAGCATCTCATTAATGGACCACATACAAGAGTGTTGAACCTCTGAGTCAAGCACAAAACTGACACTTAATTTCTCCATTCTGTTCTTCCTTAATGTTTCCAAAGCACTATCCACTTGGAAATACGCTTTTTCTTATGGACCATTAAGTCTAGTAAGAAATAAAAGCGAGAAAAAGAAAAAAAGAATACTAATTTTGTTGCATGGTGCTGAGGATATGTATCGTTATGTCATTAGCAGAGGAGCAAGTTAAATTGCGAGATGGATCAGAGATGTGGCTTGTTAAAACAGTTGAATGAGCAGATTGAAGGGCAGATTCGATGTGCTGTGCATTGGAGCTATTTAATTCATATAAATGTATATGAGTCCTGCCACAAACATATTCTAAACAGCTCCTCACATCTGCTTAATGGACCTACAGTTGTTTTTTTTTTTTTTGCTTCCTCATCTTCCCTCAGTGGTTGCATTTGATGTCGACTTTGTTCTGGCAATTAAAAATGTGACTGTCAGCCCCTTAATATAAAGCACATGATAGCAACTAGTTTCAGCTGCAACGTGGTGCAGTGGGGGGGGTCATATTGCTTGACTTTTGTGACTTCAGTGGCACATATGACCAAACACCTACTCAAGTTCCACATTGGATCCACAATTAGTCTCATCCAACAGTGCTTTCTTCTTAATGTTTCAGAAGACAGCTGTTACCAAGGTTACAGTATGTGTCAGTGTTTGTGAAATTAAGCCTCACAGGAAATGCAGAGCGTTCTGCACGATGAGCCGCATGTTAATTAATCATTTCATGTTAAACCAGACGGGGACATAAAGTTGCTTCTGTTGCCTAGGACATTCCATGACGAGTGGGGACAAGTTGGCCATGATGAAGGCCCCCCCCACCCCCACCCCCCCTTTTGAGAGCTGCTGTCAGAGCGCAGTCCGGACAAGCAATCTGCTGCTACAGTGCCTGCTTGACGTCTTGTGTAATAGTTCTTGCAAGTCCTCCACGAGTGGGCCCCATGTGACATCAATTTGGCAATCCACCATTTTATTTCCGTCATGTTTTTGTCATCTTTTAATAGGTTGCAATTGTAAACATAGTTTAGATTCCTTGCATTGTGGATATGCATTTGAAATTTTGGGAGTGCTCTAATTTTGGAAATATTAGTTCACACTGGTGCAATGGTGACCTAACAGTAAATAAAATGAAAAATATGCAAAGCGATTGTGATTTTCCATCGCGGTGTCAGTCTTGTAATAATTGATCTATCTAAAGCGACCTTGTCTTTCAACTAATTTTAGAGGGGAAATGCTCTCGCCTCCTGTTGGGCCTGTACAAGACAAGCTCTGATGATGATCGATGATGGATAGATTGACACCGCAGGCATATATGAATAAGGGGGCAGTTACATATCTTGAGGGGGCATTGTGCTCCAGAACCTTTTATCATGTCTAACTGACAAATTCACATACAAGTGCCATGTAAAGTGGTCTCAAATGCTTGGCACGCTTAAGGATGATTGCAAGTTGGCTCTTTTCTCTCTGCAGACAGCTATCCCTCACAGTAAGCCGGCAGCAGGCCGATACTTTGAGAGTAATGAAAAGCGGGGAGGGAAAATATATTTAGAGGGATTTAGTTTGGGGGCCCAATATTTATTAGAGGGGGTCAGCCCCCCTCTTGACCCTGCCTAGACCCGACCTTAGATTGATAGTGTCTTTAGTTTGGAATTTCCAGGAGCTTGGAAAGGTCTGAGCAGCAAAATGATTGTTATGAACAATTACTTCCGGATCCAATTTCCAAATCATGTAAAAGTACAGTGTGGACCTCTTTCTTTGTCACTGAAGGTGAATTAAATATCCCCCAACAACAAGCACACAACAGTCAGCATCAAACAGCAGAGCAAGAAACCTCAGGACTTTGGCAAGGAGGAAATTAGATTCCTGGGGTCCTAAATATGGATCAGACACAGGAAAATTGCTCCTGCCAGGAATGTACCGTAGTGACTTTACAACACCCCATTCACCCCACAAATCACAGTGAAGGGAGTGTAAATGGCCAACACAGTGAACACTGCAGCTTCACTCTGTTCCCATTTAAAAAAGAGTCCAATTAGAAATCTGCCATAAATGTGTAAAGATCAGATAAACGACAGAAGTCTACAAATCAAAAATCGCATCTGAAATTTCAGCTTTATATGATGCGATCAAAATCTCTTTGGCCACACAAATAAAATGTCAGGTAGTTGGTATGGAAACCATCTAGTACTTAAAATTGGATACATGGCACCACTGGAATTTTGATGACATAAACTAATTAGTTGTTTTTCTTTGCTCTTCAATCCTGTCCTTATATCATTGGTATGTTGGTGGAGAGCACAAAAACGTGCGGAATTGTATGTCATGATTTGTATTTGTTGTTTTTGAGTTGGTATGAAGTTTCATGTGTTTCCTTGTTTCGTGTTTGTCTTGTGCTCTGATTGTGTTCACCTGTGCTTGTTGTCTCACTCCCGAGTGTGAACCAATCAGCTCCCTCCAACTCTTTGTGTCTTGTCCAGGTGCTCCTCGTTGTCTCGTTACTGTGTTTGTATTTAGTTCCCTGGTTGCTTTCGTTTCTTGTTGGTCCAATGTCGCTGTCGCTTGTTTCATGTCGCTGGCAGTGTCCAGGTCCGCGTCCTTCTTCCTGCCTGTCTTGTCAAGTTTAGTTTTGTCAGTCATGTTTTGTTCATGTCTGTTGTTTTGCACCTCCTGATATTTTAGTTTTTCCGAGTTCCTTGTTTGCCTTGTGTTTTTGTTTAATAAATACCCTTTTAGTTACCCACTCCTGGCTTCCCTGCGTTTGGGTCCTCCTCAACCTCAACCCGCTACGTGACAGACCACAACGTGACCTTGTATATCCAATGCAAACTAACACATTAAGCAAACCGAGACAAAAAAAAAAATACAAAAACTCGACATTAGATGTTATTGGCTGAATAAGCTGCCTACACCTTACAAACACTCCAGACAAGTAATGGCACTTACACAACTTTGTTCAGTTGACAGTAAGCATCTTTAAAAATGTCCAATTTTCATGTAAAATGTCTTCACTAATCTCCAGTTTTGACAAGCCAACAGCATTCTAAGTCTGTGGAATAGACTAACCAGTCATTAGCTGAGTGTGTGTGCCTGCAGTCTTCTGTGTCTCATTTGTTTTACCCCCACATTGTACTCCGGCACAGATTTCTCCTGATGAGAAAAGATGGAATTCATCGCCGAATGATGGCCAAGACCAATTTTTATTGGCCTCCACAAAGGTCAAGTGAAACAGGATCTACCGGCATGACCTGACTGTTATACTGACACACGGACTGTCATCACCAATACAATCCTGAAAGCAAATGCACATGGTATTTGTGCCACAAGCAGTAAATACATAAATCTGATTTACTGTACCACTTATATTTTTCAAGGCAGAGCCCTATCCTGACGGGATTAGAGCAAAATGCAGACTACAAACCAAACTGGTCACGGTGCAATTGCGTTGCACTATAAATAGGCAAAGTGAAAATTGATAACACACCACCTGCCGAAAAATCAAACACACTATGTAAACTGTTACACTTATCAACATGTACTGGTTTTAAATGATTGATGTGTTTGTGTGCGAGAATACTCAAGTTCAGTGAGCTGATCCAAACATGAACGAGTGTTATTTCGGACAATATCCTTTCGGATTGCCCATTCCTGGTGGGACTGGTGCTATGCCTGGACACAAGTGTGTATTTTGCTAGCATTTCCCAGTATTGTTGACAAAAAAAAAAGGTCCTACATCTGTGTGAGAGTCATATCTTTTTAACGATGCTAAAAACTGCTGGAGTAGACAAGATGGTTTTATTTGTCTTGGCAACTCATCCTGCTCCTGCGATTGTGTGTGGGGGATACTGGCTGGCTTTCCCACCCACATGTGCAGATAAGATTTTTATTTTTTAAATTAAAGTCCTGTGCCTATGTCTGAGACCCTTTGGAGATCTTTTTTCTTCAAACGCCAACCGTGTATTTTGATAGATTTCTGAATTCACTAGCCATCTAACTGCGGGAATCTGCACCCGCCCGTGTATGCTTAGGATGCTTGCAGCTCTTGGCTCAACTCCACACAGCAAAGTGTCTCAATCTTCTAGATTTTTTAGGCCTGAGGTTGGCCTTGAATCTTAAATTGACAAATCTGATAAACCTGGAGTTTCAGTTGCATGGTCATGAACAGTTTCTTTATTTAACTTTTCTATTTTTTGGGGAGACAGGAAAAGAGAAAAAAAAAAAAAGCAATAATAAGCCTGATACCAGGTAAAACCACCTATCTAGAAATGAATACAAGTTTAAATGGTTGTATGAAAATCAAAAGGTTATATAAAGTATGTAAAAAAAAAATAATGTTAATCTCACATTTTCAGCATGCGTGATGTCACACGTGTTGGCTGCAGCAGTTGATGTGAACAAACAACTGGAGTTGTTTAAACAGCTGTTAGTTAGTAACTTAACATTCAACATAAAGAAACAAAAAACAAAACTGCACGCTCAGTTACTTTCTGTTAATGATCCTTTTACCCCAGCTCTCGCTGCAGGATTAACTGTTGAAAATGAATGAAACTGAAAAATTACTAAACCTAAAATGCATATATTTAGAAAAATAAGAGGAAGGCAGACTACTGATACAAAAAAATTAGCCTCACAATTTTGAGGCACACGTTCGCGCAACTATCCTGGTGGCATGATTACCACCAGTCCAAAATGATCACAACATAGACATTTTTTTTTAATCCAGATTCGGGACTGGCTAGGAGATGAAACTGTGCCGTCTGCAAAAAAGGCAGTAACATGTACCATTACACTACTCGTGCAATCACTTGGTCATAGTGCTGATTGTCTTTACTTGATAAACATACATTTGTGTTTATTCTATTTCAAAATTAAGTTTTCATTCCATTGCATTTTGTGATGGAGTAAATTACTTTTAATATATAGCAACAACAATAATATTATTATTATTAGTTGTTATTATTGTTGTTGTTAGCAACGTTTCCAACTAATAATCTTGGTTTGCGCCTTAATAATAATAATAGCTTTGATAAAGAGGGTGTAATAAATCGGACCAACCTAAGATATTTTGTAGTCAAGAGCCTCCTCTAGTGTTTGATTGTAATAATTACAATATGACGCTCCAGAAAGGCATGTACATTTATTTAAGATGTATAGTATAGTAGTGTAAAAGAATCCAAAATAGAAAACGGATCAAGTGGATGTGACTGCATATTCTTTATATAAAGGCATGATTCCCTATTTGATATTGCTTGCATTACGTTTGTTTGGATGTTTTTGATTGGTTCGTACGGACTAATGGGCGGGCGAATAAGACAAACCTGACCAATAGGATATTAGATCAACAAAGTAGCGCCTCAAAGTGAACAGATGAGCAAATGTCAAAAATCACAACGCCATAACTAGAGAATCCAAAAATGAAAGGAAAATCAGCGTGTTTCGACGAGCTCTACTATGTGTTAATTGCTGTCGTTGTTTATTTGACAAACGTTGATTTTGACCTTTAAGTAGCTAGGTTTTAACGTTAGCTTGTTAGCCCCGCCGTTTACCTCTCAATGTTGACGTTAGGTAACGACTGAGCTTCGATTTGAGGTTAAATACGTGTACTTGAATTTCAACAGTTTATTTGAATGTACACTGTCATTCTTGCGGTTGACATGGCTAGTGGATTGTAACCACCCTGACAGACACTCCTCCTCTTCCTGTTGCAGTTGTTGTTGTTTTTCCACTTGTTTGTTCAATCGCTTCATATTGGAAGTCGTCTTGATAATGCAAGCGCCAGTCACCTAAAGTGATGAAGCCTGAACAACACAGTCCTGCGATGGCCGGTAACCGACAGCTGAGTCTGGTGGGCGGTTCAGCCATTGACGACTCCGGTGGCTCCTCAGTCCGCCTCGGCCGTCAGACGTATCGAAGTTCGGCCCATTCCCAAAGCCTGCTGGACAGCCTGCTGGGGCTCCGGCAAGCTGGCATCCTGTCGGACGTGGTGCTACTGGTGGAGGGTCGACCCATCCACGGCCACCGTGTGCTGCTTGCTGCTGCCTGCGATTACTTTAGGTAAAACATTCGAAACTTCTGTCGTTAACTGCTCGTTTTGTCAAAGTGAAAGTAAAAACGCGCAATGGAATTGCGACATAGCTTCAAATAACATCAGGTAGCACATAACTATACACTTCATTGCTACATTAATATGTCGCTTCCGGGAACCTAATTGCAATTTAACAGCCTGTCAGGCGCATCACATTAGCTGTCCTGCAACGCCCCATTTATCTGAGACACATCATGCACGGGTTTATCGTGTAAAAATTGAAATCCAAGCGTCCTTACTGTCATGAGTTTACATATTGTGCATATACTTGTGTGACAACTACCCGACCTCACATACTGTGTACACAGGTGCGTCCCCACTCTCAAAAAACAAAACCAGGACGGTAAAGTCCATCTTAAAGCTGCTGAGGGTGAATAGAGTGTATAACGCGCTTGGTCGTGTTTGGTAAAGTAAGTCCTTTAAATAAAAAATGTATAACCAACTGTTACACAAAATACGTTCGAGCCTTTGAAAATAACAGACGCATACCATGGTTGAAATCTCAGCGATTAAAAAAAACAATATTGCCCCACCTGTCTATTGACACGCCTGCAAAGTGATGAGGACTGTACTTCCTATTTAAATAGGTTTTAAAACAGATACAATGGGGACATCTACTGGTCAACTTGGTGACCTACATTTCTGTAGATGAAATGTCTCCAACAATGGATAGTTAGATAATAAGCAAGATTGTCTTTTATTATATAATTGGATTATAAGATTTGGAACAAATAGACATGAATGCATTGGAAATCTCAATCTTTGCGGATGACAGCAGTTGTGGGATGTATCACAAGCAATGATAAGTCTGGTGGACTGGCGCAATAAATATAATCTTTCATCGGTGTGAAGAAGACCATGTAGATTGTAGTGGACTTCAGGAGGAAAAGATGCCCCTTGCTCTCTCTGCACATTGGAGGGGCAGCAGTGCAAGTGATCTCCAGCTACAAGTTACTTGGAGCCGAATTTCCCCTTGAATTCTTGCCAGTCTATCGCAGAGTACATGCAGACAATCAGTCTCTCTCAACATTCACACGTATGGACAATTTATCGCAACATGCATGTTTTTGCAATGTGGTTGGAAAGTGGAGTACATGGAAAAAAACTATGCAACTAGTCAGCTGGGATAGGCTTCAACTGATCCACAATCCCAAAGAGATGTAGAAACTAATGCATGATATAGTATCATACTCAATACTGTGATATAGTTCCAAGTGAGAGTTGACAATCCCCTGGTCAGCTCAACAGTTCTCTAACACCGTGTTAAATGTTTTCCTTAGGGGGATGTTCACCGGAGGCCTTCGAGAGATGCAGCAGAATGAGATCCCAATCCAGGGTGTGTCCTATTTGGGAATGAACAAAATACTGGATTATATCTACACTTCCAAGATTGAGTTAGACCTGGACTGTGTGCAGGAAGTTCTGATAGCAGCCACGTTGGTGCAGGTGTGTAAATGTACTTGCGTAATGGTTCACATTTCCACTAATTCTTACTGTTACAGATAAATGGGTGTGAGTGTGGAGCAGGACAAAAAATATTCAATGATGATAATTTCTTTTATCAATCAGCAAAATTAGTGGTTAGATATGCTTGAGTAGATGAAAGTAAAGGAAGTAATTTTTTTTTTACTCGCACACTCTCAAATATTAGGGGCAAAATTCCACCCTTTCGTCTCGATCCCTGAAGACAACCCATAGAAAAAACACAAACATGAGTCGAAAATGCAAACTTAAACCTCAAATTTCAGAAATGTGCTAGCCACTAGGCTACTGTGTTATCCAATGTATAGAGAATGAAAAAAATTGTATTGTCACAAGACAACTACTGTTCTATGGTTATCATTACACTTGTCCATCTTTGTTACCCTTTTGAGATGGCATCATGTAAGCACAGAATGTTACGCTTGGAATGTTTTTCATCATTGTCTTTTCAAAAGCTTGAGGACGTCATTGGCTTCTGCTGCGAGTTCCTCTTCTCCTGGCTGGACGAAAGCAACATATTGGAGATGTATCACCTCGCTGATCTCTACGGACTGCAGCAGCTCAATGCCAGAGTCCACTCCCACGTCCTGAGCAACCTGCAGACTTTGTCCCGCACGGACGTCTACCGACGGCTGCCCCAAGAGGAAATATTCCGAGTGCTGAGCAGTGATGAGCTGGAGGTGCAAAGTGAGAATGAGGTGTATGAGGCAGCGCTTCACTACCACTACAGTCCTGAGCAGGTGGAGAATGACCAGGTGGACTTGCAGGTTAGTCAGGTGTGTCCATGTCCTTTTCTCTTCTGTCCACCACACAAAAGACAATGCTTTTCATTGTTCTTCCGCATGCAGTGAATCCAAGATTTCCTACAAATGTATGAGCCAGTGTTATCCTAAACCTGCTACTTTAACACAGCTGCAACACTTATAAGTAGAACATTCAGCAATGCTCACGCGCTTATACTGACTGTGCTTTTTGGGAACGACACTAACTGGAGTTTGGTTGGGGACATGGTCTGCCTTGGTTTTCTCTTAATTCCACTGCATCTCTTCCAGTAGACCTCAGTGCGGCCAGGTATGTTGCAGCACAACATGGTACTACACTGAAGATGAGCAACTCTAAATTAGGAATGATTGCTTACCGCCATTTGACGTGGTTGTGAACGTGAGGTATGTCTGACTGTAAGTCTAAATGTTGCTACTTTCGATAAACTGCAGGACAGTCTCAAGATGCTTGATGCTGTGCGCTTCTGCTTAATGGAGAAAGAAGTGCTGCAAAGGTTGCACCATAAACTGGATCCGTGCCCGCTAAAGGAAGCCTTGTCCGCAGCCCTCCATTACCACAAGCAGGAGATGTGGCAGCCTGTCCTTCAGAATCCTCTTACACAGCCTCGCTCCACCTTCTACTGCATCTTGGGTTTTGGGGGGATGTTCACTTCCCCCTCTCATTCGGACAATGAGCACCTGTTCCAAGTGTTCCACCCCAGCTGGAAGGAGTGGAGAGCTCTCGATGCAGTGAACAGTCCCCGCATGTCCAACCAGGGAATCGCTGTGCTTAACAACTTTGTGTATCTTATTGGTGGAGACAGGAATACCAGTGGATTTCGGGCAGAGACTCGCTGCTGGAGGTGAGGACCCCAACACAGCTTATAGCAATATAGACATCAAAATCTCATTTTAAAGTGGGAAAAAAAAGTTAGATTGTTATATTATTGATACTTTAGCGGTGCATTTTATTAGAATGAAACCATGACTGTGGATGGTATGATAAACAATGACTTCTGGGTCACGTTGTTTTCTTGCGCTGGTGTGAAAGTGATTATTTTGATAGACGTTGACTGCAGCAATTGAATGTGCTTGTGTGTGTGTATGATAGACATTCAATGCGGACACATTTTCTCACTTTCTTTTTTTTTGTTTGCTTTTATTTGTCATTCCCTAGATACGACCCTCGTCGCAACAGTTGGTGCTCCATCCAGCCTTTGCAGCATCAGCATGCGGATCATTGCGTGTGCGTGGTAGATGGCCACATTTATGTCATCGGAGGGCGCGACTACAGCAAGGAGCTGTACTCGGTGGAGCGTTACGACCCGCACTCTAACACCTGGGAGTTTGTGTCCCCTCTTATCAGAGAGGTACGCGCTGTAACTCTGCCTATGTGCACACGAGGGCGGTACATACTCACTACTCCTGTTTTAAGAACTCGACCCCAGCCTTAATAGTTGAATCTTCATTGTAGGTTTACGCCCATGCTGGAGCTGTGATAGATGGCAAAATTTACATCACTTGTGGACGCAGAGGGCGGGCGTACCTAAGAGAGACCTACTGTTATGACCTGGAAGCCAACCACTGGACAGCATGTGCGGACGGGCCTGTGGGCCGAGCGTGGCACGGCATGGCTGCTGTGAACGGACGCCTGTATGTCATTGGGGGGAGTAATGACGAGCATGGCTACCGCCGGGATGTCTTACAGGTGGAATATCATCAGATATTTTTTCTTTTTCTTTGCTGCATAAAGAGGCTTGTGGCTAGCACATGTGCATCACAGTCGACCCTGAGTCATTCTAAAGACATGTATGCTAGCTAGGCCTGGTTAAATGAAGACCTTTGGCCTTAGCTGTGAATGTCAGTGGGAATGGTTGTTTGTCCATATGTGACCTGCAATCAGTTCTCGATATACCATGCCTCTTGTCCAAAGTTAGCTGGGATAGGCTACAGCACACCAACAACCCTAAAGAGGATAAGCTGAAAATGGGTGGATAAATAATTGCTCCACTTTCAAGACATTGTTTGGATTGCTATTGATGTTATCTCAACAAATAGTTGTTTACACCGCACCCCTTTTATAATGTTGAAGTCAAATTTACACAGAATTTGAGATTTGAAAATGTACTGAAAAAATCCCTCCAATCACATCATCTAAAACACAATTGCCCCACAAAATGAAGTTATTTTATGAAATCAGTCATGGTCAATTGTCGTGTCAGACTAGAAGTAGCACGTCGAACCGGAAAATGATTGAGACACACGCCGCATAAGCCGACGGAGACGCCAACTATTCCGGACCTTCTGCGCATGCGTCAGAAATGGTACGCCTCCATGCTATCGGCGGCGATAGTCAATGCATAGCCTTTGACGGTGATGTCAAATGACGATCTTTTGTGAATAAGTGTCCAGCCACTCATCATGTCCATAAAGGAGATGTGAAAAACAAATGACATATATAAATATGCACTTTACCTCAACGACTGGGTATCTCATGTTTTTCAGACGGCGTGCTTTGAGCCCTCAGACAACTCCTGGACTTTACTGAGCCCGCTGCCTGCTGGCCATGGGGAGCCCGGCATGGCAGTGTTGGATGGTCGCATCCACGTCCTGGGAGGGCGCTCTCATAACAAAGGCAACCGGATGAAATACGTTCACGTGTTCAACACCGATACGGATGAGTGGGAAAGCGACACGCCCATGAAGGGGCGCGTCTCGGGCTTGGCGGCCTGTGTAGTGCTCATGCCTCCAGCTGTGATGGCACTTGCAAAGAACTTGGAGCAGCGTCTCAAGGCATCATGGGAAGATTTCAGCTCACATACGAGCTCTGATGAAGACTAATGGGTATGTGGCTGAGCACTAAAGACTTTAAGGTACCTTTCATCCTGTTGCACTTACTAGGAAATTTTTTAAAGTATTTATGACAGAATTATGTCATGATTACTACCCTTTCTTAGTGCCTGTGAAAACACTGCTTAGGCTGCGTTCAGACTGCAGGCAAATGCGACACAAATTGAGCATTAAGAACTGCATTCTGATCGTAACCTCAGTAAATTTGTGCACTAAACATGACTTCTCCAATTAGCAAAGGTCAGAATGGTGGCTTCTGTGTAACTGATTGTTTTAATCCCATTTTCTTTGTAGCACTTGTCCTCATTTGGGTCGCAGAGAGCTGAAGCCTATCTCAGCTAATTTGGACTATTATACCTACGAAACCAGGGCTCGGCTACATTATACTCAAAAGAGCCATTTCCAAGATGCAGGGTCGTTGGCATGAAACTAAGGCCAAACTGAAATTCCCCACCAGTAGTGAACCAATAATGCAAACCAAAAAGGCCAGCTGCTTCTGTATTTCGTCATCATTCGCATGTGGAGCATGCAATCTGCCGTCCTCTTGAATTAAAAAGAAAAGGACTACGTACCTTCCTCTAACAATGTAAAATCTTTACATAGGGGACCACACATAAGTGAGGATAAAGATGTTTAAAAAAGTATCCATTTAAAATCAAAAAGGTTTGACAAAGGCTTCAACATGAACTGATATATAAAAACATGGGCCCAACTTAAAGATGGTCATCAACCTAACAATAACAGAACTCGTACGTGACTGACCTCCAAACAAAGAACTCAGGCTGCTAAATAGCGGTGGACTAAATACACGCAAGAGGGAGGTATGAAAACAAAAGAACCAAAATGACTAACTTGGTTAAATAAGCATCCAAAGCAACATAAATGTAACATATCACCATACGATGAATGAATGTTAAGTGCATTCAAGCGAAGTTAATGGAAAGACACTCTCCAAACATCCATTAAATAATGTCTTCAAAAACTTTTAGCACTAAGCGGTAGTGGTATCTGAAATATAAAAGCCAATGTGAATATTTATTTAACGCGATTAATGTGATTTTTGCACCTGCATCTGAGCGTTTAGCGCCGACACATCAGAGCTGTGGACGTCACCTTCATTTCCACACTCGGTAATTGTAATCTGTCAGTTCATGTGGCACAGAATATCAGACGTTCTGTTTTCTTCACAAACTCTTCTTTTCTAGGATTTGTCCATAATTTGCATACGCAGGTTGAACAGCTCGATAACGATCTTGCGATGCATATACTGAGCGACATTTTAATGTTACAAGAGCACCCTAATCTTTACAATTGCATTATTTAGAATTCAGAATAAAAAATAAAAAAAACGCATGTACCTTAATATTGAGTCGTCATATATTTGTTTTCCAAAGAGAGCCACAGATAAAAAGCTGAAATAGCGACCTTTGCATTTGACAGGTGGGATTAAATATTATATATTTGATCATTTGATATATAGGCCTATGTCCTCTTTGTTTCCGCTGAAAATTTCCATATCAAATTGATAATTTAGCATGTGCAATTAAAGATAATGTATGACTTTATCTGGCCTGCCAGGGTGTCTTCAAGAAGCCTCTTAGTTTTTATATCTTTGTTTCCGAGTGTCTAGGCAATATGAGGCAAAGATACTGTAATTTCCAGACCATTGAATACAAGCCGCACCTGCTATATACAAGAAAGAAGTCACATATTTAGGTTTCACTTATCATGTGTACATGGGGTATTTACTCAGAAAAATATGACACAAATGGGAAACATTTAAGTCGTGTGTTCTCTAGATTAACATGCATGAATGTTTTAACACACCCCAGGAAAAAGAAGGGCTAAGGGGTAGAATTGGCATTGACCCGATGGATTTGTCAGCTACGCTATGCATTTTAAAGGATAGTGTTGTTTGTTCTTCACGCCCTTTCCACTGAGTAATACCAGTAGGTAACGTCATCAGATGCACTCTAACTTACGGTGCCTTATTGTCTTCTGTGGAGATAAGAAGTCTACACACACAACCCTGTTAAAGAGACAGTTGGGTTTTTTTTTTCTCAAAACTGTTTCGGTAAGAATTAGATTGTTCAGTTGCAAACTTTTTCCACCACTAATGTGACCGATAACCCAAGCAAGTCAACTCAAGAAAGTAAATGAATTATTTTCAACAGGGGGAGTAAAAATAGACAACTGAGAAATAGTGGTTGCAAAAGTGTGTACACCCTCATATCTGGGAAAGTGTCTATGTTCAGAACAAACCAAACACATTCAAACTGATGTCAGCACACACCTGCCACCATTTAATGTGCTTCTGTTTAACCACAAAGTTCTGCTGTTTTAGTTGACTTTTCATAACATTATTTGGGGCATCTCATTGTTTAGAGGTAGAATGGGAAAAAGGAATTTCAATTGAATATTTAATGAAGAATTAAATATACAATGGAATGTAATAAAGTGCAAAAAATTATAACAGTGGCAGTGACATGACCAAAATTGATGAAAAGATGAGAAACAAACGGCCAGGAAGGCTGACAGCAACATTGAAGCAGCTGCAGAATTTCTGGCAAGCACTGGCTTTTTGTTACATGCGACAACAATCTCCCGTCTTTTTTGGACGTCTGGGATTTTCAGGGCCCATTCTTTGTGCTACTTTAACACAACACTGCTCATTGCCAAAAGAACTTATTTAGAGTGAAGCATCACAGTGACAGCGTCATGCACCGACGTTCCCTCTCATTTTCTAGGCGTCTGAGCTTTTGCACAAGCTGCCCGAACATTCCTTGGACCACGATGAGCAACATCAGACATGCACACGGCAGCCAAACAACTATCGCACCTGTCCAAAACCTGAGAAACACAAGTTAAACAACCTATATATCTACTAAGTTAAACTAATCCTTGAATAGAGATTTGTAATACAAAATCAGCCCCAATTTTTTTTCTTTCATTTTAGCACACATGTCATTTTAAGTATAATTAATTATAAATAATGACCTATATCCATATGGTCCCACATTCCCCACTCTTAAATAATGGAAAACATGTAGTTTATCCATCCCTCCATTATCCAATCCAAGGGTCACAGGTGTGCTGGAGCCTATCCCAGCTGTCTCCGGGCAGTTGGCGGGGTACACCTTGAACTGGTTGTCAGCCAATTGCAGGATACACAAAGACGTGCAACCATCTGCACTCACAATCACACCTAGGGGCAATTTAGTGTGTTCAATCAACCTGCCATGCATTTTTTGGGGGGATTGGGAGGAAAACATGCAAACTCCACACAGGAAGGCCGGAGTCCGCGATAGTACCCCCACACCTCTATGCTCATGTTTAGACTTCCTGACTAGAGCATTTGAATTTGCGGTGAAGGTCAGAAATGGGTTTGAGTGCATTTCTATGCTTTAAACTATAGTAGAACTACTGAGTGTGCACCCACGGTCGCACTACTGAAACTTTAAGGGACGTGGGTTTGTTGCGGTGTCCTGTTTGTAATAAAGGAACGAGTAGAAATGTAATGTGCGCACGTGCGTGCGTGCGTGCGTGTGTGTGTGGTTTGCGCCGGCATCACCATCTGCGCTGAGAGGCTGAGAGCAGAACCTAATTACTCATACGCGCAGCTTAAAGGGAACATTGATGCAAACATTCACAAACCTTTGCCGCTCTTATACGGGTTTTAGGCTACAAGGCAAAAAAAAAAAAAAAGTCAGGAATTTTAAATGGAGCCATGTGTGTGCTTACTCCGATTTTACAAGAGGAGATAAATGAAAGCTTAATCCCATTTATGTGATTTGTTGATTCTGAACATCGCCGGTTATAGGAAGGGTGATTGCGCTTGTGCAGCCACATTATCTCGTCTTGTTTGTTTTTACTTCCACTCTCAAAACGATTTTTTTTAAATTGTGTCGTATATAGGTCACAATAATCGCAATTTGAATCCACTTGTGTGTGTACTCTTTTTCTTTTTTTTTTGTTTGTTTACATCCACTGTATATTTCTGTATGTATTTAAGTTTGGATAGCAACGAGCCTTAGGTGACTGTGCCTCTTGTGTCCAAATATTGTTGCACTGATTCATAATGGAATCAAGAGTGCGGCAAGATTAAAATCGGAACTTCAAAATAATGATCTTGCTGATGTTTGAGTGTGATGAAAACCCCGTCACTACCGTCATGATTGATCTCGCAGGGAATTGTAGAATCATCCATTATCTAGATCTAGATAATCACACACCCCTGAGTCTGTGTTCTGCTGGTAGTTTGATACCTTATTTATTGAATGATGGAAAATGTTTTTTTTTAGTTTGCTTGACATTTTTTGTCTGTGATGCTAAAAATGTTAAAGGGGAAGTTAACCCCAAAAATTCTTTACAAAAATATGTTCCATGCAGGCCCACTAGTCGAAACACGGCATTCTGATTAATATTGTGTTTGTGGAATGTAAGTTAAGCGGCAAAAGCCACCTGTTTTTAGCCATCTCAAGAGGCGACCATTTTGACACTTCTGTCGACCTAAAATGCCATCACTGTTAGTCAGGGCTCAACAAACACAATGTTAATCAGAATACCGTGTTTAGACTAATGAAGGCACAAAAGAACATTTTATTGCCAAGAATTTTGGGGGGGGTTAACTTCCCTTTTAAAGATTATTTTGTCTTCCATGTGAGAGGTTTAAAGCCTGTCAAATCAAGATATGCAAATATGTTCCTGTGGTAAAGACAAATAAAATATAATATATACCTTTTGCTATGCTTCTGTCCAATCATGCAACATTTATTAATTCATGAAATTTAATTCATGAAGCGTTACATGCTCCTAATTTATCAATGACAATTATTTCTCGCAATGTATGTTGGTCTTTTGCTCACCATTTGAACACGTTCATTTGAAGATAAAATTATATTATATATATATATATATATATATTCCTAAACTGATCCTCTTCAACTATGGTTGTCCTCTTCTGGTTGTCTTTTGGCTGCCCGTGTAAAAAATACAGCACAATATTGGACTGAGGGCTTTGCGCAAATTTCCACAAATTGAATTAGGGTTGTCCTGATCCGATACTTGTATCGGATTGCGGCCCGATATAAGCCAAAATAACAGTGTCGGATTTTATCGGTCAATATCGAAAATCTCTGATATTAAACACTCATTGACAAGCAGTCAATTCCATATTCCACTCCTTGTTTTGGATCCAGCAGAGTACTGAAATAGGGTATAATACGGTATGTGCTTTGTGCATTGTTGAAAGGTAAATCATTCTGAGTAATTCATTTTTTGAAGCATTAAATATAGTCAAACTAGCCCATGCGCAGTCCTGCTGTAATGTTCCTGACAGAATTTAAATTGGGAAATTAACATAAATTGTTCAGGAAGTAAATTTCTATAAGTTGCTAGCTCTGTGATAATTATTTTCTAACTTTAGCGCTGATGCGAGCAAGTCAAAAAGTGAAAAGAGTAAAAGGTCCAAAAACAGTCTAGAGCCCTGCTTTAATTTATTTTTCATTTAATTTATTCAAGTGCAGTACATTCTCTTGTTTGGGGTTGAATTTGTGTAACCCAAATGTTTGGAATAAATGGGTCATATTTTTTTATACCTACCTTCATACCTGTTTACTATTTTTAGTTATTTTAATAGTACGACTAGATCGTCTCTTCTAACTATTCATAGATAAAATAAATGAATGCATGTATCATTCTTGCTGATATCGTATCTGAAGATATTAGTATCAGTACTCCATGCCGCAATGTCGGTATTGGTTCAGAAGTGAAAATGCTGTATGGCGGCCACCCCTAGCTTGAATGTTTAAAAGCTTCTGAAGCAACTGGATTCGCACAGGTGGACCGAGGCTCTTGAGTCTGTAATAGTTGTCTTACTGCCTTCATTCCAGCCAGCCAGTCTCTTCTAGTTCCTCTCCATTTGGCCCTGCACTCCATCAGCTTTATGAAGGCTGACTGCTGCTTTCCTCTCAAGGGTGTTTCCTCTACATCTGTTGTGCCCCCCCTCCTCACCCCCTTCCCTCAAAGAGCCCCCCACTTGCTATCTTTCACACTATTGTGCTGCTTGTCTGGAGGCACCCGCTGACACCAGTCCACGATCAACATACGTCAATCTTTCTTTTCTAAAGCACTCGTACCACTGAGGGATACTTAAACGGTGTCTTGCACTTAACCACGCCAGTGGACTTTATAGACATCTTACTGCAAGTCGATGGATGTGCTGCTCTTTGACCATTATCAGAACAATTAAAATGCCCAAATTGCACCTTAATGTAAGACTACGCAGATTATACCCAGTGGAATTGTCTTTTGTTTTTGTTTTTTTTTAGTTAAAACATTTCCCCTTAAGGTCAGGAATCCTATGCGACTGCTACGCAATCTTCTCATAAAGATCTGTCTTACACCAAAATAATTCGAGTTTTAAATATACATTTAGCTATGCAAGGTTGTGTTGAAAGAGTCACTGGGATTAGCAAAATATGCTATTGAGAATTTTACCATTGGCCTTATCAAGTCAAACTAGATGAAGATATAGGAGAAAAGACAGACCAGGTCCATGCCTAACAGTTTTGCATTAATATTTTTGTGAAAGTCTGGGTCATTTCGTGAACAAACACTAACTAAACCCCTATTGAATATCCCTAGTGAAAAATGTGAACGGTCCTAAATAGAGTACACAAATACATTAAACGCTAATGCCTGTTGGTACAAAAATAGAATCATGTGTTTGTATGATGGATTCCTTTTTGTATTGGAAAATGTGGTTTCACTCACAGTCCTCATGACGATTGATTAGCTAAAGAGTCAAATTCCATGAAGATGGACATTTAGCCAGAGCCCAGACCTAAATCCAATTTAAAATTGCACAATTTCTTTCCATAGAGATTTTATACTTTTTAATTTTCTGTTCACAGTATATTCTCAGACATTTATTTTCCATATTCCTTAAGAGAAGTATGCCGTATTTACCATAAAACATGATCTGCATAAGAGTGACGATATGACCTTGAAAAAAAACATCTTTTCTGAAGCCAAAATGGTGACGGAATTGTCGGTTTTCATTGCACAGCAAGGAACCAGCCCCCAACAAAATGAATTGTACACTGTGTTCCTGGAGGATGAGTCCACCCCCACCCCCGCTCCACCCACATTTACAACAGTCATTAGTGGCTCATGTCCATCCCGAGTGGAGGCGCAATACTCAGCCTGTTTTCCAGTTGTGAAAGGGTGTCCAACAACCCCCCTTTGTCATGCTTTTTCGAGCCATTCACATGAAGAACAAGAGTCGTGCTTTGCTTTATGATGCTAGTGAGTAAACCTCAGCAGGTGAGCTGCAGTCGCACTTAGACACAGTCTTTAATGCATGCTGGGCCTGTCGAAACTACAGAGTGGCGCTCATTAGAGCGACAATGGTGAAATACAAATAAACACCATTGAAAGCTGTGCTGCTTATTAAACATTGCTCAAAACAGAGAGATGCTCACCGGCAGACATGCTCGTGCTTACACCCACTGGCAACCTAATGAAATCCAATGCAGGTGCTTGATCACAAATTACACAGACGGTAATGCAACATTAATTGACACTGGGAGGAAGCGCTTTAGCAATTTAACACGACAGTTTCTTCGTTACTGTGGTTTCAGTTTTCAGACATGAAGAGTTGCGTCATATTGTTCAGAAGTGGGAGAGAGGCATTTTTTTTCTCACTATATAGTTGACAGACTATATGTTATGCATCCTAGTCATATCCTAGTCCTACCTGTAGAAATAGTGTCACATGTGGACGCATTAGTTTAATTGTCCTGGCGAACTATTTCCATCATAGTTAAATGGTTTCTTTCTATGGAGCCTTTTGACGGTGAAAACCAGATAAACGTAGTCTCATATTATTTTACACGTAAACAATTGTCCACACCTGTCGTTATATTTAGTTAATAACCAATTTAATATGAAATCGTTCCCACTCTGTGACGGTGTCTATGTGTGCCCTGTGACTGGCGGGCGAACCCCCCTTCCCGCAACCCTGTACAGGATAAGTGGTGTGGATGATGAGATGACAAACTATCTGCAATCAGCTACTGTTGCTTTGTGCTTGTGGGAATTGCAATGACAAAGAGGCAGAATCTAATCTGAAATATGAAGCGAATGTTGCGGCCCAGTAAGATTTAAAGAGACACCAAACGAAGCATTTTAGTCTTTATTTTCAGATCACATCAACACTGGGAGACAAAAAAAATAATTGCACACTTTTACTGTCTTTATCTCTTTTCTTTTACAAAAATAATATATTCACAAGAAGGAATGGAATGAAATACAAAATAAATAGACAACAATAAACCAATTCCTCAGTATGGCATTGCACACTTGTGTAGGCATAACAAGTCTTTGTCTGAGCAGCAGACGGCTCATTGCTTGATATCACCGATTATTGTCAAGTCATTACAAGCCTTGCGTGTAAACGTCTACGCATGACTCTGTGAGCAACACTGTGTATGCTTGGTGAAAGTCACTTTGCCTCCAATGGAGAGGCGCTTACCAGCAAGAATAAGAGAACAGTGGGTACTGGCTCCACTCAGTCATGTTGCCATGGGGATAGGGATGCACGGCTTGCGTGGTGTAATCAGCGGTCAGGTGATGAGGAGGCGGGTACTGAGCAGGTCCAGAGCCGCTCCACTGACCCAAGGGCTGCTCGGCGCCGTAAGGGCCGTAGATGTGGTGGCCGAGGACGCCCGGCTTGCTGGCCTGGGCCACAGTCATGTTGAGCACCCCGGGGTAGTCTTGGGCGCTCGGGAGATGCTGGGGGCCGCAAGGGGAGGGGACCACCTCGTGCGTGCGCGGCTTTGAAGAATCGTGGTCAGGGACGGCGACGTCGGGGACGCGCGACTCGAAGCTGCTGCGCCCTGAGCCGCTGGCGCTGCTGCCGACGCTGGAGGACGGGGAGGGAGACTTTCCGTACTCGTGGAATCTGACAAGCAGAAGTCACAAGATCTTAGATGCTGCCATATTATGTTGGGATGGATTTATTGTTGATAGTGTGGCAGACACCACAATAGCATAAAGCCTGAGCCAATCCTAACAAGGTCCTTTTTTCAAGAAAATCATTTGTTTCTCATTGTACCAACTTGAAAATGGATATTGTACATCAAGCAGTCACCAAGGTGGTGCCCTTGACCGAAAAAAATTGATAATATTGATATCTGTTTCCTGGTTATTATGGAAAATTATAACCATACTGAGTGTCTTCACATAAATAAATATCATTAATTTCTAATTATAACGTAATTATAACTAGGCCCCGACCAATATGGATTTTTCGAGCCAGATGCTAATTCCAATATTTGGTAGAATAAAATTCCATTGACCGATTATTACTTTTTTTTTGCACTGAATTCTTACAACAATAAATATATGAATTGCTGGCAGAACTTGACTTTGTCCTTTAATATTTGTTTAACTTTACAACAAAGAGGAAAATCTGCAAAAATTTCGTCTTATTTTTGGAGTTGGGTGGGTTGTCATTATCTTTTTCTTAACATTTATTGTGTTAACGTGTAAAATAAATAAAATGTTTTTTATCCTAATGCCGAAATTTGACTATGTTAAAAGAGCTAATATCGGTTGATTAAATCGGTCAGGCCCTTATAATACCGTTATTCAAAGTCATTTGAACAAACATGTTATTTCTGAAATGTGTATTAAACTGGTTGTGCTTTGCATTAATCACTACCCAAGAAGTAGCTCTGAGCTTCCAAAAGGTTGGTGATCCCTGTTCTACACAATTGGCCATAAAATTCCAATTTTACATTTTCGTGTTTAACTATTTACCTTTAAGTAAAGGGGTGAAATATGCAAATATGTGTACGGGACTTCTGCTCAACTAGAGAGTGAGTATTTTTCACCTGTAAGGCTGGTAGGATGCTGGAGCAGGAACCAGTTGCTCTGTGTTGTAAATTTCCCGTGATTCAGCAGCAGGAGGAGAGCCGTTTCTGGTTCCGCTGTGCTCTCTCTCTGCGGACCAAGGGGAGTAACGCTCCTCCTTGAGCTCTTCCACCTCCTTTCTCTTTTGCAGCTCTGCTTCGTCTCCCTCGTAACCCTCAAAAGATGACCTGCAGTAATCTACGACAACAAAACCCCTCAGATTCAACTTCCCACAAGGAGACAAAAGAAAACATCTTGGGAGCCATTCAAGGAAGAAAATGTCTTTTCTCCCTTCCAATTAAAATCTGGTCTTGTACGGCTAATTTACTTTTGATGGAATTGCCAGTTTTACTTGTTTCCAGACAGTAGCAAGTGTTCATTAAGTCCACTCGTAGAACGCTGAGGGAAAAATCGTTTATGGGCTTGATTCACATATATGTCCAGAAAAACACTTTAGAATTTGTTGTTAATAAAGAAAAGTGGAACAACATAATTAAAATGATGTTTGTAAGATAGGGTATGTTAAATCTTGGCTAAAATTGGCTGCCAGGATGGCCGAGTGGTCTAAGGCGCCGCGTTCAGGACCCAGTCTCCCCAGGAGGCCTGGGTTTGAATCTCGAATTTCCCCATTGTGGGACTAATAAAGGGAATATTATTATTATTATTAAATCCATTCAAAATCATTCTGCTCACACTTCAAAGTGAAGTCAAGTTAAAAATAACCCTACCCCAGAAAACAGGTGAGCCTTGATGGTCATTATCTGAGGCCTCAGTCAATTTGAGTCGAGAGCAATTGGCTGTATGAGGCAAAATGTTGAAATGGATAAAAATGGGTGGATTTTTCTTCTTCATTTGTATTCCACAAAAGCAATATTTGTCAGAATACTGTGTTTATACTACCGGAAGTGCATAGAACATATTATTGGCAAGACGGTTTTTGACTTTGCTTCCCGTCTAAATTCTGTGGAACGATCTTAAGATTGTGGCCCATTTCCCCCAAATTACAAGACATTTCATTTCTGGAGGGCATGGACGATTCGCGCATGTGAAGGGGAAATGATCCAATACCTGATGGACTGTCCTCCTCAGATTCCCTGTTCATTTCAGAGAGTTTGACTTTCTTGTCAAGGTCGCCGAGATTCTTGTTTGCGCGCCTGCAGAGGAGCACCAAAGTCAATAAAAACAATTTTTAAAAAAAACTTGTTAATTTTTTCATTCATCATATTAGTACCTTTTCTTAGTTGTGCCTTCATCCCGAAAACCTTTGGCAAATGGGTTATGGTCTATCTTCAGTTTAGTGATCTGAGGGTGAAGATGTGAAAAGTAGATCAAGACTCTCCGTCCACTTTTGGGGTTTTAGCAGCTGTGAAGCGTACAGAAATTGACCTTTGTGTTCTGGTAGGCGGTGACGGCTGTGAAGGACGTCTCCGGGAAGGTGAAAGTCTGGAAAACGCTCCAGCGGACGCTGAAGAGGTCGTCGGCTTGAACGATGTGGAAGCGCGGGTGGTAGCGATGCATGGAGTGCAAGATAATCTGCAGACGGGCAGAAATGAGGTCAAATTCTGTACTCTTATCGGCTCGGATGAATCTCTTTTCAATTTACGTGTCCGTGTTGGTCGAGGGTATTGTTGGTGAGCTTGAGCTTGAGGAAGGAGATGGACTGCTTCATCCAGTGGCTCCCCGGGGCGGGAGAGTCGGGGTGCAGGTACGTCCGGCAGGGGGGCTGAGGCTCCGCTTTTCCCGCCACCTCCCATTTCTCTTTATTCCACTGTAGGATGGAGACAGAATGTCATTAAAGGCTAATCTGTCATACCGAGCGAGGTGAGTGACAGAGAGGGAAGTTCATCTCCCCTTCCCACAATGAGAAGAGGAAGATAGAGGGGAGAGTGACGGCCGGCTGTACCACCCACGGAGATAGCGGGGTAGTACAGTGGGCTCCCAGCAGGGGATAAAAAAACAGGAAGAGATAGCAAGCACCCTTTGATGTTCACTGTTGGTAAAGGGGGGTGGGAGGATGACGAGCTTGTCTGGGGAGACTGAGAGAAATCAACTTGCGAAGCTATACAAAGTGAAGAAAATGTCTTAATTCAAGGAGTCACCTTCCTGCTACTTTGAGAGTGAAATTGACTTAATGTCAGGTTAAAAGTCGCTTTTCAGTATGCAACTTCTGCCTGGCTTAATAACGATAATCAAAATGAAAATGGATAATTCCAAAAATTTGCATGTGGGGTTAATAATATTTTTATAATCAGTGATACAAGGAAACTTCTAGATTTTTTATTTTTTTTGGGGGGGGTGATTCCAAATCTACCCTGTTTTTTCTCTAGCACATCAGATTTTATACATAATAAAATAACAGTATTTATATTTATGACTTAAGGGTTAAATTCGGCAAGAGGTATTTTTTATGCAACGAATCACAACGCCTGGTTAAACAATATTACATTGGATTTTATTGGGCAAACTTATAAGCAAAAAACTAAAATGTCCTGCGGGAAAAAAAGTAAGTGAAAGACACAAAAACACTTTCAGCGTCTAATTATAATTTGCTCTTCATCGATGTACTGAGACAAAGTAATTGTTTTTTTCATTTTTTTTTTTTCATTTTGGGACAAATGAACTCAGAGATGTTATTGCTGCTACTGCAATACAAGAAGAACCTTTTTTTTTTTTTACCTTATATCTGAAGCCATCCTCTGGCACCATATCAACCAATAAGATATACTTGGCACAAGGAATAAGTCCGGACAGATTGACTTTGCAGTGTGGAAACATTCTCCTAGAACACAAGTACGCAAAAGTAAGAATGCAAGAAGACACAAAGCGTTTTTTAACGTTATCGTTGATGCTTTTGCACAACTCACCTGCCCGGCTTTGTGATGATCATCTCTGTTCCGATCTCATGGAAGGTCCTCCAGAGTTCGGGGTCCTCCAGAGTCATGCGGATGTTGCCCTGGAGATAAGCATCACCCGAAGCCATGGCAGAGGCAGGAGGGCCGTTGAAGTTGGCCTTCAAGTCTGTCAGACAAATACGATGCATCAGGCTACAATCATCGCTTTTTAAAAATAACATCCTGATTAATGTGCCAAAACGTGGACTTACCCCTGATGGACTGCATTGTCACAATTCAGAAGTGTAATGTATATTGAAACAAAGTCCTGCGTAGCGGGCTGAAAAGGAATCCGAGTAAAGATATCCACTGTTCTTTAGCTCTTGCGTAAAAAAGAAATCCAGTCATTTAGTCAAGTTGCATGGCTGATGTGAGCATCCTCCAGTCGTTGGCTGTGGGATGACGGTGACTTTTAAGGGGGCTTCTGCTGTGGGTGGGGTCAGGCCGGCCATTCCCAGGCTTTGAAGTGGCACAATGATGAGTCAGTGTCCCGCTGTGATTGGAGGTGGCAGAAATCAAAGAAACTTAACAGAGCCTTGATACCATCCCCACAGGAAGAGGCTCGGAGGAAATGCATCTTTATTAACTGCTAAGAGACTTTTAAACAAATATGGACTTACTTTCCTGCCTGGAGATCGGGGATGGAGGGCCGGCGGCACCAAAAGTTGTGTAAAGATCATTCACGGAGACACAACCACACACACAAATGTGGGTGTGCAATGTGCTAAATGACCTATTCATTTAATCCCGCAAAAGGGAGAAAAAATCAAGAGTACAGCTAGTGAGGAGGAGGTGGTTCATATTATGCCATTCCAGGATATTAAAAATAAATTAATTAATTATCAAAAAAAAAAAAAAACTCCAATCCTAACAATTAGCATTTGATGGGAATAAGTCACATATGTGCACAACATAAATAAGTCTCAAGTCTCAACTTTCAAGTTTTCAGGCAAAAATCAAACAAGTCAAGCTATACATTGGCACCTCAGCCACTTTGCATTCACGAATGGTCTGATGTACTTACAAATTTACAATCGCATTTCTTTAAATGATCCTAAAGCAGTCTCCCTATGGTCGCTAACTTTATTGTCTCCTCAACTAAACTCAGAACGCGTATCACGTTTAATTCATGTTTGATAAGCTGTCTGTGCTAACCTAATTTAATTGCATCTGTAAGTTTCAAAATGATGAGGTTCGATGTTGTAGTTGTATCTATTGTCTTTAATATGCACATTTTGTATGTTGGTGTTCAGTTTTTCCCAATGCGATAAAAAAACAACTTCTTTTTTCATACAAATGTCGTAAAATGTCCTCTCTACTTGCTTCAGGATATCATAACTTGATTGTATTTGTGGCTTGCCAGGTTTGCAAGCATGACACAAAAACATTTCTTTTTAAAACAAAACAAATAGCAGACTATCTTTTGTACAGATCTTGAAATGTAAACAGGCAAGTCATGTAATTCAAGTTGAGTCTCATGAATATCAATTCAAAATCAAGTTGTGTGTTTTATCCAATTTAGCCAAGCAATCCGGAAATCCTAAAATTAGCGACTCAAATAGGACTCAAATGACTTGATCATGTGACTCGAGTCCCACGCCTCTCTCATATTAAACACATGCTCATCTTCTTCTCCATAAAAGAAATGATGCTGGGAGGGAAAGTCAGCGTCAAGCCATAATGGCATGATGATAACACCGTAGCACTCCTTCCACAGGTACATTTTACCTGAGGGCGTCTTCTCATGCCTGCAGCACTACCACCAGTGGCTGCGTGTGTATTGGGACTGTCTAGACAGGCCCACGCTCTGACAGATAATCTCATTAGGCTAGTTTCCCCGAGAGGGGCTACTTTCTGCATGTGCTGTATTGGCCGCCAATTAACAACCAGTTAGCACCACAAGCCCAAAGTCAGCCCTGAATGGAACAGGAGGGACAAACAATAAAGAGTCACTGCAACAACCTGGCCGTCCTTCCGCCGTCCGCATGCAGCCAAATCCCCCGGTGTCATACGTGGGCCCGTCCTTGCTTGTGTCATAGCATGTTAATGCAGCCCACACAAAGAAGATTTGAATTGAAGTGATTTATACGTCTCGGTCAACCTTTTTTTTTTCATGCACCGTCACACCACTTCCTCTTAACTCTCATTGTTTTCCCGCGCTGCATACATACAGAGCCTTCTCTTAACACCTTTGCACTAAAGCCGTTTCAGGAACTGTGTGGCGAGGGACCCATTTAATGCACTTGAAACGGGCGTACTTAGTGGACATTTTGGCACTGAGTGATCAGATGTTTCAGCGTGCGTAAAGATTGCCTGTGAAAATATTGACGGAATTGTTTCACACTCCCGAGCCGGGTCGATGAGGAATGAAAAGGATAATGGCGCACAGCTTGTAATGACGCACTTAAAGATGCTCCCTGCAATCATTTTACATCCAAGTGATGTTAAATGCGGGCTTCTCTCAGAACAGAACCTCACCTCGTAACACCCTCTCCCTCGCCACGGTGGCACAACATTGGCCTTGAAGAAGTGTGACGTGTTTTTATCCTCCTTATGTGAAACCAGTTGTTGCCGAGGAGTTATTAATCACAGGTTGCGTGTGGTTCTCCTCACTTAGCATTTAGCATTCGCATCCTCTGCAGCCAAGTCAGAGGTCATTGGTTGATCTCAGTGTTTAGGGGTTAACATCTTGTCGAAGGACTTTCACCTTAATTCCTCTACACACCTCTTTACACTGCTTAACGTCTAATAATTGTTGTTTATTTACTGCTCCTCACACCCGCCTTAAGGCCTGAGGGGATCACCCTGGAAGGCCGGTCAACAGCTTTCAGGATTACACAGTGACGCAGAACATGATTCGCCAATGTGTCAAACTGCCGCTTTATACCGCTAACTACTGCCAGAGGAGGACTATTTTTTTGCCGGTGACTGGTAGCCGATACCTTTTAAAAAAAAAAAGAAAGAAAAAATTGTACTTGCAATACAGCACAATAGTATATAAAGTTTTAATTAATGACTTCCCTGTACTTAGTTATGCGCATTGTATACATTTTTCAATCTCTGGCCGTCTTACCATCATTGCAAGTTGTTTTTGGTGGCTTTTGTCCTACTACTTTGCTTGAAAACATTTGTGACCACTGTTTATGGAAAGTGCTTCATATTACTTTACGGTCGTGAGTTCATTGTGAAATTAGCAGAGAAAACGCTTGTGGTATGACTGACAGTACTCCTCACTACAAGTTCACCTCCGCAATGTGCAATTTAAGTTGGCCATTGAAATATACAGGATGTAGCGTTGACTTCACTACTTTGTCTCTAAGGATGTCAACGGTAAATTAGCTTTCCAAGCATTTCAGCAGTGCCAGTGGCAATTCCGTTACATCCTGGAGGTTACAGATGGGACTGGCAAGGGCTCGGCATGGCCTCGGGACAAAACTGGGCGATCGAACCCGAGTGAAAGGAGGCCACCTGAATATTTAGAACCAAGCTGGACTGAGTGGTATCTCCTCGGTTATATCCATGTTAACTGATGCTCACACGCAGTGCACAGATCGCCTTGGCCACGATGTTCCACCTTCCTGGTGTCAGCCTTTCAGCCATTTGCTTTCACTGCACGGATCCCCCTGTGCTCCACTGTTAACAGCTGGCAATATACAGCCCGGGCCGAGGATCAGACGGCTCTGTAGCGGCCCAATAAAGAGCCCCCGGAGTGGACTGACGAGAAATCTCACACCTTTCGCTCACATTAGCCATGCAGCATGCCCTTTTGATGCCTAAGTGGCCACTTGGAGAGGTTTGTAGAGATAGGAGCTTCTTGGCTGAGTGGAACATGGAACAAACTCAAGTGTGTGTAGCGGATCTTGAAATCAAAACCTTACGAGTAATGGAACTTAGAGGCAGTGTCGGTATTTGCAAGCAAATTAAAAGTCAATCCTCAAAAAAGTCAGTGTCCCATCTACTGAGCAGGGGCTGGCTAAGATCACATTTGGTCCCCCCACAAAAGAAAACAAAGCCCACATCTCACTCAGGCAAAGGGACAAATGACAACTTCACAGCACTTCATAAGAAACTGCTGGAAGTTGCTAATGAAGACTAATGACTTCCCTCGTGCCGCAGACTTCACACCCGAGTGTACGAGCCCTTTGAGCAACAAAGTGGCGCACGGGGTGGTCTGTTCAGGAAAAACAGTTTCACTTCAAATGTGCCGCATCTTTCGTTTTCTGAATGATGTCACACCTTGAGAAATCCGAGGGAGAAAAGCAAATTGCACGGGCAATTATGTTTGATTGATGATTATTATTAAGGGTTCTCACACAAAACATTAAGTGAGTTACTACCTTGAGCGGGCACACGAGTCACGACACAGCTAGTCCATAATTAAACACAGCGCAGCCTCTGGCTAGTGGAGGTCATGGCGAGCATACTTAACGTCATTGTATTTTTTGGTGACCACAATTTCAGTAGCCTCTTGATTAAGCCCCATTTAAAAAAAATAAATGGGGGAAAGGCTAATTGGGGGTGGACGGGGTTCCACTGTACAGTTTTAGTTGCAATATCACAATTCACCACTAGATGACATACCGCCCTATACTACTGCAACAACCTTCCCAAATGCGAAGCCCTGGATGTCCAGCCAGGTCCGCTCTCTCCTCAAGGCCCGTGACGCTGCCTTCAGGTCAGGCGACAAAGCCCTGTACAGGGTGGCTCGTGCTGACCTGAGCAAAGGCATTAAGATAGCCAAGGCCGACTACTGGAGGCTGGAGTCACACCTTGCCAGCAACAGACCACGGGAGGTGTGGCAGGGTCTACGGAGCATCACCAACTACCGAGGCAGCAGCATGACATCTGTAGACCCGAGTGCATCGCTGGCAGAGGAGCTTAACTGCTTCTTCGCTCGCTTTGACTCGCCCCAACCGTCACACAATCATCCCGGGCATCCTCGTCACCAAACTGGACATTCTCGGCCTCCCTGCCCTCACACGCATCTGGATTAAGGACTTTCTGACCAACAGACCCCAGACTGTGTTGCTCGGCCCCTACACGTCCTCCACCCGCATGCTGAGCACCGGTTCCCCTCAAGGATGCGTGCGGAGCCATCTCCTATACGCCCTCTACACCTACGACTGCAGCCCGGCCCACGGTAACAACACCATCGTCAAGTTTGCTGACGACACGACAGTGGTCGGTCTGATCTCGGAAGGTGACGAGACAGCCTACAGAGAGGAGGTAAAGAGACTGACGGCTTGGTGCGAGGACAACAGACTGCAACTCAACATTGCAAAAACAAAGGAGATCGTCGTCGACTTCAGGAGGAACAAGACGGTGCCGCCCCCCCCTCTGCATCGAAGGCGTGTGTGTGGAGAGGGTCCACACGTTCAAGTTTCTGGGAGTACAGATCTCCGATAACCTATCTTGGACACACAACACCACAGCAGTGGTAAAGAAGGTCCACCAGCGTCTGCACTTCCTGAGAGTCCTCAGGAAATTCAACCTGGACAGGAAGCTGCTGCTGGCCTTCTACCACTCGTCCATCGAGAGCCTGCTGACGTACTGTGTCTCCACCTGGTACAGCGGCTGCACTGAGGCGGACAGAGTGAGGCTCCAGAGGACAGTCAAAACAGCGCGAAGGATTATTGGCTGCCCTCTCCCCTCACTGTCGGACATCTACACCGCCCGGTGCCTCAGCATGGCTCTCAACATCGTCAAAGACAATACCCACCCAAACTCACACCTGTTCGACCTGATGCCCTCTGGCAGGCGCTACAGGTTCATCAAATCAAGGACTAATAGGCTGAGAAACAGTTTCTTTCCAAGAGCCATCTCCATACTGAACTCTCACACACACACACGAGACCACCCTAACCTCACAAAACAGCATTGTGATGTGTTTCTATATATCCTATTTCGTATTATTTTCCATCTCACTATTTATTCTCTTATCTAATTTATATACTTAATTGAATTATTGTTGTATTGCACTGGAAAGGGGAGCTCTCTAATCTCGTTGCACACTTGAGTACAATGACAATAAAGGGATTTTTTATTCTGATTTGTCCTAATTCTTTGCAGATTTGAAATGACATGCAGGACAAACATATACCTAAATAAATGTGAGTTGATTTGAACATATACAAGCGATTAAATATGACAAGTCTGATAGTAATTTAAGAGAAATTGTATCTTATCTGGTGGATCCACTTGTATTGAAGCAAGAAAGCAAACAGCCATTGACTATCGGTAGACACTGTCTTTTATTGAACATGCGTTAGAAAAGTTAATGCTTGATTCATAATTTCAGGGTTTAAATAATGTAATTAGTCCAAGTGTAAACATGTCCCAATGAATATTTAGCCAAATTCATAAATTAGAAGTTAAGACGTACCTTGGGAAAAACAGTAGCACTCATTTTAATACTGAGGAATGGAAGATTTGTTTTTACATGTGAAAATGTCAAGATACAAAGGAAGTGCTTAGACGTGCAATAAAATGTCATTTAGTTGATTTCATGACAGACAAATCATAATAGTTGACGTATATGTCACACATCAACATGCGTTGCGGCGTTCATCTTCCCAACTTTTCCATAGGCCTCAAACTCACCAAAGATTGAAAGACAGTCTTATCTGCTGCATTGCTCCATTTAACGTGACATTTGGATGCATTTGAAATAGCCTACAGCAGGACAAAGTGTACAAATGTTCAAATATATTTTTGGTTAGACATCCACAATAGACAGCTGTGGTACATTTCCAAAAGATCAGCAGAGAAAACTGAAAAAATATCTCACACCTCAATAAAACAACCATGTTAGGAAATAATAATACAAAAAGTTTTTTTTTATGTCAAGATGAATCATTTACAGGTTTTTCATTTACAGTTTCATTCACCTTTCAATAAGCAAAAACAATAACAACCCAAAACATACCATTACTTTGATATAAAACAATTAGTAAAAAAAAAAAAAAAATACACATTCTGTTGTCTTCCACTGAGTAATGCAACAAATTGACCGGTGAAAAGGCGTCGGAATTTAGAGACACCACTTCAGCATGCATGTTGAATTCTGGTAAGGGTTTGGAATTAAAGCCAGTCACCTTCCAGCTCGCTCAGTCACTCGCTCGCTCACTCGCTACTGCTGCCAAAGATATTTGGATGATGATATGTACAAAACGTCCTATTTCGACATCATTCACATCAGTGCTGGTGACGGTCGTCTCCCTGGTGAGAACCTCACAGCTACAGATGCACTGCCGAGAGAGAAACAATATAGTCTTGCTGGAACACGACGAGTACAAAAGCAGCACATTTGAGTGCTTTACTGACCCAATGTTGAGTGTAAACATTTCCCATGTGCTACAGGTTAGGGCGTTGGGCGGTAACTGTTCTTTTGTCACCGTTGCTGTCCATTGAAATGTATCCCAATCGGCATCGGTCCTCATCCCAAGAGAAGGACAAAGGTGCAGCTCGGAGGAGTGAGGAGCACACCGCGAAAATGATGACGCATAAACGGGTGACGGGCAGCTTGGGCGCGCCGCCGTGATATGCATACATGGCACGTTACACACATGCAGAGACTAAAGCTAGGGTGATTGCCACAAGCTGGGCCATGTTAGCCACAGCCAATGAGAATACGGCATTCTCTCAGTTGGGGGGATTTGACCAATTGCATCAATCAAGACCAAAGCTGCAGTGTCGTGTTCTCCAGTGGCCCAGCACTTGATAACGTTACACCAGTAGAGTGCGGTCTGCTGGCACAGGAGTATGGAAAGCCATTGGAGGATTTATCCGATGTCCTTGACATTCAGCTTAAGGTCCATGTACTAGCAAATTCACCGTAGTAGACTACTAGTTGAATGACTGTCTGATTGGTAATGCTAAGACTAGTGCTGCTTTCGACCTCCCCGTATGCAATAAAAACTTAAGAACTGTGCTGCACTTGTCAAACTACAACTCACACTATTAGCCCCCTAGTAGTCTTCACTAGTAGGACAACTATAGTCAACTTGTGATGCAAAGCTGTGCACTAGTTGAGTGTTTCTCAATGTATGGTACAAGTAGCACTAGTGGTACTTGGGCTCACTCGAGTGGTACTTGAAGGAATCATCCCACAAGTACAATTCAGTTGTAATTCAACTTTTTAGTACAATTTTTCAACTGTGCATAATGTTAGAGTGGCTTGCACTAATATTATTTTCATGATCATTGTATTTTAAAGTTGGGTCACCATGTTGGTGCTTGGAGCGCTCAGTATTTCTTCTAGGTGTTATTTGGTGTAAAAGGTTTGAGAACAAGTACTCCGAGTGAAGTGCAAGATGTTAACTAGTAGATTTTCATAATGTCACTAGTAGCACAAGCAACTTGTGCAGTTTCAACACTAGTAACTTGCAGTTGTGCAACTAGTAAGTGACTGGGATGCCAACAGGCTGAAAAATCACCTCTGCTGTTAAATGTGTAAGAACCTGGGGTGGTGTAATTGGTACATTCAATATTTAGGTGCTTGTACTTCTCAGGGTAGAAAGGTTTGTATTTTTTAAAGACAAGGAGCTAGCAATACAGTTCTGCATTTTAACACGTTTTCACGTAGTCACTAAGTTTATATGCTGATTGGAAGTAAAATGCCACCTTACATTGAATATTTATTGGCTATCCTTGATCAGGCGACTCGCGTGTGACAGATGCCTACTAGTTGGGCCTATGGCGTTACTAGTGCTGCACAACAGTTGTCAGTAAGGTTTAACTGCAGTATCCTACTGAGCCGAATTGTGGTGATGACGTTGAGTGTGCTAGCGCATGGACCTTAAGTTACATTTGAAGGATATGGAATAAATGCTCAAAATGTTTCCACACAGGAGGCCTGGAGAGGCTCAGATGTCCATGTAATCGTCCTCCTCGTCCGACTCACTCTCTAGCGATGACTCCTGACTGGACGTCTCCTGCACCTCCAAGGAGGGCTGGCTTAGGGTGTCCTTCTTGACCGTGGCGGCAGACTGCGACGACAGGATGACGTTCTGCGCGGGGAGCAGACAGTAGGGGTCAGTGTTGAGCGCTTGCATGATGCGCACGGAATCAAAAGCGCCGTTCCGAATTATACCTTGAGCCTTTGTTTGGTTTCCTCTGAGATGCTGCCTTTGGGAGAAAGAAGCGTGGGTGTGGGCGGAGTCACTGTGATTTCCGGGGGAAACTTGGTGACAGCAGCGGGGATGAAGAGCTTTGGCATGTTAGGCGGTACGCGGGAGCGGATTCGACTGGGGTCTGGAAGCTTAGACAGATCACTGCTGGCGTAGTGCTGCTGATCTGGGGAAAAACATGCACACATCACACTTGTCAATGTTATACTTTAATGGCCTCTTGTAAACTCTGTCCAGTGGAGCCTGTCAAGAAGTGTTGATGACGATAACGAAAATATTTCGATAACGCCCCTTTTTTTTCATGACAATAACGAGCCAATGACAAGCTAAACGTGGCTCTTTGATAACAAAAACACGACGCGAGATGAACTGAAAACATGAATTTTCCTTGTCAAGACGAGACAGGACAAAATTGTTAGCGTGTGGTCCGGCAGACATTCAAATTTGATGACATCCCTTCCTATTGTACATGTAATCTGTCGTTCAAAAAATTGCAATGCTGGTGCAATCTATCCTCATTTGGGCAGGACCACCACGCACCGCACACACACTGGTACAACAAAACAAACACAAACACGTCTGCAGTCATTGGTCTCGGCCCGCACACACTGAAACGCTTTCGTTTGACAGACCATGGCCACAGTGACACTCGGTAGGCTACTTAGTTCTGATAACAGCAAGCTGTTACAACTAAAGAGGAATGTTTGATAGACTTTGTACTTTGCTATTGTATTTTAACAAGTCTACTACAAGCCTATATTGATAAAACATTTTTATTTTCTTTATTTATGTTGCTTTGTGTGAGATAATGCCAAATAAAATGTTTTGGTTCTCTGCTTATTTTGAAGCAATGAGCATTGATTCCACTGTCACTACTTTATCTGATTGTAATGGAAAATCCTTAGTAGTCCATCAGAAAAACTTTGCTATTGGGTGCAAACCTTGTATGCCTATTCTTAACTAAAATGGATTCCAAATTTTGGGAGTTTTCGTCGACTACGTTTACAAAAATTAGACTAAAACATTTTGGAGTTTTCGTAGACTAAAACTATCACGAATAGGAATGACTAAATATGACAAAAACTAATAAGCATTTTCGTCCAAAAGACTAAGACTAATACTAAACCTAAAATGCCTGCCAAAAATAACACTCCTGTCAAGCGTAATTGCTTGTGTTTCTGTGGTCAATTGTTACTGAAATATGTTTTGTCATACTAAACAAAAAGAAATACACTTGATAAGCATTCTCCATCAGTTTGTTTTCCTGACGGTTTTATTTTCTTTTTACTGAAGCTGATCAAATAAATTAACCAATAAATTGCTCTGAACTTGTAAACTGTAAAATATTATATATATTCAGAAAAAAAGCGTTTCTCTTTTGTTTTTTTTTTCCACAAGGACATTTCAAAGTGATGGACAAACCTTTAAATTGCAGTGTTACATGCAACTTTTTTAGAGAAAACATGAAATTGCCCGGAAGACCCCAAACTTTGTAACAGCAGGGTATATTCAGAGGTCATGAAAAAATAGTGGCAAGCAAATTTTAGTACAGAACAATTATCCAATTTATGTTAACTTTTTGAGCGCTGTTGACGTGAAATGATGTCCTAACGAAGAGCGCCAGCCATGGCTTTTTTTGTTTGGGGAATGTGCAACATTAAATAGATTGTCTTCATTTTACGAAGTGCAACCATGACCAGTTAAGTGATTACTGTATTTTCACGACCATAGGTCACACCTAAAAGTCCCAAAATTCCTCCAACAGAGAATTCTAATGCAGAGCATCCTATGTTTGGACTGAGTTCCAAGATTCTGTACAGAGTTACAAAAAGAGCCATCCGCTTGACTGATTGACTGACTGGAAGCATTACACAGTGCGTGTTAACACCCCCTGTTGGTAAAGTTTGACGCAAAAGAACGCTGGACTGCTTGGGAACAATCAATTTGCACTGTGTGAGCACCCCTTTTGGTCACGCTTTGAGACCAACAGTATGTACGTGTGGGAGAAGAACTCAGTTTTGCTCCCGCTGCTTTTTTCTAAACATAAGCTAGTATGCTTTTTAACTTATGTTTCAATGTGCACGCAAGGTAACGTATGTTTTAACATGCCAGCGCCCAATAATACGGTGGGCCCTATGGTCGTATGCTATAAAACGCTGCAAGTTTGACATTGACCATTATGTAGCCGTTGACTTCTTTTGCAGCCATCATTAAGGGTGAGTACACTTGCACTTATTTGAAGCCTCCTGCTGTGTTGCTGACCTGGACACTGCTGCATGCTGCTGCCGCTGCTGCTACATGTCGCCATTTCCTCCCGGAACCAACCGGCTGCTGCTGCTGCTTCCCGCGCCTGGGACACAGAGGCCAGTTTCATCTGCTGACAGAGGTGCGATTCCTGCTGTCGGTACAAGAGTCCCTCTGTGGGCTCCTCACGCTCTTCTGGGGGAGGGAGATGAGCAACAACAAACATTTATGACAATCAACAATCATATCTAACAGATCTTTTCTATTGATTTGTAATAAGTCAGAATACATCATCATAGAAAAAAATAAACATCTCAGATGGAGCTAATAGGAAGGAATGAATATATTTAAAAGCTTTTGCAACAACGGTGTCTGGATGGAGGAGAAAAAAAAACATACAAAGCTAATGCTTTTGAGTTTTGAAGTTTGTGTACAATACGTGCATGCAAAGATTGTATCCCTGCGCATCTTTTAAAAGTTGTCCAAATTTTAATCTGTGCAAAATTTGACTCAACTCATTTTCTTGAGGTGACTACGGAAAAACTTTATAAACTCCCAAACTTTAAAAAATAGGCCAATGGCTAAATGTTAGTTTTATTGAAAAAAGCAAGAATTGTGAATCATGAATTATGTTGCCATATAACATTTATCGCTATGACTTGTACACATCCATTGTTGTATTTAATAATGCTGCAAAATGTGTAATTCATTTGCCTCGAGTGCTATCTACAAGCTACATGCAGAAGCACTTTGCTGCCATCTAGTGGCATCTTTTGCAGTTGAGTTTATAGCCCCCAAAAATAAATGGATCATTCCTTTTATTACTCAGTTTTTACATGGCAGTATGATGAACCAGCGTTGATCATGACTGCTTCATAGTTCTCAGGTTTGTGGTTCGAATCTCTGCTCTGCCCTTCCTGTGTGTTGGCCCTGCGGTTGCTTTCTCTTGGTACTACGGATTAGTTCCACATTACGAAAAGATGCAAAGGGTAATTGGAGACTAAACATTGTTCACTGGTGTGACTGTCCATCTCAGTGGTTGTGGTCCAAATCCAGAAAGTAAAACCCTTGCCACAGTTTGTCCTTAGCCAAAGGTGCTTCTAGCTCAACGTGCTTCTGGGGAGGGATTTTACTTTCTGGTCCTGGATTTGCCATCTATAGCACTCCTGGGATACACACGAGCTCACCCCACCACCCTAATTAGGACAAGTAGAATGAAGAAAAAGTATGACTGAATACTTATTATCCAATGTTCTCCAATTGGCCCCTTATTTGAATGTCAATTGCATTTTTGTAGCTAAAAACCAAAAACGCTCCACGGAAGGGTGCAGTAGCTGCACATTCCTGAAATTACTAAAGTTCCAAACATGACTATAAGGCAAGTGCACTAGTAACTATTACATCAAGCTGATTTCGAGATATAAGCTGTATATGCTTTGACGTAACTATAAAACCCTGTGTCACAGAGTCTAAAATGAACTTCAGGTGTAATGTCAGTCTGTCTGTAATAAAGCTACAGAAGTGGACAGGCACAATCTGTTGGTCTGGCCAAGCTCTATCTTCGAGCTGCTACTAAAAGACACCCACCTTTCTTGGACAATTTCAAATGAATGTGAGAAAGTGGGTCGCACTTTACCTGTGTGTTGCAGGAAGGACAAAGCTGCTGCTGCCGCAGAGTGGCAAGCCATTCTCCTCGGTGGTTGCTGATCATGGAAGCCTGACGTTTGAGGTCTGGGTAACTTGCTCATGGGCTCAAACATCACTTTGGCTTGGCCGTCCTGGTTGGACAATGGGTGGCACGTGGCGTGGCTGAGCAGAACTGGCGTTGGCAGAGAGGCAGGGAAGAAGAGATCTCTGTGCTCCTTGTATTTAGGCGTGGTAGGCGCGTCGCACATGGGCTGCACAAGACAAAGGAAGAGCGTTATGAACAGCTCTCACTCACTAAGCGAACTCAGCTCAGGAAGAAATTTGCATCCTCTGACAGTGAGTGAGTACCTGATCAAAAACTCTCAGTAGTGAAAGAAGCCAAACAAGGCAAAGTTTTGAGTCTATCTCCAGCAAATCTTACCACTTCCCTCCCTGCTCCATTCCTGAGTGTTTTTTAGAGGACCACTTGCAAAACACAAGAGTTGCACAAACAACCTGTGACAACATTTGGATGGCTCCCACAGCTGCTGCCATGGCAACAGTGGAGCACAGTTAGCAGAAATGCATACTTTCTCTCATCCTCCTATCCAGAATTGAGTGAGAGAATGAAAGGAACTCGTGAAGCCCAATGCCCAGTTCTTCCTAAGGGTCTTATTTTGTTCAAATTATGAGATACAATGTTGAAGGCCACTTCACCACCTTGACAACATGTGTTTTCACAAATGAATTATAAAAGCACAAAACATTTTGCAATGGTGAAACTCCTGTGCAAAAGTCTTTTGAATCTCTGCTGGCATGTAAAGTTGGAGCTTGCCAAGGGTATTATATTGCGGGGATCCTGCAAATTGAATACAGGGGCGCAACCTTCCCAAACCACGGACAACAATTACATAGTAGTGTCAGGAGCTTCAAGCATGCTCCAGTTTTGATGATTCATTCATTAATTAAACATCAGCACTTCTGTTCAGACAGCTATCTTGTACAAAGCACAATACCAATGAAGTTGGGATACTGATAGTATAATGATTTGCAAATCACGCTCAACCTACAGTAAATTAAATTGACGAGATGTTTAATGTTTAAAATGATCAATTTCATTGCTTTTATTTTCGCAAATATTCACTCAGTCTTTTTTGTTTCATTTTCACGTTCCCACAAAGCTGGGAAAGGGGCAACAAAATACTAGGAAAGTTGTGGGATGCTAAAAACAAAACAAAAAAAATATTGCAAGATTCTACAGGTGTTAAACGGAAACAAATGAGTACGATGATTTGGTTTTAAAAGGAGCATCCTCGAAAGGCTCAGTCAGTCACAAGCAAAGATGGGATGAAGCTCAGTGCTTTGTGAACAACTGTGTAACAAATGGTCGACCCGTCTAAGAATGTTTCTCAATGCACTATTGCAAGGAATTCAGGGATTTCACTATTCAAGGTCCGAAATATCATCAATAGTTTCAGAGAATCCGGAGAAATCTTTGCACATCAAAACCCACATTGAAAGCCCGTGACCTGCATTGAAAATTATCATCATTTTGTGAAAGACATTGCCACGTAGGCTCAGAAACGCCTCAGAAGAGCATTGGCAGTTCGCAAATTTGTCACTTGCAAGTTAAAACTCTTTCATGCAAAGCAAAAGCCATCTATCAACAACACCCATAAATGTCACGGCTTGTATTGAGCCGAACAAGATGCACGTCATCAGTGATGATCTTCGGAAATCATAGACACTATGTCCTCTGGGCAGAAAAGGAAAAGGACCATTAGAATTATCATCAGCAGAAGGTTCAAAAGCCAGCCTCTGTGATGGGAGAGCTGTGTTAGTTCCAATGGCATGGATAACTTTCACATCTGTGAAGGCACCATTAATGCATTAAAATAAGAATGGAAAAGAATTTCACATATTGTACAAAGCTTCAGCGATTAGTGTTCTCCGTTGTTGATAAGAAAGGTGATGTAACGCAGCGATAAACACGCACCTGTCCCAGCTTTTTTGGAATGTGTGGCTGGCATTAAATTCATAATAAGTGAATATTGGCAAAATAAAGTTTTTCGCTTTAAACAATAAATATCTTTTCCCTGGACTCATTCAATTAAGTATAGGTTGAAAACGATACACAAATCATTGTATTTTGTTTTTATTTTTATTTCACACAATGTCCCAACTTCTTTGGAATTGGAATCTCTCCCTTAGAAATTTGTGGGACAAGACATGCAGCCAGTCTGAGTCTGACAAACCACGGATAATTATGAGTTGGGTGAGAATAATTGTCGAATTTGATTGATTGAAAGCTTGAGAAATTTCGCTGCTTGGTGGGGTAGCAGGCTGATGTTACTTAAATTGGTTGCACCAGAAATCAGCTGATATAGACGTCAGCCAACCCTTGATCGTAATAAAGGCCACACAATTTATAAAATGAGTAGTTAATGGGTGGTTTAACGTTGCATTGAAATGGTGTTTTGCTTCAACTGTATGTTGTTAAAAGGAATCATTTAAGGATTCATGGATTATTAATTTCATGAATTTAAAAAGTAGCCCAATAACCGACCAGTTTTTCCCAAACATTGGTACAGTGGAGCCTTTCCTTGGCCAAAAACTGAACTCAGATTAGCACAGATGTAGATGTAGTTCTAACAGAGGAATTTAAAAAAATAAATGAATAAAAGACCCCAGCCATGTTCATGCGCAGCGCCTCGCTCAGCGCCTTACAGGCACCTTGGCACAATGTACTTGTGTGGGATTGAAAGACTGTGTGGACATGTAAGAGAAGCAGGCACAGAATTCTCACATTTGGGCCTGGAGCACAGGGGTGTCTCCTCACATTTGCTACTCCACGACGTGAGCAGGCGGTGCAATGACTCCACATAGCCAGCTGTTAGATTAGGCTACAGAACTAGGAGGCTGCCAGATGCACACTCTACTCTTTTATTAGGACGTGATGAAGAGGAGTCACGGGCAACAGGCAGAACAAATAAGGCATTGAATATAATAAGGTGATTTTTTTTTGTGCTTCTCCTTGAGTAAATCAATTAGAAAAAGAAACATTGAATTTCTATTATATTTGTACAAAAAGATGTTCATTTAGCGGTATTTCCTTTCTATTTTTGACCAGATTGTTTGCATAGTGACTGTGCTGAGATCAATGACATAATGGGAACTAGCGAGTAAGGCAGAAGTGCCAATAGGGAGGTTCAGTGGGTTATATTTAGCGCTGGCATCTACTTGAATAAGTCTGGGGATTACCAAATTATTTATCAGTTTGGCACAATTTACCTCAAGATGCTGAATACGGGGAAATATATTTTTAATAAACTAAAAGTGACAATGGAAGAAAATTGTTGGTCTCTTTACGTAGATAAATCTATTCATTCACTATTGTCGGAAAACCAAACTGACGCAAACATGTCTTCATGGACCTAGCGGTAAAATGTTCACATTTTCTGATCACCTTCAAGGAATTATTGCTAAAACTCTGGTCAAAATACAAGATTATGGTATTTTTTTGGGGGGGGGATTACACCAAGTGAAACTTGAGTGCTGAAAGCTGAAAGAGGACTACACTGTCATCTTTTGTTGTTTTTAATGTATTTGGTATTAGAAACCCGTTCATTCAGTTCCTAAGTACAACACTGTTGCTGTAACTCTTGAAAAGTTCAACGTCTAGTCATCACAGGGTATGATAACCTTTTGGTGGGAATTCCAGTCATACTAAAACGACAGTGTGACTGTGCGGCTCCGAATGAATGCTCACCCTGCGGGAGTGCGAATGTGCAGTGAGTAACAGAGATGAGCTGGATGTACCTGTCGCTGGGCAGAAGTAGCCAACTGTATCTGGCAAAACTTCACAGCTTGGTCCAGAGCCACATCCTCATCAACCTGAAGCAAGAGGAGGAACATTAGCCATATTAGAACAGTGTAAGTCACTCAGGCTTCCTCTTCACAAATCTCTTTCAATGTACTCTTTCTTGCATGTGTCAAATGGCCAAAATACAATCCTACAACGGATTTCCAGTTCTATATTTGAGTCACAATAGGAGATCGATTGGAGAAGCAAAGGAGTTAGGCGCTGTTTGCAGCGGTTGCTATGAGTGGATGCTTAGCATGTGGGCGTTGTGTTCGGCTACAGCAAAACATGGTACAATTAGCGCTAATGGTGATCAAACTGCTCTAATGTTCCTTCCAGCAGGCTGTTTGATGGAGCTGATGAGCAATACCCCAAAAGTGTGTCTGATGTTGCCAATACTTTCTATTCATCAATGAGGGTGTACCTCTACTATTGATAGTTTCAAATATTTGTACTGTCATATTACAGTAGCTTATGTCAGATGAAATAAAACAAATAGCTCCAAACAAATTACATTTGATTGTGTATTCAACCACTTCAAAAATAATTTGTACTAATTTTCCTAAAATACATGCAGCACCTCTTCGCATAGATTTGCCATTTTAAATATGGGACAATGGTCTGACTACAACGGATAAGATTTCCTTTGCAGGTTGAAACCAAAACACTCAAAATGAGCACATTAAATAGAGCCACGAAAAGAAGAAACATTGAAAATATGGAGAAGAAAAAGATGCAGAAGAAGTCTGTTTGGCGTTATAACAATGTGACAGGGAAAATAAGAGCTCAAAGTTTGGGTGGTTTGTCATAGTATATGTTTTTTAAAATCAAAAGTGGCCGCCTGGTACTACTGGATGGTGCTGCTTGCTGTGCCCACTCGAGCTTGTGAGAGATAGAAAATCTTGCTCAAGTTAGTTGTTCTCATCGTCGTCTCTCTCCCTTCTGGCTATTGCCTTCCCACTCCAGTGCTGTGGCAATGACGCAATCATTTCTGTGGGGCCGGCCGACATTGATCTGCAGCTCAATAAGCTTGTTCGGGCTGTTTTACAGCCCGAGTATTGTACAGTCAGACGTGTAACATTCAAACATGATACAGTACATCCTCGCTGGATGGGTCCAGTTGTGATTAGGCAGAATTTGTTTTTGTTGTTCCTTATAAAACACTTTTTATTTGTTTCTCTCCATGACTACACTATACATTCGAGCCCTCCCACTTCCACCCATAGATTATCTATGCCGCTTGTCCTCTAGAGTCTCAGATGATCTGGACCTATCGCTGTATCAAACATCTATAAAAAAAAGTCTTCAATTAACTCAATATGCACATTTTTGGCACGTGGAGCATAGTATCCAACAACAAAAATGTAGATATAAATTAGTCCTCTCCCAAAGTCACAAGCCCCTTGACTTGTATCAGCAGGAACAACAATAACAAATCCAAAAGAGAACAATTACTCAAATCCGTTACATTGTTCAAAAACGATGAATTGGAAAGTGTTTTATAGGGATTGGCTACGAGAAGAAGTGCTCGTGAAGAGTAATTTAATCTAAAAAGTCATAAAAGCTAACATGACTTTGCAGAATCTGAAAGAATTATAGCAGGAGCAACGCACTGAATGTGTGTGCAGCGGGAATGCATTGTGTGGCACACTGGAAGGACATTCACCTGTTTTATGAGCATGTATGTCTCTGACATGATCTTCTCAATGCGACCTAGGTCATAGGTCATAACTTTCTGCCCTTGTTGCCAAACTCTGTAGGCATCAAGTAGTAGAGTTTTTCCAGACTCTACATCCTCTAAAAGTTTCCTTTTTCGGCTGGGTCTTCGTAGTAAACCTTGATCAGTGCTGCTAGCTGTCAATGTGCCCTTGCTTGCCGAAGACTGAAGCTGCTGCTGCCTGGAACTAATACTTAGCTCCTCAAGAGACAGCTCTGATGTCCGACTGTTCTCAGCCACTTTTTGCTGGGGCTCGATTACACCCAGAGAGATCTGTGCCTCCGTTTCCCTGTCTTGAGTATCTGTGGTTGTTGATGGTCTCCTCCAATGGCCAGATTCCAAATCCATTGGCTCCTCTGGCCCTGTTCTGTGCCCCTCACTCCCAACAGCTTCCACCTTTCCAGGTTGATGCTCGACCTTGCCACCTTTGTCTGCGGATGGTGTGAGCGGAGGAATTTGTGGTAGAGAGCCTTCCTTGCGTCCTGTGTCGGTGGTACAAGTCCCCTCTGTGAGCACCGGCTTCTTGGGCAGCGCATGTTTGCTGTCCTCTGAACTCGGCCTGGTGCATGCGGCCGTTGTTGTCATCTCCCCCATGGAGGGGGTCGCTGCTTTGGGAAGCTGCACCTGAAAGACAAAAGAATTATAGCAACGACCAGCAAAAGGAGGGTTTAAGGAAATACAGTTTTCTTACCCCACTGAGACTGTTCAGATTGTCCTCCAGGACTTTTACATTGAGGAAAAATGCTCTCTTGGCCAAAACCTGGCGATCAACATCGCGTAAATATTTTCTTGATGGATTTAAGGAGGAGAGAAGGAAGTCAGTGGGGAGGAGAGATGACAGAAGAAATAAATATGCATAAAGTCAAAAGCAAACAAAGAGTGCTAGAGGAAACTGGCTCTTACTTTCCCTGGTCGGGGGTTCTCTGCAGCATGAAAGACACTTTCAGCAAGGTGTCGTGATCTTTAAGCTGTGATAGCACCTCCAGCAAGAGGACAATGGATCGGTTCATATGAGATGCAAAACTTCCTGGGCGATCAATCTCATCTACTGGAATACGCCAGATGCCCTGGGGGTGGAAAGGAAATTGCAACAAAGAGCAGCAAGAGCAGTAATTTGTGACTGTGCGACAAATAACTACTGTTTTGTATGATAAACTGCGGCTTTATTTGAAAACATAGTGGACATAAACAAGGAACAAACAATGTTTAGAGGGAGGATCCTTGACGCAACTAGTGGCTTTACAACAGTAAAGACTTTGAGGGGGATGTAGTGTGTAAGGAAACAATTAGCAAGGAGAATATTTGAAAGGAAAGATGCAACAGAGCAGAAAGTAACAGAATTAAGTGTGAGTAAAAAATATGGCATTCAAGAAGCACTAATGAGGGATGGAAAGGCTGCAGGGGAGATCTTGCAAACTGCCTGGACATGAAGGAGGTGGGAGGGAGGCACATAGTGTTTTCTCAGGGCACACATGATAGGAAGCCTCATTAGTTCTCAGCTGTGGCCAAGCGGTGCAACACAGCCACAGAATGGCGGCCGACAAACATAGGCCATTCTCTCTCCCATGATGTACGGACGCACCTTTTCAGCAAACATGTGTCTGCTTGGCAAGCAAAATGGGCCTACTCCTATCCAAACGAACATTTTTCCTTTTTTTTTTAATCGATGCAAGTGCAGATGGCGACTTAAGTTACAGTCAGGAAGCACGCTGCACAGAGCACATATTTTGGCGGGCGAAAATGTGTGCGAGACAAAAACAAAGACTTTCAGATCAGGATGGAACACAACAAATGTGATGGCTCTATCGGCTCATGGAGCACTTGGGAGCCTGGTGGTCCTCTGAACAGACAGCTCCAGATGGTCAGATGGCATTTTCTAAGACTCTGGAGGGAAATGAAGCGTGAAAGCGTGACGAGGGAAACCTATCAAACAATAATACGTATCTAAAGACAAACTTGTCACCTACCAAACAAAGTAACAAAGCCAGCACCAAAAATGCACACTGTATGATTGTATTTTAAACCCGATCATATATAGCAGCTAGGCCCAGTAGGTGTGAATTTTATGCCTGATTTAATCTTCACACATTCTTTGGGGCATCAACTAACCATAGAATTGAATCTGCAGTGCCAACGATGTTTGCCAAGGCTGAACTCACTCTAGCCTTCAATAAGGAAGTATGATGAGCATGGTCAAGTGTTCCCTGCTCACATTACAAGCACGCAGGATACTAAGTATACTAAGGACACTTTGAACAGCATCTCTAATGGATGAGGATTGTTCAGAGAACCATCATCAACGCAAATCTGTTTTGGGTAATGCAAAGCCACGGCTTTGCACAGATTATTCTGGAACACAACAGCTAAAGCAGATTTGTAAGAGTGAAATGATTTTAAGCATCTTTTTCAGGAGAAAATATAACAAGTGCCAGTAGGAGGACAGCTCTGTTGGGGTGAATACATCAGACAACAATGGCAGAGACCAAAGAGAACATGCCTAGTGTGTAGAACGTGTTAAGTATACATTACGAGCAACAACACTGGTAGCTCACTGTCTGAGCGTGACAAAAATTAGAAATACAGCAAGCTGCCCTCATGCTTTGTGAATGTGTGAGTTAAATGCAACACTTATACTTTCACAAAGAAACTTTGCACGTCTTGTCACATCCTCCTGGACACACGTATCAGCTGGTACAACAAGAGAAAAGTTGGGTGGTCATGTAGCTAATAGCAACCAGTGGCAAATGCTGCAGTTTAGCAATTACGACATCAGCATCCTGCCAGCCAGCTATGTGTAACTTGAGGAGGGAACTATGTTTTTAAATCAAGCTGGCCGTTACCTGCCGAAGCTACGGACAATTGGCAGGTGCATGGTACCGTTTGTCGTCTTGAGCCTTACAAGAAAGAATTACGATCTTGAGACATATTTGCTTTGCATCCGCTCTCACTAATCACAACTCCAAAGTCTCAAAAAAAACACCACGACTAAAGTCGTTTTTTTTCCTTCCAAAAGTCTGACAGAAAGCAACTCACCATCACCAAAGAAGGCTATTCCTCGCTTCCTATGCTGGTATTTTTTGGAAGGATTCTTGCAGGCAGTAGCAGCGACAGCATCCCTGGCAGCACCTCCACCCTAATAGACGCTCATGCTCAGAGAGCAAGGGGGTGGGCTGCATTTGGGTGCGAGGGCAGCAAGAGCTGCAGAGGAGGAAAAGCGGGAAGCTCAGCTGCACACGGTAGAACCGACAGAAGAAGAAAGGTAGAATGGTAGCTGCCTTGGCAAGAGGAAAGCCTGCACAGAAGTCAGGGCCTATGAGCTCAGGACACTGCTGACAGACCAGGAGACTCGGTCCTCTCCTGCCATCTCAAAACAAAAACACCCACGCACTCCATCTCCACTCTCCCCTGACCCCAGCCTGCTGGAGTTCTCCCCCCACCCCCCACCTGTGCTTTCTCTTGCACTATACACAGTGTACAGCCAGCCCTTGTAGGTCTGTGCCAGCCAATCACATATGAGCAGCGGAAAGTCCCGCCTATTACTGCACACCCACACAAACAGAGGAGTGAGAGAGTAATGAGGAAGCCGAACAAGAGCAACACAGAGAGGAGATGAGTGGAGCGAATAACAGCCAGGGGGAGGGGTAGTGCATGATCATGCTGAAGTCAGAGCAACAGGAAAAGAACATGAGAACATAAACTGGCTGAAAAAGGAATGGAGTGCTACAACAGATATGCACACTGCAAAGCTTGGCGCACCATGAAAGGCAAAGAACAGGTTTGTCTAAACAAACTCATTATTGACCATGTGAAAAAAAACATAAGGAACAGTCTTGCCTGAAGATGCAAGAATTCACAGCATACATAATATTTCCTCAGCCAAGAGCCCTCACCTGCTTCCTTTCAACACTGTCTGTGTCTCTCCAGATGGCCACCATAAACATACTACACATGCATAACCTTGTTTATCCTGTTTCCTGTGTGAGCAGAGTGGGGAAAAAGTGCTGGAAAAGGTCAAGCTGAGCCGAAGACAGCCAAGAGAGGCAGCGGAATCCTTAGTGACAGCGAGGGCTAGCCCACGAACATGCAAATAAAAACATGAGAAAAATGTTTTCACTGTTCAATACCGCTCCCTTAAGAAAGAAAAAAAACACGGTTCTCCTGAGTGGAGCTCCACCTACGAAAACCACACTGCGCAACTGAACACACAAATGTTTGAGTCATACGTCAAACTGAGGGAAGTAATTCAAGAGTAACTGCTACGCGGAACATTGTCATAATATTTTTACAGGAAGCTTCTCCTATTAGGAAAGTTTAAGTGAAACTGTCATTATCCTCAGATTGACGTTTGTGTTCAAAATGGGAGTGGAAAGACACACTTTATTTGGAGCTTGAGAGAGGGTAAATGCTCATGTGGGTGGACGATGCAAGTTTTGTGTGTGCGTGCGTATGCATGAGCGTAAAGATTGAGTGGAGGAGGAGATGGGTTAAGACTTGTCACAAGTGAATCAAATGTGAGCAGGCAGGGCTGACAGCTCAATATCTCCAAACCGGTGCTGTTGTGTAAGGACAAACATTTCAACAATGCTGTTAGAATATATGACAAAAACACACTGATGCTATGTTCAAGTAAAGACAAGTTAGAGGGACCGCCAACGAGTGATGCACCGTATTATGAATCCAACTGTCACATTTTGAATAATTTGATAGAAGCATAGCATTAAATTATTTGATGAACATCATTTGTATCAAAATGAATGGACAATTACAGCCACACCTATGCATATTTTACAACCAACATACTTTATAAACAGAACTCGTTAGTTCATTCAGAGTCACAATAGTGCAGTAGTGGAAAAAGTGGGCCATCCTGACGTAAATTGGAAACTCAACAAAACATGTCACGACGTCATATGTTGTGCATCGTGTTGAGTTCGGAAATTTGTGGCAGTAGTTGCACATTAACTTTATGTTTCAGTCACCAAAACAAAACCTTTGTATTGTGAAAACACAAACGCGTAAGGACTCGTCAGGATGTCAGTAAACCTGTCAAGCCATGCCGATTTAAGTGTAGCTGTAAGAAAAGTACAAAGTCGGTGCTGGGGACTGGCTTCCACAAACGCTTTGAAATAAAGGTGAGGTAACTCAAACTTGCACAATTCAGGAACTCAAGAAAACACATTTGCAATAATTTAGTCATGATCGTGCTTGCTTTGAAATACACACTAAAGCTTTGACAGTTGGCATACCAGGATGACAGGTTTGCTTCCAAAAAGGGGCTCTGTGAGAACACAATGGGAGATAGCTCACTGCAGAGCTCCTGTTCAGTCGTGGCTCACATCACCGGTGCAATCTGTTACCAGAAAGGGTTTGAGAGCTACAGCGCATACTACCATGTCCAGGATGATATAAACTGGCGAAAAACGGGGAGACAACTGATCAGTACAAGATACAGACTTATGAGCTTACATTGTCGGTTCTGTGTGGAAATAAGTAAGCAGGACCAAATCCAAAGTTGTTCCTGCTCCTTTTTCAATTCAGTGGAAGAGCTGTAAGAACAGATGATAGACGCAAACTCCATGGGAAGCAACACAAGTCTTGTGAAGACAGATCATTCAACAATCACCTACTGAGAAATTCCATTTATAGAGCTGCTTATGATCTGTTTTCAGGCCGGATTTCTGAGCAGCCAACTGAATTATGTGAGCCACGGGTGTAAAAAAAAAAAAAAAAAGGCTAACCCTAATGGTATGCCAATAGTGTACTCCACTCACAGCAAACACATGAGCACATCATTAGCGACAAGTCACGAGGACACACATCAGTGCTTTACAAGCTCGTCCCTTGAGATTGGGACTTAGCTGCCAACATAAGCGTTACGTTACACTCATCTAATGCTGCGTGAGACACACCTGCGCAACATCACGAGATCCAATACGAGAACTGCATGAAGAAAATTTGACTTCATATCAAGATGGAACTGCTCAGAATTTCTCAGCTCCAGCAAAAGAAAAACAACTACAGTATATCAGTTGTTTATTTTTACTTCCCCTCATTAAAAGAATTATTTTCCCCAGTAGTGTAGTAAAAGTAAAAAGGTCACAATGTTGGAAATTTTTTTTAAATGATCTATTTGTTTATATGCTAAAAAATGTCATTTGAAAGGGGGATAGGGAGTGCATCAAATTAAGCAATTTCAAACTTGGCAAGCTTGGAAAAGTTAATTACTTTTGTTTCACCCTGTCAGAGAGTATTCATTGCCTCAGACAAATTGTGGCTGTTCCTTGTATCAACTTGAGAGGTGTTTGCAGTATTTGTCCCTTTTCATGCAGCAACTAAAATAAAAACTAAAATATAAAAAGCATGTCTCATGAATATTCAGAGTGGTTACATTGATCTTTCTTCCGTATCAGTCAAAAGTAAGCAAGTTTATACTCCTTTTGTTCTGAGCGCATACGACCAGATATTAAGCCTGCCATTTTTATGGATGAATGTTAAACGATTCAATGTTAAATGATATGTACAAAAATGCTAATGTGAAATATGCAGTGACGAAGTGACACAGGAAAAACAACATACAAAGGTACTATGGACCAAACTTACATTGAACAGGTTTGTCTTGTTTCTTTCACAGAAGAGTCCTTGTGCAGGCATGTGCTTCTGTTGTTGCCATGGGACACTGCTTCCTAGCAACACATCTCGGGCCCACTGTAGGTTCTGTGGTAATAAATAAATAAATAAAAAACATGTCTCCATTTTAATAAACACTACATTAAACTACCATCAAGCAGATCGCCTTCCATCGTAACAGTATATTGACGTGATGAATAAATGTATATAATAGATGTTTGCTTGGATGTTGAGTAAACATCTGTTAAAATCTAAATGCTACTCATTTGCAGTCAAGGAAGCCCACATTGCCTTTCGCAACCATGAAACGTAAGATGCAGAGAGCTGGGAAAAGCTAAAGTAAAATACTGTATAAATAATGGACATATAATAATAATATTAATAATGAAAAAATGTGTGAATTAGTGAAGATATAGCTACCATTACAATGGCTCAGAAAACAGACAGAAAGGTGCCCCTACAGTATGGCTGAGCACAGCATCTCTGTGCCAAACTGGCTGAAAAAGCATGGTTCTCAACCCACGCATACCTCTACCCACTGAGATTTGGCGCTTACATAGACTTCTTCAGAAACTAAAGTGCAATGAATGAAATCCAATGCAAACATAAATTGCGATGAAAATGACACTGCCTTTGCAGCTGACATTGTTACTAATTCTGTTTAGCTGTATATATATATATATATATATATATATATATATATATATATATATATATATATATATATATATATATACACATACACACACACACACACACACACAGACAGTGAGGAAAATAAGTATTTGAACACTCTGCTCTATTGCAAGTTCTCCCATGTTGAAATGATGGAGGGGTTTGAAATTTTAATCATGGGTGCATGTCCATTGTGAGAGAGATAATCTCTATAAATAAAAAGAAAAATCCAGAAAATCACAATATATGATTTTTCTTAGCACAAAATAGGCAGCATGTCATTAATTAAGTTGACTGACCTGGTGGGTTTTGCTGTTGGTGTAAAGGAAAGCCAGGCGGTAGAGACTCTTATAGTGTTGAGGAAACCGCCCAAGGCAGAGGAAAAGAGAGCGGACGCACATTTCCACCAGCATTTTTTTCTGGTCGGCATGTTCTGCAGGCAGGGCCTTGGGTACCTCGATCAACTCGACAGGAGGCTCTGGCTTCTTTTTGCCTTCGTTGGCTGGGGTTTGAGAAGCAGGGTGTTGAGAGGAAGCTGCTTTCGGAGGAGTGGCTGGTACAAACACAGGTGGTAGGCAGACATCTGCAGAGATTTTGGGAGTTGAAGCCTCAGGGAGGGTCACCACTACCATTTCCACAATTTCCTCAACCAGATTTTCCTCTGTCTGGGGGACAGTCTGATCTCCATGTGACTCTAAAGTAGGGAGCAGCAAATACAACACTGAAGACAGCCTGTAACAACCCAATTCAGGATGACTACAGCAGTGAAATGGAAGGAGAACTATTATTAAAAAAAAAAAGAAAGATGCATGTACCAAATGAGCATATCCAATACAGGTACGTACATTTTTCCTACATTTCTTTCAGGCTAGTAATAGTGTAGTTTCTGTCAGTATCTGAGTCCTGGTATACCTGTGTCCTCAGACGCAGGTTGGCCTTCCTTCACAGGTGTGCTCTCTGAAGACGACGAACTGACTTTCCCGCAGGCAGGTTTGTTGCTACTGTCTTGAGAGCTAGTGGGATCGGTGAAAGCATCCTGGGTGGAGTTGGAGTCAGAAAGCATCACCACCTCGCTGTCCTGACTGCGTTCTGCCAAAACAAGAAACAACACAAGTAATTTCACCAGTTGAATGGCTGTGGATCTATGGAAAAGCATAAAAAAGCATATCAAGCTCATTTTGCCTAAAAATGGGCTATATATGGGTCTTTCATTGAAGTGTGCTATACTGTACGTTGTTTCCAAAGTGAGTCACACAGATTTTAAGTACGTAATCACAATACAAGTAGGTTGGAACACAAGGGGTGTTAGGAAGGGTGGGCGGGGTTGGAAAGGAGACCAAATCTATGTCAGGGTTTCCCTAAATTGTTATTAGAGATATGGAGAATCATTGGCAGAGAACTGTATATAACCGAATGAGGAGTGGAGGATAACACACACGGGAATTTTCAAAAGATTCAAAGTCGTGAGTAAGCAGCAAACATCTTATGGCACTGTAGGTGAGTCATTGAAGTTAGAACAGTGTAAATGGGTGCCTCTGTTAAGAATGCACTTCATTACAGAGCTGTTTTCTGACGGAAGACATAGCCTCTGAGAGAGTTTGGTGGGTTTGGAGAGCAGTACCATTCAGGGAAGCCAGCCACATTGAAGACCTGGGCAAGCAGTAATCATGGTCAAACTCTGGTGAGGCTGTTGAAGATATGGGGAGCTGGTTTTACAACAATATCAAGCAGAACTGTACCTCTGAATGCATTTTATACATTACATTTAAAATGCAGGTTGGTTACAAAACAAATAAATATCAATCATACATTTTTGACAAATGGGGGCATAAAAGCCAATCCCTTTGTAGAACCCAATTCAGACAATAAATGAATTATTTCAATTTCTTTGCAACATTGACAATGAAGACATTCATATTCTTATTCCCAGACAATGTTTCTCTAGTTCAAGTAATTTTACCCTTTTCCTTGTGAGCCTGAATCTAGATTGTCAACATCTTTAAAGTGGTCAACGTGAGCTGAGATTTCACTATTAATAGGACATCTAAAATCGATTGTGTTAAAACAATCAAGAAATAAATAACTGTGGAAAGACAAAGGACAATGTTGATGATGACTGGATGTCTGAATCAGGCCTTACAGTCTTATCGCCGGAATGTGCTTTAAGCAGAAAGATTGGCTAACACGCATATAGTGTGCCACATTTCCATAACTTGGGTTTCAGTTCTTTGCCAATAACAGACCACCCACTGGTTTCTGAGTTTGCTCATTTGCACTAATTGGAAAGAATTTCCAAATGTCCCATTAGTGCGATGAACACGCGAATCACACAGGACAAGGCATCTCCGGGGAGTCAAGATTTTTAGTCAAGTAAAGCCCACGCTGAAATCTAACAAACGCAAGCACCAGACGATAGGGTGAATTGTGTTAAGGTTCTGAGTTGAGTCAGTACTGAAGACAGTGACCCCATTGGAACTACATGCATATATAAATGGCAAAGCAGGTGGTAAAAGCAAGCAGGCAAAAGAGGAAGCAGGCAGGTAGGTAGGGAGGAAGGAAAAAATCTGGAGGACAAAACTGGCAACATGGGCAATATGGCTGCATTATAAGCACATTCAAGCTTAATGTGGAACATGGGATGTGTGGGAAGATATTTTTTTATTATTAAGTAAAATCAGTCTTTTACCCCACAGTTTTCCTAGTGGACAAGATCCTTTCAGATTGGAACATTTGAGACAAAATGTCCTTTAATTACGTTGCTTGTCTGCTTAAACTATGTATTTCATATAGAAGTACAAAACTATCTATGCATTGTCATAACTGGATGGCATAATTAAGTTTAAAAATCTTACAAGCAGTGAGGATCTTGTAAGTTTCCCCAAACTGTCAGGAGAAATTTAGGGCGCAACCACCAATCAATTGATTTATACGGTTAAAAGGGACGCAAAACCCATAAAGAATCAAGAATACGTTCTAAGTGTATGCACAAGTACAAATGGCACCGTGATTAATATTGCGTTTGTGGAATAAAAATTAAATTGAATCATGAATCCATGAAAGACGGGTGCCATGTTGGGCGAAATAATTATCAGCACACCGGAAGTGAAGAAAAAAGTGACACAAGCTCGTTGCCAGCAAATACAGCGGGCTATTGAACTGCGCCAGTTGCCTGACTGTTGAGAGCGATGGATTTAATCATTTAATCTTGTGTACACCATGGCTAATATGCAAAAGATGCAGCAATCAGAGGAAGCGTAGCAAAGAGTAAAAGCATTGTAGTTCAACTTCTTGATAAGAAAGGGATCCAGATCAGCTCAGAACTCAGCATGTACATGCAGATGATGAATAGGTTGTCATTTTGGAATATTTACTCACTTTGGTTTTCTTAAGTAAAAGTAAGAAAAGCGGGCAGGGACTGTTTCATTAATGTCACATTCTCGTGAATTGACACGGCGTGAGTAAAAAGACCTTCAAATGAATTTGGTATATAAGGTTAAGAAACAAGTTCTTTTTACATGTTTGTCAGTTTTAATTTATTACACGATTATCTCCCTTATTTATTTCAGTCGATTGTAGGTTTTTATTGCACGTTATCACATTAATGTATAGCTTTTTTTGTAACCATCGGTTTCCGTATTTGTTGCTTTTTTTACCTATATGCTGCTTCAAATCAAGTGTTTCCAGGTCCAATGAAATTGTTTCAACTGAAACTGTGGTTGTAATCATTGATGGATCAACCATATTAGGAAAAGCAAACTGACAAACTGGTAAGGAAAGCAAAAAGGACAAAGCTGTGACAAGCCACACACATGCATGCGCACATTCCGGCCAGTGTGCAAATCTTAAATCACCGCTGTTTTGGTGATGCAATGTACGTAATCAAGTAGACTGTAGCCATATTGCCCATTTCACCACATCCCAATTATCCAGTGCAAAGGGTCCATTGTAACTCAAACCAAGGCCACACAACATGGTGATTATCAATCTGAGAACTCCTCAGTGGACTTCCTGCCCAGTGCAAAAAAAGGGCAAAGAGCCCAAGCCCAGAGACAGTGCCTAGGACTGGGACTGTACCATCAGCCTGCTGTTCCTCATGCCGCTGCTGCTGCCACTGCTGCCGTCGGAGAGTTTTGCGTTTGGCGTAATCGTGGTCAAACGGTGTGGCCACGTAGAGAGGGGATGTCACACCTGGAGTGGCGACTGACGGAAAGGAAGAGCTGAGGATGTTGCCTATTCCTACCGAAGAACTATTAAAGTCTTCGTCTATCACAGAGGTAGATTTCTCCCTGAAATGAATGAGGAAACAATATTTTTACGAGGAAAGAGTCTAGAATTAATCATTCCTAAAGGGCGACCTTCAATAGGATTACTTACTTTTCATTAGACCTGGGTATGCTGGGCATACTCTTCTCTTCTCCTATGGCAAATGGTCCTGTAGCAGCCTCAACCAGCAAATTGAACAAGACTTCATGGTCCAGATTGGGCTCATTAGCCTGCAGTAGCTTTAAGATGGTGGCGCTGAGGCGGAAGTGCAACTGGAACAAATAAAGTTAACAACGCATTAAAATGAGAGTGCTTTCAAACTACAAAATTGAGGACCTCATAATTCAGATCTATTGAAGAGCGATTTACCTCCAGGGCCTCCATAGCCAGGTCAGGTGGATTGTGATAATGGATTTTACGAGGATATCTGGCAGCCTCTTCATGCAGAAAGTGTGCTGCCTTTAAATTCAAACAGATGACACTCAATAAACCACTAAAGTGCGATGTGACAAAATAAATAAGTGAAATGACAAGATGGGTTCTAGTATGAATGAGGAAAGTCATAATTGCTATATAACCGATTCCCTATGCTTGCATAGAAAGCTACCCCGTACCTCCCCAATCTGCTGCTGACCTCCACGACATTGTGTTTGAAATTTCAAAGTTCACCTGCCTCCAACGATTTCATCATAACAGTGCTATGACTAATGCTATATTTTTTTTATCTCTTGGGATAACACAGACACAGACAAAAATAACATCTTTTGAGGGGAGAGAAGCAGTAATCTTTGTTTCTGTAGGTGGATTATGAAACAAACAATCTCCTCAAGAGTGCATCCTAGTTTAAAAGAATAATTTAAACAGTTACTTTCATAACATTTACCTTGTTTTCCATACAGACATGTTTATCAAATATTATAGAATAAGTATTATTCTTCAAACGGGTGTACAGAAAGTCCTCAAGTTAAGACGAGCTCGACCTACGCCGTGTTCGATTTGACGACGGCTGAGCCTCCTCGTTTGACATTTTAGGTTGCAGACAAACGCGACCCAGATCGGATTTTTTTGCTGCATCTGATTTATTCATGTTATATTTTATGACAGTTTGAATGTCTCAATTCTGTTTTTTTTTTTTTTTCAAATTTGACTTGGGCCACTTTCATATGTGGTCCTAGATTGGATACATATGGAATTTTTTTGGAATGCAACTGCAGCCTGAACGGCCAGCTCACATATATGCGTCATTGACGTCATCCGGAGCCCAAAATGCGCTCCGTGTGGTGTGCTAGCAGCTGGGAGATCGAATCTGCAAAGTTTTTTTTGAGTAACAATATTGACATTATATTACACTTAAATGAAGCATGAAGCATAAAGTGGACAGGTATGGTGATAGTAATGATTCAGCCACTTGTTATTTACGCACGGCAATGACATGATGTCATCTTTGGTGACGTCTCCATGAAAAGAGATCGAAAAGCCTCCCCTCATCATTCCCCCCAAATACGGTATTTCTACCCCCTATCGAATCACTCCACGGTAGAAATACCCCGACACGCTTACTTCCGTAAACACTACGTCATGAGTGACGTTGTCTTTTCCGCGCATGCGAATCACTTTGGGGAGGCATATGTAAGGTCGCATTTATAATGCAATGTGAACGCTTACACAAAAACCTTTTTTCACAACATGGCCCTACTTCCCAGCAGTGTTGGTAAGTACAGTACCTTATTTTTTATTTTAATTCATTTTATAAGTGTATATTTATTTTGAGATTTAGGGAGAATTAAAGGGTGCATTCAGACTTACTTACACGGAAATTCAAATTACATCACCATCGTAGGAATGGAACCCGTAAGACTTCCTGTATAACAAACTGGCACCTGCCGTTTTTTGGAAACTCATGATCTTGTTGTCACGAATATCATTCACTATAGTTGATCCTTCATAAACATTCAACATGTTTCCAACGATAAATTATAATTGTATTCATTTTTTTAAATCCATGAATACGTAAGTATGCGTGGATCAACCGTACTCAAAAGTCCTTGGACAGTCAAACTGTACAAGTAAGGTTTCCAGAGCGGCTTACCTTTTTATAAAGCTTCAGATATTCCACAGGGTTCTGTTTGCGTTTCTCTGCGATCTTGCCCAGCATATAGTGGATGAGCCACTCTTCTTCATCACTGTCCCCCTCACAGCGGGAAGCTCCTTGGAAACATTGCGATGCAGTCTCTAACATGGATTCTCTCCTTTCCTCCATCTGAAAATAAAGACAGAGCAGAGCTTTAAAATGTTAATTAGCTCATTACCACAGATCTCGACAAGGCCTTTATATGAAGAAGCAGATCCAAGTGACATGATGTGACATCTCCGTTGTAAAACTGAAAAGACCTTGTTAACATGCGCCACCCTCACCTGTTTTACCACCTCTGGTGGAAGCTCATCACGCCACTGCTTTAGCTGACGTGAAGCAAAGGAGTGCAAAGCATATGAAATGGTTCCATACTCGATCCAGAGTGACAGGTTGGAACTGTCTATCTCCAGGGCCCTCTTAAAGCAGTTGAGCACAGCCTGTGAGTGTTTCCATATGGGGACATCACTTTTTAGTTCATTGGAGTTGAGTTTCTCCTGAATACGGCTGGCCCTGGCTAAGGCCATTCCTGCCCAGGAATCAAACCTTTGCACAAACACACAATGAGCATCAGTGCAAGCAAAGATGACAAAAGTCTACAAAAGTCATCGTATTCAGTTTATACTATTTATTACAACATAATAAAACTATTAGACTTCAAATTAATAAAATTATCATTTGACAATAATTGACAGCCGCAAAACTGCCTACCTGTTCGGACACACACAGATGTCGTGCATATAAAACTTCATGGCTTTGGACTGCTCCTTGTTCTTGAAGTGATAATCAGCCAGCAAGTAGTAGACCTCATTAATAATCGGGGGGGCTGGAAGACTCCCCTCGGGAAGGCTTGGGGTCTTAAAAAGCAACAAATTGAAAACATGAGAGGAAACTAAATCCATCCATTCATTATCTGTACTGTTTATCCTTATTATGGTCGCGTGAGTGCTGGAGCCAATCCCTACGTGGGGTACAACCTGATCAGGTTGCCAGCCAATCACGGGGCACATATAGACATAACAACCATTCAGACTCACGATTCATCCACGCACAATTTAGTCTCCAATTAACCTACCAAGCAGGTTTTTGGAATGTGGGAGGAAAACAGAGTACCTGGAGAAAACCCATGCAGGCACAAGGAGAAAATGCAAACTCCAAAAAGAAAGGGATTTGAACCAACGACCTCAGAAATGTGAGGTGGATGTGCTAACCAATAATAAAAAGAAATTCATTCAGCCAATATTGTAGCAATTTTACTACACCATCATTTAAAATAAATGTTTCATATTGGACCATAAATTCAGTGTGGGCTCACAAACTGACCTTTCTTGTCAGGCCCTCAATGTAGGCTGCAACCTCATCCATAGTGAGAGTGGGCGTCTCACTTGGGGGGGCGATTCCTGAAAACCTCCTCAACAGATTTGCTAAATCTGCAGATACGGTGCTTGTTTTGTAGCTGTCAAACTCCGGCAGCGACTTTGGTTTAAAATACTGGAACATGAAAAGGGCGTCACTCCACAGCAGCTCAACCTGCAACACATTTCGTAGTTTCAAGGACCAGATTAGTATATTGAATATTATGAGTTACATTATCACATCTGACACTAGGAACGCATATTTAATGCACTATAATGTACTTGGATTTACATGGGAATAGCACATGATGAACAGTTTGTTCAAATGTTTTAATCAAAGGCATTGCATTACCCGATGGCACCTCCCAGTGCCCAAGCACACAAATGACAAGTTTCAAACTAAAGGGATCTTGGCCAAAATTAACATACTTGGCTTGATTGATAGGAAATAGTTCAGCTGGGAAAGTGCCTAAAAACTGAATTTGATTTATTGCACTTTCATGGCAATATTTTCAATCGAATGGGAGCATCTATATTGGCCACTAATCACACATGTGACATTATGAGAGTGTGATAAGCCGTTAATCATTTTAAACAGATATTGGTACCAACAAAATATTCATTGGACTTGTTGACGAATGTGAATTAATATATCAAAGGAGGAAGAGGGACTAAAATGAAGGCTTACTGGATATACTTTTGTATATAATTAAGCAATTTCAGTCAAAAAGTAAAACCGACAGACTGTTCTTCCTGTGCATTACTTGCAGTGGACTGCATTCGGCGCGCTGAGTAGCCAACTTCAAAATAATAGCATTTCTGTCCATGTTTTTATTAGTGGTTTTTGTTTAGAAGGTGGCCCTCAGCCAGTTGTGGGGTTTCGTGAATGCAAACAACATTACAACACTGCAATTCCTCACCTAAAGTAGGATATCTCCCAGGAGGACTATTTGGCCGTGTCGCTGCCAAATGATGCGGCATAATCCTTTTAAGATTAACGCTAGAAACATTTGCGTAGGTTTCATCTACACTCATTGTGTGTTTGTCACACACACACACACACACCCCCCCACACCCCCACGCACACACACTCGCGACGTCTCTAGCCAGGTTATCTGGTCACGTATTCGATAAATATGGCAGCGCACAGTACTTTTTTTTTTTTTTTATTATTTTAAATTCAGAATTGTTGCTTCAAAACAATCATGACAATGGTTCAGTACTTGATATTCCATATAACATTGCAAGCATCTTTGTGATATATACAAATATTGTATACGCTCTGTTCTTTTGCTTCACCAAATTATAATTATTATTTTCAGATAATGGGCCTTCACTGCTACAGTTTCTGTAACTAAATATTTGGCACGTTTGATCATCTTTTCAATTAATTTCCCTGGCCAAGCAGGTTTGCTAAGGGGAATACAAAGATTCTGTTAAATTGCAATCTACATCAGTGTTTTGAGAAGAATCAGATGGTGCTGTCGCAAAATATAATTCAAAAGCATTCACAGGTTGTATGAAACTGAACTGTGCAAGTCACACCTGACCATACATTTGCATGAATCTGACCTGTGGAGAGGAGTGGTCTTCAAGGAAGCGGGCTTTGCTCTTCTTACTAGGATAGGCATATAGACAGAAAAAACACTGTTCCAAAGCCATCTCCAACTCCTCTTTGTAGGGATGACATATATTATTTGCAGTGCCAGTGGTTGCAAATTCTTTTTCCAAAACTTGAACCTATGGGAAATATTAAATAGCTGTCAAACCCACTCATGGTTATACATTCAAATTAATTCACTTGTTAGAAGGTATGCCCAAGCTTACGAAAAACTTGAGCAGTGAACCATCTGAACAGCAACACATGGAGCGACGTCCAAGATACTCATGAGCGGTGTTCAGAAGCATAAGAGAGGATGGGAGCATTGGAGAGTCTGAGTCATCTAAAAGTCATGTTAACAGCATCATTCAGTCTAACAAGAATGTTAAGAAGGCATAAGAATGAAATCAAGATGTCCACAAACCTTCATCATCCCCTACAGACATATGTTGTTGAAGCATAGCGTCAAAAGCAGCTTCTTCGTGTTTGATGATGTGATATAAAATAATCCATGGCAGCACAGAGAAGAAATAAGGCTCTTTGGGATCGTCTGAAATTGTCATGCTCAAGTCGATGAGCTGAAAAGACAAACACAAAAATATATTAACATCGCTGCCTCTTACTATAAATGGGTCTGTACTCTCTAAAGTAATAATGAGTAGTCAAGTCAATGCTCCTCTAACCTGAATAAGATTGTTTGCCAGTCGAGCCATACTGGCGAAGTGTGTGATGTTGCTAAGGAGCTCAGAGTCTTTGGTAAAGCAGACATTGATGCCCTCCAACAGCTTTGTAATGGCACTGACCCATTCTTCCTTCACAGGTGGACAGCTGCTTGTAGAAGAGTTGAGCTGTTGCAGAGCTTCATTCAAAGCCATCTCACTTGTCTCCAGACATTGCTGGTAGTCTTGGAGCCTTAACAGTGAATTCTGGGGCAGAATTACACACAGGAGAATGAGATCACATCTCAGCATTTCATGAAGAAGGCTTTTCATTGTGGACTTGAGAGTTTAGCATCATCTGACCTGCAGCAGCAGAAGCTGAGCAGGACGTTCTGGTGTTGAGCTAACAAACTCCAAATGTTTACTCCTGCTGTTGTAATTAAGAGTGGGTTGCAACAAACGCACAACTGACTCAAAGTCTGCAGACTCAAAGAGACGCTGGATTTCTTCCAATGACTGACAGCGCTCCAGAGACTTCAGTCGTTTGTCAATCTGGTCAAACAAACAAAAGAAAAATGGGATTAAAGAAACAATGACTATAATGATAAAAGAAAACATACTTTGAGTCATAAACCAGTACACATACCTCTTCAACAGAGATTGCTGCGTCTACCTTTAAATTAGGTAGTTTGATGGTATAAAATCTCCATTCGGGAGGCTTGTGTTTGCTCTTTAACAGCCCGGTACAGACATCATAACTCTCTAAAGCCAATTCCATGTCTCCCTGAAAAGAGAGACAAACTTCCTGGTCAAACCTGGTTAACAGTGAGTTGAAATGATGTCTCAGCCCTTTTTCAATGATACCCCCAGTGAAATGTTTCTTTTGCAGTCAAGTACCCCTTAACCAGGGAAGCATTAATGGATGAGAAAAAAAAAAAAAAAAAAGAAAGACTTAAAACAAGAGTGCTGCGCCACCAGTGTCTGATGTATTATATTGGAACGCTATTTGTAATTGTATTGCAAGACTATTTGAAAGTTAAAAGAAAAAATTAAAGAAAGAAGAATGAATTAACCAAATTATGAATAACAATTAGTGCACGTAAAAATAATTATCTACAGAAAATGTCCTCTTTTGGGATCATAGTAATTATCTGTTCACAAATAGAAAGCATTCACTTAAATCTAACTAAAATACATAAATCGATCTGCAAAAACTCTTAAAAATTGCCTTAAAATATCTATTTAATCATTTTAAAAGAATAATACAAACAACAATACCTACTGTCAACATTGAACATTGCATTGTTGCGTTTAGTGAGACTCTTGGGCTTGCGCTTATCTTTATCATTCTTGGTGGCAAGGAGGCAACTGCTTTGCATTGATGCTACTTTTGGAATATATTTTAAAATCTCACATAGCTCCTGATGTGCCTTCAAGTACCCTCATTTGTAAACGGCTGGTCTAGAACACAGAAACAACAACATGTGCACTTACCTGGAGAGCAAGGGCTCTAGCCTTCAGCCAGTAGACACGCACCGTGACGTCTAACCACTTGTCCTCAAACAGATCTTTTTGGGATGAACCTAAAGCCAGGAGCAAGATGTCCGCCTGGAAATGTTGCCCAGGGAATTCGTTTTCAGACGTGTCAGTGCAGGAGCCTGTGCTTCTTCTAGAAGTCACTAAAGGAGAAATACAACAGGAGATGAAAACGTGCAGTTTCCCATTACTTTCCATAATGAAATCCCTGTATGTCCCAACTGGACACTTAAAACAGACAAACTGTATTTGCAAGAAAAGTTACGACAAATAATCAATATGAAATACAATATTTTATAATACTGGAAAATTTCATATTTTAAACCAAAAATGTGTGAAATGTAATGCTTTATTAATGGGTATTCGAGGCACCCAACCGTCTTGCCTTTGTTGTGTAACCATTGCTCCAACTGCAATTCCATACATGCCAAGCTCATTTCCAACATTTCCTGTACATAAAGCAGCAAATGATTACAATTGTATTCAGTCAAAAATTAAGCTTTCAAGCATGTTACTTGAGTGGAAATCTGCCTCATACAATGTATTTTCAAAACAAATTCTCCAGTAAAATTAACAGTGACATGAAAGGAATGGTGATGAAAACAAAGATATATAGGATACAAATAATGGATAACAATGGGAAGTTGTAGCTGAATGCAACAGAGCTTATGTATTGTTTTAATGTTTTGATTTGCAGCAAATATTTCCCGTTTTGTCATTTACCCGGATGTGCTGGTTACTGCAGTTTCGAAACAAAGGATTTGGAAGGCCACAGCTATGCTTTCTCCAAGCCTGGTAGACCTCCAGCACCACAGTGGTCATACCTAGAGGCCACTCCTCCATGAACTTCTGACCCACTGCTTTCAGATAGCACAACATGAGGTCCAGGATTCCTCCATTGGTCATATTTTTAAGAAGGAAGTTATGAACATCCTTTTGCTCTACAATAACAAACAATCATAAAATAATTTTTGTTAATAAGATGATGTCAAGAGCATAACGATCCATGAAGGGCTAAGTGTACCAGAATCCATGCAATCAACTGCGTCAATTGGAACGCAGCTCCCAAGCAGAGGCTGCCTGTCATCCTTCCCATCACGTTGTGTCTCATGATTACTCAGACTTTCTTCTTCATTATCAGGATCAAACTTCCTTAGCCTACAAGAAAGGGAGTGAGTTTATGCATCCGTACAACAAAAGCAAACCTTTCGTCTATCCATCTTGTATACTGCTTATTCTCACTGGGGTCCACGGTTCAATTTCTGCTCTGTCCAAGTCATGTGTTGTAATGTCTTTGGGCAAAATACTTTAGCCACATTGTCTCCAGTGCCACTCAGCTGGGTGTAAATGTTTGGTGGAGGTCGGAAAGGCCATAGGCGCACACCGGCAGCCAAGCTTCTGTCAGAGGCAGGGCTGCTGAGGCTACACGACGACGTAGTTTCCTGCCACCAGAGTGTGAACGTGTGAGTGCATGAATGTTTGCATTGTCAGCGCTTTGAGTGTCTGGTTGTCCAGAAAATTGTTATATAAATATGATGCATTATAGGGATTGCAGGTGCGCTGCAGCATATCTGCAGCTGACTTTAACCAAGACAACACCCTGGACTGGTGGCCATAGAACTCAATAATCATTCACATCAACACAACCACATGAACTACAACATCAGCACACACAAGTGGTATGAACAAAAACAACACAAATCATGGTTACCTTGAAGGAAGATACTTAAACAGCAATTCCTGAAAATCAATCTTCTCTTCCTTTTTGCATTTCGTGTTCCGAACCCGTGCTGAACGTCTTTTGGCAGTCTCAACATTATCTTCTACTGGACGTTTTCTTTTAGGTGCTTTCTTTGCCTTGTCGATCAGAGAAATATCCATAGCTGTAACTGTGGACGGTGATGAAAGCATTCATTATAATTTCACATCAATAAATTATTATTAAAAACGTTTTAACTTGGATTTACAACTGACCGAGAGAAGAAGCTGTAGGGATTTCCACAATGGTAATTTGCGTTTGGATGGCAGGTTGCGAGAGTGCTGATGGCTCAGGAAGGACAGTCGGTGGCAGAGACGAACTAGGGCTACTACTCAACACCGTCGTCTGGACTGTGCTGATCGGACTGCTGGGTTGAGGCAGGTTTTGGAGGAAGCTTCGGTCACGGTATGCAGACAAGTCGATCCTGCGCCCAAGACTTAGACGAGGCGGCCCACATGTGGTTTGATATCTATACATTGCAATAAGGCTTTCACCCACATGCTTCCACCTGTGTTAAAAAAAAAGTCCCATGTCAAATCGAGTTATCTAACCATGTGTTTCGAGGTCAAATGTTTTCTAGATCCAATTATATATATTGAAATACACGAAATGAACTGAAGATCGGAGACACACTTCTTGAATCAATTCAGAATTTAATAAGAGTTTGGTTCTATCACGAGTGTCTATACTTTTAATTGTAGTACACACTCATTAACCCATGTGTAAGGGAAATTGTGTGTGTGTTGTAATCACATTACAATTACCGGTAGTATTTAAAATAATTTACAAACACTGTTAGGGGTACTCACGAAAGACACTGGATTGGCTTAATTAAGACAAGGTCAGGGTTTGGTTCCGTGTAAGAGAGAGCCTGTCTGCGTTTTCGTAAATCCAGAGCCTCTTCCACAATGGATTTGCGCTCCTCTTCTTCCACTTCCACATAGTGGACAGACATATCGCTGCAAACACACCACAGAACCCAAAAACATTTGAAAGTGATACGTTGGTAAGAGCACTTCTTAAAGAACTTATATACAGTGAAGGACAAAAAATAAATGCAGTCACCATCTCTTGAACATCTGCATTGTGTCCCTTCTAAGATTAGCCTGCTCCTCAAAGATTTTCTCCTTCAACACCAGGCCTTTTGTGTAACAATGATCCTTTTCAAGGGCTTTACTGATGAAATACAAACACCCTGGAAATATTTATGCACATGATCATTACTTTAAGGCTGAAGTTGTGAAACAATAGACAGCAAACTGGTATGGGCAATGTTTAACATACATGTATAGTCACAGAGCGTGTAGAGAATAGTGATCAGATTGTCCAGGCAGGGCCAGTGGTCCGGGTTACACTGCAATCCCTCCTCAAAGGCATGCCGGGCCAAAGGAATACGCAGCAGCCGTACAGCCACTTGTCCAATTTTGTACCACATGTTCACATCAGTGGAATCCAGCAAAACAGCCTACATAAAGAATGAACAGGACTATTAACAGGGTTTTTATCCTTTTACATAAAGACAAAATTTTTGTCGCACAAAATAATATGTAGCATTCTTTTATTGTTTGACCTCTAAGTAAAACTCCATCGCAGTCTCCAGGTCATCTCGAGATGCAGCCATACTAGCCAGGTTTTTAAACGTGGAATACTTCAACATCAGTCCGGGATGCTTGAGGCCCAAGCTCTGATCCTCCGAGGGAATGGCCTTAGATAAAAGACACTGAATTAAGGTACTTCCAAGTTTAAAATGAGGATGTGTTTTTAAATTAAATTCTTGTTTCTTGTTTTCTTATCAAAAGCTCAATTGTTACCACCAGACATAAACGTATCGGTTATATTGTTTCTCACATTATAGCTGTCATTCCCATAATTATTTGCTGATAAATTATGGAGCTCTTCAATTGCATATAGACTAAATTGTAATACAGTGAACCCCCGCTACTTCGCGGTTCACCTTTCGCGGGTTCAGTGCTTCGCGGGTCTAAAAAATATTCGGGAGCATTGTAGTTTCGCCGAGCGGCACAAGGGGGCGCTGAAGCGGTTAGACGGCCGGCGTGCGCCGAAGAGGAGAGTGGACGAAGAAGAGAGTGGCCGAAGAAGAGCAAGTTCCCCCGGACACGATTGGTGGCGACGGACACGATCGGACACCGTGCGTGAGCTCCGAAGGAGACCGGCCGGCGTGTGTGGCTGTCAAGCCGAAGATAAACAACTTCCGCCCGGGCACTCGCGCGGCGACATTTCGCTTCGTTCGAGACCGTGCGTGAGCTCCGAAGGAGACCGGCCGGCGGAGGAGGAGGGCATGCTCGCGTCACAGTAAGCCGAATAGGAGCACCTTCCGCCCGCGCACCGGCGGAGTGCGAGGCTGTCAGTTATGAATGAAGAAATGAATAAATAAATAAATGAAGAATGCCACCTTTCATTTCACTGTCATGATCCGTGCCTGTCATGCCGCGTGTGTTTTTGTTTTTTCAGCTGTGTGGGCGTTCCTCCAGCGATCGTCTCGCGCCATGTCGTCAGCTGCTGCGAGACGCGCTGATTACACTGACTATATTGTGATTATAATAAATATTGTAACGTTGTATAATAAATCAGGCCAATTTGTCCATCAGCGAACGCTTTTATTATTAAGCCAAAAACGGCTGCTGTTGGCCGCAACCACGCAGATCAGAGAGAGAGCAACACAACGACAACAACATAACGTTCACCCCCCTGCTGCCTTCACAGCCTCCACAGAAAAGAGGAAAACACAGAACCCTTGAACTATTTACAAAGTCGCTACACTATCTTTGTATCACCACCTTTTTTCCCGTGTCTGCGTTTGGAGAGTCCTGTTCAATCCTCCAGTTCTGCTGGAGGATCATAACATCTCACAGGGCACACCGGACGGCGTACCAGCAGGTAAAAGTCGAAGTAATTAAATAAATACAAAAATAAGTAATTGAATAAATACAAAAATAATGGCTGGGGAATAAAAAAATAATAAGTTTTAATAATAATTTGTTTTTTGTTATAACATGAATTTCACTCTCTCTCTCTCTACCAGTATATATATATATATATATATATATATATATATATAGGTGCGAAGTATATATATACACGGTGTTTTTTTTGTTTTTTTGAAGGTGCGACGCTACTTCGCGGATTTTCAGATTTCGCGGGTGGTCTCGGTCCCCATTAACCGCGATAACCGGGGGTTCACTGTATTACTGAAGTTATGAGAAAGCATACATTATGGCCAAGGATGGACAGGGTTCCTTCACCATAAGGCAAGTAAGATTTAAGCTTTTTAATTCCATTTAAATGTAAAAAAAACTTCACAATGGCCCCCTTGCTCCATGCCCAAAGTTGTTGCAGTAAATAATGACGTAAATCGTATCTGTAGAGTCCTGATTAAAACCATATTACCGGTTTGTTGGTTCAACTCTCATGATTGCATGTTTCCCCCAAAATCTATTCAGTATATTATTTTTTTAAGAACATTTATTTGGAGACTAGAGATTATTTACAATCATAAAATCGTACTTCGTGTGGTAACAGTCATTTCTTAAAGACTTTTGAAAGATTGACTTAAGACATTTTAATGCCAATTAAGGCCTTGTTTTTAGATCCATGGATTCACTGCCATTTAAGAATTTTCAAGAATCAGCAGGAACCTTGACTGCATAATAAGTGAAGACACTGATGATGTATGCTAGTTTACCTCTTTTAGGAGTGGCGTTTTAAGCAACTCATGATATGCCTCCGCAGACTCCTCAAACTTGTCATGTTTCTGCAGATCTAAAGCTTTATGATACAACGCAAAAGCTTCTGCTTCCTACAAATAAAAAACAAACAAAAATATCAGCATGGAAATGTTGGCAGTACAGAAGAGGATAATAAATGCATATATTCCCTGCACCTGAGCCTCCTTCGTTCGACTTTTTTTACTTCTCAATGGGTCTTGAGATTCATCTGCAGCTGTGGATGCTGCATTCAATGCTGCAATTCGAATCTATAAAAAATAAACAAAAAGGAAAAAGAAAGAAGAGTGAAGAATGAGATCACATAGTTGACAACTTGATTGGTTGACAAAGCGTGTACTTAGTTGTAACAGTTATATTAGACCACCTTACCATTTTTTTTCTATCAAGGGATGATGTGGTATTTGAGAACAGATCATCCACCTCTGGGTTCAGCCGATCCTGATCGGATCTATTTACGAGTAGACATAAGCGCCAGGTTGAGAATTGCCGGACACGACAAAATAACCATTGTGTAAGACATGACAGCAAAGAAAGAAAAAAGTGGCATGATCAAGTGACAGGTAAGTATTGAAAGTATAAATGGCGTGTGCTGACAGGGGTATGTTGCAGTCTTTGGGCCTTGTTTTGATCCAATATTATCACTTAGCACATTGCCGTTAAGGTTAGCTTAACCTTACTCAGAATGGCAATGAAAGTTTAGCATAGTTAGCTTAGCTTTACCATAGGACACAGTCGGATTAAAAAGAAAAGCATCAACCCAAAATATATCGTGTATAGTACTAATTCTCTAACTTCATGGGCTGTTAAATGTCCAATATAATCAGTGTGACAACTGTCCTTTCGGTACCTGGTCTGAGTGTGTGCGTGGCTACGTGAGTAAGTTAGATGTGCTACTGCTTCATTCACTCGGAGAGCCGAGTGATGTAAAGCGACTGAGACTTACCATTCATTTCCGTCTCGATGGGAATTCTTACATTGATGTCATTGAACCAAGGGCAGTGTACCCCGAAAATTCCACAAAAGAGTCAATAAGGCGTACTATTTCATTTTTGAACTTCATGAATTCATCAGCCTTTGTTGTTGTTCGCGTAAGAAGCGCCACAGCTTGACGTGGGCGGCTCACCAGTAAACTCGTCGCTCATTGGCCAATAACGTATTAGCCTGGCCAATCACATAGTTGCATATTAAACGAGCAGTTTATCCTAAATTCTCCGATATGTTTGTAACAGTCAGATGTCATTTTACATAATTAAATGCGATGTCTTATTTGTTTACGCTTCTCACTGAATTAATTTGAGTTATTGTCCAAGAGATATCAACACGCTGGTTTCGATCATGTTGAATATTATAAAGAGCTGATAAAAAACTAACAAGTCCGCCCTCAAGGGGGTGTAACCGGCATTGTAGACAAACATCCACTAGAGGGCAAACATTGACTATAATATTTCAAAGGGACTTCAAATCCAGTACAATGCACATTTTACGAGAAGTACAGATTATGCGCTCGCAATGCTTCTTCACGCTTCCATCCTCAGTGGTTTTAGTAACATTCAATGAAGTACCATGACATTAATAACGTCTTTACGTTTTATTTTCACCTAAACATTATTTTGCCAGATAACATGACAGATACTGAAATAATATGTTACAACTTGCAGGTTTATGAGTACCATGTGGGTGTCCTCAGTGACCCTGCTTGTTGCAGTGCCTCTGCCACTCAACATATTGAACATCCTCACCCCACCTTTCGCTCTTGGCTGAGACTGGCTTGCTGGCTCCATTATCAATTCCTTTTGTCAGCATGCCTGAAAAAAGCAGCTTACGTCACGGTCATTACTGGCTCTATAAAAGCCAGTGTAATGCAGAATCACTGCGCAGTTGACACAGCTACATCACAAGGCGCAGAGCTGATTGCCTTAAATCATGACCTCCACCGGCTTTGACTTTTATTTTCCTTCTACTTACAAGAGGAGATCCCTTGTGCGTAGTGCAGGATATGGATCGAGTGGGGGTATAGAATCAAGGGCTGCATATTCGAGCCACTCTGCCCCAACACCTTATGCATCGACATACAGAAGTTTTCCTACCCACAGTCGAGCTACCTCCAGTTCTTTCCTGCTTTCGGCTCCAGGGTATTCAGCTGCCACCGAGCTACGCCTTGACCAAGCAGCACAGGTCACCTCTGAATTCAAACAATTAAGGACCCAGGAGAAGGCTGAACTGCAAGACCTAAATGACCGCTTTGCAAGCTTCATCGATAGAGTTCATGAACTGGAGCAACAAAACAAGTTGTTGGAGACTGAACGCCTGTTACTCAGGCAGCGCCAAACGGAGCCATCGAACCTCCGGGCTCAATATGAGCATGAGATCCGCCAGCTAAATGCTGCAGTGGAGGAGGCCCGTTTTGAGAGACAAGCTGCCCAGCACCACAGGGATGAGATAGAGGGCATGCTGAAGAACCTGCAAAAACGCTATGAGGATGAAGTGCTTAGTAGGGAGCGGGCAGAGGGCAGACTAATGGATACCAGAAAGGACGCAGATGAGGCAGCTATGGAGAGAACTGAGCTTGAGAAAAGAGTTGAAATTCTGCTGGATGAGCTGGCCTTCCTGAAGCGTCTCTGCGAGAGTGAAATTGCAGAACTCCAGGCCCAAATCCAGTACAGTACGGAGGTGTCTGTGGAGATGAACGTAGTAAAACCTGACCTATCTGTTGCTTTACGTGACATTCGAGCCCAGTATGAAACAATGGCTCAACGCAATCGCCAGTCAGCTGAAGAGTGGTTCTGCAATAAGATGAATGTTATGTCGGTAGGCACTGCTCGCAATACAGAGAGTGTTCGTAATGTCAAAGATGAGGCTGGTGAATACCGCAGGCAGCTCAAAACTAGGACGTTGGAGATTGATGCCTGCAGAGAGATAAACCAAGCGCTGGAAAACCAATTGCAGGAAGTGGAGGAGAAACAGAGTGCTGAGATTTCTGCACTGCAGGTGAGCAACTCAAAGACATTGATGTGTGTCTTCATTGTGGGACAAAAATATCTGCAAATAAATATAAAATGATTTAAGCGGTTGGTTGCTAAAACTGTTGTAAAGTATTGTTCCTAAGTTGTTGTTGTTTTGGCATAGGGAAGATTGTGCAATTATGCAATTTCTGTGAATTACATTTTTGGATTTTTTTCACCACAGGATGCCATAAACCATCTGGAGGAAGAATTGAGGACAAACAAGAATGAAATGGCTCGCTACCTAAAAGATTATCAAGACCTCTTGAATGTGAAGATGGCCTTGGATATCGAAATTGCAGCCTACAGGTTTTATGCCTACACACATAGTTCATTACATTGTAATTATGAAACAAAAAGCCATAAATATGTTTCTCTGCTGTCCATGTTTAATACAATCTCAGAAAGCTACTTGAAGGAGAAGAAAACCGCTTAGACCGTTGTGGCCAGATGTCTTCCGTTGTTCACTCCCAAACGGTGTTCGCTGGACCTCCTCATGGAAGAACTCTGGTCTCGATGCAATCTCAGCTGCATTCGGCTGTTCCGTACTTATTCAGCCCTCGCTTGTACAGATCAATTATCCCCACTGAGGAGATAATATCTGCAAGTGAAGCACAACAAGCGGAGGCAAGCCCTTCTCAGGAAGAGGTGGAAGAGGAAGAGGAAGAAGAGGAGGAGGATCAGGAGGGTGAGAAGGAGGAAGTGGAGGAGGAGGAGGAACTTGATGACAAGGACAAAGAAGAGGAAGATGAGGAGGATGAGGGTGAAGCTGATGGAGAAGGTAATATATAGTAGCACAACAATTCTATGGCATGTTCATATATAGGAGTAAATTACTAATTTCTCTTTTTCCTCCCTGAAGAGGCCGAGGCAGAAGATCCAGTAAAGGAGGATGAGGAGGAAGGAGCAGATGAATCTGATAAGGAAGAAGAAGGGGAGGATCGTGATGACGAGAAGCAAGGAGGACAAAAAGAAGTGGAAACTGATGAGAAAAATCGAAGAGCCTAGTGCTGTTTATGTATGCTTTGGTAACTTGCAACAAAAGCAACTGCTCGCCTTTGAGGCTCGTATATGCTGTGCCATCCGTTCAATTGCAATGGTGAATGTCTCAACTTGGTGCATGGACGGTATAACTTTGAACCGTTTCCAAAAACATGAGAATGTCAAAACAAGCATCACAATTATTATCCTGCTTTGTGCAGATTTGTTTGCAAACATGCTTATGCTTAAGTGTCACCAGAATATGCTAGTAAGATGGTCTGTATTGAATTGGCAAATATCCTCACAGTGATTGCTAATTCTAATCATAACATGCTGAAATAATAAAGCCTTGACACCTTATAAACCAAGAATCTATACAGTGGTTTTTATTTATGGGTCTACACACAATTGTTTTATCGCGTTGAATTTATGATAGACATGAGCAGCAAATAAGGTTTTTGTTCTCCTGTATCACTGAAGCACCCATTTGAATCACTTAATGGCATATAGAGTACTGCATTAGATTATTTCATTATTCATTATTATTTCCCCATAATTGCCAGTCATGCACTTTGGGATTTAGCATGACTGAGCCTACAAGTGTAAATAGAGATAGTTACAGCGGTATCTTTGTTTATTTTGAGCGAGCATGTCATTGTCCTAATAAACTCGGTGGTTGATGTGACCACTTGAGCTGATGCCGGTGTTTTTCTTGCATGCCACACCCTCGCCCACATCCCTGTCGATGGAGCGGAGCACGTTGAAACTTCTATGACTCAGCTCGTGTGCTGCGCCAATGAATCTGGCCAAGTGTCAGCTTTGCAAGACGGCCGGGGAAGGGGAATTTCATTATTTCATTAGAGAGGGGGGCAGAGATAGAGAGGTTGGGATAGAGGAGGAATGACTAAGGGAGGAGCGCGTAGACATATCTCATTGCATTAAACCTTGACAGAGGACAGACTGTTTTATATCCAGTAAAGAGATGCCAGGTCCTCATTTCTGCAGCGGCTCTATCCACTCTATACCATTTAAATGAATAGCACGGTCAATATCTTCTCTTATTACACTCACACAGTCCCTAACGAGTTCTGTTTGATTAGGTGCAGCACACACTAACAACATGTACACTAGCATAATTTTCCCATGCAATAAATACTGAAGATTGTTTCCTCATTCTCTCCATCGTCCTTGTCCTTGGTTTATTCCACCCTGAGCAAGACTATATAATCAGCCTTCTTCTGTTGCTACAATGCAGCTTGAGCTCGTCCAAAAATGCACTCAATTTAATCATCAGAAATATTACTTTCAGTGTGTTTGGCTGCATTCACATGTTTCACTACTCAAAGCACTCCTCATAGCAATATGGTAAATGTTTTTTTATTGATTAAAACACTCGAGCAGACTGATGATGTTCTTTTGGCTGGACCCAAATACATAAAACATCCAGCAGGCATAGTGCTGAAACAGGGGGCCGAGCTCTTGGTGGAGGTAAATACACTAAACCAACTATATAAAGTCCTCAGATGGATACTAAACAAAAGTATTGGGACAGACCTATGAATAAAGTACTAATATGTATCGCAGTGTACAAATTAAGGTCAATGAAGGACTCTTTGGTATGCAAAAACTGACCTCCTGACCTCAAACCCATCAAGCCTTAGGAACTTTCAGAGTTCATCCTGAATATGGTGAGAAAAACAAACACTATAACACAATATTAACAACTGTTTCAGCACCTGGAAGTGTATTATACAGCTATTGCAGATCTGAAAAACATGATAGCATGACATATGGATTGTGAGGTGCAAAAATTTGTATATCGCTTTCATCGGCGATATCTTCATATCTCCAAAATCATCACTTTTTCCAGAGACCCCCCCAAAAAGAAATCATTCGTTCAACCTTTAATATTGCACGGTAAAAGAGAGCAAGACATTTTAAACACTTTAGATTTGTGAAAATAACACCCACAAATAAGGCTTGACCAATAGCATAGATGTGGGGAAAGTATTTTTTTTACCAAATTGTAATGAACAAGGTTTCAACCCGGTATAAGAAAGGTTGTTTCAACTTTATCACATTTCATCTTCATACATTGAGTTTCAAACTGCGGTCCAAACGTCATAATTAGGTTCTGAACAGACTAGTTTAGACATTACAAGACTTTTCCCCATGCGTGCACGTATAATGTCTTTATTGCTAAGGTGCACTTGATAACCAAGATGTGAAGGTGCTGCATAAAACATTAACAATTAACAGATTCCTCAAATTGTTGGCAGCTGATGTTAACAGACTTTTAATGTCATCTTTATCGGCAATAAACGGAAACCATGTAAATTACAGCACAAGAGGATTCAGGAGACAGAAATACACTGTGTTGAATTGAAGTTTGAAATATAATCTCTATAAGAGAGAGTGCTAACAATACTGAATCTTGTGTTGCCTGGCAGTCTGATGCACCCAATAAAATGAATTATTAATTAAGGTGATACTGAGCAGAAATTGAATGACTTTTGTATCCTGGAAATACATTCAAACTAGCAATGACAGTGGTGCAAACACAACCATATCGCAACAACAACAATACAAATAACTCTTTCAGTTTTCATTTTAGAAAAAGTTAATTTTAGCACTTGTGTTTTTTCAGCCGCTGAAAGTGTATCCAGTCATAAAAGTGGCACACTTTCCTGGCAAAGTCCAGACAGTGATGAGGGCAATGCTGCACAGTTTCACACAGCCCTGCTTTGTTTCCACAAAGAAAACGAAGTCTTTGATTAGCATTTTGGCTCCCTCTGTTGAGCTCTGAGAATCTTCTAATTAAATTGTTCTGCCGGCAAGCCTCCTTTAAAACAGAGGACTGAGACTGTTTATGTTAAAATACAATTACATTAATGAAGATGATGGGTTTTTTTTTTTTTTTTTGGTGCGCTTATTTTAACAGGTTTGAAGTGGTCTCGTGTGCCAATTACTAAATGTGAAGTGAAGATTCCTCGCTGATTCAGAAGGAGACAAAGGAGTCTCTTGAGACATGAAATTGTGTGAACATAGAGAAGCATAGTAGCCTACAGGCCTTACTGCAGATAATCATTAGTTAATAGCATTAAGTAAACAGTGACTGATAATGCTTTTTTTAAATGGAAAAAAAATTGTTAAATGAAATTTCTGTCTCTGTTCAAAGATGGAGCATTGACAGCTTTATAAAGACTACACATGGTTGGCCAGATACCGGGAAGTCTTATGTGTCACATTTCTCTTACACTTGCAATATACACTAAACATGGTCTACTTAAATATTGTTAAAACATCATAACTGAAAAATACCCCATCAAGCTTGCAGGTGCTGCAATGTAGTTTAGTTGCTAGGCAGATTAAAAACCATTAGAAAACACACAAGTGCACTCTGTTGCTATAGTAGCGAGCCAGAGCTTCACTGCCCTATATAAGGCCAAAAAAACTGCAAAAACAAAGGGAGAATAACCCCTGAAAAGCAATGTTTTAGGGCTGTCGAAAATTTAACTGTAGATTTTTTTTCACTCAGTTGAATATTTTAACTCAGTTAACTCCGTTTGATTTACTTAAAAAATAATGTGCATACCTTGCAAATATTGTACCATAGGTGTACATCTATAGCACATCATCTCAGAAGAGTCACTATTGGGCCTTGCAAACCAACACTGGTGCAGTGTGGCGCTTGTGGGCAGTTTTGAGAACTGTGTCTGAGAAAAATGCCTGCAAGATGTCTCAGTTTAGATCATATCAAAGAATCAAAGAAAGCTATTAGAACAATCTTTGAATTAAATATACTTCATATTTGGTGATTTTGCATTAATTCCAAGATGTTATTCGAGTAAATATCTGTTACAAGCTTCCCAAAAAAATAGTAGTTGAAAAAAGGGATTAATCCTGGGATTTAGTTTGGTGAATAATTAGATAAAAAATTTAATTGCTTGACAGCACTATTATATATACTTAGATACTGAACAAAAGTAGGAATGTAGATTTTTTTTGTTTTTGAGCCCATTCTTCATGAGCATACGTTAAAGTCTGATTTGACTCATGCAAGGGAAAAGGTTGTTGATTGTGGAGTATAGAATATTGGCCGACTCATCAATAAATATGCGAAGTTGCTGGATTTTTTCAGGAATGGGAATGGTGAAATGGTGTGGTTACACATGGTCAGAGGTTATGCAACTGATTGGATGCTCTGGAAAATGATCTGAAAGGTATTTGGAGATGAGTCATGGTCGAGAAATGAACATTCACCTCAAGGGCAACATTTCTGCTGGACATTATTGAAGTAAGCATTTCAATTGCTTGCTCTCATAACACTTAGGACATCTGTGGCATTGTTCGGGCTCTGTGGCCTTCTAATGGTGCGCAGACCCAGGCACACCTGTGCGATGATCATACTGTCTAATAGCATCCTGTTTTCACACCTGTGAGGAGGACTGATTATCTCTGCAACAGAGAACAAGAACACGCTTGTAGACAAATCTATGATCTATATTTGACAGAAATGGGACTTTAGTATACATACGGTACATCGTTTTCTACTTTGATTCCAGCATGTGAAAAATGGTGGCAAAACAAAATGCTGTCTCTAAGTGTATTTTTTTATTATATATTTTCAATATTATCACTATCAGATCAGGCACAGCCAATGATTCACTATTGGAACAAATTAGGATGAACACACATTTGCATACAGTATGTGTGTAAAACAGAGACTCTATCAATTACTTCATTTGGTTTGTTTTATTGACCTGAAGATAACCTTGTTAAGCTTTTTCATCCTTCTGGTCTTATTTTGCCCTTTTACATTGTGTTTTTCGCCCATACATAATTTTGAGATTTAGCAGCATAGTGCAATCAAGTGGTTACTGCATCTGCCTCACATTCCTGAAGTTCTGGAGCCTATCCCCGCTGTCTTCGGGCAGTAGGCGGGGTTCACCCTGGACGGGTTGCCAGCCAATCGCAGGGCACACAGAGACAAACAGCCATCCCCGCTCAAACTCACACCTCAGGACAATTTAGAGTGTTCAATCGACCTGCCATGCATGTCTTTGGAATGTAGGAGGAAACCGGAGTACCCGGAGAAAACCCACGCAGGCACGAGGAGAACATGCAAACTCCACACCGGAGCTAGAATCGATCCCACAACCCCTGCACTGTGAGGCCATTGTGCTAACCAGTCGGCCACAGCAAAGAGATTTATGATATTAAAGGTCATTTGAGCAAATATTTTTAATTCAAAAGTTTGAATCAAACAGCCCTTTGCATTTATCTGTACTCAAGAAATAGCCCCTGGTCTAGGATGTTGGTTACGACTGATCAAAGTCCACTGAGATAGGCTCCAGACCTTCCAAATAAGGACTGAGCAATGGGTGCTATATAAATTGGATGGTTAGATCATTTCGGTCATGATTTCTAATCCAGCAGTTCATGTGATATTAGTCAAATTATCTTGCATTAAATCAATAATTTTTTTATGTTTAATACTATTGGTAACCGAGCCATCATAAACACAGCATATACATGCCAGCATGCAGCATCTGACTGATACTATTATTTTTATTGGCTGCAGCAAAACGGAATTAAGTCAAAAGGTTTTGTTATGAATCTACATCTGCAATAGCACAAATGAGTCAGGTGATGGCAATATTGTATCCTTTTTGCGATTCTTTTTTTTTGACAACCTTCAGTGAACTCACGTCTTTAAATTTTAGGTTTACCGTGAGAAAAAAAGAAGTTTGGAGGTGAAAAGGATAAGAGGAGTTTTATATACTCTCACAATAAATTCTAACCGTCTACAAGCAACTTCAGATCTGTCAGAAATCGGATGTATTGAAGTGCCTAGAGACCATAAAAGAAAGACGACGCCTACTAAAAAATAATACAAAAAAAAAAACTGCGGTTGTGCCAAAACTGGGGTCTACCAAGTTCATTCAATATAGGTGAATATCTATGCTATGTAAAATTGTTGACAGCAACAAGAACATTTTTGAACGATTGCTTCCCTCTTATGATAGAGTAGTGAAAATGTTTAGATTTAAAAGAGAACGAGAGATGTTAAGACGTGCTCTTTTTAGTTTACATAATGGCTTAATTTCTGTAATATTGTCCATCATCCATCCATTAGCTGTCTTTTGAAAAAAAAAAAAAAATAAGACCATTCAATAAACCACTCAGATGTTGCCTTTTTTCCCCCAACATGCGTATCCTTCCTAATTGCATTTGTACTTTAAAGCAGACAGACCACTCAATAGACATGAATCAGAACTCTCACCTGTCAAAGAGAATGACAAATCACAGGATGACTAAATACCATTTGGCAACAGGAAAAATAAAAAAAACAAACACATGACAGGCAAACAAAAGGTTGAATGGTCAACCAGCTCTCTGCCAACAGCTGTAAATGACTCCAATGAACACAGAAAAGATTATTGAGCGTGTCATATAATATTCAGGCAATGGTGAGGCAGTATTAAGAAAATGGCCCCATAATAGACAAATTTAACACAACTGTTTTGCCTGCATGCTATTTTCACTACATAACTGTGTTGCAGTGGAAATGTCTTTCCAGGTATAATGGGTGACTGTTTACCAAAGTCCTTGCATATGTTGTCATTATGAGGGTAGGATATTTGAACATTATGCTTTTTATAATCAGAGCTTCAAATGACTCCTGCCTTTGATAAATAATGTGCCACGGAAATTACACCAATGCCATCAGGGAAGCATAAGGGCAACAGTTTGTAATTTCCAATAACTTGAATATTATTTGCCTTGCTGCGTAATGTAAATGAGGAGTGATTTTGTGTGTACCTAATGAAGTTCACGGTTCACGCACAATATGGAGTTGAATTAAAACAAAGTATTTCCTTTTCCTTTCTTGATCCATTTAGTACCATCGCCAACCTTTTTGAAACTAAGTGATAATTCCTGGGCACTGATTCATGTAAAGGCCTCCCCCTTTTGAATCTTTCACTCAAATAACTTCTAATGTTATCACAATTTGTTGTTATTATGAATAATTAATTCAGCAGCAGACATTCAGCTATGTGAAGACATCAATCATGTGAATAATTTCGCACAATAATTAGGAAAGAGACGTCATCAGTGAGAATGTAATAAGAGGAGCTGAATTTGGACCCAGAAGCATACATCACACGGAAGTTGAAAAGTAAGTCTTTATCTACAGAAATACAAAGTAATGATGGAGAGCAGGGCTGGATGCAGAACGCTGACATTCTGACTTGATAAAAGATTGACGTACTGATACGTCACAAAGTAAGCTGAGTTGTATTGCAAGGCCTGAATTAAGGTGACATAATATAAGACCACAGCAACTGATACATCAAGGAACATCCAGTCAAAAAAGTTCGGATGACACCATTGGTTCATTCAATGTACCGTGGCCTCATGAACGCGGGAGACCCCACGCCGATTTGCATGTGTTGTCTGCGTTTGTAGTGAGCTCAAAGTTGGTTGGCGAGTCGCGGAGTCACACTGTGCGTTTAGAAAAGAATGCTTGAGTGCTTCAGTACTTGTGCCGCAGTTTTCAGTCATTAAACTCAGAGCGACCAGCTTCCAAACAAGGTCTGGTTTTATCCTCCTTGCACCTTGTCAGTTTGAAATTTAAATTTATTAGATTTTATTCCAAATCATTATACGCACTGTACTATATTCATTACTTTTTCTGTTTGCACTATACACACATACTGCTACTTATGGCAGTTTACTCACTGTTAAGGTGCTGTGGAGAAAATGAAGCAATTCTACAATTACATTTGGATTTTAAGCGTCGGCATATATACCGGCGCAGTGGGGTCTAGTTTTAATACTAAATACTAAAAATACTAAAGAACAACAAGACTCCAAGTAACTAAAATCACTAGGATCCAAGCTTGACTTGGACTAAGACAGTAAACAAACAGCAGTTAGACATGACTAAGACAATGAACCATTAGACTGAAAGAAAGCACCCAACTAAAGCTTAACAAACTGCAGAGACACTCCTGGACAAGATACAACATCTTAAAGGGAGCTGATTGGGTAACACAAGGGATCGGGTAAACGAGCACAGGTGGACACAATAACTAATGAGACAGATACATAAAAGAACACCAGGAAAGCATGTAACTAAATTCAAACCAAAATCAAAGACGGATCGGGGGGAGGTCAGATGAGAGGTTCTTGGCGGGACCACAGGAGGAGAGGGCGGCCAGGGGTTGTGCCAGGGCTTACACCGGGGTCGGGGGATGTGGGCAGGACTCACTGGAGCAGGTTCTGAGGGTTGCTGAAGGACATGCGCCGCCAGTTGAGAGTCAGCGGGGGGCTGCAGGGCTTGTGCCGTTTGAGCAGTTGTTGGAGGGTGGCTGCAGGGTTTGCGCCACCGGAGTACTGGGATGGGGTCTAGCACCGTCAAGGCAGCGGGACGGGTGACTGCAGCTGCCGACGTGTCGGCACGGCGTCTGCAGCTGTTGAGGTGCCGGCACGGAGGCCTGCAGCTGCCAAGATGCTGGCATGGGGCCCAGCCTCATCAGCCCTCTGCCATTGAGGTTGAGGAGCACAAGAGACATGAAGGGTCGGGAGTACAGGAACTGGGGAATATGAACTACAAGAAAGAAGATGAACAGAAGGTGAAGAAGTAGACAGTGAATGAGATGACAAAGAATGTGTCGTGGGAAAGATGGGATTATGGGAGGAACCAGAACCTTTTCTTGGGCACCAACGTTGGCCACCCTGTGGAGGTCCCAGGTAAATGATCAACCGGGTACCCAAGTAAGAGGTTGAATGAAATACAATACAATACAACTTTATTTATATAGCACATTTCACGTTATGTTTTGGGCCTGTACACATCAGATACCAGTACTTTATTTAAAACACCTGCACAATCCAATAGAATTAATACAAGATAATTCATGTTCCCAAAAGCTTGGGCGCTCCAAATTTGCTGCTGGAAAGGAGTCAATTTATTGAAAAATGTATTTATTATTAGGGTTTCAGGGACTTACTGTAGTTCCCTAGTCATGTTTGGCGCCCACTGCTGATCAAAAAGTTAATCACTATTTTTGACTGGAGAGACGCTCATTTGTTTAGGAAGTCAATGTGCCTTTGATTAAGGCCTGAACAATGAAAATGTTCAGGGCCATTATACTTTTGAATAGGTGTCAGGTGACAATTGATTGATAATCTGTTATATGCAGAAGATCCAATGACCAAACCCGATAAAATACATGAGCAGGCTTCTGTGTAAGGCACAATAACCGGGTGGATGACATGTAAACCCGAATGAAGCCTAAACTTTGGCGATGGTCATCTTTGGCGATGGTCATCTTTGGCGACCCTGTGGTGACATCTCAAGTTAAGAAAAAGACCCGGGATGTTAAACTAATTTTTGTCAAGAGCCACATTATAGTTAACGATTTAGTTAATGGACTGTAAAGCCATATCGATGTTTAATCACCAAATTCATGGATTCAGGAGTCAAGGATAACTGTTTGTTCAACGATTGTTCAAGTTACTAATTGGAGTTTTAGTACATATTTTTTATGGAAGTGGACATGCTTGATTTGCTTTCGTGGACCACATAAAATGATGTGGCGGGTTAGATTTGGCCCGCGGGCTTTGAGTTTGACAACTGTTCTGTAGACATTTAAAGTTCTTATGGATGTTATGTAAAAAATCATATACAGCCCACCCTCCAAAAATGATACAATTGTAACAACTGGCAATAATTTAATTGTTATAATTCAAATATTCATTTTGAAGTGTTATTTATCTAATTTTATGAATTTACTACGAAAAATACAGTCTCATTTAAGTTATTATGATTGAAGTGGGTTCTTGTATTATTGCAAGACGGTTCAAAAATGTTGCCCCTAATCAGAAACTAAATTGCATTGTCAGAATATTAGAAACATTTTCACAACATTGCAGATCACAACCAACGCATTGTTCCGAATACCTCTTAAGTGTTGATTCAATAATTATGTTATTCCGTTGTACTGTAGTAGCTAAGCAAACCTAGCTTTTGAATAAGACTTGTTTCTTTCCTAAAAAAGGATCTCTCGTCCCTCCTCGTTTCCTCCTCAGCCTGCTCGCCCTCCTTCCCCTCCCCTTACAACAGGCATGATGGCGGAAATACAGTAGCAGGCTTCGGGAAGAGCAGGAAAAGTGCATTAGCAGCCAGCATTTATCAATTGTAAATATTTATTTATTTATTTAGAGAAATAATTTTGCTTCGCGCCACCACCACCACGCCATGACACGCTGGGTTCCCACAAAGAAGGAGAAGTACGGCGTGGGTAAGTTTTTCCAAACAAGTGGGCTCACGTTTGTTGTGCCGTTTGAAAGTTCGTCGAGTGAACTCCCAGCAGAGTTAAGCCACTTGAAAAGAGGGGAGGCGAAACCTAGATTCGAGTGACTGTGTTGTTGTTTATACGTGGTGGATGAAAATAACTTCTTACAAATTCCATAAGCGAACTTTACTTACGGGAGTTTCCTAAGGCGCTTTGGAACGTTATAGAAGAGGATTCAGGATTTCAGCGAGCATGCCAACCATTCTTGTATAAAATCTTACTTAGCCAACATGGAAGTGACTACAGTGCAAATATGGATTTTTATGTTTCGTTGCAAGCCCCTCTAGGGCAAAGTGGGACCTGTAGTACTACGAAAGGGCTTGCCACTCCTTTTTGGACTTTACCTCTCGCTGCTTGTAGCGTTCTAAAGGTGTGGCCTTGATACCTGTGTGTGTGCAGACTGCTCATTCTACACCCTCAAGGCAAATCTGTGCATCTGCTGTCCGAGGGAGAGATTCTTCTCTGTCAGCGGAATTACTTTGTGCTATGCACAGCGCGCTCTTCTGTATAAAAATGTGCGCTGTGCGGCATCTGTGTTGCTTATCACAAGAGTCCTAAATGTTCTGAAAATGTGTTATGCGTCTGTGTGGTTTGGAGCAGTGGTTCTCAAATGGGGGTACTTTAAGGAACTACCGGGAAACGTGAGATTTTAAATTAAACAAACATGCAAACATCCTTTCAAAAATAAATATTGAATTAATTTAATGTTTCAGGAAAGTATAAGGTTATGAAACTAATTTTATTTTCAGTAGGTTCAATTTCATTACTTTAAAAGCCCAGATTCTCCCCCAAACTAGAATGGTTCGACCCAACTCGTCACGTGCCACCTCTCGTTACCTGTCAATCACTTGAATGCGCTAACAATAGAGTCGTGGTTGAAGCGTAAGTCTTCGGAACAAATCGGAAGCACAAGTGTAAAAGAAGGCCAAAACAGAGTTGGCAAAATTCTATTTCTATGTTGAAGATTATATTTTATCTCGATTTACACCCACAAGTTGCAACAAACCCGGGGCAGTTTTTTTTCCCTGTGGGGAAAAACTTGCAAACAGTTGCATGGAGCCAGCGCATCTACAATGCCATCTTAAGATGAAACATGGATGTCACGTTGGTAACAAGAGGAAACTCTGAATTCAGATCATCTCAAGATATGATGCCGATGCCTTTTATGTGGTATCTTTGCTTGTAGCTAAAGCCAAGAAGCCATTCACTATCGCTGAAGACCTGATAACGGATCTCTACTATGATCCAAAAGAGGACGCTTTGTTGATTTTTTTTTTTTACCAATACCAATGAAGTTTGAAAGGTTCTATAGTTTAATGAATCTTATGGCATGTTTAAAGTCTTTTTTTTGCGCTGATTCAGGGGTGCTTGGTTGAAAAAATATTTCACAGGATGTACATCACTGAAAAAAGTTTGACAATCACGGGTTTAGAGACATATTTTAATGACACTGCTCACCCTGGTTCTGCTATCATTGACCATCCTGCTGCTGTTCCAGCTCAAATTATTTTACTGTAACAAACATCACCCCTTTTTGGTGAGACATCACTTAGTGTTTGGGGGTGACGTGAAGGAATTTTCATGCTAATCATTCTGGATGTCAATTGGCGTGACTTTCAAAGGTACTGCTCTTCTTGATTGTGTAATCAATGCTGTTTCCCTGCCCTGTACGGCAGGAAGAGCGCAGGAATCGCTAAGATCATTCGTAATCCTAAATAAATGCCTTTTGACGATGAGAAACATCTTGTCATCACTACAATCTGATAAGTCAGATCTTGCCTGATTTGGGGAAAGTACATGTTTAGATGAAAGGAGACATTTCCTATGATTATTATCAAAGCTTATCTGATATAACTTTATGGATGGTTCAATAGATCTTGAACTAACCTGTGAACACACTATTTCCACATTGCAGTACAATACAGTAGAGTGCATTAATATTGTTGCTATTGTCTATATATGTATATATACATTATATATATATATATATATATATATATATATATACACATTATATTTACATATATATATATATATATATATATATATATATATATATATATATATATACATTATATATACATTATATATATATATATATATATATATACACATTATATTTACATATATATATATATATATAATATATATATATATATATATATACATTATATATACATTATATATATATATATACATATACATTATATATACATTATATATATATATATATACATATACATTATATATACATTATATATATATACATTATATATACATTATATATATATATATACATTATATATACATTATATATATATATATATATATATATATATATATACACATATATATATATATATATATATATATATATATATATGGGCCCGCGCGCGGCTGCCGGCGGAGGGACACCCGTTCCACCATCGCGCAGTCCGCGCGCCCGGCCGCGCCGGCCGGCAGGGACCCTCCGATGGCGGGTCATGATTGCCAATCGGTCAGTGGTTGTGTGTGTGTTGCGGTGCCGGCCAACGCTCAGAGGTCGACCCGCAGGCCGAAGGAACCGTCCACCCCGGTATATATATATATATATATATATATATATATATATATATATATATATATATATATATATATATATATTTTTTTTTTTTTTTTAATTTTATTATTTTTTTGGGGGGGGGGGGGCAATGTGATGTGGTTACCATGCACAGAGAATTAGTGGGTTTGTTTCGCTGATCTGTTTGAAGAAAAATAAGACATCCAAATTCTTAACAAAAAAGCAACCAGCTTTGTTCATAGGCACTGCGCATAAGAGATTTTGAGATTGCTCTGTGCCTCATCGTCTGACGTGACAAGAGTTCAGATAGCAGCAAAGCATAGGACTGGACTCGGTCCTGCGACCCCACTAAATTAGGAAGAAATATTATTGATTGAAATGTTTTTCTTTTAATTTGCATCAACAGACATATAACAGATATATAACTGAAACGCAGATGCAACCAAGAAAAAAAAAATGACAAGACTAGAGCCCTGTAAGCGTCACTTGTTTACAGCAACAACTTTTACGTGACATGACGTCGCAGAGGAAGGGACAAAAAACGGTGGATATTTGCGAGTTACCACGGATGTTAGCATGTCGTCGGAGCAGACTTCTGTGAGCAGTGATGATGAACATCGAACTAGCTCTTACTCGCCCCTGTTGCAAGTGTGGGGCACTCGCATGCACCTCGACATGCTAGGGGGCAACGGCTCTTGAAATCAGCTTAAACCAGGGGTCTTCAATTCTGTTCATCGTGAGCCCCTATCTCGCCTGTATGTCACTCTGTTCCAACACACCTGATTCAAATGATCAGCTCCTGCTTGATGACAAATAAACAACCCCACCAACAAGCAGCGTTTTAAACAAGAAGGCGAACGAGGCGTTGCTAAGCATGCTAAAGTGAAATACAGAGTCGGGAAGGACCTAAAATAAGTGCTTAGGTCTTTGTTTCAAGCTAGAGGCCCAGCTTCTGGAAGAAGTGTAAAATCATTCTTTGAACGTGTGTTAACATGGGTTTGTGTAATAGCGATATTCACTACTTTTGGAGCTGGTGCTTTTCAAGGTGTTAATGTCATCCAAAGATGTGACAAAGGAATAGCTCCTCCAGCCGTCTTTGCAGTGCGCCGGCCATTATGTTCAGTGATTCAACTCAGCTTTTTATTTTAACACGTCTACCTGTTAGTTGGAGCAGATGGGAAGCTTATTTAGGCGTCATGAAGCTGCTCTCATTTTCTCTCCCTCTGTCCTTGGTCTGCACCCGGCTAGCGAGCCGATGAGGTTGAAAGCTGTGGGCCATGGGGATTGAGAAACGCTCGAGACATTTTTCTTCATCATGAAGTTAGAAGTATGTTTTTTTAATTATTATTATTATTATTATTATTGTCTGTCTAGGGCAGCACGGTGGCCGACTGGTTAGCACGAAAACCTCACAGTGCAGAGGTTGTGGGTTTGATTCCGGCTCCAGCCTGCCTATGTGGAGGTTGCATGTTCTCCCCGTGCCTGCGTGGGTTTCCTCCGGGTACTCCGGTTTCCTCCCACATTCCAAAAACATGCATGGCAGGCTGATTTAACACTCTAAATTGCCCCTAGGTGTGAGTGTGAGCGCGGATGGTCGTTTGGCTATGTATGCCCTGCGATTGCCCCCGCCTACTGCCCGAAGATAGCTGGGATCAGCTCCAGCACCCCCCGCGACCCTTGAGAGGTGAGGCGGTACAGATAATGGATGGATGGATGCAAACAGTGAAATAATGGCTGACAGCTATACAACTTCAAATCTTGATTTTTAACTACTATGATTATATAATTTAGAATGCTTTTGATAACAACCATCCCCACTCACACTCATACATAGGAAAAATTTAGAGTGTTCAATTAACCTAACATGCATGTTTTTGGAATGTGGGTGGAACCCGGAGTACCCGAAGAAAACCCACGCAGGCACGGGGAGAACATTCAAACTCCACACAGGAAGGCCGGAGCTGGAATTGAACCCACAACCTCTGCACTGTGAGGTCAACGTGCTAACCAGTCATACACCGTGCTGCCCAGTGGTTATTTTTGTGCACTGGAGACGAAATTGAGTGGAGTGTGTTAAAAGACGCCATGCAGGTTTATGTACACCCGGACCTGCATGTACTGTGAAACAGCGAATGGCTCAGATATTGTGTGTCGATTGCTTCGCCGACACTTGGATAACTGGAGCAATTAGAAAGGACATGCGTCATTTACGGTGACTTGATGTCATTCCAGGTGACATTGGGTATATATTATGGAGTTTGATGCATTCAATGTTATCGCTATGCGACTGGATGTTGTACCCCAAATGCGGAAATGGTGCATACATTGAGTCCGTTCTCTTGTGATTGGCTGTCAACCATTCCAGGATTCACTCCGTCTCTGGGTCAGGCTTCAGCTCACCCTGGGACCTACAGAGGAAGAGTGGTATAGAAAAAGGATAAATTTTGGCAAATATTACCACTGAGCAATTTTAGCATTTAAAAATATGAATAAATTTTAAAATATGACATAAATATGTCACTATATAGAAGGCAAGCCCGAAAAGATTTTCTGACGCAACTTGTATTTATTGAGGTGTGCTTTTCCAGAGCCGCCGGAAAAGCAATTTAGGGACTCCACAAACGCAGGCACAGAGAAGTGGGGTACTTAATAAAAGGTAATTATTAATACAACAAAAATTCTTAATGTACACTATAACTATAACTACAATCACGCGATACCAAAAAGTGCAACACAAAACGCTGGTGGAAGACCGCATCATGAAAATAATGACGAAAACAAAATCGCTTGCAAAAGGCAAGGAACAGAACGGAACGGAAGTTGCTGGAGAACAGGGTGATGTGATGGAAGGAGGGGTTTCTTGTGATGACATGTGCAGAAGCTTATGGAGGGATTTGTGAGGGAGGCACAAGAGGAGAGAGTTACAGTTGTCGAGATGTGAGGTGACAAGAGGCAGCCAGTGGCTGAGAGAGTTGCCGCAGTCGATTGATGTTGCACAGGTGGAAGTAGGCTGACCGGGTAATGTTATTGATATGCTTATGGAATGATTAAGTGCTATCGAGGATGACACACAGACTTTTGAGCTGAGGGGAAGGGGAAACTTGGGAGTGGTCAATAGAGGGGGAGACTGTCCAAGTTTGGAAGGTAGACTTTTTTTTACTGACCAGAAGAACTTCTGTTTTGTCAATGCTAAGCCTCATGAAGTTAGAGGTAAACGTGTTATGAATGGGGGGAAAAAAACATCTTAATTTATGATGACAAATTGATGTTTTTTTTTTTAAAATCCCTTTAGAAAACCTGCTTATTTCTCATTTAATTGATGCCCAATTTGTAAGGATTTTACGTTTGTTACATAAGCAGCACAACTATTTGCGCCCATGTAAGATATGCCAAAGAGTCACTGCCAATGCTAAACATTAGCAAATTCTTTTAGCAAACAGTCTATCATAACTCCTGTGGGATGGCATTCCACTCCTCACTCAGGAGTCATTGCATATCAGCCAACATAGTTGAGCTGCTTTCTCGAGCACTTAACTGCAAGCTAATAACGCAAGTTCTCAGTTGAGTTAAGATCTACCATTTGCGTTAATGAGGTTAATGAATTAGGAAAAGAAGTTATTGATATTTTTCTGGCAGATATTACCTTTTTTGATTCTATCCTAGGTTCTCTTCAAATCAAGCTTCAGTGCAGTATTCGCTATGTACAGGTAACATTTACAGCCGTGACAGAAAATGACAAACTCCTATCTAAACATCCCAAGCTCTAACTCGAAGGCACTCAAGGGCACTTAAGAGGGTTTGTGAGGGAAGCAGTCCATTTTCAAGGTTATTAATTTGGTTCAATAAAGCAAGAACTATTGCTTGCTGTATTATGTGTATAAATGTGTTTTTGTAATACTGTATTTAAAAATACATTTTTAATCACAAATGATTTACATTTTTGCTCTAATATACATATAAATGAAAATTCCCCTATATTTCTTTCTTAGACTTGACTACTTCAAACCTAAAATTTACATCATGGTACAAATGTAATCCCTGAAAATTATCTTGAAAATTTAAAAATGATAATGGGAGTATTTTTGAATGGGTTTTAATGTGAAAGGTAAAAAAAAAAAGCATCCGATCTGTCCTTCTCTATGTTTCTTTTCATTCAAATTTTGCATTTTCATGCAGTCATCCATCCATTTTCTTTCACTTATCCAGGGTCAGGTCGCGGGGGGAGCAGCTTCAACCGAGAACAACAGACTTCCCTCTCAGGGAAGGGAAGTCATGTAAACATTTGTCGGATTTGTCTTTTATGCTCTGAACTGACCCGAAACAGCTTTCTGCTCCATTGACAAAGGCAGAAGGCTGTTGTGTTGCTAGGCAAAAGTTCTACGTGAGATTTTTAATTGAAAGGCAATCTGTGAAAAATCACATCCACTTTATTGTATCGTAGCATCCATGCAACCAAACTTTCGCTAAAATACATGTATATAGGCTGAAGTTCCGCCTACACACATCGCAATAGCGAGTGATGGATGATATGACGACGTATATCGTGCAAATTGTAGTAAAGTACCTGTTGTCACTTTTTGCCCATTGACTTTCGTCATTTGTAGGGCTGGGTATTGATTCAAATTTCCAAAATTTATTTGATGCTTGAGGGCCTGATTATAATTGATTTCCTATTCACAATTCACTTTGATTGATTTTCGATTCAATCAAGGATTTCACGCAGTACCAATTTTACTTTTGTATGGAAGGCATTCTCAGAACCAATGCTTCTTGCTCTAACTGGATGCATTTGTAAAAATATTAATATTTACCTTAAGAATTGAAGCTATTGTAGTTACATTAATCATGTATGTTTTATTTAACATGACCTGATGCAAACAATAAATATATCTACCTTTATGCGTTCACTTACCAGTCTTATGCCACAAAATTGCCACCAGATGGCAGAGTGAACAATAATGCAGAGAACTGAATCCCCAAAACAACAAACCAACGGTGCGAAATTAAATCGAACCGTCACTGAAATTAAATGAATAATGAGGTGGGGGAATGTAAATAACAAATTGTACTACACTGGAAAGGAATAAGCTACCAATACCAAACCAGTAGTTGTACTATATGAATAAAGTTGTATTGTATTGTATTGTATTAACTATTCAGTTAGTAAAAATTGAAGCGCTAAGCAGTGTAGCGCTAAATGCTACGTTACTCAGAGCCAGTAGATGCTGAAGCTGCAGATTTTCTCACCAGCACAGGCCACTTCAAGAGTTTTTGGTAGTTCTCACCATTGATGTACAATAGCTACTGCGCTCTACTGTGCAAATGTCTTCTTTGTTTTAAGCCAGACTGCTAATGAAATTCTTCATCAACATTATCTCTACCTATTCTCATCAAACCTCTCCCATATTTTTGCATCTCTGACCACAAAAGTTGCATCGTGCCTGACCTGCGGGTCCCAATTAGCTGCCACCCACTCCAAGAAGGCCTGATAGACTTCCTTCTTCCGCTTGACGACCTCCCTCAAAATTTGTCCACCAATACCTTCTGTAATTTCGCCCACGACACCTACTGACCACCGTAAAACCAAAGCTCCGATCAGCCAGCTCAACAGTCACGGCACGGAATGTGACCCATTTGTTCTCATGTCCCCTGCTTCCCCTGGGAAGTTGAAGCGTTTCCGCCAGAAGTGTGAGTTGAAGCTCCTTTTGACAGGGGACGCTGTCAGACATACCCAACAGACACTGACAAGACTTTTGGGTAACCCAGGTCGGTCATCATCTTCCAGTAAGCACGCCAACTGGCGCCTGATAGCTTTGCGCTTCTCTTCACCCAGGTACCCAAGACATGACTAGGACTTAAAAATAAATAAATCAATCAATGAATCTCACTGAATCAATTTTCCCTTTTGTAGCCCAATATTGATTCATAAAACCATCAGTCGATTCTTTTAACATGTATTTTTCTCATAAATGAATGTGACTTCTCGCGTCATGCCAGATCTCATCACTATGTGAGAGTAGCGGATCAAAACAACATGGTGGGAGCACTGAAATCAGAGCCAAAAAGCTTGAAGGCAGATGTCTTGGAGGTTTTGTGTTTTAAAAAACATGAAGACAGCATGCCCTGAAACTTTGTGCGACAGTCAGAAATGCGAATGCTACGAGTTTACAGTGGGTTTTTGCCACTTTATTTACACAGACTGCCCTGTGGTTGGAATTTATTTAGATTATTTATTGTTTTGATCAGGTCATTTTCAATTAAACATATATGATTAATGCATGCATTGGATTTAATTGTTAATGTAAATATTCACATTTTTACTACTGGACAAAGTTAGTGCAATATGTTTTTATTTGTAGAATTGGTTGTTCTGAGTTTGAGGCAGTGCTCAGCAGGAGTTCTCTTTGTTGCACCTCCCCCAAGGACTCAGTCCATAAAGTCTGCTGTTTGATTCATAGGCAGAAACAAGAGTCAGGCAGGTTTACCCTCTTGTCCGCCGTGATGAACCCCAACGTACAGGCACTGAGCCGGGGGGGCAAGAAGTAGTGCCTCACCCGCTCCTTGCCTCTTCCTGGGAGCAACTCCAGAGTGCAATATAGTCCAAACACTCTCAAGGGGACGGGTACGGAAGCCTAAGCTGTGTGTGGAGGCGAATCTGAATATGTTGAACTTGCACACCAGTTTAGGCTCCTATCCTGACAAAGAGGTAACATTCCACATCCCTAGAGCTAACCTCTGTGGCTCGGTCCTTATTTCCAGTGAATAGGGGTCTCCACTGTAAAAAATGAAATGAAATGATTGTTAAAAAAACACGGGGCATAAACTATGAACCACAATATAGCAGGGTACACAATACACTCATAGTCTTCCCTAGAAAAAACTTTGGATGTTTGTTGCTGAGAATCAATTATTCCGTTTTGACATATTATTCTGTGCTGCAGTCTTTTTTTTTTTTTTTATTAGAGGCGGGCGTCATGTTATACCTCAACTGCTCTCCTTCTCACCACATTTTCCATGTATTGAATCGTTATCAGTGTTTTTGGTAGAGTGTTTAGGGTTTAATTATTATTTTTTCAGTGGCTATCAATTATATGCACATTTTGGCTCTTCATGGAGCAGGACGGTTACAATGCCCTAGGTGTCGACTGTACCGTAAATAAACTAGTTGTTGTTTAAGTAGATTGGCAATCTTCTGATATATATTTAGACTCGCTAAACGCCTAATTGTGCCTACATTTTACTGCCGGACAGTAAATATAAGAGGACCTTCGTATACGTGTCAAAGCGTAATTCCCAGAAACGTATTTTTTTCTTTCTGTTTGTTACCACAACCACTCGAGCTATGGTAGATCATTGCGCAAAAATGAACGTGTTTCTGCACGTATGCAGAGCTGTAGAGTCACCCGTTTTACCACTCAGCCCGTACCAATTAGCAAGAATCAATTGATGAACTCCCACTGCTAAGTATTCTAAAATGGTGCCAGTGTAATGGAGGTAGATATAGTTTGGCCAAATATCAAATTGCACTCAGTGCAATCGAAGCTCTGAATTCGCAGGTCACAAATACAATATTTTTCTTGTCTAAAAATGTCATACTGACATGACCTCATGCTGGTTTCAGGATTTATTTTACTTGTTGATGTACGCATTAAAGATTTCACTGCAAAGTTTCAGTCATACGTATCCTAATAGATAAGGTATTATACGAGCCCAGGAGCAGGGGACATAAACGCTCTTTAAGTTATTTGCCTCCGAAATCAGCCTGTGCAAAGGTTTTAAAACTCACACTGTGAGAGAAGAATGGAATCATTAAATCTTTTGTCAAGTGTTGTTGGTCAGACTAAAGTTTGATAACTTGAGCTAGTCAAAGTGTGCTTTGAAATGTAGCCTCCAGCACATGCAAGTTGAGACAGATCGCTCCTCATAGTTCTTTGTGCTTGACAGGCTGCATGCTCTTGCAGCTCCCTTGAGTCATGACAAATGGCTAGCTGTGGTTTCTTCTTTAAAATCAGCTTTTACTTGTGTATATATATATGCCTGCACATGCATTCACACTTGATCGTGCCCATAACTCTGTCATGGTGGAGGTTTTAAAAAGCACAGACACGGTCACCTTCATGATAAGTGTTGGACGGAGTGATTACAGGAAAGTTTAGGGTTCAGGAGTGAGTCAGCTGACAGAAACTGAACCTACAGGGTATAAATATTGACCAACAGAAAAAAATGAGTCCATAAAGCCACAGTCTTTTGAGCATCGGCTCAGGCTACCTGCAACCTTTCTGCTCAGTCTCTGCACAAGACTGTTAACCTAAGGCATAATTCCAATGACAAAATGGCTTCAGCTTCACAGTTTACTGTTCCAAGAAAGGGAGCGGGAATAAATCAAAAGATCAGAACTACACATATTCGCCCTTATTCAAAAGGAGTTTGAACTTTGATCCATTTGTTTTATTCTGCCCTTCTAGCAATCTACAATTATGATCCTCATGGTGAACTGGAGCTGTGTTTACAGGTTGGGGACACTGTGCACATACTGGAGAAATTGGAAGGTAAGCGAGCCTGACTAACCAACAGGCCACGACACATCTCACTTGCTGTCTCTGATCCAGCTGCTGCAGGAAATAAGAGATGTCAAGCTAACTGAAGCTAAATATGTTGTATAATATGAAAATGAGTGTACAGTCTTTCACATTGTCCTCATGAAACCAAGACCATCATTACTCCTACAGTCCCTCTCCCCTCATTGTAACGTGATTCTTTAATTAATTTAAATCTCCTCAGGCTGGTATCGGGGATACACGCTACGAGAAAAATCACATAAGGTAAGGCTGGTATCATTAGCACGTAATTTTTCTGATCTTAATGAGGGCCACAAAATGAATGAGTCTTTTATCATTTCCAAAAATTCCCCAAGTTTTAAGCTATTATCAAAGAGGCCCAGGGACCCATTTGTCACATTTCTGCATTAAAACTTTGGTGTCCTCAAGATTTTCAGGTTCACCGACCAGCTACTGGATTATAAGGAAATGATCAAAGTCAAGCGTTAGTGACCAAAAAATTGCAAACATTAGCATTAAAATGTACAGAGGTAGAGAGAAATAGTTTCAGTCATGCTTGTGACCATTGTCCAGATGATATGTTGAATTTTTATTTTTTATTTTTTTTTTTTAACTATTTTTGGATCATTAAAGTGTTTGATTCTTTCCTCAGGGAATTTTTCCATCTTCATACATTCACTTAAAGGAGGCTTCAGTTGAGGGAATAGGGTAAGTAAACATGTCATTTTGTAATAACACACTTTCCTTTTGGTTTTCTGCACCATCAGTGACACACAAGTGCATTTATAATTATCTCAAGTGTAGGTTCACAAATTCTCGTCTTGGCTGTGAAAGGAACCCATTCATCTATTTATCATATATACAAATACTCTTGTCCTTGTTCAAATTATACAATACGCTCTGTGAGCAATGAGCCACTTTTCCAATATCCTATTATTCTGCTTTTGTGGCTGTTAGCCAGCAGGAAATAATTATTCCAGCAGATTTACCACTGGTGCAGGAGCTCGGGGCTACTCTGAGGGAATGGGCGCAGATATGGCACAAGCTTTTTGTGGTACGTACACTCTCTTTAAAAAAATACTTTCCACCTTTTTCTTAGAAGTAGAAGAAGATTTTGTTGCCTTAGAATTTGCAGTGTTACAAGTTTCAAATGTTTTTGTGTGACAGGCAAACAAAGCCTCCTTGTTCCGGAGTGTTCAGCAGATGGCCTACAGTCTTATAGAATATCGATCACAGATAGTGTCAGGAACACTACCCAAGGATGACCTTGTAGAACTAAAAAAGAAAGTCACTGCCAAGATTGACTATGGAAACCGGTATGAATCTTGTTGTACTGTCCTACCATAATTCGCCCGATGACACCATCGTAAAGTCTGTGACAATCTGTTAACTTGTGTGGTACTGTGCTGCTCAGGATTCTCGGCTTGGATCTGGTTGTGCGAGATGAAGCAGGAAACACACTGGATCCTGACTTGACAAGCACTGTCAGTCTGTTCCGTGCCCATGAGACTGCATCCCGTAGTGTTGATGACAGGATACAAGAGGAGAAGGCATGAGTGTTTATTGTTGATCATGTTATTTGTATGTCTGTAGAACAATTCTGTATTTGCTAATATCTGTTTGTTTTTTTTGTTTTTCCAGACACGGCTACAAAATCTGGAAATGAGGCGCCAGGCTCTTTTTAGTTCTGTTCACACCTACAGTCTCCTCATGAACCTGAAAAACTTTGTATGCAACATTGGAGAAGATGCTGAGCTGCTCATGTCTCTTTATGACCCAGATCAGTCAGAATTTATCAGGTTCGCTCCTCTCTTCTCTCCGAACTGTATAGTGCAACGCCAAGGTTATTTTTGACTTAATGTGGATTGATGACAAACGGGAGAAAGTAATTCTTTTTAATGGTCTAAAATGTGTCAAAAACTGACATGCTGTCGAGTGACTTGGAATGTAAACGTTGACTGGAATATAAAATTCCTCTCAAATGGAAATAATGTACATATGACTCACGGTTAATAGTTTAAGATTCGAAAAAAGATTCCTGCCACCTTGAACAATCGAGGATAATCACGAGTTTATATGAAGCTGCTCCTAAAATATCAGATAAATTATGAGCAGTATAGTTTTTATTATTTCGAATGTAGTAAAGATTAAAAGCCACCCACATGTTTGTTCACATTAAAGGTCCCAAGCCCCAGCTATTTTAAAATTGTATTTTATTCACAATTTTGATGTGCTTTTATCAGATTTGCAAGATAACGCAGCCATTTTTCAAGCTATTTTAGTTGGCATGTAAGAATTGGGACTTGTTGTTGATCGTTATGTAAATAATTGTTGCTTTGTTGCACTTCTCCTAAATGTGATAAGGAAAGCTTAGCTGTCAAAATGTCGGCATCTTGTGGACACCATTAATCGTCATTGTGTTGGCGCAGTTGAAATTCAGTATTCCGTCGGCGGAATTGTGGTGATCATTGGTGAAGCACGCAATTGTTTCACTCAAGGCACACTCTTCCTTTCGTCCCACCCCCTGACTCACACTTCGATCTGTCCCCTTCACTCACTCATCCATCACACTCAAAAACATTCACTATCTCACAGACAGTTGAGAAATATTGCGAGTATCCACATAACACAGCCAGTAGAAGGGATCGCAAGGTGCACTAAAAATCCTTTAATTTTTCTCACAAATCGACTTGCACTTTTATTGTACTTTTATAATGTCCAAAAATGGTGATCAATTGGCACTAAAATCCATGTGGACATCCCTACTTAGGAAATGCGGAAGTGAGCAGAGGTACATAGATTATGATCTTAGGACGCGGCACACTGCTTCTTTGCTGATCACGATGAAGATGCAGGGCATAAAAGCACCATATTTACAGAAACTAAAGTGAAAATGAGTAGATATGCATATTTATTTGGAAGAGGATCGGCCCCATTTTTTTTCGACTGTAGACGACGTAACGACAACGCGCCGTTTTATTCTTTGGAACGTAACAGCTCTGGGCTACGCATACATCACTCAATGTAACGTTGCAATGCGGCCATAGTCGGCCTCCTCACTGGAACTTTTTGTTCGCTTAACATTGACGCTCCCGAAGCGGCCCCACGATGTGCACCGTTCAAGAAGACCACTTCCAGGGTTCATTGATGACGAGTTTATCCGAAATCGCGGCGACTTGCGCCGCTGACAGCTACATGAATTGGCTGCATGCGGTGGTGGATGCGAAGGTGCATGAGTGCCAGGTTGCCGGAAGAAGCTAATTTTGTTGTGCTACCGTCGTCTGTTTACCGACCAAAAGCAAATTAAGAATGTACTTTTGTTACCGATGGGAGGTGGGAGGTGTAGACAATCGATGCCTTGCTGCCTAAGAAGATTAGAGTGGCTAAATATCCGAAATATAACCAGTCCGGGTCGGTGTGCACATTCTTGCTCTTGTCCGCTTCAGCTTGTGTAAGTGGAGAATTGATCGCCACAGTATTTTTGGTTTTGTGGAGGTGATCACATGAGCTCACGTTTGCTGTCAATCAATCCAAACTGTCGTGCAAAACACTTTTATACTTTTACAGGTTGAACTGGACATCGGTAGTGATGTACATTTGCATTTTGGGGCCGATCAGTTGCTGTTTTAGACAACAGAACTGACAATTCGAGCCTTATTATGTGCTCGCCTCCCTGCTGTGACCTAGACACTGAAACCGGAAAAATATGACCAGCCAAGTTCCAAAAGGGGGCGTAGCAATTTGTCGTAAATTTCATCACAAAAAACTTAAATCACTACTGTCTTTTAGGGGTGAGGGGCACTTTAGTACTGATGTCATTTTTACATGCAAACATATTATACAAGTGCCAATGTTAACGTCAATGAAGCACCCCTTTTAAGACACTACTCCAAAGCGGTATTGTTAATGTTGTTACGTTTACCTTCATTCAATGTTCAATCAATGTAAGCATTGTGAACTAATACTATCTTGGAGTGCATGCATTACAGTTGACCGTCCATCTTTTGAATATCTGTAAAATGCAACCCTGAGAGGGTTGGAGCAAACAAGTCCTTTACTTTGACATCTCGTATCCATCCCAAGGTGTTTGATTGTGTTTGTATACCTGTACAGAATATAATCTTATTGCAAGAGTGGCGCTGAGGCAACTGCCTATTCGTTTGAGCGAAGTTGCGTTTTAGCACGCACGTCTTTCTTGGCTGGTACTATGGACAAGGTTCACATAAATGTTTTTTTGTGCTCCAAATGTCCTTCCTCTTAGGTGCTTGTTATTTTGGCACAAATCTAACAAAATGTAGTCTCTGCCAGCACGCAAAATGCCAGGGTCTTCTTGATTTTATTTTATTTTTTTAAAGCCATATTTATCGAGCCCAGTTTATATTGTTATTGATCACATCTGTTGTTGTATTGTATTGTATTGCATTATCACAGAACACTACTGTTTATCAGACAGTGATTTACAAAGATAACATGCCTTTTAATCCGATGCACTTTATGTATGAAAATGATTTAAAAAAGAAACATTCATTGATATTGTGCCTTACAATACAGAGCATCTAATGGTTCATAAAATATGGTACATAATTGCAATACATTCCCTTTTTACTAAGTGTATGTGTGCGTGTGTGCGCATGTACGTGTGTTTTTAAATTCTAATACATCCAGTGATCTTGCATTTATTTTACAAGTTGTGGACTTAGACTTGTACAACTTATGACTCTCTGCAAAGCAATGAAGGTGTCTGAGTGTGATTCAATGAGCCAGAGGGTGGGAAGCATACGTCGCTTGGGCTGGGGTGGGCAATTTCTTTTTGACTTGCGGGCCACAATGGGAACATTTGAATTGGAGTGTTTGGGCCAGATATACAAAAGTGTTGTGTGTAGTTGCAAACCTCATAGCACACACTATACAAGGGAAATAGGACGTTAAATAAGAAAGGATCCAAGCGGACGTGAACGAAATACCAGCCTGTTCGACCCAGAAGAATTTCCTCGCACACGTTGCATCATCTATTAGGAAAACGTGGGCGTTGCAGGACAAGAAGAAATTATTAAGTAATTTAGATTTTTATTTATTTATTTATTTATTGAAATTAGTTGGACAAGGACCGCGGGCTGTAGTTTGCCCATGTCTTCTCGAGAGGAAAGAGTGAGCTTGTATTTGGCGGCTGAAAAAAATTTGAGGTCACAGTTTGTAATTGCCACATATACAGTATCCCTCTCGATGAATACATTGGAGTAGAAGTTGAGGAGTTCCCTGTTTTGACGTACAAGCGCTGGTGTCTTTCAGCCGGCTTTGACACTCTGGATCGCCGTGAAAAGTTACAATCAAGTAAAACCATAATGTGTCGTATGGCAACAATGAGCCCACTATCACGTTAAATTAGAACTAAGATGTCAATCGTAATGCATACTCCAGAGTTTTAGTTCTCTTCACTTACATTGTAAGAATAATCAATGAATGTTGATGTATTTTGTCAATTCTTTTTTTGATACAAATAATTCATTCATTTTTTTACCCATTCTGATTCACTGCAGATAAAAAAATTACGTACATGCAATTAAAAAGTCATCGGCATAATATGTCTACATTAAATCCCTATACAATATGAATATTATATATTTTGCAGAGGTTTGCAATTCCTGAAGTGGTCCTTGTTTAAATTCTTGCAGCGAGAACTTCCTGGTGCGGTGGGACAGTATGGGGATGCCAAAAGAAATTGAGAAACTCAACAACCTGCCAGCACTCTTCACGGTAAAAAAAAAAATTTAATCCTAACCCATTGAATATTAACTTGAGGTTCAGACTAAAATGATACAAAAGTGCTTGAAATGTGAGACAATGAGGACAATTTGTAACTGAATAGCTGCTCATTTCCTGAATGATTAAGTGAGCTCTTATTACTTGCACATCTTTCACAAATAAATCACAATTGGAATATATTTGCGTACATGTTTTAGCTGTTATTCTTATAGGGGAAGTCAACTGAAAATAAATCTTTGCAATAATATATGCCCCCACTAGTGCTTAAGCCATGGGGTAATGACCAATCACGGCTCAAACCTTGAAAACAAGTGATCCGTGATTGCGCTGTGATTTAGTTTCTGTCAACAGCATGTGGTAAATTGGCCACCCACTGAGATGGCGAAAACAGGATGGATTTTGCTGCCTAATTCATATTTCACAAAACGCAATATTAATCATATTATTGTAAATAACATTTTTGACTTGGCTTTCCCTTAAATGTCATTCAAGCACAATATTGGATTAAGTCATTTGTGCCTTGATGTCTTAAGAATGAGATCTAATATTTAATGCCAAAGCGTCTCAAAGCAAATCGTGACTCACTTGACCTACAAAGTCATCCAAAAAAAATTGAATACTTGCAGATGGAAAGGTTCAATTGTTGTAGATTTCATCATCCAATATGCTCTGCACTCTAGCTTCTCTGACTTAGAGACCTGAGTTTTTTTCACTGAAGTATCTATTTTTGGTTAACTTTATGCATCCAGGAGCTTAGCAGAAGTGACCTGATGAGGCAGCGTCTCTTCCTGGTGTGTCAGATCATCAGAGTAGGAAGCATGGAGCTCAAAGAAGGGAAGAAACAAACAGGTGGACTGAGGAGACCATTTGGTGTGGCTGGTGAGACACTTTCTCATAGGGTCTATTTAAATCCAGAACCCATTCAACAATGAAAGTGGCATTTATTTGTCCTGCAGTACTGTTTGAATTGTACTGATGTGTAAAGTGATATGTGAAAATGGCAACACCTGTTTCCTGACCTAGAAAAAGCAAAATGACGTCTGGAAATGAGTTGAGCAACCATTCTTTTTGTATTTGGTCTGGCGATTAGCCTATTTGTGGAGAAATGTGTTCTTCTCAACAAATGGAGTGAAACCAAGATCCAAAAATTGTCTAACTCAGAAGTCACGTTATTCTTCTCTTGCTAGTTAAGTAGAACACAGGAATAATACACAGTTCTGAAACATCCCAATTTTGTAAAATTGAGATCAGGAACACTCATTCTGCTGGAATATTTAGGTTGGATGTTATGTCAAATTTGAGGAGAGGAAAAAAATAATCTCATAATTGTGTTAATCTTGGTACTATTAGAAAAACTGAATTAAAATGTCCTGAATAAATACCTTTATTTTAAAAACATTAACAATGCAATAGCTGACAATGCAGCCGGCCTGTGAGCCTCCAATGTGACTTCAATCTCAACCGTTTGTCCGTAAATCGTAACCGATTATCTCCAAAATTGGTGTGCACAAGTGAATGCACTGGGCTGCTTGTAACTTAAAGCTATCTCTTCCTCATTAGTTCTGGTTTGAGTTCATTCATCCATTTGTTTATTGCTTGTTGACAGTGTTTATATTATGCTGCATTTTTACCACTAAGCATACTTAAAAAGACTTCATAGTCTGAAATTGTTGGTTCTTTTATTTCAGATAGACTTCATAATCTGTTGGAAAACCGTCCAAAAATAAAACTTGCATTTTCCTTGAAGTAGCAATCACACACTATGGCTGTTGTTGTGAAAAAAAACTGCATTTGGAAACTGAAAGATCCAAAACATTCAGTCTGTGAGTGGCAGTCGCCATGATGGGGGTTCCCGTTGTCATGGATTTTTTTTTAAGCGTAATGGACTATGTACCCATACATTAATCAGTATGAAAAGATACAGAGATGCTTGCACCAGATTTGGCGGAATATATCATTTCCATCTGTAATATAGCTATCCTTACATTTCCCTCGTCGCTCCTGAGGGAATGCTGTTGTTTCTTTTCCTCTGTCAAGAAATATTCTCGTGCCATTTGGCATTTATTTTTTCATTCACTCGGTTTACAGCTCGGCATACAAAGCCAACATCACATTCATCTATATCAGGGATAGGAAATGGTAACGGTCACAATTTTTCATCAGCACTAATTGGGGGGGGGGGGGGGCTAGCACACAGGACCAACCACTTTCTAACCAGATGTATGACAAAAATGCAATTATTAATGAGGGATTTTTTTTTTTAACCAAAAGGACAGGAAAGCTCTTCAGCATTTTGGTTCCATCTTTGAATGGGAATATTGATGCAAGAGCCCAGAAGCCAGGACACACTCTTCTCTGATGCACAACTACAGTTTTGGGGTTTGAAGTGCTGGTGATCCATCTAGTGGTTAACACAGTTATTACAGCTTTCAGCGGCTCAGCAACGGTTTTCAAAAATAAGTTTTACGTCACTCATGCAGCCCGTGAACTCCCAGTTGCCCATGCCTGATCTAGCTACCTATAAACAGTAACCAATTATCCATGTGCCGCATTTTCACGACTGTAAGTCGCACTGCATTAAAAGGCGCAGTCTCAGTTATGGGTGCTATGTCTGTATTTCCGCACATTACATAGGGCACACTGTATTATTGGGTTCAGATGTGTTAAAACATACCTTAGCTTAGCATGCATGCACGCTAAAACATATGCTAGCATGCATGCTAGTGTATGTTTTTAAAAAGGCAGCAGGCGCAAAACTGACTTGAGTTGTACTTTATTGAAATATTTAACAATGTTCTCACTAGTGATGGACCGGGCCGATTATCCGAGCCAATATTTGGCGAAATATCGGTTATCGGCCGCCATGACTACTAATAATCAGTATCGGTATCAGCCCTGAAAAAAGCATCTCGGTCTATCAGTAGTACTCACATTATTTTTTGGAGAGCGAGGGAATATAATACCAAATGGGGCTCTGGCGTTGTATCCCAACTTTCGCCATTATGCTATTTGAGACCTCATTGTCAACGCATCACGTCACTTAGGGCACCGAGGTGCCGTACGGCTGTACAACTGTCGTAAATCAGGCAGCGCCATGTTTTACATTTTAAATTAGCACAAAAAGCTTACAAAGACAAAAAAAGGTCAGTTCAACTGGGTTGAATACTTTTGCAAGCCACTGCACATTCTGTTATATATTCTTATTGAGATATAAAATTACCTATTCAAGTCAAATTCTGTCAATATCACATCTCTTCATCAAACTTGTAGCAAAATATAGAGATTCATGCAAACATAAGCAATTGTTTGACTGCTACTAGCAACCATTGCATAGTGTTTTTTTCCAAAGGCTCTTAGTCTTGTGGTTTTGCAGTTGTTAATGTGTTGCAGCCAGAAAAGTAGGTTACAGGGGACAGTCTTTAATGCTTCTGTGTCATTGCAGTGATGGACATAACAGATATCGCTCATGGTAAAACAGACGATGAGGACAAACAGCATTTCATCCCTTTTCAGCAGTGAGTCTTTCGATGTTGTCACACTTAATGTATCTTTGAATTGTTACATTCTTTTTTTTTTTTTAATTGTCACATGGATTGGAATGATGGGAATGTTTGAGAATAGCTTTTGACTCACTCTGGTCAAAATGTTTGATTAAACAATGGTCAAACTGAAAAATGTTTCAGCTTGTCACAGAGAGGTCTAAAATATTGTTTTCATACCACATGAACTGCAATTATTTCCCTCTGCTGCTTTTATTGTTCAAATATAAAGGCGCCACATGTGTGTGCATGTGCGCGCGCGCTTGACTCCCTGTGTGTGCGCACGTGTGTGGCATCAGTTGGAATCCTTGTACCTCCAAAAACATTACTTTTCCGGAGACCAAAAATCGTTAACATTGCATCGCCAATGAGAGCAAGCTAATTTCAATGGTTTTAGATAAAGTAATTGTAAAAATAGCACACATTTTTCTTTCCTTCTTTTTTTATTTATTTTTTCTTTGCAAATTATTGACCAAAATAGCGCACACATCTCCCTGAGCTGATTCTATTCTGTGTGTGTGCGTGGGTGTGTGCGTGCGTGCGTGCGATCGGTGTGTAGGTGTGTGTGTGTGCGTGCCAGTGCGTGTGCGTGTGCGTGTGTGCGAGTGTGTATATGTGTGTATTTATCAAAAACTAACCTGAATTGAATCCCCAGAGGCCTTGTATTCCTTTTTCTATACTTTGCTGTCCATTTGTTTGTCAGCGATCAGATGAATTGTTGCAGTACTACTTTTTTCTTATTTTCACCTTTTATGAACTTTCTCAGGATAGCAATGGAGACCTATATCCGTCAGAGGCAGCTCATCATGTCTCCCCTCATCCCATCTCGAGTCATAGGAGAGAATGAGCCACTCACTGCTGTTTTCAACAAAGTCATTGCCACAAGGGAGGTCAATCACAAAGGCCAGGGTAAATTGAAGTGCCCACATAGGTCCTATCCCCGTCTCATTTTAGAGATCCTTCCGAAATCACCTTTCTTTTTTTTTTTCTTTTTTTTTTGGGATAAATTGTGTGTGAGGGGCTACAGTATATATGTTTTTGTTGTCTGCCACATTGATTTTCTTTTCATATTTGCTGGCAGGTTTGTTTGTGACCCTCAAGCTGCTCCCAGGGGATCTTGCACAGGTCAGAAAGGACTACCCACACTTTGTGGACCGTAGCACAGCCATTGTCAGAAAAATGGGCTTTCCAGAAATCATCCTCCCAGGTGGCTTAATTCATTGTTTGCTCTACATACAATAGGGTTATCTTCATTCATATTGCCAACGGAACTGCAAGTACGGTACATTAATTGTTGGCACACTTACTTGATCATCTGTTTTTCTTTCTCCAGGTAACGTGAGGAATGATATTTACGTAACCTTGCTGCAGGGAGAGTTTGACCGTGGTAAAAAGAAGACACCTAAGAATGTGGAGGTCATACTGAGTGTGCATGATGATGAAGGCAATGCCATGGAGGTAATATTGGGCGTTGAAAACAAAATGCAGTTTTTCACCAACATGACAGGAGTTAACTTTTTGTCCCATATTGTGATGGTATTTAACACTTTACAATTACAAATTGCACAGAATTCATTCTGGCCAAAGCTGGGACGTTGTGTTGAGCATAAATAAAAACAATTTACACAAATAAAAACAATACAATGATTTGAATATCTTGTACAACCCATATTTAATTGAATACACTACAAAGACAAGATATTTCATGTTCAAACTGATAAAGTTAATTGTTTTCAGCAAATAATCATTCATTTAGAATTTTATGACAACATTTTCCAAAAAAGCTTGAGGTTGCAAAATTGGAAACGGGTGGGTGCTATGATTGGGCATAAAAGGACTGTACAATCTGTATAATAATTCAAATTGTCACTTTATAGAACGCAATATTTCCTGGAGCTGGTTACGATGGTATCACAGAATACAAGTCAGTCATATACTACCAGGTGAAGCAACCATGTTGGAATGAAACAGTGAAGGTAAGCTTGTGTCATGGACCCACAATGCAACACTGAACCTGACATCCCATGGCTCAAATATATTTGTGAAATTGATTCAGTACAGCTCAGTACCATGAAATGATCTTAAAAGAAAGATACCGAGCCAGAATATACTGATAATTAATATCTCCATGTACAATAATTTTTCATCCGTAATTCTTCTGATTTTTGTTGCCTCTCTGCAAGGTGACAATTCCCATTGAAGACGTTTGCCGCTGTCACTTGAGGGTGATGTTTCGACATAGATCCTCCCAGGACTGTGAGTCGCTATGACTTGCTGTATGACTTAGTTGTATGACAAACACCCACGTGTAATCCCTCCACCACGGTAAATAGAGCTCTTGTGCTCCTCTGTGTACCTCAGCTAGGGACAAATCAGAAAAACCCTTTGGTATGGCCTTTGTTCGCCTAATGAGAGGAGACGGAACGACACTCAGGGACGGAAGGCATGAACCTATTGTCTATAAGGTAGCCTCCAAGGCTTTTACTTTCATTAAAAAAGAAGCACATGCTAAAACATGAACCCAATTGCATAAAAAAGTGCATAACTGGTACACAACTGACAGACAGCATGTAGATTGATGAATTATGGAATTCTCCTTAATAATTATAAAATTAAATATTCATTGATTTTGTTTGCCTCAAGTGTCATTCTCTATTTTATGAATTTTTTAGGTTGATGTGAAAAGGGCAGATGATGCAAAGGTTTATCTGACCTTGCCAGGGACCTGGGCTGAAGTGCAGGAGAAGGAGAAACAAACAGGGAAGCAGTTCCACCATTCAGGAGTGATCCCTGTCACAAAGGACAGCTTTCAGATTTCTACACTTACTTGCTCCACTAAACTCACTCAAAACGGTATTTCACAGCACTCTTTTTTCACTCTCTTCTCATAATCAAAATGTATCTTCCCCACAAGTAATTTTGGAGATTTAACCAGTTTTACATTGGAAAGCTGCTCAATATATGGCTTTTCACCAATCTGATCGAATGGATCGAAACCGGTCGATATTCAGCCTTTTATGCAAAATCATAATTTGCGCGAGCTATCAATGACATCATTGATCTGATCCGTAAAGTAAGACCTTACAGCAAGCACAAACTCGTTCAATCCAGGTCGTTCTGTGTCTGGTGTGGTGTAGAAGTAAACCCGAAAGCTAATCTAGTTTTAGCCTTGTCTCGTGTCATTGCAAGCGGGAGGTGGAAGTTCGGCTTCCATCCAATCACAAAGCAGTAGCATGTTTTTTCAATTTTTCTCGGACCGGTCTAAACAGAATTTTATTTACGTAAAAAAAGAATCAGCTACAGTATGTGTTTTGTTTATTTAATTTGAAAATCTCTTTCATTCAAAATAATTTTGTCACTCATCGTAAGTCACGCGAACCTCCGGCCACAACATTCTGCCAATCACAGATGCTACCATGTTGCTTGAACAAACATAGAAATAGCTCCGTTGTTGCCAAGTCGCACTAAACATTTCATTTTGCTGTAATTCTATTATAGAATAAATACACAAGTTATTCAAATAGATGTATCACTCCATCGTCTGATTGAATCCGTGATCGAGTATTATTTTTACAAACTCTTTGATAGCTGATCGACCCTAAAACTTGTGATCACAGCCCACATCACTTTCTGTGCTACACTGAATAAATCTATTTGAGATGTTATTTATATTCTGTGGAGAGATTTCAGTATATTGATGGTTTGATTGATTGGACTTGAAAAAGTTCATCAACATTAATTGATGCTCCAATCTATGTTAAACTATTGTGTTCACAAATCTTTAGTTGATCTACTTGGCCTGTTGAACTGGAGGTCTAACCCAGATGATCTTGATCAGATCCTGCAGAGGCTGATGGAGGTCGAAGGCGGGGAGATAGTTAAAGTAGGTGCTCTGCGTTACGGATGATGACACAAAATATTTAATATGGTGTTATATATTATAGACATTTTAAGAGATTTTTTAATATGACTTTTATAATAAGCTTCGGGTGGGTGGTTTGCAGTTTCTCCAGGATACTCTTGATGCTCTGTTCAACATCATGATGGAGACTTCAGAAAAGGACACTTATGACACACTGGTGTTCAACGCCTTGGTTAGTTTGTGATGTGCAGTTGACACCTGTTACATTTTGGCAAGACTGCACTCCATCACACAATAAATGTGCATTTTCTTCAGCTCCTTACTGGTTTTCTTTTTTTTCTGTAGGTTTTTATTATCACGCTGATTGGTGACATCAAATTCCAGCACTTCAACCCAGTCCTTGAAACCTACATTAACAAGCACTTTAGTGCCACTTTGGCTTACATGTAAGTCCCTACAATCTTAAATTGCTGGCAATAGCACACCCTTGATTTGCATGATTCTCCACCTACCTAATATTGTATTTATCAAAAGACCTTAAGTCAAACTTATTTGCATTTCCAGGAAGCTTACAAGGGTGCTCAACCTCTATGTGGGCCATGCGGAGGAGCCTGTCCTCACTGAGAAGCTCTATGCGGCACTCAAGGCTCTCAAGTATTTGTTCAGGTTTATTGTCCAATCTCGGATACTCTACCTGAGGTATCTAAGGGGCGCCCATACTCCCACTCGTACCTGTGTTTTAGAAGATTAGCTTGTAATGATATCCACCTTTGTAGGTTCTATGGAAACAGTGAAGATGGGGATGCCTTCTTCAACTCAATTCGCTCTCTATTCCTGTCTTTCAACACTCTCATGGACAGACCACTTGATGAGGGAGTGAAAATAAAGGTTTGAGCTCTGTTTTTTTTTTTTTTGTTTTTTTTTACTACTGCTAAAATCTGTAAGTTAACTCAAAGTTCCATTACTGTATGACTAATCAAATGTGGGCGATGAGGCACAACTCCACTGAACACTCAGTGCGGGATTCTGCCACAAGATTTGACACAAAATGTCGCAATTCGTAATACCTTACTTATAACTAATTTAATGCATAGAAACGAAAAATACATTTTTCTCGATTTTCAGGGTGAGCGATATGCAGCTTCCATAGAAATACAGCGCACATATACAGTATTGTGTTTTACAACAATTCTTAACCAAATGTGTGGATCAAATAGTGGCGGTTCTCGGCAAATATGTACTGCAGCAGCGTACATAAAGCACCCATTATATTCAAGTAAATGGGAGCAATATTTCAATATTTCTCCATTTTACGTTTTTATTCACCTCAACATCCTCCTGTGCGTCTTCCTTGACTGGCACTCATCATTTTACGAGTTGGAAATATTATGCAGTACAAGATAATGTATGCAAAGCCTCAGATATAGACGTGCACAGTTCACATTGTCCTTAAACTGAATTGCCTAATATTCGAGGATGAGGGGTCAACTGTCATAGCAATTGCTATTAGCAGATCAATAGTCTGCATAATAGTTGTAAGATACCTCCTGGCATTTTCAACCATGTAAAGAAATGCGCTGCTAAGTTTATGTAGATTATACCTTGCTTGAACTTGATGACAACCTGCACTTTGTATTTTCAGGGGGCGATCTTGAAATACCTCCCTGGTATCATTAATGACATCCAGTCGGTGTTTGATCCTGTGGAGTTAAGGTGATTCTCAAGGATGACTGCACAACTTGTCATAATATAATAATAATATCCATTGTGTATTATTTCTGAGATTTTTCTTTCACAATCCTGCTTCTGCAAGGTCAATGATGCATCATGTGAAATGTTGGTTTCTGAGACAATTACAACAAACGAAGTGTACTCTCATTTACAGCATTCTGCTTGCAAAGTTTATTGAGAGCATTCCCGACTCGCAGCTTGTGCGTCAGAAACTGGGCTGCATGTGCAAAATGGTGGAGAGTGACCTTTTCATGCAACCAGGTACTATTTGTTTTTCAAGCCCAGAGCCACATTATAAAATTTAACACAAGATTCATGCAAAACACAAACCGCTGCCTCATGCTCATATTCACTGTCAACGTTCACTGTCCCTGCAGGGACTAGACATGGAGCATGTCATACAGTGACCACATTTCTCTGCTTTGTTTCCACAGATTGTCGAGATGTGCTTCTGCCGCTTGTCAACGACCAGCTGAGTGGGCAGCTGGATGATCACTCCAGTAAACCAGACTACGAGGCCTGTGTCCAAGTGCTTTGCACTGTTTTGGACATCGTGGATCGCAAGGACGTGGTAAATAATCACTCTTACAGATTTAAATGGCTGGTACCACAGTAAACAATTACATAAGAAGCTTGTCAAAATAAGATTACAGGCACACGTGGCCTGGGTTTATTGATATACACTTACAAAGAAAAGAAAGAAAAGCCTAAAATGTGAAATGCTGCAGATTATGCACATAATGGAATGGCTTTGGTGTCAAAATCATAAATCCATGTGAATATAGAGAGACGAGCATTTACACTAATGCTCTTGTGCGTTCAAAAAATTGTTTCCAATAGAATAACTATCGACTCGTCATTTACACACAAATCAAATCTATTTGATTTTGTTGTTGCTATTCTTTTGCTCCCTTTTATTGTCTCAACATTTGTTTGCGTGGATGGGGGTCTGTTGCAGTGTAAGATGGGCGGAGGTCAAAGGTTGTCTGATCACTAGCTATTGAAACTGGATCTTGGGAAGTGGAACTTCTTATATCAGGCGGGGTTTGAGGTTCAAATCATTGATTGCTGGCATGGTGCCTATACAATGGGGGTTCTTCCCGGTAGACAAATGAGTAGTCTCCTCTTGCTTTAGGAGGTAGGTTGGGTTTTGGTTTTTGTTTGTGTTTGTATCAACAGCTCAAAGTGTCACAAATCTCTATTCAATGATATGTTCCATTTTGATACATAATTGGTTTGAATTTTTTTGGACCATGCCTACGTGATGTAACATATGATCTCAGGTTTTGGACCGGTGTGATACTGATTTGGCTGCAGTATGCATGTCTGCTGTTGCCATGGAATTATATATGAATGGAATAACAATTGGCCCGCCGAAGCTGAAGCCAGAGGGCAGCCATCTTGCAATTGCTAGTGACAATTCCTGTTTGTTTTGTTTTATGAAAACAATATCAGTGCAAGATTTACGCCAGCATCCACGAGGGCCTCTCAAAGAATGAACGCTGTTTGCATTGACCATATCTCTGTATCACGAATCGTGACTTAGTGTTTAATTTTACAATTCACAGTGAAATTTGTCCCCATGGTCTTTGCTTACAACCTCAGTTCTTTACACTAAATGAATACTTCTGTGAGCCTATAAAATCACATGTGATTCCATTTGTGCAGGGTCCAACGAGGGGACACGTTCAGCTGATAATGGAACGCCTTCTTCGCAGGGTTAATCGCACAGTTATAGGCATGGACAGATCGTCCCCCCTCATTGTAAGTGTGATGTTACCGAGGGAACACTAAATGGCCTCTTTATAAAGGGAAAAAAAACACATAGTAACACTTGCTAACATTTGCTTGAATAAAACCAACAACCGGTGCTTTGAAAGTTCTTTCGTACTGACTGGGGGGGATTACTGTCAATTAATGTAATATAACAAATAACCTTTTCTGTTACAGGGCCACTATTTATCCTGCATGACGGCAATTCTGAAGCAGATGGATGTCATGCATTATGCCCACTATATTGGCACCTTTAAGACGAGACAGGATATCATCGTAAGTGTTTTTAGAAATAGAAATAGAAATACCTTTATTGTCATTGTACTCAAGTGTGCAACGAGATTAGAGATTTTGATGCTGCCCTTGTTAGTTGCAGTATGCCACAGCCTGTCACAACCTATCAATAATGACACCAAACCATTCAGGCCCTTTTCTACTTATATAAACAATATTGATTCGAAACACATTGTCCAATTGATGGGAATTACTTGATGATATCTGTGGTCCTTTGGTGGTCAGAATATGAGTGCCTGACATGCTCCAATGCTGTCGTTTTGAACTAACTGGTCTTCAACTGGCGCTGACGATGAAGCTTCTCCTATCATCAGGACTTCCTCATGGAGACATTCATCATGTTCAAAGACCTGATGGGGAAGGTCTTCCCTGCTGACTGGATGATTATGAACCTGGTGCAGATGCAAGTCTTCCTGAGGGCCATAAACCAGTATTCTGATGTCCTCAACACGTATTTCTTAGACCAAGCACATTTTGAACTACAGGTATGTTTTCTTCTTTCGGTTTTATTTTATCAATCAAACAAACTAATTATGCATCACATTTTATGGTTTTGTATTATAATTAAACCTGTGAATCCTTCACAGCTATGGAATAGCTACTTTCATTTGACCGTGGCGTTCCTCACACATAAGACGCTGCAACTTGAGTCCTTCTCTCAAGAGAAACGTAACAAGATACTAAACAAGTGAGAGATTTTTTTCTTCTTGCGGTCTATGAACATCTCTTACCCGAGATGCATTGGATTTGCTCCTGCGGGAACATGTTTAATTACACAATACAAGCCACAATATTATTTGCTCCGTGTTCACATGCGCAAATGTACACTCCACTTGAAAAGTATTTTAACAGTGAGACAATTCCATTATTTTTGCTCTTCATAATTGGGTTTGACATCAACATGAGACTAGATCAACCTTGCAGCATTTAGTCACGTGGACAAAGTTATTGGTGCTGTGTGCTAAATAAATACAAATCCTTGGTGGTTACTGTAATTACTTGAAACTGAAGAGAGTGGAATTGACAAAATGTGTCTCTCTGATCCAGTCCATCTGCACACCTAAAAAGTGGTGTTCATTTACAAATATAGCTTCTTGGTTATGTATTAGTTGCTGGACCACACTTAGAAATAAAAGCTGGTTGATTTATTGTTTCATTATTCTTTTTCTATAAAACACATTTTCAGTCTGAAATATAACAAAAATTAATGGTTGAATAATTTTGCTGAATAAGAACTTTAAACCATCATTAAACTTGAGCAGTGTATGGTGGCCGGTGAGTCAACCTACTTCACAACAAGTGGCATTTTGGCGGATATGTTCTAACACATTTGGGGTTTATTTCAAACACTTTTTTTTAAGAATTACATATGAGCCAAGAATAGGAATGTTTTTCTTTAATCTTGACACATTTATGACAGATTATTTTTTTCAATGGTTTGAAGGGTTGATGAACGTGCCATTAACAATTTACCCATTGGGTTAGGGGTAGTCCCATTGCAAAAACTCTCATAGAACACAAATTGGAATGGAATGAATTCCTTCAATAAGGAAACATGCTAAACTGATTTACATTTGCAACAGATATGGTGATATGAGGAAGACAATTGGCTTTAAGATCAGAGATATGTGGTACAATCTTGGTGAGTATGTATCTACAGTCGTCTGATATTGTCCTTTATGATCTATTTTTGTGAAATCATTTGGTGCCTCCTAGTAACACAGGCAGAATCACATGACAATGTTTTTATTGTTCAGTTTGACTCTACTGTTTTGTTTGCAGCATTATTAAATTGCACTGTGTTTGTTATGAGATGAAATGTATCTTATTGCCTTCTCAAATTATACTCGTATTCTTCCGAGTGCTAATCCTTTGTTGTCCTTTAGGCCCCCATAAAATGAAGTTCATCCCATCCATGGTCGGACCTATTTTGGAGGTCACTCTAGTGCCTGAACCAGAGCTGAGGAAGGCCACAATTCCCATCTTCTTCGATATGATGCAGTGTGAGCACAATTTCAGCCCCGGGCGCACATTTGAAATGGTACTATCTCCAATCTTATGCACTGTGTGTTTTATTTTAATATGATCAAAGTTTTTGATGCATCACGTGTGGTGTATTTGACTTTGTGCTTTTAAGTGCCTTCATCCACCATTCTTTTTGTGTGTCTTTTTAACAGAACAAATATCACTTGATATCTTTTTACCAAGAAAGTATAGGGAAATCATTCTATAATCTACCCATTCTTGTCTTCTTTTCAGTTTGAAAATGAACTGATAACAAGACTGGATCAAGAGGTTGAAGGAGGTCAAGGAGATGAGCAGTACAAAGTCCTGCTGGAGAAAACGTAATTTTTGTCACTTATCCTTATAGGCAATTGTTTCTGTGTGAGCAGATTTTCCTCAGTAACTGAACCGACTCATATTTGGTCTGAAACTCTAGACAGGTCGCTTACAGATTTTGTTTTATTAGTTTTATGGAAGGACCCAGTAGGTCATAAGGCAATCTATAAGAATTAACAAATAAATGTAAAATTCTTGCAATAACTCTATGACTCATGAATAATGATAGAGTAATGTGCATTAAATGCTTGAGAGAGGGGTTCAGTGCAGCTTCTTGCTGGCTGTCTAATGAAAAGCCTCATGGACCCACAGGTTACTGGAGCACTGCAGACGCCATAGATACTTGTCGCAGTCAGGTGAGGAGCTGGCGCTTCTGCTGAGCAGTCTGCTGGAGAACCTCCTGGCATATCGCACCATCACACATGATGAAAGTCCTGAGCATCGCATGAGCTGCACTGTCAATGTTCTGGTATGGCCCACTCCTGTGTTCACAAAACGCCTGACACGTTTGTACTTAAGCAGTTATTTGACATAACCTTAGCTTGCTTTCTCTTTCAGAATTTCTACAAGGAAAAAAAGAGGGAAGACATTTATATCCGGTAAGTCGGGCAGCACTGTTGACATTTGAATTTTTGATGAAATGTTCTTTTTTGATGTGTTCTTTTGATAAGATACTTGTACAAGCTGCGAGATTTACACCTGGACTGTGAAAATTACACCGAGGCCTCCTACACTCTGCTGCTACATGCTGAATTACTTGAGGTCTGTCATATTCAGATCTTACTTGTAACATTTTAAGATTTTGCTCTTTCTTCTACATCTACTGATTTGTGTACCAGTGGTCTGACAAAACCTGTGCACCTCATTTGATACCTCGAGACGGGAAGCATGTGTGGACTCAACAGGAGTTGAAAGAAAGACTCTTCCAGGAGATCATATGTTATTTGGACAAAGGCAAGGTTAGTATTGCTAGGTCTGCCATTGCACTAATGGGGTTCAAATTCAAATCTCAATATCGGTCAGAAAAATGACAATTCAATCTTATCCTGAAATTGTTCAGCCCTATTGCACTCTGTTGCTTATCAAAAGTTTGTCTTTGAAGCCATTTGCTGTCTAAGGAATATACATTTCACCAGATGTGGGAAAAGGCAATTGAACTCGGCAAGGAGCTGGCCAAGATGCACGAGAGCCACATGTTTGACTTCATGGAGCTCAGCCAGCTGCTGGTAAGAAGCTGTATGTGCATTACATTTACGCCCGAAACCAAATTCTATCACCTCACCGCTACAGAAAATCCCAAAATTTAAATGTATATGTAGATGAATGTGCGTGTGTTTTTAATTTCTCTTAACACTATAACGTGTGTGACTAATAATAGTACAAATGTGTGTCAGGCTGCCAGAGGCTGAGTGCAGTTAGTTTAAAAACAGTGTAGGACTTGAAACATGCATGCATGCGTGTCAATGCAAGCACCCACACCATTTTGTTTAAGTCTTTTGAAGAATCCAGTTTTATTTATCTGTATTAGCAGCTTAGTGCAATTTTGGTTCAATAATGTGGCGTACACACAGCGAAGCATTTTGATCACCAAGGCAACAGTAGTTATTCTTCTTGCGTCAATTATTTGAACTACAATGTATTTTGTAGGATCCAGTTAATAGTGTGTTGTTTAACAAGGAAAACAAATAAATGTAATCTGTTATTTATGTTATCAACCAAATTGTAAAATGCGCAAAAATAGTGCCTTAGATAGGAATGATGCAGCTTACAAGTTACAATTGGTATTATTCTTAACGATCTTAAAGTCTGCAGTTAAAGATAAAAAACACTGAAAAAATATTGACTGTCGTGGGCCCATCGTATGCCTGTAATTTTTTAAAATTTATTTTAACTTTTTTTTTTGTTTTATTCTTTCAAAGTTGTAATCATATTGAAACTCGACATGCCGCGCCCAGATTAGCCTGTTAGAGACAGCCTTGGCAAAAAGCGTGACCGAAAGGTGTGTTAATCTTTGCCATGCACGCATGCACACATTCAAATTGCACACGGAGTCTGCCGCACACAGATCCCTCTCACTGAAACTTAGTCTTGGGTGGAAGCATTTGGACAGCTCTCGAAACAAATCATGTTTTCACATATATAACGGCGGTATCCTTAACGGACGACTTCATCAGAGCACTTGGAAAACACACCGTTGTGCTAAGGTTATCACCTCTTACATATTTAATTGATTTTCCTTTACCAGATATACATCATCAAACCGGGAACATTTCATCTGTGCAAACTTTCCAACATGATTATGTCATGCTACCGATGTAGCAGCTAACGTCGGCTTGTATAGGGTGTACGTTGTATGTGCAGTGCATGTCGCACACATTAGACAGACCAAATAACAATTCTCACAGATATTTATTATACTCTGCAAAGACAACTGAGATTAGTGCCGAGCTGAGAGTAGTGGAGAGATTCCATCCATCCATCCATCCATTCATTCATTATCTCCCTCTTATCCGGGGTCGGCTGGCATAAGCAGCAGCTTCAACCGGGAAGCCCAAACTTCCCTCTCCTCAGCCACATCTTCCAACTCTTCTGGAGGGATCCCCAGGCGTAGACATAGTCTCTCCAGCATGTCCTGGATCGTCCCCGGGTCCTCCTACCGGTGGGACATGCCCGGAACAACTCACCAGGCATCCTAATCAATGCCCGAGCCACCTTATCTGGTTACTCTCAACATGGCGCAGCAGCGGCTAGCCTCTGAGTCCCTCCTTCCTGTGGAGGAAACTCATTTTGGCCTCTTGTATCAGGGATCTTATTATTTTGGTCACGACTGAGAGATTCCAGTGTCTTAAAATGCGCCCAAGTGGCCAATGTGCACACACCAGAATAAGCAGCACAGGAGGAAGTGTGACCAAAACCATTAAAATCATTTTAATTCTATTTAATTATGTCAATTACTTTGTTTTTATAATAGTATTGTAGAGTGCTATTTTTCTCATTTCCTTATTCCTGCCAGCCCAAGTAAAATGAATGTACTTTTTGGCTTTTATACCCGCCAATGGCAGTGAATGAGTTAAAAATATATATTTTTTTAGTGGAAGGCTGGAACTGATTATTTCCATTCATCATCGTTTCCATTCATTTCAGTCAGCAAAGGTTATTTGAGATGAGTGTTTTAAGTTATGAGCATGGTCCAGGAACAATGTAAGCTCATATCTCAATGCTCCACTCTACCTTTATTTGGTGAACACAGGCGTACCAACATATGTCAACATTTTTGTTATATCTTGCAGAAAAAACAAGCTGAGTTTTATGAAAAAATAATGCATGCCATGAGACCACAGCCAGAGTACTTTGCTGTTGGATACTACGGCCTTGGATTCCCTTCTTTCCTCAGGGTAAGAAATAATTGCTTAGTTCAGGAAATAGACATGCACGTTTACGTATTGAGCAAACTGGCCCTTTGAAACACTTTTTTAAGATGTGCAAAAATGCACTCATGTTGTCATCTTTTTGATGATTCGAGAGTCATGTAACTGTGACTTTGATTTATACTTCAGCATGTATGTTTTCCCCCTCTATAAAGTGCAAAGTTGAGCTATTTTCTGTTGGCCCTCTGGTTGACATCAATAATATGTAGCCCAGTTTTCATTAAACTCATTGAATGTTGGTGAAATGCATTTCTGAATTTCTATTTTGAATCAGTTGTAATCTCTCTTAATGCATACATCTGTTTCATTCAAGAACAAGATGTTCATCTATAGAGGCAAAGAGTATGAGTGGCTGGAAGACTTCAGTTTAAAGCTACTCTCTCAGTTCCCCAATGCCGTTCGCATGACCAGCACAGCGCCCCCTGGAGATAACATCAGCAACTCTCCTGGACAGCGTATCCTTGAATTTTAGAAAATTTCTCAGTGTTCAAAATGTCTGCCCAAAATAAATCATTCGATGCTCTTTAGGAAACTAGGAACTGGTTGGACAAATTGCTATGAAACCTCAAGATCAGAACTTTCAAACCCAGCAATATGACAATGCTTGTCTCCTTGCTGTGTCATAGACAGCAGAGTAAAATCACAAGCCAAGCTCCATGAGGGGGCCTGCCAATTTATTTTAAATCTCATCCCCAAAAGCCCTTAAATCGCTGCTAAGTATTTCAGGGAGGCGAAGTTATACAGTAAGTGCCCATGTTAAAGGGCCACTTGATCCAGCTGAACATTGGCACTTATGTTATTGATCTGTTTTTATTTGCTTCTTTGTTGGTCTACTAACATGTCTGTTTAATGTGACTCGCCCAGCGTGTGGCACAAGGAATTTTGGGCAAGACAGCGCATACAGGAGAATATAGCCCTATGTTAGTATAGGCTTTAATTTATATAGGTGAGGTCCCTCGATAGGTATTTCTTTTTCCAGTCAAAACATAGCAAACAAACCATCTTTTGAATAAGCCACACTTTCTTTCCATGAAGAAAAAACAATGATGATTCACCACAATTTGACTGTTTCTTCCACAGTACTTTGTCATCTTTCTCCTTAGCCGAACTTCAGACATCCAGTGTTTTACTGTCAAGCCCGTGCTCATTGTACCAGACCAGTTTAAAGACAAGGGTGTTCCAGAGCAGATATTAAAGTGATTAAGAGTTTTTTAACCACCATGAAATTCTCAGGTCTTGCCACCATATCAACTGCTCTCTGTTGTTGCAGTTATTACCGAACCAATGAAGTGGACCAATTCCAGTATTCAAGGCCCTTCAGAAAAGGTGAAAAGGATCCAGACAACGAGTTTGCAGTGAGTGTGTTTTAACGTTCTTATTCATATATTTGAAATCACACGTCCATAAATTCTCTGAAATGTAGAAAACAACCCTGTTTTCCCATAAATCACTTTTTAAATGGTCCCTTATAGACCATGTGGATTGAGAGAACCACTTATTTTACCGCCTATCACTTCCCTGGGATACTGAAATGGTTTGAAGTCAAATCTGTCTCAGTGGTAAGTAGTAGCCTCATATTGTTTTCCAGTTCAAATTGTTAGCATTCCTAAACAATTTCTAAAACATTCTCATGATGGACAGGAGGAGATTAGTCCTTTGGAGAATGCCATAGAGACCATGGAGAAGGCCAATGAAAAGCTGAGTAACCTGGTGCAGCAGCAAGCCTGTGATCGCTCATTGTCCATCAATCCACTGTCCATGATGCTCAGTGGCATCGTTGATCCTGCAGTCATGGGTGGCTTCACCAACTATGAGAAGGTTTGCGGCTCGCAGTGGTTTTTGTTCTTAACTGCATCTGGGATCAGGATTTGTACATGTGCACAAGTGCTAAAAAAAAAAAAATAATTGAATTGTATCATAGCAAACAATAATTAAATTGTGTGTATGTATATACATATATATTCATCCATCCATTATCTGTACCGCTTCTCCTCACTAGGGTCGCGGGGGGTGCTGGAGCCTATCCCAGCTATCTTCGGGCAGTAGGCGGGGGACACCCTGAACTGGTTGCTAGCCAATCGCAGGGCACACAGAGACGAACAACCATCCGCGCTCACACTCATACCTAGGGGCAATTTAGAGCGTTCAATCGACCTGCCATGCATGTTTTTGGAATGTGGGAGTAAACCGGAGTACCCCGAAACCCACGCAGGCATGGGGAGAACATGCAAACTCCACACAGGAAGTGTGTATATATATATATATATATATACACATATATATATACACATATATACATACATAAATATATGTGTATATATATATATGTATATATGTGTATGTATATGTATATATATACATATATATATATATATATATATATATATATGTATATATATACATATATATATATATATATATATATACATACACACTATGTATATATATATACATATAAGTGGATCGGCCTATTTTTGACACAAAAATTGATTCTTTTTGACCCAATTGTCTTTAGTGTGTTCCATCCATTTATTATACAAGAACAGGACATTATTTAAAATTGACAGTGCAGAACATTTTTTATGATTCAGTTATTAGTTTGGTCTGTACCATGAAATAAAATTTTGCGTGCAGCCTCAATTTTGTCAGGGGGGACCCTGTGTACAGTGTTAAGGAAAGTGGGAGGGGACGCTACACTTGCGTCGACTGATCTCTAGTTGGCTGCAGGGACTTTCTTGATATTTGAAGGTTACGACTTCAGACTTGCTTGTGACTTGCACATATGTAACTTACTCCCACCTCCGGTAAATACACTCTAAGTGTATGTTTAATTCTTAACCCCGATAAAAAAGAAGGTCCATGAGTTATTGATGGCCTCAAGCCTGCTCTGTTCACAAGGGAACTGCTGTTGCTTTTTTGTCACGATGTTGAAACATACTGCATCTAGTGTAGCTTGCGGCAACATTTGAAGTGTGCATGTTAATGATCCTTTAAAACTGTCCATCCTTTTTAGGCCTTTTTTACTGACACCTACATCCACGAACACCCAGAAGACCATGAGCGTATTGAGGTCCTTAAGCACCTCATTGCCCTGCAGGTAAATCCTCGCATCCGCTTTGTCACTGACACAGGTCTTTAAGCACAACATGTTGCGTAACACTTGACCGCCCGTCATCCCCCTCCAGATCCCCGTCTTGGCAGATGGCATTCGCATCCATGGGGAGAAGACGACAGAGCAGCTGAAGCCCTTACACAACCGCCTGGTCACTTGCTTCCAGGACCTTCGGGAGAAAGTGGAGAAGCATTACGGCGTCATAACCTTGGTGCGTTGCCAGATACAAACTCAATTTTAAAGGAAGAAAGATGCCAACGTGACCCTTTTGGCTCTCTTTCCTCCCTTTCACACTGTTCTCATTCTGAGCACAGTGAACGATGTTCACTGGACATTTTAGCCAGTACTTTGCGGCGCACAATTCTCCTCCCGTCAACGTGCCCCTCGCCTGCCAACATTCCCTCATGATGCTTAATCCTGTTTGTGTGTCCCAGCCCTGCTCTCTCACAGAGAGAAAGAAGAGTCGCGTGGGCTCGGTGGTGATGCCCTACATCCTGTCCTCCACGCTGCGTCGCATGTCCACTGTCTCAACCCTCTCCAATGCCTCCTCAGCCCTCTCCAGCGGGTCCGCGTCCTCCGACGGACCCTCAGGCATTTCCTCCCAAGAGTCAGTCCCTGTACTCCCTCGTTGGCCCCTTTTGTCTCCCTTAGCCAGTGTCTGTGTTCCTCACCACCAATCATAGCCACAAGCCTCTTCATTGACTGAATTTTACAGAGTCTTATCTCCTCACTTTTTCATCCTCGTGCTTCTCTTTCCCCATTTTTCACATCCAGTTCCTTGCTGTCCCGCCCCAGCGATCGCAGGACTTCAGTGTTGTCCCGCTCAGAGGAGGACAACAGGATTGCGAGAAAGAACAGAAAGGAGTGGAGTGTGAGCAAGTCTCAGGTCCTGCTGGAGAGACAGTCGGATGCAGATGAGGTTAGCAGTCTTGTTCGGAGCTCTTCTTTTTTCATTTCGGGAACCAGCGCAAGAATCATATTATTTATTATTATTATTATTGTGTTATCCAGCTGTGAATTGGGAGTAGCTCAATTTCCCTGTTTAATGAAAATTCTCATCTTTGTTTTCCACTTTAATCCCAGAGTCCTGCGGAAAAGCAGCAGAGGCCCAAGAGTTTACAACTGAGCGACAGACGACTGACGCTCTCCTTGTTCCAGGGTGTCTCGTCCCAGCTCAGCCTGTCCAATCCTCTCAGTCCTCTACCTGCCTCTCCTCACACGCCTCTCACACCACGTAGCTCAAGTATGAAACACAAACCACTGATCTGACACACACACGCACGCACACACACACCACTGCCTGTCATCATTTCATTTTCCGTCAGTCATGACGAATATAGCCACCTTGTGTAAGCGCATTCTGCTCTAAAGCCCAAATTAGGCCTCACACATATGCATGTTCACAGATGCATGCCGTCTGGCTAGAGATCATTTTCTCTCTTATGTGGTAGGTTTTTCATCACTGCTCAGTGACAATGATGCCAACAGCATTGACACCCCAGGGACCCCCCCACCTATGCCTCCAAAGAAACACCCGCATGAGATTGACATCGCTGCGTTCTCTTCAGAGGTGCATCTGCTCAAAGCAAATGCCATCCTACCCACTAAGGCATATTTAATGGAATATTATAAACGCTAAAACATTCAGAAATATAACACCACTCTTTGCTTCCTTGCAGTTCATTCCTCCGTTGCCAATGAAAATTGATGGCAAGCCTCCACCACCGCCTCCCAAAACCCGGAAGTCCATGTTCCCCTCATATGAGCACAGCCCCCAGTAAGGCACACAGACCATAAAGCTTCTTCTTCCACGTGATGCTGTGATAAAGTACAGCCTCTTTTGGGAAACGGTGGGACGGCACAGTTTACAACAGATGCAGGATCATCTAAGTCATGTATTTACAAGACATTTGGGTCATTGAGATGTTTCTTATGCCAAGTCATTATTGATGCCAAGCCGCCAGTTTTAGAGGACTTTTTCCACAACCCTCATTGAAAGATAGTGTGGAATATACTATTTTGGGTAACACCAATTTTTATGAAATTGTTGATTTTCAGTTTATATTTTTTTTCTCCATCACAGAGAAAAAGCTTCATGCTGCTTAATTGCATTCCGTATTATATTACATAACGTTAATCATGAGCAGGGAAAACAATTTAGATGTAACTGTGTGTTGTAGTTAGTGTGTCCAATTGCGGTGTGGGTGTTTGAGCTAAACCTTTATGTTTCAGAGACACTGGATGGCATTATTGAATGTGATGCACATTTATTATTTGTTTATGATGTGGATACTGTAATTGTTTGCCTCCAAACAGCTTCATGTTGCTTCTTTTTATTCAAAGGAATAATTTGACTTTTTTTTTTTTTCTTTCTTGAAGACATCAATATGTTGTACGGTATGTTAATGTAGCAAAAACTAAAAAAAATCGAGCGTAAGTCACTCCTTGTAGTTTAGCATTTGATTGCAAACAGGGATGCCTGCTAATACCATGCGAATAGGCAATTTAATTTCTGAGCGCATTTGACGACATTGATGGTGAATATAACATGCAAGTCAAGCTACAGATGTGACAGACCATAAAAGAAAAAGAAATAAATAGCATTTGCATTGGGCATCTTTTTACCCAGCAGTTTTAAAAATCTATCAGTCGCCTCGCTGCATACGTAAAATGCCAAAATATTCCTTTGAAGAATCCTAAACACTGTATGGTACAAACACGAAGGGAGGCCTTTTTACGTTATGATTTATCGTCATGTCTCCATAAATTTTCTGTATATTCCTGAAATTAACTTATTGTTGTTCATCGAATTTCAATATTGTATTGCACACCCAGTGTGTAAAGAAATGTTTTACTTTTTAGCATATTATAAAATGTCATATTTCAATATGCTGTACATATATTTACTGCCCAATTGTGTGCCACGGAAACAACAAAATTTGTCAGTATTTTCATTGAAATGTTAGTTTTTAAATAGTTTCAAAAGAATTTACATTTTTCGACTGCACACACAGACATTTCACGTAATGTTTTTACAAGCTTTTGTTGAATGCATAAAATTAAAAACTTTCTGCAAACTTGAAACATGTCTCCTTACTCTGCCTCTGTTACCATGCCAACCATAGTTTTTTATTCCTATTCAAGGTTGCAGCATCTAAGTTGCTGCAGCACTGAGGCTGATGTTTCAAATACAATTAGTGTAGGTGATGGGGAATGCTGCCGGTTAAGATCACACTAATCTACACGTAGCTTCTGGGAAGGATGTCTGCAAGGAGGCATTTATGGGCTGTTTGTTGGCAGTTGTTTGATGGTTCCTCTCTATAAATTTGGATTGCTAATGGCCTGTTTCTTCATGTCAGAATGTGCCACAGGATATCACTCTTCGCTGCATTCCCCAAGAGAAACGACTATTTGAGGTGATTATCAACCATGCAGACAGTAATGTTGCCCTGGTTTGTGACTGGAATGTTGCCATGGAGTCAACCAAGTGTATTCTCTACTATTACACTAGAAACTTCGTTTCATCTGCAATTTTAGGATATCACTCTGAGCCCAAGGGCAGAATGGATCATGAGGTGGTGTGGCAGGCTAGAAGGTCATTGCTTGTGGAAAATGCATTTCCTGTCTGTTTAGGATCACTTGGGTGGAAAATGCACAACTTTACTGTATTTTCTTTACCATGTCAATTTTGATCAACTCTGCATTACATTTTGAATGTTGTAAATGTATGCATTATGTGATTGGAAAGTATGTTTTTAACACAACCAAGCTCATTACATTTAGTGATATTTTGTGTGAATGCAAATAATATTCAATGAGCCGCCTTCAATACAATAATTTCAGCATAATGGTGCCCGATACAAGTACTGTATCAATTAGTGATGCATTAACAAATGTTCAATCTTTTAACAATATGCTTAGTTTGGCTGATGCTTGTAATGATGTGGAATTCGGGAGCAAGGTTTGTGAGCCTGTTTTAATGTGTTTAAATGACCATTGCACCAAAAAAAAAATACCCCTAAAATACTCAGAAAACATCATTTTGGGTCTTATTATTGGTTGTGTACTATTGTGTGTAGCCTCAGTGAGGCTCGGCTCCACTCCAACGTAAAAAGACAGTAAATGATGGAGGCTTTGGCCTTGGTATGATTGAACTGCTCTCATCAAAAGAAAATATGGCCTTCCTTATTTTGTCCATTGGCTTGCTGGAGGCATCGCGGGTGTCTGGGATTATCTCATCTTTGAACCTCAGTGGGTGGTGCCACAGGGTGTAAACCACTCGAGTATGGCAAATGTGTTTTATTTCCGAGTTGCTGAGGGTACATTTGCTTGGCATGAGTACACTTTTCAGGAACACCTAAGGTCTCACACTCACACACACACGCACACGCACACCTACACGAGAGCATTTACATCTGCCTTTCACCTATAATATATACACTGCACGTGAGTGTATTTTACTGCAGATGTTTATGCTGTGGTTGCTATCTGCTGACCTGAAGATAAACTAAAATGAAAAAAAATAAAAACTAGGCTGGGGGTAGCTCATGTTGTATTAATATGCTCTGTGCCCTCAATGTCACATGTATTTTTCAACAATTTTGGAGGGGACTAACACTGTCCGGCCCACTATGCCTGTGCCTCACAGTTATAGGTTCCAATGAAATATTTACATTCACAGGTTCTGTGTGATGAGCATGTGATCCGAATAGTGAACACTTAATTTGGCGGCATGGCAGATCTACTCCCTGTAGATTGTTAGTCAAGTTTCAAGCCAAACGTGAAATGACACATACATGCATACACAGAGCAAAAATAAGTATGCACGGACACATCATTTCTTGATCTTAATCACACATTCACTGTTTGCACTATTGTAATTGAACTCAACACTTCTGAAATACAAGTTTTTGCCCAGACGAATATGCAGTGACTGCTAATTAGATCAATCCATCCATCCATCTTTCATACCACCCATCTCATCACGTGAAGCTGGGCAATTCTTTCTTTTTTTTTTAACATACATACCTGATGAGATATAATACAAAACACTTCACTGCAAACTACACTCACAACAATAATCATGTGGCCAAATGAATACTATTCTGACAATTTTAATCAAAACTAATGATATTATCCTTGAAATAATATGTACCTATGGCAGTCAGTACACATCAGATGGAGAATGTAGAGAGGGTGATCATGCTGACATTTTCTGGTTCCCCTACTCTTCTACATCTATGCCAAATGTGGCGGCTTTCCAGTCTCTGAAAAGAATCCTAAAAACTGAAGAAGAAAAAAAACAAAAAAACTTTGGAGGCCTATCGCGCATTGCCTTGGTTGGAATTTCCACCCCGACCCCACCCCCCGTTGCTCGCAGACAGAACATTTTGAAGGACCAATTTGACCCTGTCCACCACCTGTTTGAACTGTTGCCCACCAGGAAACAATTCAGAACAATCAAGACACGCATCACAAGTTTCAGAGATAACCCGCACAAACGCCAGGAGAACATGCAAACTCCAAAGACAAAGGTCTCCAGCTAAGCTTGAAACTGCGAGGCTGACGTGCTCGCCAAATGTTCCACTGTGCCACCAAATATGAACCAAGTAAATATTGAAAATTAAAGAAACATAAAGAAGAGCGGATTAGGTGATGATGACCAAATTTGATGCTGCAGTGAGAGTTTTTCCTTCCCCAAGTAGGGGTTTTAGGTCAAGAGACGATGTTAATATTTATCAACTGTGGGCTTGTGAAGCCATTTGAGAATCTTTTGTCATTGTGGGCTATAGAAATATATTGGACTTTTATTTCCTCTGCCGCACTGTACAATTGGTATGTTCACACAACGAAAATCACAATTGGATTATGGCATGGATTATTGAGCCATTGTAGTTTGTATGCATTACAAAATTCTGATGGCACAGCAACCAACAAAAAATGCGCAAAAATGCTCGAGTAAAAAAAAAAGTCACAATATAATGATTAATTACAAGAGCGTTTAATTATTGTGATCGTCACCACACATTGCTGGCATAGCTACACAAAGACACATTATGTGTAGTAAGTAAGAATTTTTTCAACCATTGAGGTGGAGTTGTGAAGAGTCAGTGAATCACTGGATTATAGCACAAATATTTGCTACGGATAAACTTTAGTTCTAGTTCCCTGCAGGGGTGCTGTTTGATTGCTGTTTCTGCTCAGGCACCTTCAGACATGTCAAACATGGATATGCATCCATGGAAATGTTGAATTCATGGATCAGAGCTTTCCAAAGAGTTTTTTTCCCATAGATTAGCACCATGGCAGAAACCGTGGTATAGACGGAGGTGAAGAATAACGTCAGCGTGATGGCGTTCTCGTGATGCACGGCGATCTGATAGTTAACGTACAGGTCGACCACGAGGAAGAGGAGGAAGACGACCACCAAAGACAGAGCCATTTGGATCACCCTCATCTGAGTGCCCAGCTTTGGGACATGAGCACCGTTAGTGCTGGCCTTCATGCGGCGGAGATGCACTGCCAGGTGCACGGAGATGGAGATGCAGCATTTTATCATGAACATCCCCGGCAGCACATCTGCCACGATCAGATAGAGAGCCTCATAAATCTTCCCAGGCTTCGTGTCGGGCATTAAAACCCCGCAGTCTTTGTCATTCCTGGTGTCATTGGCGGGGTGGAAGACCACCAGCATGGGCATGCAGGTCCCAAGGCCACTCAGCGGGATGACAAAAACAGCAAGTGTCACATGCTTGATGATGATGGCCTGCATGTGTGTGTAGCACTGGTTGGGCGTGCTCACCAGCTTGGTGCTGTAGTAGAATGTCAGGAAGCTGCTGTCCCACATGATGGTGAACTTGAGACTGAAAGTGATGACCAGCATGACAGCGTAGGGCATCTGGGCGATGTGACACTTGCTGTCCACCTCATCCATGCTCATCCAGAAGTAGCAGACGAGCTGGTGAGTGATGTTTGCCAAGGACAGAGCCACAATGATGCTCTCACTCGGGCTCCATTGCTTCTTCTGCTTGTAGTTGTAGATGCTCATCAAGAAGATGTAGAAGTTAAAGAAAACCGTGGTGACGGCTGACACGCCCGTCAAGAGCCACAGTAACATTTTGTTTGTTCCGAGCATGATGAGAAGCGTTGTCTTTCTCTCCAAACACTTTTCAGCATCAGCCTTTAACCCTCACATTTATTCCGCTCTCGTAACAATCTGCCTTCTTGTTTTGTATTTCTTTTATAAGCCGAGATCAAATATTTTGTTGTTGCAGCGGCTGGGCAAAACTTTGTTTTTTTTTTAATTATCACTTTCAACCCTACTTATAAGCGTTCTTCTTATATTGCCCCCCGCAATCCTTTTCAACACCTTTGGCTCTGTCTGTGGAATCACATCTTTGGTTTTCTGGATCCAAGTGTTAATCCTCGCCCGAAGTCGTCTGCAGGACGCACACAGCAATGTGAAGCTCCACGAGTGACAGGGATTTATACGTCCGAGCAATACATGTCATTTGCATCAGCCGTGACCACAGGGAGTGATGAGGGTGTATTTGCATTCTCATGGCATGCTCAGGATATACGGGCTCACTGTGATTGATCCAATGACTGCCATATTCTGATCAGTGCGCCACGACGGCTCAGTGGGACTCCTCATGAAAGCAGATTCCTGTAGCCTGGCCACATATTTACAAACACCAGCCCACACACTTACACTCCTATTTGCATGATAAGAAAAGCACATAACCTTTATATCACCTTGAGGAATAGGTTGAGTAAATGCAGTTCTAATTGAGTATGAGGAAGATTATCACAAAGAGTGTAGTCAGCTCTGTTTGTCAACTTTTAATGCTTCTTTTCCATGCGTGATCATATAATAATAATCATATTCTTGTTTTTCCTCACAAAAAAGCACTGACAAGAAGGAAATGTTCTGATCAGCATTCAGGTTACCTATTTGCTCCCATATTAAAAATAAATAAATAAATAAATCAAGACAGAAAGGCACTGAGCTTTTCCATTTAAAAGTTATGCCACCACAGAGTGAAATTAATAGGAAATGAGCTTTCTGATTGAAGCTGCCAGACAAATATTTGCAGGCCCTCATCTTCATTTCAACACTTCTTAGGTGGGTTCATTACTGTAAGACATGCTTCTGTGTGCACGTTCCAGCTCTGGAATCATTGTTTTTCCGACGTGCACACCTCTTACCATTTTATTGCAGAAACGGAAAGAGGGGACTTTAAAATGCATAATCAATGCAGAAGCTGAAAGTGTTAAAGTGGATTTTTAAACAATTAAAACAACAACAACAATAAAATAGCACTGCAGGTATAAAGTTGTACACATTGAAACCTTTGGCATGATTGGATTCTGTATATGATACCAAACGAATGTAAAGTGAGCCCTCATTTATTGTAGGGGTTACATTCCAAAAATGACACGCAATAGGAGAAATTCTCGTAATGGAGGTTGACATTTTATTTATTTACATTTATTCTTAGGATTTACGCCTCTTTTGAGCCATTACAAACCACACCAACTCACGAGCACACATGTGTGAATGCGCACACCTGCACGCACACACACTCTTCTAAATTCTTGTGAGACTTAATACTTTTCATTTTAAAATACAAAATGAAAACTAAATTCCAATCTGCTACAGTAATTGTTCAAATTTTGTCGTTTGGCTATTGAGAGCACAGGGGACAGTGCGTCAGGCAGAAACCACGCAATAGAGTGAAGCCGCAATAACCAAACTGCAAAGTAGCGAGGGTGGGAACACTGTCACAGAAAGACAAACTTTGGTCCTGGGAGGCTTCCATCATGTTTGAGATCTTTTGCCTCTCCATCAAACCTGATTCCAATGATCAGGATCCTGCAGAGATTGCTGACGAATTGATCATTTAAATCAGATATTTTCAAGGAGGGAAACATCAAAAACATACAGGATTGTGGCCCTCGAGGACCAGAGTGGGACACCTTTGCTCACTGTGATTTGCTTATGTAGACCAAATCCTCGAGGGCCAGTGTCCTGCCTTTTTTCCATTTCTCCCTGCTGCAACAACACCTGATTCAAATGATCAGGATCTTTATCTAGCATCTGCAGACCTTGCTGATTATCGGATCATTTGAATCGGATGCGTTGCAGCAGGGAGGGATGGAAAACAAGCAGGACAACGGCCCTCGAGGAACAGGATTGAGAGCCCCTGCTGTACAACATTGTGTGAACAGCAAAGCAGTACAATATATTGAGCATATTTAATTGGTACTTAGTAAATATTAATAGTAGAGTACAAGTCCTGGTTTTAGTGTACTGGCTTCGTGCTGGGATTTTCACTCGAGTAAAGGATTCCTCTTTCACCATGGCTGCCTAAAAGATGTCCCAGCGCAGAATTTGCCGCTGAGGGCCCTTAAGTGCCCTCCATCCTGCAGCTATTATAAAGTGAACATACACATAAAAGAAATGTCATCAGGCTAAATGAAGACCTTTTGAAGAGAAAATGGTCCTTAGGCACCGTGCTGACTGCTTTAATCCAGTGGCAGCAGAGGGGTGTCAAACTCCAGTACTCGAGGGCCGGTGTCCTGCATGTTTTCCATCTCTCCTGGCTGCAACACACCTGATTCAAATGAGCGGGATCTTTATCTAGCTTCTGCAGACCTTGCTGATTATCTCATCATTTGAATCAGATGTGTTGCAGCCAGGAGAGATTGAAAGCATGCAGGAAAGCGGCTCTCCAGGACTGGATTTTTACACCCCTGCATTAGACTAAAAAGTAGTTGACTGTTTGCGGTGCAAGAAACAAACATACTCGGCAATAGTGCAAGATGCCATTGGGCAAATGAAATTTTCCAAAAGGCAAATACAAGGCCAGAGAAAAGCGACTGTCTGGCATCGTCAGAATTTCAGATGGTAATTTGTTTACAGCAGTCGGACGTCTGCATGCTAATGCTTTGCTCCAGACGCTCCCAAATCGCTTGTTTTTCAGGGGCCAGTCTGAGGATGTAGTGTCATCTCTTGTGGTTCATTATACCTTATTTGTAATTCTGAGCGATTAGTTCAGAGAAAAAAAGTGGGCTGTAGACAGTACAGAATTCCTCTCTTGAGCTTGTAAGTTAAAAAGTTATTTTATTGTGCTTACCTATTGATCAAAATGGATTCAACTAGCTTTACGCCATGGAAAAGGAAGCACTCAAGCACAATACAAACAATGTGTTATTTACAAATGGTATAAATCAGTGCTATATTAATTTAATATGGTAATGTTTACTACGTTGACGGTAATACAAGAGTTAGACAGGGTATCATGAAGGACATCCAGTCCAATAGATGAGGTCCGATCCTATTAAAGTCAGTATCTACATATTATCACTATGCCTCCATGATTGCATTTTAGAGGCACTATTTGGTATGGCAACATTTTCTCCAAGTCTTTTACGCATAAAGTAAATACATGTTCGACACTTAAAGTAAAAAAAGTATTTTTTTTTTTTGCTTCATTAAAGAAGTCCATTGGGTATAAATTGTAGTTACACAGGGTAACCATAGCGATGGTCGTATTTGAGTGGCGGAAGGGGCTTCCTCACTAAAGAACTTTGTTTTGAGGCCTTGTCACTGTTGCTGGGGTGGCTGGCATTCGACTCGTTGACACTGGGTAGGCGGTTCCCCACCGAGCTGTAGGACACCCCTTGGTGGGTGCGATAGCCCAGGACTGAGCGATAACTTGAATTCCTACTTGTGGGGCGGCTCTCTGGGGCGCGGCTATCCTCCCTGAAGAAACACACAGGTCTCACTCAGAGAATCCGATTGAAGCCTCCCAATATGCTTTCGAATGCAATACCTGATTTCATTGGCAACCTCCTTCTCGTAGCGCAACTTGAGGCAGCAGCAGACTGAGAGCCAGATGGCCAGCAAGAGGAGGAGGAGGAGGAGCAGAGCACCTATCACAGCTCCGACGATGACGCCCACTTGATTGGTGGCTGGAAGACAGGATGTCATTTTAGTCGACATACTTTTGACAGACGTATATCGACAGGCCACAGCATGACGACCACCGCGCACAATCCTATGAGATCCAATACAAGAGATGATTTTACAAAGATAATCATTCTTAGTATTGATTGACACTTTGTGTGTGGTAGTTACGTCAACATTTAAAATGAACTTTTTAACTGCATGTTTACAAATAGTTGGGTGCCAGCACTTCCTTCAAGGGTAAAAAAAATAATAGAGATGCATGATTAATCAACAACTAATTGATTATCAAATTAATTGATAATTCATTCAAATAATCAGTAAATTGTCAGTTTTTCCAAATCCTTGGAATTTCAGCTTCTCAACTGCAAATGCTATCTGATTTCCATAGTCTTCTGTAACCATCTTTCAAGAGTCACTTTCAAGAGTGACAATGAAATGCGATGCCACTGCTATCACGTCAAAACCGAAGGGTAAGCTGATCAACATGGCTAACAAATCCTTATTCAACTGGCACAGTATACAGGACAAAATGTTAAGTTGCTCGCTTGAATGAAACTCTTAAAGGCAAGGAGTTTAGCACAACAAGAATTAGGGTTAAAGTGTGCTGTAGTTCTTTTTCCTTGGAATCTTATGACAAAAGTGTGCCACTTTAAGACACTTGAGAGCTGTTTTACATTAAATAAAAAAAACACTTTCAAGTATCTGCATAAGCTAACCAAAAGGCAACATTTTGGATTGTAAAATATTCCTGAGAGGTTGAGAAATTCAAATTAGGACCGATGTTCTCCTTTACTTACGGTTGTGTGCCTGCAGTGCCTGTTTACACTGAGCTTTGCCAACAGGGTTTTTGGCCTCACACACGTAACTTCCAGCAAAGCTGTCTGAATGGTTCTTGATCAAATACTCCCCACTCTGTGTGTCTGAATAAGAGACATCCCGAAGGAACATGTAATTAAGATAGCATGCTTTGGCTGTGCTGCATTTCAGCTTACAGAAAGCGCCTTACTTAGTGGCACGGCCAGGGGTGGTTTTGCACCACCACTTTCTCTTGTCCACGTATATGTAATAGGAGAGGATCCCTGGTACGATTTGCAGCGGAGAGTGACCGGACTGCCTTTCTCTTCCTTGCCGTCAACCCAACATTTCGGCACAGACGGGGGAACTGGTGAGAAAAAAGAGAATCACACGTCATTGGTGGCAGGAAGCCAGAACGTGGTGACAATTTTAGAGGGACATTCCATTAGAATGAGAAGCGAGTAAATCAACTGGTATAACCAGTTGAAGAGAATTATTCCTCACCCATCACAACAACAGTTACTTTCCGCATGTCGACACCTGGTGACTTTTTGACTTTGCACTGGTAGGTGGCAGTGTCTGAAAGCCTCAAATCGGAGAGCAAGATGGACGCGTCCCCCTGCTTGGGGTCTCCAGTGAAGCTGAGCCTGCCAGAGAGGCTGGGGTCATATTGGTGTACACGCCCTTCTGTGTAAGCCAAGATCTGACAGACAAACATTGAGTGATGATGAAAAAGCAAAGCAGGTTTTACTACAAAGGCACCTCGAAGCTAAAATATGAAATTGGACGGTTGCAAAGACACAAAGACTTCCTCTCTCCGTGTTCATAGTAGGCCTACCAGTTTGTCTTTCTGCGTCATGTCTGGGCTGAGGTTGGACCACTCAATGTCCAGCACACCAGTGTCTTGAAGTCCAGGGGTGTAGGTGCACCCGAGTAGGACCTTTTCACCCCGAGCTTTCTGGATGGTCTGCGGGCCCGTGGATGTCACCTGCATGGCCTGCATCACTTCTGTGTGTTTGCAAAAGTAATTCGGATTATACACCCGTCACATAGCAGATATGTTAACTCTATTGAGAGCAGGGCTCACCAACCTTTTACCAATTGTTGTTGGCTAGTGATTCATGATTCATTATTTCAAACTTCTGAAATAATACAACTGCTCAAATTACTTTGAATAGTGGTATTATTAAGACCTGACCCATTTCATCAGTAGCAATGGGTTCATTAAGAAAAGAGTAAAAAATTGTCTGATTATTACAACACATTACAACAAAAGACAAAAATGACAAATTCCCCAACCAAAAGCAATAAGCAGAAAATTGTCAAATTTTTGCAGATTTTTCTCTCTGTAGTAAAGTTAAACTCAAATGTTTTGCCTGTTAGTCATATCTTTAGTGTTGTCAATTAAAAGAGTCAACATTTTATTAATTACATTTTTAAAAAGTAATTGGAAGGATTTATTGGTTTTCCCAATTGTATTATGCCAAATATCAGAATTAGTATTTGGCTCCAAAAATCTATATTGGTCGGGCTATTATTAGCAATTAATGATATTTATGTGAAGACCTTGATCAGGCGAATAATTTCTCATAAAAATTTAGAAACAGATAATACTCAATATTATCAACATTTTATATCTATAATTCTCTATCGGCATTCTGATTTTCAACGGATCACTATTACAACATTCTTGGGAATTCACAATTGTCCCATCACTGGTGAGCTGTTCAAAAGGCCTGTGGGCTATGATATGGTCCTTGGGGGCTGCCTGTGGGCACTAAGTTGGTGACCCCTTGATGTTGACCAGGGGTGTTAAACACATTTTCACCACATCATTGTTACGGTTTCCCTCAGAGGGCTGTTATAACTGTGAAAATTATGTAAACCTTATTATTATATGTGAATTCAGTCAACTTATTCAGTGGAGTATGCACCAAGGTCTCAGCTGTTACCCGACAGGAGGCTGTAAGTATGTGACCGCCAGCAAAATGTTATGCTTACTTCCTTGTCCGATTCAAAATTCTGCAAAGTTGACTGATTACTAATTCAGTTTTTTTTTCCTACTGTCTCCTAATTGTATCCATCATACTGTTCATTCTTTCATTAGATCAAAAAGACAACTATGAAAATAAAAACAAAAAAGCTATTGCATTGAGTATTGTGTATTATTTTAGAAAATATTGTATTCAAAATATTTTTCAATCAAATCACAATTATGTTAGCATGTCAAAATAACTATGTGTTAAAAAAAAAAAAAAGAAACTCAATCAAGGTCAACCAATGAGAGCAGGAGTGGAGCACGAGAACTGATTGGCTCAGCATCATCCTTGCATCTACGCTGCTCTGTCTGGAAACTCAGAATGTTATTCAAATGTGGCGTTCAGCGGAGAGTAAACAGCTGTGATGTGAGCGAGGCGCACGCAGCCTTCTGACAAGCATTTGCTCAGCAAGCGAAGGACGATGAAACATTGGTAAATAAAATAAAAGAGTGTCTTAAAACAACTTGCCTTAACTAAAATTCCACGTTACATTTTATCCAAAGGTCCTTGTTGATGTTTTTGTGCAAAGCGAAAGTTAAGCCACGCTTACTTCCGGCGACGGTGCTGCTTCTTCATTGTCTCAAAAGAAGAGTGAATCAGAATATGACAACGAAGAAGAAGCGAGCGCAACAAGAGTTGAAGTAATGACAGTAACTTTCGCTTTGCACACAACAATGGTTCAAAGGTACATTAATCAGCCAATTTTAGGATATATATATAAAGGCCAATTTATTTATGCACCATGAAATACAATTCTTGTTCTAGAGTTTGTTGAAGCCAAAAGCAACAGTAATTTAAAACAAGAGGGAAGAAAATCTCTTTAAAATACATGGCAGTTTCCGCTTAATGGCATTCAAGCTCAAGGCCTGTGCTCCTAAAAAGACAAGAGTGCTGCTCTGAATGGAATCGGCCTCCGTAGTGAAAGGAAAGCATTCAAAAGGTTTGTTGGAGGATGATGTTTCCATTATGACCTATGCCATCTCAGTTCATACATTCTGCGTAATGTCCGGCGTTCATAACAATCACGAGTGAATTTATTTTAAAACCTCACAAGCCAGCAGCCACAGCCTGCATCTTAAGTCAACATTTTATGGAGGCAGAGACGACAGCACTGAGCACATTTAAACTTGTAATGTTGTCATTCATCTTCGCCCCATTTAGATGTTTCGACCTTGGCTAAATTTCCTAATGGAGAATGCTGATAAATCCAGTCAGCCACACTGTTGACACCCCTCGCTGTTTAAATCACCTCACAACCACTGGGAAGGCACCTTAATGCTATCGTCGCAACCGAAGTACACTGAGTCATTCATTAGAGCCTGAAAGTGACAAATGTGATAAAGGCATTCTGGGGAAAACTTCATATTAGTCAGTCAAATGTTTTCAGCTGGAGAAGCACCTCTGACCGCTTTGGGCAAAATGCTGTCGTCTCAAGAAGTGTTCTACAAGCACAGAGGCAGCTAAACTTGTCCCACATTGCAGTTACTTCAAGACTTGACAACATTCCTACTCACTGGGATTGGCCAGGTTGCAGGCATGCTACTCTCATTTATTCGGAAAACATGCAACGGCATGAAGGGATGCAATATGGAGACTTTGGGGCTTCAAGCTCGGACTCTTGATTTTCCTTGCTTACTTAATTGCAATTAAAGAGCAACAAAGGGGGCCTCTAGTGCACACAACATGACGCTGTAACTATGTGCTTCATTGCACATCTGCAATGCAGTCAAAGCGGCTTTTACTTTCAGAACTGCAAGTGTGTGAATTACCCACCTACTGTGTTTGTCGTCATATATCCAGCACGGGGCCTAATAAGACTGTAATTGTTTCAAAGCCAGTTGGTTGTATAAATAGAATAGGCTCATGAGTTTGAGGAGAAAATCATCTGACTTACCTGTCTTCAGATGAACAGTAACCAGGAAAAACACGGTAATTTTCAGCACGGGCTCCATCATAAACCTGAGCGCAACAAGAAGTGGGATTTTTTTTTTTTTAAAAAGTATCCTCGTGGTACATTTCAATGCCGGATGTGTCATTCATTGAATGTTGTCTTGTCATCTGCTGCTCTAAAAGCTTCAGCTGACTTCAAAGAAATGCTTCTTGTGTTTTAAGAATCCTCATTACAACCAGGCTGCCTTGTTGTTTTACACCTGGAAGCCTGAATCGCAATGTTAATCAAACAGAAGTAAGACAAACTGCCTCTTAGGTAAACAGGCACTTCATTGTGTTATATTTTGGAGCAGCTGTGGAAAGGTTGTAAAAAAAAAAAAAAATGTATGAGCACTAACGTACCTCTTAAGACGGAGCACAATCCAACATGAATGTTGTTTTGTGTAAGGCCTGGCAGTGGTTCACTTCTGTTCGAAGTGTGCTGATTAAGCTGTCAGGTGAAACTCAGCTGAGGTAACTATGACCACACCTTCTCTGTCCATAGGGCAGTTGGAGGCCACTCCCACACTCATATCCGAGAGACGTTTGTATTTGATGGGGAGTAAAATACAGCGAGTGCTGAATTATTAAAGCTAATCAAAACTATTAATCAGAAAGCAGCGTCTGGAATGAGTTTAATTTGTCTTCTGTCGATGTTTCTTGTCTATAAATCTATTCTGAGCAGGGGGTGAAGGCAATGATGAGTAATTGCCTGCCACGACATTGTACACACACACACACACACACACAACTATGTTGCTACACAAGTTCTTGTGCCGATCATGTGTGTGTTCTGATTTTAACAGCTTCCTTCACGGCCAAGTTCTGCATGTCATTTATGGGCGCCAGAACGCCAGAATGATTTCTGTACTCAATATTGTTGTGGATTTTCCGAGCGTGTGTACTTCAGCATTGGGATATTTGAAACGAGTTGTAACTTCTTCAAGGAGACAGTAAACAATTTAACGTTACATTTCCCAACACACCCTCCTGACACACCTTTTTATGAATACACTTTGTTGTTAGTGTCTACACAGAATACGTTGAGATGTTTGCGTGTGTGCGTGCCTCAGTGCCGAGGAGACACAAGCGCACCTCCCAGAATATCTGCAGCACTCGGGCGGCAAATGAAACCTTTCCTTTATAATCAAAGAGCTCACTTGTTTTCATGTTTGACTCATCACCAAGTCTCAACTTCTTATCATCCGTGAATGATTTACAGGAGCTTCGATGATGCGGTACCATGGGTTACATCATCAGCTTTATGCTACGCCATCCTCCAATTCACTGTAGCTGATAATGCCAAAATGAAAAGACTAAGTTGAACTTATCGATCACATGAGAGGGTGCAGCATGCCGGGACGCGAGCAGTGAGCATGGCGGTAGTCATTAAAACAGTGGAGTGCTGGCTTAATGTGATTCTGGCAATAATGTTCATTAAGGAGATGAACAAATTAGTAACGCTCAGTGGGAAGCCCGATCAGTGCATCAGGAATCACAGCCACTTCTCACATGTTGCCACCTGATCGTCAAGAAGAGCTCACGGGTGGCGGTGCGCGTCGATAAATTTGTCTATTTATGTGTCCATGAGTGATTCTGCAAATGTCAAGAGGAGTGTAATGTTGTACTGCATCAGCAGGTGGTTAATTGTCATGGTGGATGACGGCAACCTGGCAACTGCATGAACAGACAGTCGGTCTGCCAGGACCATGGTGGAACCAGACAGACTGCACTGGGATATTACACTCGATGACCATTAAAACCGATTATGGTCCAGAATGACTTTTGTAGTTGGATCAGACTAGGCCGTCAGCCATTTTTGTCAAATCCAACATTCACAATCATATGAGAGTTCATGTCTTTACTGCCTATGTGCTCATTTTGGCACATTTTATTGCACCAAAATGTTCTCGTTAGAAGAAACGATGTTGGCACGAGGAGGCAAAAAAAAAAAAAATGACCAATGCAACAAGGGGAGAAGTGACAAAGAAGCTGGATTTGCCAGCAGGCAAACTGAAATAGCATCACAGCATGACTCATAGTGTGTCAACGCAGAGAGACAGGTGAACACATTCTTTTTAATCTAAGATATGACTGCAGCAAGGATTGCGAAGTGAGAGAGAGCAGCATGTACAGTTAAGTTACACATTGTTTTTCCTAATTCAATTGTCGGCACATAATGCATATAAATAGATACGGGCGGCACAGTGCACATCATCAGTAGCTTGAGTGTCTGCCTCACAGTTCTGAGGTTTGGGTTTAAATCTCGGCCCGAGTAGTCCTGTGAGGTGCAACGTTCTCTTTCTGCATGTAAGGTTGATTGAAAATGTGTCATTGTATGTGTGAATTGAAAGTTGTTTGTAAATGATTGCAATTGGATGGCAACCAGACCAGGCAGGGTCCACCTCACCGCTTGCCGAAAGAAAAAAGGTCTTGTTTTTGAAGCTGTAGATCTCACGCTTGTGTCTAAGCACACGTGTAATTTGCCTCTGCAAGATTTCTGTAGCTTATTCAAATAGTGGAGGGTTTGAACCAGAAAAAAGCTATCTTAAATAATAATGTTATGTGAATAATGTGTTCTTCTGTGAAACGGCTGTAGAGCTTTCCATAATCAAATAAATGGTAGCATGTTCAAAGCTGGAGAATGTATGATCACTCTTGTGCTGTTTGACTCGTTTAAGGTTCTCAGAGGTACAAAGACCAACAGGTGCATGCACAGACAGAGATGACTGTCCTGAAAAAAGTGTAACATTTATGGCCTGTACAGGCTCAAGATTCTATCATTTCTACCATTAACCTTGATGAATCTTATATCCATTTGAGACTTTGTAGGACTAGTAAAAAAAAATATATTATAAGAATCTTTTTTTTTTTTTTTTTGTATATTGTGGGTTTCATCATCACATTTCGTGGCAATGAATGACATTAACTACAAGCACTGAACATTCACTCAACAATTGTGAAGGGCAGCACAGAAATAAAGGCCCTGATGGTGGAAAGATTGCATGTTCTCTGTACTCTCAGTCTTCCTCCTCCCGCATTCCAGAAATGTTTGGTTAATTGAAGACTCAAAATTGTCCAAGGACGTGAATGTGAATCAGACCAGTATCCCCCAAAAGAAAGTGACATTGGCTTGTTTATGACTAAGTACTTTCACAGGCCGTCGTGCTTGAGAGTTGCAGTCACTCATGTCAGTGAGGAGCATGTGACATGAAAATACATTCAAATCTTGCTAGCAGTTTTAACACTTTAATTATGGCTGCACGCTAAGATATGTAACAAACAAAACGCACCAACCAAACATACAACAACAAAAAGTCAAAGTGACAAAATAACACAAGAGTATACTGCATCTTGAAGTACGCCCGTCATCATTATCATCATCATCATCCTCTTACCAGTTGTGATTATATTGCTTAGTCAAACAACATGATTACACCCACACTATGAGCACAGTATATTTATTTTAAGATGTACTGCTAAAATCCACATGAAGTGCTTTTGAATTTCTAATCAAGAAGCGGATTCAAAGATAGTCGCTATCTGCTGTGTGCACTGCTGTTGTTCTCATCAGCAGGAAAATGCGACACCCACACTACCTAGGCTGAATTGTGTGAGAGGTGAATGCAGTTATTATTACAATTGAATAGGGTGCAGGGACACCAACAGTTTTAGTTTGTCAATTCTACTGCAAATCTCTCCTCAACAGTAAACCTTTACAAACACCAAGATGACATTTATTTATTTATTTTTCGAAAAAAGACTTTGAGAGCTATAGCTAGACTTCTGGTCTGCCCCATCTTCAAAAACATCCAAATGAAAAGGTTGGAGTCAATAATAAATTTAGAAAGGAGAAAAACAAGTGGTGTGTGCATTCTGTATTTACGGCTCCATCCCGCTCTTCGTTCTCTAGCCGCGCACCCACACATATTCCCACTTGTACACACAGCCTCCAGCTATGTGAGCATATATGATAGACCTCTATAATCCAATAAATTGTGCTTCTCATGCTAAACCAAGTCAGGTTTGGCACACAGCAAGAGTCCATGGAGACTACAGCTCTCAAGCCTTGCTTGCAGGCAGGGGATTTAAACTGGGATACGATGGAATTAGGTATTTGATGACTGTTTGAAATATGACAAATATTCTCATTTTATACAAAACCACTTGATTAGAATATGATCGACATACTATATATATATATTTGTGTGTGTGTGTAGAAGTGATTTTACTATGTAAACACTAGCAGCGTTTAGCAGAAATATCATGTTTCATATTGATATTTTTCTGGTTCCCAGATATTGTGAGAACCCATAAATAAATATTATTAATTGTTAATAATCATCATTATCATCTAAGTTATTAAATGCAATTTGAGAAAAATGTGTTATTTTAGAAGCATGCATCAAACACACATGGATCAGTCCTGAAGAAGTGGCTTTCAGTTTCAAAATGGTTGGTCACTTTTTCCTGCTCCCATTGCAATGAAGTTGGCATATTGTGTAAAATCTAAAAATTATGTAAAATGATGATTCATAAATCTTATTCCACCAATTTGAAATATTTTCAGACAGCAAAAGCCAATTATCCAGAGTTGCTGTGATTTTGTCGAATTTTCAAGACACTTTATTACAAAATGATTCACAAAAATATTTAAGACATTAGAATTAGAATTAGAAATCCCTTTATTGTCATTGTACTCAAGTGTGCAACGAGACATAATTAATACCAATACATACTCTCCAAAATATGTATTTATTGATTGCTAAATAGAAGTTACCTTAGTAATTATAATTAATAAATAATCATTATTGCCGGTCTGGATCATTAAAAAAAAAAAAAAAACAACATATCTGGAAAAGTATGAAGAATACCAAAACATCTACTTCCATGCATGTCAAATTGTGAAATGGAGAATTTATAAATAGTTTTGAGTATTTTACTGTCCCTGTGGGCAGCATGTAATGCTAGGGGTCCATACTGCATATTTGTCACTCCCATTTTTTAAGTGGAATGTGACCAGATCACACTTCAGCCCGGAAATATTAATCGACAGTGGCCGCCACATGCCGAAAAATAATCGTCGACATTTATGGTGCGGTGTGGCCGTCATGCGCTGAAGCATCGTCGTTGACAGACTATCATGCGCCAAAAGATAGTCATGACGGGTGCGGTCGTCTCGCGCTGAAATATAATCATTGATATCGGCGAGGGTGGACATCTGCTGGCGGTTGTGACCGCCTGTTCGGGAAAATTCATATATTCTCCCCATCCTGCCCCTGGTGGAACCCCAATTCCAAGTGGTATACCACCACATATGTCTTAGCAGTAGGTTAGTAACATTTTTTTTTCTTATTATTTAACTCTAGTTGCTCCATTTAGTAATTATTTTGAGAATTCATAATGGTTTCCAGCTACTTGAGCTACCTACCCGTACATCGGGCAACGTGAGAAAAATCTAATTGCTATACGGGTAGAAATCTAATTAGAGGGGAAATAAAGGGCATGGGTGGGTTTGTGAGGGGTTTCAAAGGTGCTAATAAATAAATAAGCCACTGCTTGTAGAGTATGTCTTTGGTTACCGTAACAACCAGGAGTGCAGCTATTGGTTGTTGCGACGAGGCCAGCTGAGAGTTGTTGTCAAGCAGCCTAGAGCAACGTAGAAAGATTGTTTGTATTAAGCCTTGTTGATTTAGAATTTCATCACCAAGTTGCCAAATCACATTTGTCAGTTATTGTGCAGCCCTTTGCATGCAGTGGAGTAATTGGCCAAGCACAAACAGCCTTTCACAAAACATCCAAGCATGGGAGGTTATCAAAATGACAAACTTAAATGTGGGCGTGGTATTATGTAAATGAGGTCTAAATTCTTCTCTAAATTTGGCTCCCTGACAGACATTTTTGGAAATAGCTCACAAAAGGCTTGGTTGTTTCATTTCACACTTGGTAGGTAGGCAGACCCTCCAAAGACTCAACTATTTTTACGCAAGCAGTTAAAAAGTACCTTTTCCGCAATGTGTCCTGTTTTGAAAAAAGGGCCAGGCCCTACCAATGTGCAATCAGGCGCAGACACACACACACACACCCACCCCCGCACACACCCACGCACACACACACACTTAAGTGTGTTGGTCGACCATGCTCTGAATTGCATGGCAAGTTTGAACAGGAAAGAAAAATAGATTTACCTAATAAGATGTCCAAAAGAGAGAAATGAGACAGCGATACTTGATGTTTTCCATTTATGATTTTATTGGCCCGTGAACTTGAACCATAGACAGCCTGTCTCCATTTCACTGAAGACACCCAGACACCTCTATTCTGCACCGCTTATTGCCACGAGGTGAATACTCACTGACTGATTTCAGTTTGTGGGGGCTACAGAGAGTTCTCTGGGCTCGACAAAGACCGGGGAGATCAGGGTCTGAATGTGAGATCTGGAGTCGTCTATTATCAAAATAACCTGGTTCTTTTATACATTAAGACGTCAAACACGTTTGAAAAGTGACACATATCTGAACAATATTCACCATTCTCTTTTGTGGAACAAAAATATATCAAAATACAATCAAACATGTATATTTTCACATTAAATGGATGGCCGAGTGGTCTAAGGCGCCTGGGTTCGAATCTCGAATTTCCCCATTGTGGGACTAATATAGGGAATATTATTATTATTATTATTATTATTAAATTAAACTGCTGCTGTCATTGTTCTCTATGAACACTTCTGTTTCCTCTCTATAGGCCTATGCACTAATTTTGGAACAAAACACCTTTTTGGTATGACGCACACTCACGCACACAAATATTTATGTTATTTTTCTATGGACTATTGGGGTCGTTCCATGCCAAATCACCCAGTGGGTTTAACTAAGCAGAATTTGACGAAACGTTGGGTCCTTTTTGATAGTAATGCCACAACACTAAATCCCAAATATGAGCTCAATCGGACCAGGGGTTTGGGAGCAATGGGCCGCCAAATTTGAATATTTAAAAGAGGCATGGCTGCGGCAGGTGCGAGGAGGGAAGATAATACTAATACAATTATGTAGTGTAATTAGTGTAAACTCCGCATCTTGCATATTTATTGACGCAAACATACAACCTGATGAGAGCTATTTTGCAAATTTGAAACCGCAATCCTCAGTGCACACTGTTAGAAATTGGATTGTTCATTTATTTGCCAGTGATTACTGTGATATGAGGTTTGCACACTACACACGCCCAATCCAAATGTTGATGGCTCCGCCCCTCTATCAAATTTTGGATCCCAACGTGGTTCACAAGTCAAAAGGTTTTGCCCACTCAAGGGCTAGACACACTGAGTGCCAGCCAATCGCTGGGCACATATACTATAAGGACACACTCAAATTCAAGGAGGCCAGCGTGAACGGGGAACATGAAAACTCCCAAATTCTAAGCCACAACCTCAGAACTGTGAGATGGATGCGCTAACCATTCACATACCGTGTTGCCACACACAGTTACATCACTGATTAAAATAGCAATGTTGATAATAGATGTTGCAAAAAAATAAATAAATAAATAAAATAAATAAAATAAATAAAATAAATAAAATAAATAAAATAAATAAAATAAATAAAATAATAATAATAATAATAATAATAATGATAATAATAATAATAATAATAATTCAACAAACTATCACGCTTGTTTGAAGAAAAAAAGATTTACACGTAAGACAATAAATTCACTATTGGCCTTATTCCAAAACTCATGGTTAGCTGCTCACAGATTTTTGTGTTCATCATTTATGTCTGAGCGTTGAGGAACACTCACATTATGACCCTTAGTCATATATTCCCTCCAGGACCTGAACATTTCCATTTGGATTAAATGCATTATGCATAACTCATTCCAGCAACGTGTGTTGTTTTTGAAGCTCTCTTGTCATGGATGTGGTTTGGAAAATTCCTTGCAAAGCATCATTAAACGCAAGACTGAAAACGAACAGCAACAAGACAGAGGCTGTCAAGCGCGTGCTGCTCTGCTGTACGTCACAAGAGGCTGCACAAACATTATTAGGACCTGGAGTGCAATTTAGGCACGTCTATGATTAGGAATGTCCAGTCAGAGCAGTGTTATTTTTTTTCACACCCCCTTAGGATGAAGAAAACATTTTGCGCTTCCCCCAAACTCTCCAGCATGACAACTAGTATTAATTGTATATGCAATGGTGATAAGTACACCTCTCCATAACAAAAAGAAAACCCCCCCAAAAAATCATGGTGGCAAACATGCAGGGATAGACTTTCTGCTTCAAAGCTCACAAGACACTTTCTATTGTATGTCTAAGGGAAGATAATTGTGTGTGCCCTAGAGGAGAGTTTCTTCAAATTAAAATTGTCTTTCTTGGCCAAGTATGCTGTGATTATGAGAAATGAATTGAGCAAGGACTCGATTTTCGTGAGCACCGCACAGACAAGGCGCCGTCGTCTAAATCTGCGCAGGGCAGGCTAGACTTTCGTTTGTTATATTTACATGCCCAAAGCTTGGCATAGTTTAAAATTGGCATTTTGCACCATTGTTCCCGTAAACACAGTCGACTTGATTTATCGGCTCCTCTCACCTTTGCACGAGAGGTGGGCAGATTTGCACATTATATCGGTTGCAGTCAGGCTGATTGTGACTTTTGGTGCAACAGCAAAACAAACTGATTCAATGAGAATTGTCTTTACACTGCACATCCCATTCTTTTCTTTCAATAATTTTCCAATTCATGAAATTGACTAATTGTCAATTTTATTTCTTTAATTTTAATTTAATTAGATTATTTGTCTTACACTGAACAACCAAAACAAAGTTTTTTCCTTTTTCACAGACATATCCGATTTTGCCTCTTCGCAATTAAAGCCGAAGAAAAAAAATAAATGTGTGCACTGTTGATGCATTTATAGTCAACTTGAATGGTTTACCCTTTTGCGGTTCTGCTAAACTTCTAAATCATTAACTTTTTCTGATAAAAAAAAATATGGTTCATGTCCTTTTTTTGAATAATAATTTGTTAAAAATGCAAAGAAAATTATTTCATTTTGTCTGTTCGAATACTTGTCGCCAAGAATGTCGACATCAAGAGGGAGTGATGAAGAACAAAATATTGCTTTTCATGACGATGCAAATAAACTGAAAGGGCAAGCGTTTTAGAAAAAGTCGAGTAGTTTAGATTCATATTGTCAGAGTCAATTGGAACTATATAATAATGAAACTAACATTAAAAAATATTATAAAAAAAAAGTCACTGTGTGGCGATAGGATTGTAAAATACGATTTCAGTCAGCCTCAGTTTTCTTCTTTGCATAGTTTCAAGGAAATGTTTTTCTGCTGTCAACAAATCACTTGACTAAGCGGCGCCTGTTTTTCCTGTGATGTGTGATGAATGAATACATGAATTCACATGAGCATGTCTTCTTCTACTATGCGTCTTTTTTAGACAGTTCAAATGCACGCCCTCAATGTCCTGCGCTGCTAATAGCATGTTACCAAGTCAAATGTTCTACATTTCCGGGCACATCTTCAGTAGCCCTGCAGACTTAATACTTGCTGCTGACGTACTGCGGCAAACATGCTCAACTGGACCACAGGATGCCAACAGAAACCATATTGCGTGTAAGATTTTTGACAAATGCATTCATAAATAAACAACCAGACAGACAAACAACCTCATAAAACATTTAAAATGTCTATTAAGTCGTGCAAACACAATTCTCATCACACATGACTTAGCAAGCTATCATCATACTACTATAGGATGTAGCCAAGAGTACATGAAAATGACATTATGAAAGACATATTTACATATTGTGTAATGTATTCAAACGGATTTATCATGCAACAATGCTGTATTATTGCGTGTTCTGTGCCAAATGGTGAAAAGTTAGCATTGTTTCTACTCAGCAAAAAAGTTCTCGACGGTTATGTTAATAAGAATTTTTACCTTGCCTACACAAAGGATAAGGGTTATAGATGGGTTTTCTTCATGATATTATACAGTCAAATGCATATTCATAAGCCTGGCATTCATCATCTCGTCATCTTTGCTCCAAATGATTAGTGTGTTCCTGAACAGTTCGAGAGTGGGGTTGAGTAGGAAAAGATATGATGCGACAGGAAGCAGTTGAATCAGCTGTCAGGATGATGAGATTAATACTGATCATTTGATGAACTCTAACAGCAATTAATAGATTGTTTGGTAATCGCGTGCAATGCATTATCGTAGTTTGATAGCAACACCACTAACATCCGTTATAAAATTTGTGTTCTACGACCTGCTGTAAGATAAAGTGGCAGAAATAAATACTTATTGCAGGTTGCATCAGTATAATGTATAAATTAATGTAAAATATAAATAAATAAAACACATCTTGAACCCCAGGTTGTTTTTGCCATCCACTTGTGAGTTTATCTAAGTAGTTAAAATTTTGTGACCAATGATAATGGAGTTGTACATTTGCAAAAAAAAAAGAAAAATCACTTTCTGGCATTTAGTGCACAGTAAAGTGCTCTTAATTAGTCTGATGTTGGATAATCTATATTGGTGCTGAATGGAAGAAAACAAGTGAGTCTTTCTGACTAAAAGGAAGCACGTTTGTCCTCGGGAGACATCAAGGGGCCGACGTTTTTAAGAACATTTAGTCATTTAGTCTGAAGATTTAAGTTTGGATAAATTTATATGCATCACACACTTCACCAGAATACCACATTATCACAATCACTTCAGGGCATAATTAAATATTCCAAGTTTTTTGACAAGCGAGTCCATTTGCTTTGACTTTGACTTGTGATACAAGTGCTCTACTGTGGCAGGTGACCCAACTCACAGAGAATTACACATCGTGTATATGAAAAAACACGCACGGCCTCCGCTAGCATACAATGGGAAACACTATAGGCAATTACATCTATGTGTTTTTAAGCAATGGAAGGTTGACCACAAACCTTGGGGGAACACATGTGGACATAACATTACGTACAGGCATATAGTATTTAACCTCTGAGAAGAAAAACACATAATCCTGATTATTGAGAAGCCAAGAGACAATCTGATCCATCCGTATGCCTTCCACCGCCCCTCGGTGGGCAAGACGAGTACAATGCACACCAGAATGAGCAGCACAGAGTACAAAATAATGACTTCAAATTCAATTGGGAAAAACAGAGGGACTGAAATATTGTGAGGCTGTTGTTCACCTTTAATGTAGTAGATGTCAATTAAGCATGTTATATATGTGGCATTAATTACTCCACTCACGACAAAAGTGCTGCCTCGGCGCATGCCGTTTTTCTCATGTTGATTAAATTGAAGGTCATTTGGTATTGGATTATAAAAGTGATGAGTCTCGTCTTCTAGCGATGGAAGGACAGGAGTAGCAGTTTAAGCAAAGAAATAACTGAAACCCAATAGTGCTCTTGTGAATGACTCCCTCCCATGGCATACTAATTAAGATATACTGTGAATCCTATTGACAAATTCTAAACACTAGGATTTAAATCATCCCTCCGTCTCTGCTTTTCAATATCGTGAGCTGGAGCCACACCTGGGTGACACCCTGATGTGGTCGCCAGCCAATCGCAGGTGATTTAAATATGTGATTCAAAATTACCACAGCACTGAATAGAATGACACAAATAGATGCATAAAATAATGCCAAATACAACATTTCACACATATAATGAGGCCCTAATATAATACGTCTATGCAAAAATCACCCTTAAAAAGCAATTATTTCCCCTGTGCTTGTGTACAATACGGGCCTCCGATTTGATGGTATGAGTGAATAATGTGAATGAATAAAGATTCAAAAGGAGAAAAAAGAAGCACGTACAGTCTCTCAGTGAGCTACTTTTCATTTCTTTTTTTCGATTTATAATTTTTTTTTTGTAACTGCTTTTAAATGTTGTACTTATAATTATGTGAAGCACATATATGCTGACAAAAATTACAGATTTCGCGGCAGTAAAAAAAAAGATAACACTGACTAACGTACATGGAAAGCTGAATTAACATGAATTCCCCACCCTCCCACAATAATTAGCAAGGAGAAACAATAGGTGACTCAACACTATGCAAATAGCTAATAGCCAGAGATGAGCTCTTTACCCTATTTTGCCCTTCCATCGCCCGTTTCCGTGCGCTTCTCTCCTTAGTTTTCACCAGTAGAGAAGTAGAGTTGGCCCATTACACAAGACAGGCTGGCCGAGATTCAGTCGTCAGTCAAATGGGTGTCCGTGCGTACTCAGGATGATTATATAGACGGATGAAAACCCACTTTTGTCCATGCTTGGTCCGTCCTTTTAAAAAAAAAAAAAAAACCTTCTCCTCCTTCCTAGTCTCCAAAATGGACATTCATCTCTGGGAACGTAAATCGAGAGCTTCGCCTTCCGGCTCAGCTGCCTCTTCACCACGGCAGACTGATATAGCGCCGATCCGCATGTCGATCTCACGCTCCAACCTCCCCTCACTCGTGCACAAGACCCCAAGATACTTAAACTCCTCCACTTGGGGCAGGATCTATTCCCCCGACCTGGGGAGGGCACTCCACCCTTTTCCGACTGAGAACCATGGTCTCAGATTTGCTGGTGCTGATCTTCATCCCAACCGCTTCACACTCGGCTGCAAACCGCTCCAGTGAGAGTTTGAGATCACGGCTTGAAGAAGCCAACAGTTTCACATCATCTGCAAAAAGCAGAGATGCAATACTGAGGCCACCGAACCGGACCACCTCATTGCCTTGGCTCCTCCTAGAAATTCCGGCCATAAACGTTTTGAACAGAATCAGTGACCAAGGGCAGTCTTGGCGCAGTCTAACCCTCACTGGAAATGAATCTGACTTGCTGCGGTAATGTGGAACAGTCTCATGACACCGGTGGTACAGGGATCGAACAGCCCGTTTTAGTAGGCTCTGTACCCCATACTCCCGGACACACCCCAGAACTCACCAAGGGACACGGTCGGAAACCTTCTTCAAGTCCACAAAGCACATGTAGACTGGTTGGGCGAACTCCCATGCACCCTTCCGAGAGTGTACAACTGTTCTTAGAAACCCACACTGCTCCTCCTGAATCTGACATTCGACCTCCCGACGGACCCTCCTCTCCAGCATCCCTGAGTAAACCTTACCAGGGAGGCTGAAGAGTGTGATTCCTCCAAAATTGTAATACCTGCCCAAACCCATATACTTCAACTTCTTTGTTGTCATTAGCTCAGTGCTTGTAAGAACATCAATGAGGAGTTATAAGGCGACTAAACTTATTTAGTAGGTCTGCTTCATATCATTTTGCTTGCACAATGCAACCCCTATTAATATTTACTATAACAAAATAAATGAAAGAACAATTCTGTGAATGGAGAGGAGTTCAATATTATTTGTGCAAATACCACCAATGCTCATGTTGACTTTTCATCTAAGTCGACATGACAGTCAGTTTATTTTATTTTTATTTCAAGACAGATTCTAATACCCAGGTGGTTATCAAAAGGTAATTCCAGCAGCTGTAGGTTTCTAATTGTTAAATACGTTTGAACATTTATGACCTAGAAGCTCCACATCCACTAAATGTTATTTATTTTCTGGTCTTTAACACCCTTTGGCGTGAAAAAAGATGAGATAGGTACTTATGGTCCTGATAGGGCTGCGCGGTTTTATTTTGTTGTATGGCGCAGCTCTTCCAATGCTGTCGTTATTCACATGGAAACAATGAAGCCCCCAGCAAGGACCTTTCACAATGTCTGTCACCAGGAGCAATCTTTTATGGGCTCTCTCAAAACCGAACAAGTATAATGGTGTACTCAAAGGAAGGCAAGAGACATTTTGGTGGTTATTTGAAAAATCTTTTTTTTTCCTTCCAAATTTGTGAATGGTCATCAATATTTAAATTCTGAAGGCCGCATTCTCGTTTGGGTTTGGGGGGAGCTGGAGTTTATCCCTGCTGACTGTGGCCAAGGTGGGGGTTACACAAACTGCGATTGACCGGTGACCAGTTTGGCGTGACATCTGCCTCTCATCTGGTGGAGGCTCCTGCTCCCCACAACCCAGACGTAATGGAGAATGGAGGGACGGATAGAAAATATGATTTCAAAGTTGAACAAAAAATGTGGCAAGACTGCAGAGACGAGACAAAACAGCATCACTGAACAATGCCATTTTTTTTTCAACAGCTCCATCATGTGAGGAGCTGAAAGATGACTGCGAAATTATAGCACTTGTATTTGCACTTTTGTCAATATCAAAAAGGTTAGATAAAATATTGAGTTGTTCAGTCTCAAACATTTTATGATGGTAAAAATTTGATGCCAGGAACAAATCAATTCCCATATTCATATCGTCAGAACTCATTTTGGCCAGGGGCCTTTATTTTCTTAAAATACTTCTTTTTCTAAGGCTTATAGAGGAAGAAAATATTCAAGTATTATTTAGGGATACCCAAGACTATTTATTTTATTTTATTTTTTTACATGGGGAAATTAAAATGAATCAAATGGTGGTTTAGTTATGAATGTCCCCAGTCAAAGGCATTCATTTTTTTTTTTTAATGATTTCCTTCTAAAGTGTGTTGGTTCGTGGTTTACGTGTCTGATGTGTGTGCTGTATAAAAGAACATAAGGGATGCTCTAGACTCATCCATATTTATTTTTTTTTTTTTATTTTTTTTACACTTATGTCCAGCCACTTCAGAAAGTACAAATTAAAAGACTCCCTATATGACACTTTTTATTGATGTGAGTGTTTAATATTTAATGTTTCTAACTATTTTTCATACCTGTACAGTGAATCACCGGTGAAAAATGCCTCGATATTTTATTAAGGGCACAAATTAAAAGTTTTATTGCGCAGAAGCCAGTAAAATAAATCGCCATATATGCTTATAAATCACTTGCATTTAATTGTTGTGGTTGTTTGATTTCCCGGCCGTTGGCGGCAAAACTCTCGAAGAATCCTGGCAAGTACAGTAAATCACATGAAAATGAAATCATGAGATAGCAGTTATCAAGAAAGCAATGTATTCCAGGTCTATCACACAAGCTGCATGCAAGCACATTCCGTGATTGGGCATGAGCCTTCCAGTTAGTAAACTTGAAACACTGATCACCCTGTAAATGATTCTCTGAAGCGAAGTGAACCAAAGATGCTGCAGCATCATTTATTTTGGATGGAACATTTTTCACTATAACGATGAGATGTATTACAGCCATATAGTCATTACTTACAATGGATTATGCACGAGTCTATGATTAGTATGATTCTGGAACACAAACACATGAAGGCCGCAGTAAAGATTCAAACTCAAAACCTCAAGACGTTCTGAGCTAACCACTCGTCTATTGAACTTCGCATGTTCATCCGCGCAGTTCAACTGTAGCGTCTTTGCATGTGCTCTATCGTAGAGGTGAAGGCCGATGCTGAACAGACAAGGAAGAAAAAAAATTTTTTTTTTCCTTTGGGGGTTTACTGGTACTGGTACAATAGAACTAAAGTATTAGCATTCAAATGAGTTTTAAAGGTGACATGGGAGACACAAAAGGTGGCATAAAAAAGGAATCCTGTTTTGTGAAAGCGGGACACAGGACACTATACTTTCATACTTCAGTGACTCTATTTTCAGCCAACTTTAATCATTTTAATTTCACAGCTAGGAAGTCATTATTTTGACCAGGTAGCTTGAAGGAAGTAAATGTTTGAACATTTGAATTTAGACAAGAGTGGCTGCGATTCCACTACTGTCGTGGAGAAAATAGGACGTCTTGTCTATCTTGTGAGCTAATTTTGACAAATTTAAGAATCAGTCATCCTTGAAGAAATCCCCTCCGGTGGATGGTAATATAAAAGCAGCAATGATAAAAGCAGTGAGCCGTCATAGAATTAAGAAACAGTTCAACTCATAACCTTTTGCAGACATACAAATATGAATTTATGTGCGGATTATACAAACAGCATGATACGTATATACAGCCACGACATTGTGACCACTTCCATTGTGTAATGATTTCCAAAACGAGAACGTTACGAAATGATCTGCCTTAACAAAGATAACAATGGTCCGTTTTCATAGACACTGTCAAAGATATATGAAATGAACATTTTGTAATTTGGTTTTTGGTGTAAAACTGTGCTGCATCAATCTGAGAGCTGTGTCTAATATTTTTGACTCTGATTTTACTCATCAATTAAAAAAAAAAATGACACAGCGCCAATTATGATGTGCAGTCAATTGGCTACAGTTCGACACAAATGCAACCCACAACCACAAGACATTGCAATTCATAAACATTTCTGCGATTTGCTGGCAACCAGTCCGGGGTTTAACCGTCTTCCCGTCGTCGGCTGGGATAGGCTCCAGCACCCCGAGACCCTTGTGGGGATAAGCTGTGCAGTGTAGAGCACAGTCATGTTCGATTCTATTCTTTGGAAGTAAGTGCCGGTGTGTGATGAAAAACATTAGTCAAGCAAAACATATTTATTCACTTGCTGTGGCGTTGTGTCCCTTTTCCAAGGCAGTAGGAAATGGGAAACTGTTGTTTAAAGTTGTGTCAGGTTTTCTCCAACAAACTTTAAAACCTTTGCTCTTGCCAGAATCAATCCATTATATTTCCTCCCACCTGACCTCCTCTCCAGCGAACACACATGACACATCATACTACCGTAATTAAAATATAATGCATTGTGTGTGCACCCCACACGATCAACATGGGCCCAGAAATCAGGACTTATTTGTCTGGTTTTTTTTTTCTTTTGCCACAAATTAAAAGTAAAATTCAACAACAAAGTGTGTCTGAGTCATAGTCGGTGCCAATGTGTTTACAGCATGTTACCTGTCTCCCAACCATTCAGTCTTCACAAAAAAAAAAAAAATACCTCAACTGCGCTGCACCATGCTGGGCAAGCTTGCTTTCTTTTAAACGCCCCTTGGTGCAACTGACAATTTGGTGACAGAAAATAGACTAGACCTCAGAGCAGTGAATAAAAGTCTAAGTTGTGGCACAGGTGGTGTAACGGCATTTTGGTCGAGGTGCAGAGAGATTCTGACCTCCGTGGGCGTGTGTGGTAGATGTTATCATATTCCGTTCGCCAGACATTCCCAAACAATTTCATAGTATTTCTTGTCGCCATCAAATTTTGAACATGTTAAAAATATCTTTGTAACAAATCTGTTTGAGACCATTATATTTGTTGTCAAACATCTTTGAAACCGTTTAAAGCTTGAACAAACCCTGATGGGAAAAAAACAAAAAAATATTCATTACGTGCTCACACACTTACAAACCTTCGCCACTCAGTAAGAGATGGCCTTTGACAGATAATGCGAGGCTTGTAACGGCACGGAAATCAAGATCCAGCCATTTTAATGCTCAGTCGCAGCTGTGCCCTTTACAAATATGGAACCTTTTGTGTCAAGATAAAAAGAATATGAGAAGACAACAAGACTCATTTTCACCATGAGTTATCGCGAGTTACAGTGCAGTTAAAAATATATTTTTTTAAATAAGGAACATATTTCTATTCCAGGTTTTAAGTTAAACCCGGATGTTTCATTGTTTATGAGTTTAAAGAAAAATCTTTGATTTACGAGAAGAAAGCAAGAACGTTATTTCAAATGGCCAGTATAATTAATTTAGATTCAGTGATAGCTCCAGTTTGACCCTGCAGATTTTTTTTAATGTTCATTACTTATTAGGGGGTGAATTGTTTCCAAAACATAATTGGACAGCTGTGATATTTAAAGTAAAAAAAGTATAAGGCAATCCGGGGTGACTGTAAAACTTTTTTCTGTGTTCACATCAGTGATGGACTGCTAGTTCTAAGAAGCTATACTTGAGGTGGCAGAGAGGTGGCAGGTGTTTCCAGAGTTTACCCCACTCTTACATGCACATGCTTACACACACGTGCTTGTACATAGATTTCAAATTCAGCTTTCCTTTTTCTGCATTCTCTTGACTGACTAGTTTTATGCGTGTCATATTCAGGACTGTTGGACACAGTTCTTATATATATATATATATATATATATATATATATATATATATATATATATGTCATGTCATTATCCACACCGCTTATCCTGTACAGGGTCACGGGAGGGTGTTGGAGCCTATTCCAGCTGACTACGGGCGAAAGGCGCACTGCACTCTGAACTGGTCGCCAGCCAGTCACAGGGGAGCCATAGACACACCCACGCTGCCCGCACACAACTCGGGCGAGTGTACCACTACACCATCAGTGATTGATATATATATATATATATATATATATATATATACATATACATATAGAGAATATATATATATTATTAATATATATTATATATATATAATATATATATATTATATATATATATTATATATATATAATATATATATATATATTATTCGGGCAGTAGGCGGGACACACTGAACTGGTTGACAGCCAATCGCAGGGCGAAACTAGTTATTAAAATATTTATAAACACTATGGAGACAATATAAGGTCAATGTATCATAATATTTAATTTATTATTGATAGATTCATTGGGCTGTTAGGTGGGTTGACAAAACCTAAGGTGGGGGGTGGCAGTTGCCACCTGTTGCCACCCTGTAAAACTGCCTCAGGTTCACATATTAATAAATGAAAGTAGGCTGCATTATGTGTTATAATGTGGTCCTCTACCATGAGTTGAACAATTTTCGGAACTTATCTAATGTTGCTTTAGATTTCACATAGTTGAATGTGTAATTTCCTAGGAATGGGAACATTGTTTAGGAGGTCAAGTGCAGTAGCACCGTATGACCATGAAAATGCATTGATAGTAACACAAACAAGCCTGATAAGAAGTTGGTTAAAGATTATATATGGGTATTGATTTATCTTTTTAACAGAAAATAAAGCAATGACAATAAAACCTTAAGCTACATTTTAATGGCATGTTATCACTGCAGTATTGGCTTCACTCTACCTTCTAAATTCGGCTCTAACCTTTGGCAAACACAAGGATAACGTTGCACGGATGTTGTGCTCGAAAAAGAATGTGCAGTGACAGATGTAAATCAAAATTTCACGCCTGCCAAGTAAGCGCTGGCCCCTCACAGTTTGACATTACAAGAACACACAGAAAACCAATCATATTTCTGGACGTTTGCCGGCAGGATTTTTGCAATTCTGTTTTTCCCCGTCCGCTGCTTGTTTTTGCTGTCAGCTCTAAGATGCCTCCGTCAACTCAAGGACATTCTCCATTTCAGGTAGCTGACAACATATAGACTTTTGCACATAGAGTGTGGCTGTATTTGTACCTTGTTGTTGCTCAGTCAATACTGTGCACTGCTGCAATATTTCACCCAAACAAATAACCCCGATAATGGTTTGCAAGATGCAGACCACAACTCTCTAATCAGCATTCTTCTCTTGGCTACTCACAGCACAAAAACATGGGAAAATTGTTTTTCATCAGTCATTATATGACAAATCACAGAGTAATTACAATATCTGTCACAATTGGATCACACAATCATTTATATTGTTCTTGGTTTTTTTTTCTTTTTGTTTTAGCATTTGGAAATGTTCCCATTGGTCTCTGAAAGAAATTCCTCATAATAAATGCAAGTATCAGTCAATTACCAAGCGCCATCAATGAAAAAAAAAAATACATAGTTGGACTTGTCAGTAATGCTGTATCGTCGTCACCAACAAAATGAACAACAAAAACAAAGAATGACATGCATGACAGCTGGGATGAAAACAACATCTGTAGTAAATTGGTGAAATACAGGCCATGGCTCACAGGGAGGAAAACATCACCTCTTTTTATAGATTTCACTTTCTAGAGCATCGGTTTATCCTGCCTGAGTCAACACATACCCACTTGTCCCCTTGTGCAGGTTATCTTCAGTGCTCAAGGAAACACTGAAAGACGCAGGTGGAAGGAAAGGAGCGGAAGAAGCAAATAATTTCTTCCTAACATCATAACAGACTTGACCCACGGCAACCACAATCCGCAGAGTGCCTGCTTCAACTCCCCTTTTCCAATTCATTTTTTTTAATTCCATTTTGTTTTTCGATTTGGTGACATTATTCTAAAAAGAAGGAGAAGAACTGTTGAATCCCGTCTATATAAACGAGTTTCTTTCAACACCAGTGACCCACATTCCATTAATACTGTTGTCAGTGTTATTAAAGTCAAGAGAGGAGTCACAAAAGCGGATGGAAAAATGGGAAAATATGCCATCAATTTTACATGCGCCTTCACATCCCGTGAAATGT